>NC_072476.1:50609056-51809056 GCF_027574615.1 Eptesicus fuscus
GTACTCAAATTAATCAATTTTTCCCTTTATAATGTTTATTTTCTGAGCATGGTCTAAGAATTTCCTTCCCTCTCAAAATTATAAAAAATATCTTTGTTGTGTTTTCACATCTATGTGTTTAATTCATTTGGATTTTTTAAAGTATGCTGTGAGGTAGGGTTCTAATTATATTGTTTTTCATATGGATGGTGAAACTACTTACAATGCCTGCTGGTTTTTAAGGTCTCCTCTGCATGCATTGAGGTCTGATGTAAGATGGTATTTCCATTCATTGATATGTTGACCTTTCCCTAATATTACATTATTTTAGTTGATGTAGTGGTACCATTGATTCATGATACCTAATGGAGAAAATCCTTCCTTCTGATTTGTCTTGGCTATCCCTAGACCTTTATGTTCTCATGGGAATTTTATAATCAGTTTTTAGAAAATCTTTAATATGATGAAGTAGTAGTAAATGTACAATATAATCTGTTTTACTTATATCAAATCACTAAACCTAATTTATTGCTCATTACTCAATATTAAAGGTATCCTGCCATGTCCTGACAAACTTCTTTGAAAAATAAGTTTATCATGTTTCCTTTCTTCCTCAAATATTACTCTCTCTCTCTCTCTCAATTTCAGTAATTTTTATGTCATTCCCATTCTCCCAACTCTTGGCCCTGTTAATATCTGTTCTGCAATAGGTTAACAGATTCAGTCATTCCTGTTATCCTGTTGTGAGAGTACCTTGTAAATGTAACTCTTTCTCTCTCTTGGGCCTCCTCTGCCTATTTCTATTTCAATCAATTATATAAAAATCTTGTAGAGCAACTGTTTTCCTGTTTTAATCATGCCACTTTTATGACCAAGAACTTAGACTCTTATTTGCTACAGGTCTTTAGTGGTCCTAAGAGACCACACGTTCATTTTCACACATGAACATGTGAAAGGTTTTGCCCCACCCAGAGTTACAGAGCTAATCAGGAGGGGAATTAGGACTCTGAAGTTAAAACCTACTCTAGAACCCAGGTCTTCTGACTCCTGAACTAATTCTCTTTCTACCTTTTACTCTCCTCAACCGAGCCTTTCGATATTATTTCCTAAATGACATCAGCACCATATTTTTAAAAAATATATTTTTATTGATTTCAGTAAGGAAGGGAGAGAGAGCCAGAAACATCAATGATGAGAGAGAGTCATTGATTGGCTTCCTCCTGTGTGCACCCCACCAGGGATCGAGCCCACAATCTGGGCATGTGCCCTGACCGGGAATCAAACCTTGACCTCCTGGTTCATAGGTCAGTGCTCAACCCCCGAGCCCCAGCAGCCAGGCAGCACCACATTTATTTTACTCCATATAACCCCCCCAAAGGAACTCCCCTTTCTTAATCCTACCTCAAACTGTTCCTTCCTACTGCTTTGGAAACGTAAACCTTCATGTTGAAATTCAGCCTCCTTACTTTCCACTGAACTATAGCTGACCTTCTAGGAAACATGCACCTTTTACAGGATGTATGACTACTGCTATCACTGCTCTTAACAGTACTGATAAAACCACCACTTACTGCACTCTTACCATGAATCCAGCTATTGAAGGACGTGAGCTCACCTCGCTTTGCTCCACAGATGTAGGATCTGAGAGGTGAAGTAACCTGCCCTGAGTTCTACAACCTCGAATGGAACCCGAGTCTCTAGGAGTCCAGAGCCCATGAGCTTACCACTTTGTTCTGTGTCTCCTAACTGTGTCTTTGGAAGTTTCCAGCACTGATTTTCTCTTGAACTCAGTCGCACTTACTCTAAGCTGCTTTTGGTGTTTTCTAAATGTTTGTCGTAAGTGTAGACTTCACCATTCTGACTAGACTGCATATCTTCTGAATACAGGATCACTTAAAACTTTCTTTCGACTGCCCTCTCTCCTCAGAACATCTGCTGTGAGTCTCTACTCTGAGCCCTGCCATGTCTGAAGAGGGTCTTATTAGCTTGGAGAATTTCTGACACCCAATCCAGGAAGCTTCTATGTTGAAAAATCTTCCACTGTGGCAGAGAATAAAACTGCAACCGATAGTTTTAAACAAATTTATTGTATTCCAGCACAACTTCTTTGCTGTTTTATAAAGTCCAAGAAAAAGCTATCTGATTCATTGTAACATACTGTCTCTCTAGTGAATATTATATACTATTAATTAGAAGCAAATTTGGCCTAGCATGTAAAATGAATTGTAAACAATTCTGAATGAATTTTACTTCAAAGGTTATTTTGTGAGGAGAAAATATTAAATTATGTAGAATTGCTAAAGTGGAGAAAAATACATAAATATAATGCAATTTCAGGTTCACTATTCACAGTGCTCGAATAGTGTTTTCCAGGAGTTTGGATGAGAGCGGTCAGTGGCCAGGCTTGGACAACAGAAAAAGTCCCGTTTTCTCTCCACTTCATCTTGAGCAATCATCTTTCAGCAGTGAATAAGCAGGGAATGGATCCATCTTCAAAAGGCCTATTTAAAAATAAAACATTCAAGCCCTGGCTGGTTTTGCTCAGTGGATGGAGCCTGCAGACTGAAGGGTCCCAGGTTGGATTCCAGTTGGGGGCACATGCCCAGGTTGGGGGCTCGATCCCAAGTAGGGGGCATGCCAGAGGCAGTCAATCAGTGGTTCTCTCTCATCATTGATGGGGTTTCCTATCTCTTTCTCCCTCTCCCTTCCTCTCTGAAATCAATAAAAAATAAATAAACAAATATTTTTTAAATTTAACTATTTATTTATTTTAAAATCTTTATTGTTGAAAATATTACATATATTCCCCATTCCCCCCCCCCATTGACCCTTTCTAGCATGCCCTCGCCTCCCCTCTGTCCCCCCAACTCCCACCCCACCCCTTGGCCTTCACCACACTATTGTCTGTGTCCATGGGTTATGCATATATGCATACAAGTTCTTTGGTTGATCTTTTCCCACCTACTCCCAAATAATTTTAACACTGTTGGGTTTTTTAATTTTAAAATTTATAACAGATTTTTTTAAAAATAATAGACTTTATTTTTTAAAGCCATTTAAGATTTATAGAAAAAGTGAACAGGAAATACAGAGTTCCCATATACCCCCTCTCTGCCCACCCACCACCACTCTACCCCCCAGTTTCCCCTATCATTAGCATCTTGCAATAGTGTGGTACATATATTACAATCGTTGAGTCAATATTGATGCATTGCTATTAACTAAAGTTCATAGCTTATATTAGTGGTTATTCTTTGTGTTGTACATTCAATAGGTTTTGGCAAATACATAATATATATCCACCATTACAGTATCAAACCACATTTACGCTAACAAAATATAGATTATAAAAAGAAGACCATTTTGAAGCATTTAACCAGGGTAAAACAAGTTAAATGAACTAAAACTCAACCAAAAACTTAGTGAACTTATTTTTTGTAGTTCCTACAAGACAGAAAAAACAATATAGTAAAAATTAAGTAGTCTTTTTTGGGGAAAAGTGTAGTTCTTTTGATAAACAGTGCTGTCAAAACAGCAAATGCGAGCACCACATGCTCTAGCTCGTTCTCTTTCGAGTACTGTTCTCAAGGTTTGGTGTGAATACTTCATAGTGAAAGTATGTCTTCCCTTGAGGATCACACAGCCATTCAATTTCTGTTCTGGCATTTGGCCTATTGTGTTTATGAGGTTCTATTGAGCAATGCAATTGATGATTTCTTCTTTAACCACAAAGAAAAAATGGAGGGTTACTGATTTCAAACCACTGTTATAAACTTTCATGTTTTTCTGGAAAAATGTTTTCTTTCCAAAATGAAAAACGGATTCCCTATTAAATATAACGTTTGGTATTATCCTATCCTTCAATATGTTGAAAATTCACCTCAGACTTAGCCAGAGGAAGGCTGGAGTTCCCCATCTGTAGTTTGGAATCTACCAGATGTCGCTGCCTGGCCCAATTGATTTTATTGGTTTCTGCTCATTTTGGGCATTATTGTCACGAAGAGTGGATTTCACATCTAGGGCTTTTTAAAAAATGTATTTTTTATTGATTTCAGAGAGGAAGGGAGAAGAAGAGAGAGACAGAAACATCAATGATGAGAGAGAATCATTGACCCGCTGCCTCCTGCATGCCCCACAATGGAGATCAAGCCCACAACCTGGGCATGTGCCCTGACCGGGAATCAAAACATGACCTCCTGGTTTATAGGTCAATGCTCAACCACTGACCCACGCAGGCGGGGCATACAGTGACTTTCTTGTCAGCATACATTCACTGCTCTTGCTTCCTAACCCCCACGGTGCCCTGAGGACTTAAGTACAGTTAGCAAACTTCTCCATTTTAAGACTTTTTTTTTTGAGACTCAAAATCCACTTTGTGATGTACAACATTTCCTTTAGAGCAACGGTTCTCCATGGAGGCACATTTGGTCCCCAGGAGACATTTGGGAATATCTGGAGGTCCTTTTTTGTTGTTACGAGGGGGGTTGTGTACTGTTGGCATCTAGTGGGCAGAGGTCAGGGATGCTGTTAAACAGCCGGCAGTGCACAGGACAGGCCTCCAGATCAAAAGGTTCTCTAACTCACAATGTCAGTAGGACTGAGGTAGAGAAGCCCTGCCCTAGAGTCTTAGTCATTCAGCCATTTTTTGCCATCCATGTTGAAACACATTGCATTTCAAAGTATTGCATTTGTTGAAATAGTAAAGCATCGCATCTTGGTCTTTTAAAAACGATAATATCTGGCAATAGTGGGAAATTATTTGTTTTCCTATTACTTTGCTCAAGAATAATGCTGCAATATTTGCAAAGTAGATAACCTCAGTTGTCACTCAAAATGTAAACTGTCACAAGGGATAAGAGATTAACTGATTTCACTGCCAACTTTTATAGTGTCATTATTTTCCCCTCTAACTACCTCCTCAGTGTCTTTGCTGATGAAGATGTTTTAAAATAGAAGACAATTAGAGGCTTTTTGTTGATGAAAAATGAAGTATTCAGGCACAAAAGTATGCACAATGGACCTCTTATAGAATGTTTCAAGTCTCCTTTCATTAAAAGATTTTCTTAAGTGGCTGTTTGTCACTTAATAGGAATGCCTATTGTTGCTCATGTTGTTTTATACATAAATACCATCACATGGAGGTTGCCGGGATAGCTCTTAGATTTTCACACCACTTGATTTCATGTTGGGTTGCCTCAGATGATTTTTTCATCTAAAAATCACATTATACAAAAGTTTACCTAAGGAAATACTAGAAGGTGTCCTACTTCATGCATGGCATGAGAAGGCAGGGTTTTTTTGTAAAAGGCACAATGCTGGGAAAAATAGCAAGTGACAGAAAAAGAGAAAGACCAAATATGAGATGGGTTGACTCCATAAAGGAAGCCCCGGGCATGAGTCTACAGGAGCTGAGCTGGGCTGTGAGGACAGGACATTGTGGCCATCACTCATTCATAGAGTTGCCAGGTGTCGGAGCCAACTCAAAAGCATGGAACACACACAGACACTAGAAGAGACATTGAAGACCGGCAGCCAGAGAACAAGTTCCTACTCAGAGATAACTTTTGTTTAGCCAGCATAAAATTGAAAGTTTTAAAAATTAGTTGCAAATATTTAAAAAAAATACATTGGTCATAAGAATCTGGATGTCTTTTTTTTTTCTTTCTTGAAAAATGGAAAGATCTAGCATTTGGAGCCAGCATTCCTTCACGACAATAGTTCATTGCAAGAGAACAGCAGCTGATTATCAGCAAAACGAGTAATCTCATGTGTTGGAGAGGATGTGAGAAAAGGGAACCCTCATTCACTTCTGGTAGGAAAGTAGACTGATACAGCCACTATGGAAAACAGTCTCGAGATTCCTCAAAAAAATTAAGAACAGAGCTACCGTCTGACCCAGAAATCCCTCTCCTGAGTATATCCCCGAAAAACTTGAAAACATGTATTTGGAAGATAGATGTACCCCTATGTTCATTGCAGCATTAATCATGGTGGCCAAGACATGGAGACAACCTAAGTGTCCTTCGAGAGAGGACTGGATAAAGAAGATGTGGTACATATACACAATGGAATACTACTCAGGCATAAGACAAGATGAAATACTGCCATTTGTGACAACATGGATGCACCTTGAGAACATTATGCTAAGTGAAATAAGTCAGAAAAAGCTAATAACCATATGACTTCACTCATATGTGGGATATAAAACTGAAACTCCTGGACATAGATAGCAGTGTGGTGGTTGTCAGAGGGAAGGGCAGTGGGGGTGGAGGGGCAGATGGTTTGGGTGGTGGGCACACAGTGCAATATACAGATCTTGTATCATAGAAATGTACACTTGAAACCTATATAATCGCATTAACCAATGTCACCCCAATAAATGTAATAAAAATTTTTTAAAAAAGAGAACAGAGGCTGAGACAGGTGAGGCCCACACCAGCCTGCCCTAGTACTCACCCAGCCTGCTTCACTCAGTCACCCTGTAGTCTATCCCTGTGTGGTCCTTTGAGTTTGCAACCCCTGCTCCGTTACAACTGAATTCTGTAACTGCAAATGCAGGTAGTTAGTATAACCCAATCTTTTTAGCTCATAAACTAATTTAGCCGCTCATATTGGAGACAAGCTGGAGAGCTGAAGCTGTTTGGGAAGGTGGTAGAAAATATGAAGATGGAGAGCTGAGTTGTAATGGAATGGAGGGGGAGGGGTCATGGAAAGAATAAGACTTCAGAGTGAAAACAGATTCAGATACTGCTTCCCAGTTTCAGCCCTGCAAGGAAATCTTCTGAACTTTGGTGAGAAGAGAGCAGGCCAGGGAGTAAAAATGAAGAAAAGCAATGACATGTATGACCATGTCAGAAGCTCTCTGCCATTTCATTGGCCTATGTACCATCTTTGCCCCAAGTGGTAGTCCCTGGTTCTGGCCTGTGTTCTTGGAAATGGAGTCCAGGAAGAGCTTTAAGAGGGCCCAAGGCTGCAGGGGTTGTGGAGGAAGGGGTGGAGGTCTTTGTAATGTGTTGGATTTAGAATGAAAGGCAAAGAAGGGGTGGGGTAAACAAACCCAGTACCCAGATACAAGGAGCATCAGATGCAGGCATTGGGATTCAAAGCTTAGGGCCGAAACCAGAAGAAAGATCAGGATAGGAAAGATGTAGAGGCCAGTTACTGGCCTTTGCTTTGCTTTGTGGGAAGTCTGTGATTTGGATGCATCTAGATGACCCACGTCTGTCTGTCTCCTCCTCCTTCTACCTGTAGCGGTCTGAGGCCCACAGTTTGGTGAATCCTTGACAAGTGTCTCATTCCTTCATCAGCTGCAGTGATTTCCTGGTGGACCCTGTACTTGATAGAACATTTTTCTAGTCATTCCAGCTCTGGAGAAAAGCCAGAGCTTCAGGATATTTCCTTCTCTCCTTGCCCTCAAACAGAACAAAGCAGATAAAATCTTTTTAAGCTGCAGCCTCCACCTGCACTCTACAAATGTGGAAATGAAGGGAAAAAATCCTCAGGATGTGGAAAGGAGGGAGAGTGTGGGAAAGGACTGTTTTGGAGTGTGTTTAAGCCTTATCTGATGAAAGAGGAAAAAAGAAAGGACTGGAAAGAAAGACATTTGAGGAGGGAAGAGAGTGAAAGAATATTAAAATTGCTGCTGGAAGGAATCCCAGGAAAATACTGTGCTAGTCTAGGCTTGGCTTGGATTTCCTTGTTTGATATGTATAGAGGGACCATATAATTTACCATCCAAACCTGGACTCTTCCAAGAAAGTGGGAGCTATTAGTAAAATTTCCAAGATAACAGCATGACTCAGGACTGGCCCAGCAAACGAGGGAGGTCTCAATAGTTAGGGACAAAGTCCAGAAACCTCTTCAGATTCATGGCCCCAGGCTACTGACTAAAGTGCAGAGGACTGGAGGCTTGGGACGCTAACCTATGGTATTGCTATTAGAAAAGGAACATGCAAACTTGGTTAGGGTGCAGGACAGGGTTCTCCTTACCTCTAACTAAGCATCAAAACCACCCAGGGACCTTAAAACTATTATAGATGCCCAGGAAATCAATTTTAATTATTTTGGATTGGGCCTAAACAAGGGTACTTTTTATTTTTAAAGCTGCCTGGTGATTCTAATGTGCAGCCTACCCTGAACTGTACCGTTTCCCCAGGCTTTTGGGGGAGCATACCCTTCTCTCTCCACTTTCCCCAGCAGTAGCCTGTGCTGACAAGATGGTGGGAGTGCCTCGCACCTGGGGAATTTCCTAGCTGCTTCCCCCGCTCCCCCTTCCCCAATTCAGGGGCAGGAGGAGGTGGGGCTGCAGTAAAGTGAGCTTGTGTATTCAAGCTGAGAATGTAAATTACTTGTCAAGGCCTGAATATGAAACAATGAAAGAAACCTGAGCAAAACTGGTAAACCAAGTCCGGCTCAGCCCCTGGCATGACAAACATGAAGGTTGAGGAGCCATGTGTGGGTGAGTGCTACATCACCACCTAGAGCCGCAGTCACATGTATTCAACTGGTGGCCCTACCTATATGGTGTACAGAGATGCCACATTCAACCCACCTTCAGACCCCAAGCATTTTCCAATGAACCCATACTTACGGAGCATCTGTTGGGTTAGGGCGCGGAGACAGTCACAGTTGCTGTTGGGCGACAGAAGAGCTGGGGTAGCCTTCACTTTCAAGACAGAGTTCCTGAAGAAACTCAGAGAGTTGACTGCTTTGAACCTTGAACAGATAAACTGAGGCA
Source organism: Eptesicus fuscus (assembly GCF_027574615.1). Taxonomy (NCBI): domain Eukaryota; kingdom Metazoa; phylum Chordata; class Mammalia; order Chiroptera; family Vespertilionidae; genus Eptesicus; species Eptesicus fuscus. Next base: position 50,617,773 of record NC_072476.1, read on the forward strand.
TATTAATAACGTTAAGGGTTTGAGCAAAAATCAATTTGTACTGGGCAGCACCAAACCAGAAGTGGTTAGGAGCGCCCCAACCCCAGAGCTCAGGGTAAGACTTATATAGAAAAAAGTGTGGAAGCAAAGAAATTGCGTAATTGGCTACAGTTGAAAGCCTAGTTGGCTGTTGTTTGTGATTGGTTGTTCTTAGCATTTTGATTTCCTAACTTTGAGGCATTAATAGGCTTAGGTTTTGGTTTGCTTCTGTTAACGAAAAAACCATTGAAACCTGTAAAGAATTTTAGTGAGTTTATTTGAGCCAAAATGTCGACATATGCCGGGAAGCAGAACCTCAATGAATTGAGATCATGCTCCGAAGAAATGGTGGGTTCCATCTGTATTTATACATTGCCATCAGAGGAGGGACATAGGTGAGCTACATGAAATTCATTGGTGACGGATTAAGGAGGTGGGATAAAGTCAAACGGTGGGAAACCCCTGGGATTGGATAAAAAGTAAAATGATGGACACATACTTAGGTGGGTACAGGAACAATTAACATGATAATGAAGGAATTTGAAGTATCTGTCCTGGCGCCCACCACATTTGGTTGTGCCCCAGGGGCTCCAGCAAAAGAAGGAAGTTACAAGTTACCCAGACATCTCACAGACATCTCACAGATATGTTATCTTAGAGGCAAAAAGGCAAATGGGCTCAGTAAGGAAGATCTAAATTGACCTTTGTCAGGGAAGATATCAGCCTAGGACATGACTGCCCACTATAACCTGTTTGTAGTTAAATATTTAATTTTCAAACCATCCTTTGTGGTTATTTCAGGTCTCTGAGTTTGCAAGACTGCCACGCAGGCCTCCCCTGAGCTTGTCAGGTTAGCATGTGGCTCCTTCCGTTCACACATTCCCCTTTTGGTCATAAATCAATCCAAAGGATGCATTGATGACCAACCTTTTGGTTGGATAGTAGAGTCCCACGGTGCTAGGAAGGCTCATTCCTAGGATGTCTCAGTGTCAGCATGTCTCGCTGAACAGGTGGACCACTGGGGATGGGGGTGAGACCATAACCTTAGATGGCATTTAAGGTCGAATTACATATATATTTTAAAAAGGCAGGTAAATGGGAGGCAGTCAGATCCTATATGTCCTTGTTAAAAAGTATTCTGGATCATTTCTAATTTTGAGCCACCATGATCCGAGTCTTTTTGCTGTTTGTCTTACATTCTGCTTTTCTGCATCTAATATAACATTTACATATTATGAACAAAAGTAACAATAGTAAACCAATAACACTGATTAGGAACAGAAAATGTATAATACTAGACAAGAAAAAGTCTAAGGGGAACAAGCATCACAGCCAACTGAAAAACCCTTTACATGTATTATCATAATTTTTATTAAGCTAATTATATGTTTTCCTCCTTCATCCACTGTCATTCGTACCTTATGATATGTTTGGCCAAATGAATTAAGACTCCACTATTTCATTATCTAGAAGCTCTAATTTTCTTCTGGCCAATTAGTTCCCATAAAAATGGCCTCATGGGGAGGAGTTCAATTTCCCAATACATTGGTTTTTCAGTATCAATATTATCATAGGTTTTATGAACCTCAGGCAAAGTTATTTTGCCTATAATTTCAGTATTACACCATATTCCAGTATTATTTAAAGTAAACGTGGTGTTATTACAGTAAAAATCAGTTATTATAACAGAAGAGTTTTTTAACCCTTCCCAGCAAAACGCCCCTTTCCCATATACCATATGTTGTTATTCATGGGGGTAGATACAATAGGCCAGGACTGGGTGAATTCAATATTCCATATGAATTGAGGGCATAACCATTCACTTTTCCAATTTTCACAGACAGTGAGATGGGTTCACATTGTTTATTATTTTTAAATATGGCCCATCAACTTCCCATTGGAAGTATTCTAGTATTATAGAGGATAGTCCTTACGCCAGCCAGTTGAACTACTGGGAATTTTAAGCTTAGGATTTAACTCACACCTAGGCTTTTAAAAACACAATATCGTAGATCACATTTCCCATTTAAAATTTTCCAAATTCCTGGGGAACCATAGGAGTCCCATAAGTGTCTGGCCTGGGCTTCTGCAACCATTATAGTTGGCCATTGTTGCAGAGCCACTTCAGATTCCTTGCATTAACATAGACAATAGGCCCTGTTGAGTTAGGGCACAGGCACGTTCCCATTATTGGGTTTGTGCATAAGTTTTTAGAGTCTGTTCTATCCATGAAACTAAGGCTTTATTGTCTTTCCATGCTGCTTCCCACTGTTTTTCCTTCTTCCTGAAACAGCATTCCCTCTAGATGACCTATTTGAGATAAAAATCCTTTTCTAATGAATGATGTTCTTCATTAGCTGCAAGTTCAGCTTGTCCCAGGATACCAAGGCCAGCCCCTACTCCTCCAAGTATTCCCCTTTTGCTTCTTTTAGGGAGACCAATGTTGTTGGATCCACCAGAAATATTGTTGCCATCGGGTAGCTATGACTTGGGAGCAGTTAGGGTATACTGAGTGGAGCCAAAAATGTTGAGTTTCCCATGCCATAGTTAAATGAGTGAAGGAGACTCCCAAATGGGCTAGAGTTTGAGTATTTATAGGGCTCCTCAAACATCCAGGACACAAGGACGGTGGGGTAATTATAAACATATCTACCCACCAAATGATGTCAATAATTTCTGAAATGGGGACCCATTGATTTCTTTCTTATTTCACAGACATCCAGCCATAAGAGCATGGCTGGTGAGTCTGAGGACATGATATGCTATGACAGATAGCACAGGCTGCTGCAAGCTTTTGGCCATTATATCAGGGTGTTTTTCTTAGTTATTCATCACCCATCTCTATAGCCATACAATATTCATCCAGATTACATCCATATACAATTCTACCAGTGGAATTATCAGGGAGGTGTTCTTGGAGGTATTTGCCTAAGGTGGGTCCTTTATAATGGATAGAGCCAGAAAACAACAACAACCACCGAAGCTTATATTGATAGTAGGAGAAGACCAATGTGTGGCTAACAAGCATTAATTTCACGATCATACCTGATAATCAGAACATCATTGTATACTAGGTGGGAAAGATTAGCAGGCATTTAGGTTAAATTTTCATATCTAATAAAGGAAGAGGTCTGGGGAGGCAGATATTGTTTCCACTAGGGAACCATAAGGATAATAATAATATGAAAATCATTTTATATACATTCAATCAATAACCATCAGTTGATATAAAACAAGGTTCAAGCAGTATCAGTTTGTGATCATACAGGCCTTGTTGATGTCATCTTGGGATAGCTGTCTGCCTCCGTGGTCGGCGACTTCTCGTCCTCGAAAGGTCCCAGCTGTTCCTTATCCTTGAAAAGTCTTTGATCTCCGCTGCAGACGGAGATGGGGTCAGAGATGGGAGTAGACGTCCATTCATAGTCAAATGCCTTTTTTAAATGAGAAATGTGAATCCATGAGCTACCTCCTTTAAGTTTAGTTGCACATGGGTTAGTTAGTAATACCTGGTAAGGTCCCCTCCAATGAGGTTGGAGAGTCTTTTATTTGGTGTCTTTTCCAAGACAGCAAATCTCCTGGTTGTAAGCCATGATCTTTGAACCCTTCGTCTCCCGGGAGCGCACTGTGAAATGAATCTGTTACCAATTTGTTAGTTCCTACAATGCAGAATGTCTGCTCTTTACTTTTCCCTATATTCAGGAAACAAAAGATTTAAGTGTCAACAATATTTTAAATAGAATCATAAGAATAATTATCCTCAATTCATTTAGTCCCATAGTTGTTTTTGTTTTATTTATTCCTTGAAGTTCTATAAATCTTCATCCAGTTCAAAATATGACCTGCTTAGAAGCCTGCAAGTTAAGAGTAAATCCGAGTCCTTTTCATGGATTTTTCTAGACATATATACCTACAAATGCATCAGAATAAAGCAGTCCACAAATGACAAAAATTTAAAAGTAGCATGGTTATAGATTTGATAAAAACCTTGCTTTTCTATAAAATATAACATTCCAAGACAACAACTTCTTGGTAAGTAATAATCCCTGTAAAATGACATAGAGAATAATATAAAATTTGTATACCTTTAGATTCAATTATAACTTTAACATATAAAGAATAATATGCAAGATTTTAAAATGAGGCACAAGGCTTATTGCAAGCAGTGTATTGAGCATTGAAAATAACACATAAACTCCCAATATGTGAAACGCAAATTCCCAGAGTATCACTGGCAGACGCCCCCACAGGGAATCATGACTCTTGGCTTGCCGGTGTCCCTGACTGGACACATGCTACCCTCCTAAAGTTTCCTGTTTGAACTTGGCTCTGAGAATCTCTGCAAGTTTCTTTCTGAAGCAGAGTGCCTTAACAACGCACGTGACCTGTCCTTGCTCTTGATTGGAGCTCAGGCACACAGTCTTTCCTGATTGGCTAATTCAAAGGGAGGGGTTGGCCCTTGCTCTTTCAAGGGAAGCATCAAGCCATGCGGCCAACATGGCGGCTGCCAAGTCACAGTCCAAAATGGAGGCTGTCTAAACTATTCTTAGACAGAAAAGATGATTTGTTTATTCTCACAACAAAGGAAAGAGCAAACCGAAATCCCTAAGAGATAGACAGCCACAATTATATTTCAGACAAACAGACAGAAATCTCACTAGCTGTTTCTGGAAGCTGAACCCTGAGAGGGAGAGCAAGAAGAGCCCCCAAGATTAAGAATTCTTGGCAGCTGCTGGGACGTTCTTGCAATCTCTCTCACACTTTCAACCCCACCACACACAACTAGGCTTCCCCGAAGTGGGACTTGCCTTTTCTTTCAACAAATTAAACAACAACAAAGCGACACAAAAACATCAACACTGTTATTAGGCGCGCAGAAAACACACTAAGAATTTACACCAGAGAATGTCTAGCATTAAAATTACCAAAGCAGTGTCTTTGTCCCCGGTTCGGGAACTGCCCCTCTCTAGAATTTCAGTCCACTCCCAAAGGACTATTCAAAAATGGCTGTAGACATTTGTTAACTTCAGAATAGTTCTGAGACAGTCCCTGAAAATCTTTTTTATTAATTTCCATCGATAGGAAGAAAAAAATTTTTTTTCTTAGAAGCTTCTAGTTTCCAAATCAAGATACGCTTCCCATATACTCATTCACTTTAATTTCAGAGCCGGCATTTTTTTTTTTTCTGCATGCAAAATATTAACAAAGGTACCCCAAACAAACTGCATTTTTTTCTTTCTGGCCATTCCTCAGTTAATATGTTCTAGTTAAATTTTCTCATTTCTGTTAAGTACTTGCAAGTAAAGGCTTCTTATCAGGAGTATTAAATGAGGGCTGGGGTCTTGGGAGCTTCTAGCCTTGGAGGCACAATTTCCCATGTTAAATTTTTTTATTTTTGGATATCTGTAGTCTGAGCAAACTTTAGATATGTTATGTAGTAGGTCAAATGTGGCCTCAGTTTCTCTCCCGGCTGTCTAAAACCACAAAAAAGTTTTTGGGGCCCGGGCAGACCAAGCCTTTATGGTGGCCCCCTAGAAAAGCCATTTAGTTAATTACAGTCGGAACTTCCAGACGGGGCTCCTGCATTTCTGACACTTCCACAAAATTCTTAGTCACCTAAGAACACCTCAGAATCAGACTATTCTTTAGAAATAAAAAAGTGTTGCCCCTTTATCTTCAGAGCTGAATGAGTTCAGCTCATTTATACGGCGAAGGTTATTTTTGCTCAGACTCTCAGCAATTCCAATTGAAAAGCCAAAATCAAAACCAGCCACCCATTTTTCCTCCAGAGAAAGCGTAAGCCTGGGTTCTGCCAACCCTTAACCTGGGGTTTTGTCAACCCTGGTTCTACCTCGAGGATTTTAAAACACAGCTCAAATAAAGTCAGAGACCCTCTACCAACAAGGGACGGTCCTGGATCCGAGAGATCACTCACCCACGTTCACCCAATGGGCGGAGAACCGGTGGGCTCAACGGGCCCTTTGCTGGATCCTAGCTCCAAGTCCAAGTCCAAAGGATGATCCCGGGTGAGTTTTCTTTGGAATCCTGCCATGACTACGCCAAAAATGTTAACGAAAAAACCATTGAAACCTGTAAAGAATTTTAGTGAGTTTATTTGAGCCAAAATGTCGACATATGCCGGGAAGCAGAACCTCAATGAATTGAGATCATGCTCCGAAGAAATGGTGGGTTCCATCTGTATTTATACATTGCCATCAGAGGAGGGACATAGGTGAGCTACATGAAATTCATTGGTGACGGATTAAGGAGGTGGGATAAAGTCAAATGGTGGGAAACCCCTGGGATTGGATAAAAAGTAAAATGATGGACACATACTTAGGTGGGTACAGGAACAATTAACATGATAATGAAGGAATTTGAAGTATCTGTCCTGGCGCCCACCACATTTGGTTGTGCCCCAGGGGCTCCAGCAAAAGAAGGAAGTTACAAGTTACCCAGACATCTCACAGACATCTCACAGATATGTTATCTTAGAGGCAAAAAGGCAAATGGGCTCAGTAAGGAAGATCTAAATTGACCTTTGTCAGGGAAGATATCAGCCTAGGACATGACTGCCCACTATAACCTGTTTGTAGTTAAATATTTAATTTTCAAACCATCCTTTGTGGTTATTTCAGGTCTCTGAGTTTGCAAGACTGCCACGCAGGCCTCCCCTGAGCTTGTCAGGTTAGCATGTGGCTCCTTCCGTTCACACTTCCTAGGCGCTCATGGCCTTAGAGCCACATCAGTTTAATGGCCTCCTTGTTTAATTAATTTAACAAAGATGCTCTCACCACAGAGTCAATGGTTACATAGCCAGTAGAAACACCGTCGGATAGGCAAGAATTAATGAAAAGCATTTTAAATCCTCATTGCAGCCTCTTAGAAAATCACCAAGGGATTATATAATTCTCAGCAAGTCTTCCTGGGATCTTCTTGCCTCTGCTCATTGCTCATTCTGTTTTCTCTCTTCTCTCTCAGAATCTCAGCACCACTTCATCCCTTATCAATAGCTCAGTATGTCATCTCATATCTCAATATCTTGCTTGGTTTGCCAAGGTAACTATTCTGTTCTCTCTCTCTCTCTCTCTCTCTCTCTCTCTCTCTCTCTCTCTATCTTATTTTCCTCCTTCCCTCCCTCCCTACTCCCCCAAACTCTGGCTCCCGGTAACCTTCCTTTACTCCCTCCCTTTACTCCCTCCAGCCTCCAAGATTGTTGTTTTCTGGGGCTGGGGCTCTGTTTCCTTTAAGATGTAAATCCTGCAGCTCAGCTAATATCCTAATCAGCATGACAAAAGGCCGGGGAGCTGCCGAGCAGCAAGGCTCCTTCCTTCCTGTAGAGCCTGCCGGTGGGAGGGGGCCGCAAATGCTGTGACTGCTCCAAAATGGACTATTTGCTCTGCGTATTTGTATGCAAACCTGTTTGTATATGCAGGTATACAGGCATCGCTACAGAGGGCCGTACAGTTGAAGGATTCAGAAGTGATTTGTGTGAGAATAATATGTGTGATACAGAAATAGATGCCAGATCAGTGCTTCTACATTATTATTATTATTTTATTATTATTAATTATTATTTTTGTTAAACACCTTTGCAGTATAGTATTAGCAAATTAAGATTTTTGTCCAACGGACCAAAAATGCCTTTCAGTATTCCACTGTTGTTTTTACAGTAACAAAATATAAATTATTATTTATTGTGCTAATAAGGGAAAGGTATGCACAAACTCTTTGATAGAAAATTAAAACACATTTTTTAGGTCTATAAGAACAATATAAAATACAAAGTATGAAAATTTGCAAACATTTTTGTTTTCCTCATTAGAATTAGTAGTTTTGGATAGACTAGATTGTTTTGCTCATCATTGTAACTGTAGTACCTAATATGGCACCTAAAATATGTGCAGTGGTCATTAAATAAATAAATAACACAAGCTGGCAAGTGCCTGGCACAATATTTCAGTCTCCTAGATTTTTGCCATTGAGTTATGCATAAAAGGATTACTCCACTATAGGATCTTTTAAGACTTCTATCTTCCTAGTTCCTGAAGATTCTTTTTTTCTTTCTTTCCTCCTTCCTTCTCTTCCCTTCCCTTCCCTTTCTCTTACCTTCCTTCCTTTCTTCCTCCCTTCCTTCCTTTTTAAAAAATACATTTTTATTGAGAAGGTAGGAGAGATGGGGGAGAAGGAAAATCATCATCAATTCAAAAGAGAAACATTGGTTGTTTGCCTCCTGCACACGCCTGACCAGGGATCAAACCCGAAACCTGGATACATGTCCTGACCAGGAATCGAATGCGCAACCTTTGGTTACATGGGACAACGCTCAACCAACTGAAGCACTCCAGCCAGGGCCCTTCCTTCATTTTCCCCTCTCTTGGTTTCTTGCTATGTTTAAATACATAGACCAGTGCTGCCCGACGGAAACATAATGCTAGACACAAATGTGAGCAACAAAATTATGTTCCTCAGAGCCACATACTTTAAAAACTAAAGAGAAACAGATGAAATTCATTTTAATAATACATTTACATAATTCAATATATACAAAATACTGTCATTTTAACATGCAATCAATATTTTAAAAAGTCTTAATGAGATTTTGCAATCTTTTTTTTCATATTGAGTTTTGAAAATTTGGAGTATATTTTACACATTCAGAACATCTTAGATTAAATAGTCACATTTCCAATGCTCAATAGCCACACGTAGCTACTGGCTATTGCATTAGACAACACAGATTTAGAGCATCTGAATTAGAGATTGAAATTGGTAACTGGTCAGTCCAAGCCATTTTCTGAACAACCCCTCCTTTCCTTACTAATATCCAAAATAACTGACTTATTTATATACAGATACCTTGTTTGTATGCACGACATTCAATTTACATTGGTAGAATAAATGAATGACAGAATGACATTATGATTTATTTTAGAATGATAAGATAGTAAAGAAATTTAATGAGAGGGAAGAGTTAACATTAATAATACTACAGTACTGAACATGTGTTGAATCCCTGACATTAGACCAGATACTTCATAAACATAATCTCGTGTACTGCTCACAGCATATTTTATGAGATTGATATGATTAGAATCACTTTTACAAAGAAATTGAGGCTGAGCAACATTTACTAGTAGCGATTTGCACAAGGTTAGAATCATGCTAAATTGCAGAGGCAGATTGGAAACTATACTGGTATTTGTCTGATTTCAGCCTGAACTCTTCACCACACCACACTGCCTTCGTAAGATTAAGACCATCCAGCTAAAGAAATAGCAGAGAGAGTATGTGTTCATTATATCAAGTCAGAAAAAATACCATTGTACATTGTAGATGTTGAAATTTTCTCTCATTTTAATAGAATAAGAGAAAGTAGAAAATATTCTTTTATTTACACAAGTTTTTCAATTTGTTTCCAGAATATTTATTGGGAAATAATTCAAAAATTCAAAAATTATTTTATATTACTTTAAAGAGAGAGGGAAATAGAGAACATATAACATATTTTATGGGTTGAAATTATAAGTAACTAAATAGTTTCACAAAGATATTCCTAGTAGAACCAAGAAGTTGTCATTATTATAATCCTCTTCTGAACCTCCTCTAACCACCAAAAAAATACCCTCTTTAGATCGAGTTTACAAATTAGGATGCTGAATTAGGTAAAATTTTTCCTTACCTATTCTGTAAGGTAGGCTGCCTGTTGAAAGTCAGAAAATAAAGCATCTCTGTGCATATGTAATTGTACAGATAATTGCCTCTATCGTTTAAAAATATCGTTTGCCAAAATGGTGTCTATGATTAATTATGTACATTTATCATTGAGTCAACTAGGAAACATTATAAAATCCTTTCCCTAAGCTCATGCATCTTTCCTCCCTTCTTGTTTCTTTCAATGTATATTATTAGTGATTCAAAATTTTTATTTCTTAAGACATAATTCACCTGCACAGAAGCCAGCAGCTAAGTTGACCTCTGGCTGCAGAGGGGTTGGTTGCTTTTTGACTTGTGACATCAGATAATGAGTGCACCGTTTAACATCTCCCCTCTTGTTCCGTGGATTCTTCTAAAACAGAAATGCTGGGGAAAGGATCACTTATTGATATTCATGTATCTTCATTACCGTTTTTCAGCTGCAAATTATACATTGTTGGGTTTCAAAGTCAAATGGTGCCAAGGAAAGAAAAATAAGTAAAAATAAACAAATGAATAGTAACCCTGAAATCCTGACACATAGAATTTACCTAATGTGCATGTGATGTAATTAATGATTGTAGCAACTATCCTACAGACTCTGTCTTGAACATCAGGCCTCAGGGTGGTTTCCCTACTTCTGCTCTGCCCTGGATTCTTAGAAGAACATCCAGACTGATCTGTTGTGTGTTTATTTGTTAAAGCTAGCAACCTTACTCCCCAGAGTAGGGAAGATGGTAGCTGACAGCCCGAAGCTTAGATCTACATAACTCAAAATCCCCAAAGAAGGGATGCCTTTTTAATCCCAGTTCCACTTACAAGTGTTAGCAGGGACCCTTATTGGCCTGATGAACCCTGCAGTGGTGGTAAGGGTGTGGTGGTGGAGCAGCGTGCCACTTCATGGCGATGCATAACTTCAACAAGATCAGAAAGATGAGAGGAGAGGTTCTCTGAAGAAAGGACCTTAGGCAGGCAGGAAGTCTGCTGTGGGACCTAATACTTTGATGGTAATTTGCTTTTTTAATTGTTTGTGGCTTGACAGACAACCTCTGTGAGGGCAGTAACCACTATATCCTCAAGACATAGCACATATTAGATGCTCAATAAATTTATGAATGAATGAATGAATGACAAGTTACATGAGAGGCAAGTTATTAACAGTTTGGTGGCCTCGGAACAAAGGAAGACATTATGTGCATTGAATATGTAATGGTATTGTACTGAGACTGCTGGCGGGGAGAGCTGTTTACAATTTGTGTGTATGTGCCAATCTGACCAGGGAACTTCCTCAGCTCCACATACACACACACTCGGGAATTAGAACTGCGAATAAGCCTCGGTTTATTTCATTTCCTTTGCTCCATTTCTGACTGGCTACCTTTGAGTTGCCACAGGCCTTCTTTAGATACGGAGAGACTTAGATCTGGCTCTAGTTGCAACTACTTCTTTAAGGTTGGTTCTGTATATCTTTGCTGGAGTCCATTGTATGAAGCCTCTCTGATTAAACCTTCTGAGGTAAATCCTTTATTTCCAAATCTCTGAGAGGAATTTGACTCTCCCTCCCTCTTATCCCCACTGCTTTCTGTAGAACCCTGAGCTGTGGTTCCTCATAGAAACCAGGAAAAAACAATGTTAGTGCTAGTATGCTATTTTCATTCATTTATCCCATATATGTTAACAGAGTGTCTACTTTGTGCTGTGCACCATGCTACTCTTTGGAGACATGATGGAGAGTAATTGAACCAGGAAGGGAAGCAGAGGAAATACTACACAAATATACAATTTTAATCAAGGGACGGGTGATATGAAGAAAAGAAATTCAGTGCAATGTGATTATGTAGAGGTGCCCTGCTCTATTCTCTGGGGTCAGTTCTGAGAGACTTCCCTGAGGAAGTGACATCTGAGCTGAGATATGAAGGATGAATGCAAGTTTAACAGGTGGGAGCAAAAATGTTTCAGGCAAAGGGACAGCATAAGCAAAGACTTGGAGACAGGGAGCTGAATGGCTTCTCTGAGGACATGGGAGAAGGTTCAGTGGCTTGAGCTGGTGCATGTGTGTGTGTGTGTGTGTGTGTGTGTGTGTGTGTGTGTGTGTCTGTGTGTGTGTGTAGAGGCTTTTCTGAGATGAGGTCAGAGAGGGGGCAGGGGTCAGCTCATGCGGGGCTTGGTAGCCATGTCGAGAATTGTACCTTTATTTTGAGAGGTATGGGACACAATTTAAATAATGGAGAGTCACGCAGGTTTCCGTCTGGAATAGGTCACTCCAGCTATAAATACTATGCTGCATACAGAATCTGGAGTTCGGAGTATATATTGAACAGGAGTAAGAGTGGGGAGCTGAGACCAGTTAGGAGGTAACTTGATATAGAAATGAGAAATTGGGGAACTTCTTTACATTCCTTAACAGAAGATGGAGTCCTCTGCTTTATCAAGCCTGTCAGCTAGAAATTCTCATTTGGGAACTAATGGAGGACTTTATCCTGACCTTGGCATGCTAGAGAGCAGTAGTGACAGGAAGAGGGTGTCTGGGTATGTTGATAGAATAGATACCCTTTTGGGGCTTGTGAACAAGTAAATGAGAAGGCTGGAAATGTGGGTCTGATGATGGAAAGCATAAGGTCCTAGAGCTAAAGCTTGGGGGACACCCACAAAGGGACCATAATTGGAGCTGCGAGTATGAATGTGATTGTCGAAGATCATGTTAGTGAATAAGAAAAAGAGGGCTAAAGAAGAGCACCTGTATTTAAGGAATGGGTATTTACTTCACAAATACTTTTTATGTGTTCACTATGTGCCTGGCACTGGGCTGTAAGTCATTGTCGAGCAGCCAGAAGAAACTAGTTGGAGACAAAATAAGAGAACTCTGAAAATGTGGGAGGAACCAACAGCAAAGGATGAGAAAGCCACGATGGAAGGGTAGCCTGTGGTTTGGTTCTCTCAGGAAGAAAGTGCTGTGGATGCTGAAGGCACAACTCTGAGTGTGTGGATTAGTCTCTCCCTGGATGGCACACATGGGGAATTTGGTCCAGTAAAGACTTGAGGGCGTGTGAATAAGGGCCATTGACAAAACTCTCCTCCAATTTCAGAACTTTATATTATAGGAAGATAAGACCTAATATGTAAGATTTCACTTTATATCTTACTTCCTGGAAACACATCTTTTCCATCTATGTAAAGAGAGCTGTACATGCCCAGTCCTGCTGTGGCTGTCGGCCAAGAACAGAGATGTTGTAATTTGATGTTAGATGACAGTAAGATGACCATTTCAGGGTCACTACTGTTTCTTGTGGCAGATTTTCCTCCTGAAACATGGAGGTGCCATGATATTAAATCAATAGTAGTGAGTGATGTGGAGATTTGAGATGAAGCTAAACATAGCTTCCTTTGATTTTTGCCTTTTCGTTTTTCTTGCTGGGCACCACTTTAGAAGAAGAATCACCTCTGGGCAAATAATCTGTTCAGGTTTGCTATTCTAACCAAAGAGGATCAGAAGGGCCTGAATGTTAATTGTGTTCATTTAAGGTTCCATATGAAAAGACTCCCTATGAAATTGGCAAAGTAGCAGAGACAAACATTCCTGTTGGAAATATGCAGAAAGCACCCTGGCTGGTGTGACTCAGTTGGTTGAGCATTGTCCCATGCACCAAAAGGTCATTGGTTCATTTCCCGGTCAGGGGACATGCCCAGGATGTGGGTTCAATTCCTGGTTGGGGTGCAAGAGGCAACCAATCAATGTTTCTCACATCAATGTTGCTCTCTCTCTTCAAATTTAATAAAAGCATGTTTTAAAAAAATATATACAGAAAGTTAGTTTGCCAATTATAGACTTAACACCAAGTAACTCAGTAATGGAAATCCAAATTGTGAAAGTATGGCATTTATTTGAGCTGAATAATATTAAAAAATTTATTTCCAATAATTTAACAAGAAGATGTATCTGTTATCTATTGCTGTATAACAAATCACCCCAAAATTTACTAGCTGAAAACAAGAACCATTTATTCAGGACAGGATTCTGTGGGTCAGCAGTTCTTTTAGTCTTGGCTGGGAATTTCTCATGCATCTGCTGGCAGTTGCCAGTCAGCTAAGTAGCTCTACTTCTGGGGGTTGGTGGGGACAATGCAGGGGAATGGGCTACATCTCTCTCATCAACCAGAAGGCTAGCTTCAGCTTGTCCACAGGGCAATTGGGCAGGGTTCCTAGAGAAAGAGCAGAAGCTGCAATGCCTCTTGAGGCATGGCTCAGAATCGGCACAACATTGCTTTTGTGACCTTCTGTTAGCAAGTCCCAAAGTCAGTTCAGATTCGAAGGGTGTTAAAATAGCCTCTGTCAATTGATGGGAGGGGCTAACTGCAAAAGTACTCGGTAAGGGGGGGCAGGAATTTTGGCCATGTTGCTATTTACCACAGATGATGCATCATTTTTCTTCTGTTTGGTAGGGAAAATGTAATTATTTGAACAATGCTTTTGGAGGGAAAATACTTTTATTTTTTTTGCCTTGATAACAGTTTCAAAGCAACTAGTTAGGATAAGATTGTATTAACTGAATATTTTTTTAGTTAATTTTTGTTTTTGAAACCATAAAGAAAATCCTCATGTTTTCAGTGGCTGTTCATCTAGGTCTGTGTGACCTAACCAATCACAGACAAAGCAGAACCTCTTAATGGCAAGGAACACTACGTAGCTGCGGGCCCAGTAAACTTGTATGAAGATTTTAGAATTGCCATTGGGAAAAGGGCATTTACTTGACAAATGGTGCTATTTCCATTTTTGTCTGCCCAATTTTAAGTTTCCTCTTATTAAAATGGCAAATTCAGGCTCCAAAATAAATTGAGGAAATAAAATATGTAACTGGAAGATACAACTTCACCACTTCACTTTGTAATATGTAGACATCTTATGGAGGCAAGGGCATTTCATGGAAAGGTAGTTTTAAAATTATTTTGTATGCATATAGAGAAAATAAAACTTTTTGATGTCTTGGCTCAAACTGAATAGGATCTCACTTAATAGTCCATGTAGTACTTTAAGATGATTTATTATTATGCTAATACTGTAATGTAATATTTATTAAGCATTGGAAGTATGCAGAATACTAGATAGACCACATAAGAGATCCTGATGGATTTCAATGAAAAAAAGGCTAAGAAATGAATCTCCTAATCCACAGTAATTCAGAACCTAGCTGAACCAATAAATCCTATTTAATTTAGTATACATATGCTCTCTCTCCCCCTCACCCCGCCAAGAAAGGTAAACTAATGGAAATGGAGAATGATAATCTCTGGTTAAAAGGTAGTCATTTTAGGAGCACACTTTCCTCTCCTGACTTGAGTTTAGAAAGTGACAATTCAGTAAAATATCTCTCATTTAAAAAATGTTTTGGCCAATAATCCTATGCATTATTTGATGTTCAAGATCATAAATTATAGTGGCTTCTATGGAGACCAGCTTTATAACTATTATTCCAAACTACAAGATGAAATGCTTTTTAAAAATTATACCTTAACTGTAACTTTACAGCATCACAATAAAATTTACAATGTTGGCATAAGGTATTTGGAAGTCTGAGACTTGGGCTACAAATCTGCAATAAGAGGACATTTTCCCTAAAAAATTAATAGTATATTTTAAAAGACCATCTCTACTATGGCCAAGTGAAATGAAGAGAGGGAGGGAGGGAGGGAGGGAGGGAGGGAGGGAGGGAGAGAGAGAGAGAGAGAGAGAAGAGTTAGATTTATTTATCTACCAAAATAAATAAATAAATAAATTTCACACTCCAAAACACCAGGATCCAAATTCCCCTAAAGCAGGCTTTTATCTGGGGGAGAGGGCGGAGAAGCACATAATTGAGGAAAGGATTTCCTAGTTTGCTATAATTCTACACTTCACTTAGCTTAGTCAGTTTAGCTCAGGGGTGGGGGGAGGGGGTGGGGAGTAAAGCCAAAGCTAAAAAGGGGGCTTACAAACAGCATTTCCTGTTTCATGAAATCATGCCCACTGACTAAGGATTACATCCTCTACTCATCTTTAAATAGAATTCTCCCAGAAGTTGATGAAAATCTCAGGTGAAATTGATTGAAAAATAAGTTCTCACTTTCTCTGGCTCTCTATATGCTCACATATATGCCGTACATGTATATATGTGTGTATTTAATGACATTAATACTAGTAAAAGATTTTTTTAGCTTTTAGGGGGTTTCTAAGCAAGTAAAGGAAAACAAAAATTCATTCTCATATACTTTTGGAGTGATGGTAAATGAAGGTGGTGGGAGAAAAAATCCTAGCTATTACTTTGAACATGGGAAAAACCGACACAAATTAACTTTATTTCTGAAAAGCCTACTTATATTATTTTTATTTCAAAAAAAGGTATGCTGTAGACATCTATGATTGCCATCATAATAAAACAAATATAAAATTTTAATTTTTTGGTAATCTACATTCATGATAATCTATATCCTTTTAAGCAAGGAATGTAGTATTGTTTAATAATTCACAAAGAATTTATGACAGTATGCTTTACTGACAGTATACAGTATGCTAGTTGATCAGTTAGATTTACAAAATGCAAATACATTTTCTTTGTTGAATTTTATTTAAAAATTTGAAGAGGGGAAATATTAAACAATAACAAGCAAACATGATAAATCAGTAAAAAACAACATGAAAATTTCTTATGGGAATAAAATCACCCAGTAATTTTTGCTTTATGATAGAAAACTGGTCACATAACTATAAGGTATCTAGACAAAAGTCTAGAAAATGAAAAGTGATGTGGAAATTGGTTGAATCAACCCATTCTTGTTTGCTTCTTTTGAAATTACATTAAGCAATACACATTTGTAATGCACAGAAACGTAACACATATTTACCTATATGCCTAGCAATATGGTTAGTTGTTTATCAAAATGACAGCTCAAACTTCTGTATGTTTAAAAAGTTTGCTATGTAGGTCTTACTTAAACTGTATTTTGAAGTGGGCAAACGACAACAAATGGATGGTTAGTATTAAAGAAATTTAAATGCCTCTTTCAGAATATTGTAGCAACTTATAAAACTGCTTCTACTTACCCACAGAATTCAAGAGAAGAGATTCTGTGAAACAAACTCTAAGAAAGTAAAGGGATGATGAGGAAAAGTGAAAAATTCATGATGGAAGTGGAAGGTCATAAGATTAAAGACCTTGTACTCTGTTTAGTAGAGGTTTTTTCCCCCCTTTCTCCCTCTTTTTTAGGTTGTTCACAGAAGAGACAGCTAGATCAGAAAATAGAAAAGGAGCATTTCCTAAGGTCTCTAAGGAGAGAAAAGCTAGCAGAGAGTTATTTCTAAAGATTCTGAGTAACCTGTTATAAAAGGAAAGACGAGGGGAGAAGACTTCATTAAATAACTTCAAACAGTCTGTGGGCAGGATAGCCGGGTGACGGTTTGGTGATTGAACTTGGGTTACCTGGGGCTTTGGAATGAATTCTTAATGTTCTAGAAAAATATGCTGGAGGGTTAGCTTGAATACCATTATGTTAGTCATCTGTTACATTGCTTTGTGTCTAATGATTATTTCTTTAATCTTTGCCCTTGAGTTTATTTCCTTTATTATCTTTTCTGGGTATCAGTTTTCATTTAACTGCCATATTAAACAAGACGTTCTTAGTCTGTGGACTTTGGGGTTTGATTCACCAGCTTTCACATTTAGTATTTGCTTAACCCAATAGAACTCCACTTCTATCTGATGGCAGGCAGCTAATGCTTTAAAAGGAAGTCCAAGCTAGTAAAAAAATAAAAAAATTACCCCATTTTTATTTTATTCTAAATTATTTTTTGTTAACCCTCACCCAAGGATACCTTTCCCATTGATTTTTAGAGAAGATGGAAGGGAGGGTGGGAGGGAAAGAGAGAGAAACATCGATGTGGGAGAGACACATTCACTGGTTGCTTCCCACACATGGACCCTGGGCTGGGGATTGAACTGGCAACCGAAGTACTTGCCCTTGATTGGGAATCAAACCTGAAATCCTCTTGCCTGGGATGACCCTCTAACCACTGAACACACCAGCCAGGGCTAACCCATATTTAAAATCAAGCTTGATCCCTGAAACCACATCTTGGAGATGGCATTCTATTTTGTGCCATGTGAGAATTATTTTTAAAGTATCACTTCATTTTAATACACAGGATCATAAAATTCAGCTCTCTAAAGTACCAACATTCCTGCCTTGATGGTTAGCTGGAACATTTCTCCAGACCAATAAGCATAGAACGTTCTTTTTGGCCTAAAATATTGAAGTAGTTAAGGTAAAAAATAAATTACCTGGTTCAGTGATTCTCAATCCTCTATGCTCATTAGAATTCCCTGGGAAGCTTTTAAAAATTACAGATCTCAGTTCCCCTGCCCTAACCAACTAAAACAGGGAGTGGGACCCTACCATTGTTCTTTTTTAAAAAGCTCCCTAAGTGATTCTAGTTCATAGCTAAGGTCAGACCATCCATCTAGATAGTTCATGGCCAAACAATTAAATACAAATAAATAAATCTCTGTTTGTGTTTTAATTTGAGGCATAATGATTGGTGCTTCATTGTCATTTGTTTTAAATCCACCAATGCACTTGGTTGCTGGTAGCTTTAAACACAAACATTCTTAAAATGCAGTTAAGCCCTTTACAGTCCATTCTGAACTTTTCAGGTCTCAACTCCCTGTAATCCTGTTTCAATCTCAAAGACTTTTATTTTTCCATGTTTTAGCTCCTTGCTGTTTTTGTTTTGTTATATCTGAACCTCCTTCTCTACTGGGGGGGGGGGGGGGGGGGGGAGGGGGCAGAGGGGGGGAAACGCTCCTTATCTTTTAATGGCCAGCTTGAAAGTCATTGCCTCTGTGACATCGGACTAATAATAATATAATTATTTTATATAGTACTGATTTGTATAAATTCAAATCACTTGAATAATGTGACTTGAACATGTCACATTACCAGCAATAAGAGCATAGTTAATAATACCTCTCTTACAGGTATGCCATGGCAGGCACTGTGCCGCAAGAATTTTTTAAAACATGTAATACATGACTATTTAGTCAGGGGTACTGACCTATTTTCTCTGAGACTGTCGAATAAAAAACTGACAACAGCCAACACAATAGCCATCCAGTGAAAATGAATCAAAATTATACCTATTTTTTGGTCAGATTCGCAAAATAAGTTTTTTTTTTTTTTTTTGGTATTGCACAGAATTTTAGTAATTAGCTTATGTATGCCATGAGATGAAAGTCACTGTTCTATCGATTGCTGCTTGGTTACTCTAATAGCAATAATTATGTAGGTATATAATCCCAGAAGGAAGCACTTAATTTAGGTTTAAGAGTTATTTCACACAGACATTTGAATTATGTTCTTAACAGTTGCTTTTATTCCAACTTCTTGACTCTTTTTAAGGAATATCTTTATTCTAACTCCTTGAATCATTTTAAGGAAGGCCATAGTGTATAATTGTTTTGTTTTGTTTAAAATGGGACTCTCCAGACTATAAACAAATTAGAGACATTTAAAATAGTAGGACATCCATATTTTTTTGATATGTTGAGTTTCTGCATATCAATTTTGGTTACAGTATGTGTTTTCAGATAGGAAGTAAGTGGATGTGAATTCTGTTTTTCTTCTTACTCCTTTTGGTTTGGAAGCCACAGGAAGCCAGCTTGCTAACTCCCTGATACCTGATATTTCCCTGACTAAAAAGACTCTCGGATGATGATCAGCACTTTCTCTACGACAGAAGTTGTGCATTCTCTTCTGAAAGACACAGATGTCCCTTAAAAGGGTCCAGAGTATTTCCTGCAAAACTGCTTCAGTCAGGTGATCATCTATTAGAGCTATTATCAAAAAGGCTGAGGGAAGAAATAAATGCATTCTTTCTGAGGCAGAAAAAACAAACCCACCCCAAAATAGGCAAAGCACTTGAACATCAGCAAGATTAGAAACCAGGAGGGAAAAGCAAATAACTTTTTAAATGAAAATTTGGTTTTAAAAAGTAAAAGATTATCCTTTACTTCTCTACTTTAAGTTTTCTCACTTCTTTCTCATTGCTGGAATTTTGTGAAATACACAGAAGCAGTTGGGTTAACATTCTGAATTTGCTTTTTTTAAAATTAGGAAGATGATTTGTTTGGGTGATCTGTCATGGAATCTATATTTATGCAGATTGCAATCTATATCTAGTCACAAACAGAAGCGTTACTTTCCTAGGACAATTTCGGAATCTCCTCAGGTGGGGAAAAAATTCTGCAATTGACAAACTACTCAACTTTCAGGCAAGGGCCCATAACATCCAGCTAATTCCATGCCGGCGTGAACTGTTCCTTTTCCCTCAAGTCTTTATGGATCGTGATGACCCCAGATTCTCTTACCAAACTCACTCCGGCTGAGCTGCAGGCAATACCCACGCCGGGTGCTGACCGAGGGCCACCACTGGAGGGCGTCTGGACGCTTCCAAACAGCTCCGAAGCGCCAGGAAATCCTGAACTCCAGAGCATGAAAGCGCTGGACAGACAACGTGATATTTGGTTGTGTTGGGCTAATCAGTAAAGGGGAGAACAGGTAAGTTTGGGAGCAAAACTACGGCGCTCACTTTCTTGGGACCAGCCTTTCCCCACGGAGGCAGGAAACTCCCTAGAGAGCAAGAAAGAAGAATACCACGCAGACTGAGCCCGCGGAGCCCCGCGAGGGGGAGTCTTCAGGGTTTGCAGCCCCGCTGAGCCCGGCGCCTGGCTAGCTTCCCGGGCGCTGGAGGACAGGGGCGCGCGTCCCGGGGCGCCGAGTCGGCCTCGCTGTCAGGCAACCGCGCTCCGGTGATGGCCTGGGGCCACGGGGCTGCAACCTGCTCTTGAAGTCCAGGAACGTGAGGCCTTTTCCAATAATAAGGGACCTTCTTCTCCGACTTAGGTTCCCTCCCGACAAGACTTTACTCAAAACATTTATCCTTTGGGGAGAGGGTAGCGACCCAACCTCGGGGTTGAAATGGAAAGTGTGTAACGTATTTCTGATGGACTCTCCTGCTGCATTCATTTGCTCCCTGCTGAACGGTCCCACTGAATGGCAATCACTCTACATACCCTGTGATTTTCTTGATTTTTTTTTTTAAAGTGTTTTCAGGAAAGTCATGCTTCCTGCTCATGAACCTTTAAAATCCCTTGTAGGAAGCAGGCAATTGAAAGGCACAGGAGAGATGCTCAGCTTTCCAGATGACCCGGGCCATTGCTCGTTGGGAAGACCAGGGCAGATTTACAAGAACACGTATTCACTGAGGCTTTCTGCCAGCGGGTTCATGTGACCCGAGGGGCCCGGGAGACAGATGCCGGGCTCTCCGGCTACCGGGTGGGAACCGATTCCTTTGTAATCGAAATACCCCACTCTCAGGTAAAAAACGTCAAATCATTCCTCAGCCCGGACGGAATTCAGCGCCCAAAGGGTTACGCGCGGCCGCTGGGCTGGGGTGGAGACGAGGGCGCCTCGGCACTCCCAGTAATTCAATTAGTCAGAAGGAAGGTGGGGCCGGGAGGGGGCAGGAGGCGAGAGGAAGGGAGGAGATCAGGAAAACGCCTCTTTCTCTTGGAGCAACCAATCCGGTTGGCGTAAAGAGAGAGAGAGAGAAAAAAAACCAACCCTCGATCTGTAAGCAAACAGCAGGCTGTCCCTTGACTGGCTGCTCCACGCACCCACCTTCCCAAGCAAACTGCATGGGGGAGAGGGGGAGGGTGTCACGGGAGCAGCCCACCGGACCCGGGCCGCGGCAGCAGCGGCGGTGGCGGGCGCTGGCTGGCGGCGCCTCCCCCTGCTCGGTCCAGAGCTCTCCCCCGCGCTCGCGCCGCCTGCCCGCCCTGCGTTACACGCCCGCCCCCCGCCGCCCAGCGCCTCCCATGTCCACGTTCACGCGGGCCGCCTCGCGTTCTCGTGCGGCTGCTGCTGGGTCGCGGCTGCTGTCGGCTTTACACGCAGGTCATTAACGAGGGGGCGTGCCCGAGGAGATTTTTCCCATAAAGCATTCCCCCCCCCCTCTTTTTTTTTTTTTTTTCTCTTTTGCAAAACTGACTTTTACCCCTTTCCACTTCTCGCCAGCCGTTTCAATCCCTCCCGGGCTGCCGGGGCCGCTGCCGCCGCCGCCGCCGCCGCACTCAAGTTTATTCTCCCGTCTGGTTGGGGGTCTTAGGATTCGGTTGGTGGTTTGCACCTCTTGCTGCTGCTGTGCCCAAGGAGGGGAAGAGGAGCAGCTGCGGGAGGATCGGAAAGGTTTTCTGATGTAGTCATCGGGGAGGTGCCACTCGCTCGTGCGCTCCCCCCACCCGCGCCCTCCCTTTCCAACTGATTGATGCGTCTCTACAAGTTGCCGGGCTTGGGGCCGAACCCGTCGGAGTCGCAGAGACACTTCTGAGAGCTCACTCGGGGCTCGGGGCACTGCGTCCGCGGGGGGGGGGGGCTCATTCCTGCTCCCGGAAGGCTACCGGAGACTGACATCAGCCCGTCCAGGAGTTGGAGGGATTCGTTTGAAAGTGATTGTTTCCCCTCCCGCTCTGCAGCCGAGCGGTTGGGTGGGCGTCGTGCTGCAGGTTTAGGCATCCCAGCTCCGCCCGGCTGGCTGGCGGGTAACCTCTGCTCTTCCTTCACCTCGGTACCCCCACACCCGGCCGCGGAAAGCACGCGCGAGAAATCCCCGGGGCCAGCGCCTGCGGTGTGGTCTCCCGCCGCCGCCGCCGCCGCAGTCCGACTCCGCCGGGGACCTGCTGGAAGACGCGGAGAGCCAAACTTTTTTTTTTTGAGGTTTACGAAGCAAGACCGCTCCTCGCCTGCTTACTTGCCGCTTAACCCGTTCCAGGACGCCGGCGGGGCTGGGTTTGTGGGTTCTGGATCCCCACCCTTCCCAGCGCAGCGCAGCGCAGCGCACCGCCCCGACTCCGCAACACCTCCGACTCCTCCGCGATTTCTGGGGGTTGCCCAGTTCAGGCACGGAGGAGGCCACCGGCGCGAAGCCCCCATCCGCACGGAGCTCTCCTTTCTGCAGTTCCCCACCGGCCGCCCAAGTAACTTGGAGGAGCGAAGCGGGGCGCCGTGCGAGAGCCCTGGGCGGCGGAGACCTGTGCATCCCGCGGCGCCGACGCTGAGCCGGGCCCGGCGGGCCGGTGTATGTCTCCCCGCGGCCGCGGCGCGCAGCTCCCGGTGACTGTGCAGCGTGCGCCGCCGCCCGCCCCGACCCGCGCTGCCGTCGCTCGGCCCGGCGCGCACCTCCTTCTCCCGGGGTGACCGGCCAGCTGCCGCCGCTGCCGCCGCCGCCGCCCTCGACACAGCTTGGCACCCCTTACCCCGCCCTCGCCGCCGCCACCGCACACTCGCATGCTTCTCTCCATCTTGTGATTGCTTTTTTCCTTTTGAACCCTCCAGTGGGGGTGCGAGTTTGTATTCAGCCCCTCCACTCCACTTGCCTCTTTTCTTCTCGCTCTCCTCTCCCCCTCCCCCAGCTCGGTGTGTGCCTTTTTCTCTTCTCATTCCTCTTCAATTTTATTTATTCCTATTTATTTGGCTTCCTGGTCTCTCGCTCTCGTTCTCTCCTTCCCTCCTTCTCTCTCCGGATCCCCGCTCTCTCCCCGGAGTGGCGCGTCCAGTGCTCCGCCGCTGGCCAGGCGTGATGTTGCACGTGGAGATGTTGACGCTTCTGTTTCTGGTGCTCTGGATGTGTGTGTTCAGCCAGGACCCGGGCTCCAAGGCCGTCGCCGACCGCTACGCCGTCTACTGGAACAGCAGCAACCCTAGGTAAGGCGATAGGGGGCAAAGAGTCGGGGCTACCGGGGCCTCGGGACTACCCGGGCCTCGGGGCCCGGCGGAAGGAGCTGCAGCGGCAGCGGGGGACCAGCGAGCACCGGCCGCTGGCCGCGCGCACCCTCGGAGCCTACGTCGTCCCCGCGCTGCTGGCTTTCGGGGCGCCGGCGGGAAGCGCTCCCGTGGCGCCACTCTTTGTTAAACCACCGCGGAGCGGCCTGGCGCCCCTGGGAGTCCCGGGTCTGACCCGACCGGCTGCCTCTGCAGAGGGCGAGGAGACTCGGAAAAGGCGGGAGCCCGGGAATCGAGACTTTCCCCGCTGACCCGCCGGGGCAGGATGGCCAGCATCCCGATACCGGCGCCGGGCTTGGTCCCGGGCAGCCCTGGGGCGCACCTCCGGGAGCGCCGGCCTGCAGCGTGGGTGCGCAGGGATTGCAGGGAGACCCGCCAAATATCCCCAAAGTTGTTGTTTATTTTTCTTTTTAATTTTTTCTTTTCTCGGTGCTTCCAAAAAGCGCACGGGCTGGGGGAAGTGAGGGGGGCTGGGAAGCGGAAGCTTTAGGTTATTTTCCTCTTTAACTGCAAGGAAATGATCTGGCCCCTGGGTCAGTCTGGGCCCGGCGCTCTTGGCAGTGGAGAGGATTCTCCCACCTCCTCCACCCCTGGGTGGGCTCAAGGTGCCAGAAAGTTGGATCTAATGCCGGGTTACATCATGTGTGCAGAGCGAGCTGCTGGAGTTGGCAGAGCAGGGCGGTGGGAGCCCTGCGTCCACGGCCTGGCGGAGCCAGCGCGGTTACCTGGAACCGTTTTTTCGCTGCGGTCCCCGAAGCCCACCGTGTCCGCCAGAGGCTAGAGGTGGGCGCCCGGCGCTGCCCGAGCGCGGCTGCTGGACGGTGGCCACCAGCGGACATCCCTTGTTCACGGACACTGGATGCGGAGTTGGGGTGGGTGTTGCCGGACGGACCCCCTCCCAATCCAGGACGGCTCCGCTCAGAGCCCCACGTCCTCCCAGGCCTGTGGGCAGCAGTCTGCCCCACTGGGTCCAAATTGCTCTGCCTCTCTGGGACCGAGGCCAGCTTCCAGCTGCGGGCTGGCTTCGGTGCCCGCCCAGGAGGGACATAACGTTATTCCCCAAATCTCAGCTTTTCCCCCCCGGGCCGGAGTGGAAGTTGGAAGGACAGAGGCGGGATTCCGAGGAGAGTTTAGGGTTGCTGTGCGCCCAGCTCGCCTGGGGAGAGGCGTATGGAGAGCGCTTCCAATGCCTCCTGCCTCCCAGTGGACCTCTCCGCGGTCCTCCCGCCTTCCTTCTTCTGCAGGCGCGGGAGGGATTCCCCACTTGAAGTAATGTCATCTCAGGTGAAGATATGGGCAGATTTCCCCACTGGCGACCCACCGGTTGCCAAACGGAGAAAGAGTACCCCCCCCCCCGCCCGCCCTGCTACCCCAGGAAAGATAGTCGCACCCAGGTAGTCCAAGCTCTCATTGCTTGCCTGGCAGAATTGGAGACATCCCTGAAAGTTTGGTTTAAAAAAAAAAAAAAAAAAAAGTCTTCTGGAGGTGGGTGGTGGGATGGGAAGCTATTTCTTTGACATGCCACTTACCACTATTAGAAAAAGAGAAAAAGAAGCCATCCTGCCAGAGGAAATGCCTTTTATTAAAGCTGACAAGACAAATAGATCAAGCTTTGCAGTTGTGATGGTGTTAAAAGCAAGCCTCATTATGCTGGTTGGTTTTATTCCCCTTTGGGCTTTATTAGACAGCATATACAAAACGGAGGAATTTATATTTGTAAACTTTAGTGCCTTATTAAGTAAAATAACAGTGGCATTGTGTAGTTGAATTTGGGGCATTTTGCTCTTGGTTGTCCTTCCTTTCCCATGCCAAACTTCATAGCGTGCTCTTTTTCTCATTAATTTATTTGGATACCTGGATGTTCTAGTCATCTGGGTTAAAACAGAATCAGCCGATACCCCTCTACCCTCCCTTCTTAACCTGTCAAGCTAATCTGAGTTAGCTTGAGGACATTTTATCTTAGGTTATCTCTGTTTTATGCTTTTGATACTGTTGTTTGGTTTAAGATTAGCACATTGATTTTTGTCACAGGTCATGTTTTTAACAGCTATGCTCTGTCCGCAGAAAACTCTTCTGCTCAGGATGCCATGGTATCTTTGAACCAGCCCAGACAAAGTTAATCAGTAGCATTTTTAAGGTCCAAGAGTATTCTCCAGTCAGTATTCTAATTTGAGGTTCGTGGAAATGCCTTTCTATTTGATCATTATCACTGTGATAATGTTCAAAAGAAAGAATGACATACCTCCCTTCCCAAGAGATTCAGTCCTAACTTTAGTATTCTTAGGGGTTTATGGATTTATTTATCTTCCTATATTATTGCACTAAAATTTACTTTAAAAATAATATAATTTTATAAATCTGAGTGGCAGATTTGTCTCTGATGTGTTAAATAAGACGGTACTTTTCTAATGCATTAAGAAAAGTCAGCTTGGATGTAGTTTAAAAGGAGCCAAATGCTAAATAAGTAACTCAGAAAAAAAGTTTATCACAAGATAGTGACACAGGATTTTAGAAAATTTGCACCGATTTACTGACTTTTATAAATTCTGTATTTTACATTTCCCTTTCATATATCTTATCATTACCAAGGTAATCTAGCCATGCTTTTTGGTTTTGCATAAACCCTATCAGATTTTGCTAAACTAATAACATAATCAAAAGACTTCAGTCTTTTGGAAAAAAGTAGAAAACTTTAATTGCAACTTAAATTGATTCTTAACATTTTTCTCTTAAAGACTTAAAGTTCAGTGGACACATTAAGCTGCTATGATACCATGCAAGTGAAATAAATATATTTTAGCGTATACCAATCGAGTTCAATTTAAAATTATTCTTAGATAAAATTAGATTTAAGTATTACATCTTGATCACAGGGCCTAAATAGTTTACATTATAACGTGTATAGTCGTAGGAATTTATTCGCTACATTGTGTTTCATTACTGACTCCATTGATACCATAAGCATCCATTGATTTAGGTTCATAGAAGAGAAAATGTTAAACTTATTTGCTGTCAGATAGTTTTACTGTCAGAATCTATCTTCCCAGGAATTCACTTCTGGGAAGTGGATGCTCAGTTTTCAAATGCTGATAACTTTTTAGTTGCCAGTACTTATTGGGCGGTGGTCCAAACTAATTTCATGCGTTGAATGGGCACAAATTTCTGAAGTAGCAACTGAAAACTATCAGTCTGAGTAGAAGTGCATGGGAACATTTGCCTAAGTGCATATTTCATATTTTAAAAATTTGAAAACCTATATGAATTTCACCTACGTAGTGAGAGTAATAGAATGATCTTGTTAATGTTATGCTGAATTCTGAACTGGCCTGTCACTCAGTAACTTGGAGTAATGAAAATCCAAATCAAGGAGAATATAACTATTTGTCCTTGATTTGTGTAAGAATGTAAAAAGCTCTTAAATAACTTTTTAAAAGACTTTTAGTAATAAAACTTTATTGACTTCTTCCTTAGTAGCTACTCTTATAAAGATACAAATGACTCAATATTAAGAACATCCTACTTAATCTGAATGAAGGATGCTATAAACAGTTTGTTGCGTCCAATGAAAATATTCTTTTAAATAGTGTGTGTATATGGAAAAGTTCTTGGATTCTTTCGACCAGTTGCCAAACTGATGCTAGGATAATTAAAGATGCCTCCCACTGTTTGGTGTTAATGGATGGAATAGTAGCAAATACAACCAGCCCACTTTAAGAATACTGTTTCTTCTCCCTTAGTGCTTTGCTTCTGTTCGGGTTTGAGCATCACCAATTTAAAATGTTATTCTCTCACAAGAAAACATACCTCTGTAATTCATTTGGGATTTACTAAATTTTAACCTAGTCATGTGTTTTCTTTGGGCTTTTCAGTTCTTGCAGAGACTTGTAGATTAAATATTTAATGTGATCGTAGCAGGTAATTGACAACATTTAGTTTTGTTAACATGTAATCTTGAAGTTGTGAAAGTGATGTGAATTCCAGGTCAACACTCCCAAATCTTCAAGCCTGTAGGTCATATGTATGAGGCTAACTAGAGAGAAGTAATTTTTTCCTAATGATGATTCCTGAGTATTTTTCCTCTTTCAAAATTTTATGTTTTATTTTTCAAAATCTGACCCATCAGTGATTTAATGCCAGCACAGTGCCTTTTCCACTAACAAGTAAATGAAATCAGTTTGGTTTAACTCTAAAAATTTGTTCTGAGAAAAGGTGGAAAATTGATTTTTGTTTTGAATAAGTTTTATTTCCAGACTTGTAAAGTATGTAACTTTATTTTTGAAAGTTTCAGTGTTTTAAATAATATTGTTAAAAAAGTTCTTCAAGTAAAAGGCATTACTTAAAATCTTTTAACTTTATTGACTCTGAGCTTCGATGTAATATATCAGTTTAGTAGATATAATGAGGTAGGTTTATTATTTTGATATTTATTTATATCAGTATTTATATAAACACCCGGATAAAAATAAAGCTGCATGACGGAGATTTATATGTCATGTTTTTACCCGTATCCATTTAGGAGACCTGAACTGAATCTTCCTTCTATTCCCTTATTTTATCTAGACATTATAAAAGAGAAATAGGATTCTTGTTTTTGGACAGTTTTCCATAGAAGTTTGAAAAGTGAAGTCGGCTACTGAGATGTTACGTTTCACCCGTTGGATGCATTTTATTATATTCTCATAATGAGCTATCAGAAGTGGTCACCTGTCTTAGGTGACGGGAGCATCCTATGGTGGCACACTTGTCTGTCTGTACAGTCTAGTTGGGCATTTCCAGTGTGAGGCCAAAGTTAGGAAACTCCTTGTTATTAAAAGAATCAGAGAGAGCCTTCAGTAGTTTGTTACTCCCTGTTAGTTGATTTTAGTGGTATTAACTAAACCATTGGTTCCCTGAACGGATATTTTGTTGCCATGTGTCTTCTGGCTGATAATCAATAGCTTTAAAGACTTCCACTTTGAATGCTGAGGATCCGGTTTGGAAGGAGCACATAGTTATTTGGGGGGAAATTAACCTTGTGAATTTCTTGCCATTTAATCTTGCAGGATGCCTCCTGAACAGGGATTTCATTGCCTTCTGTCCACTGGCCTGATTTCCTGTTGGATAGGGACAGATAAAAATGAACGCCTCCTTTTCTCCCCTGTTGCTATGTACCAAGCAAGCTACCAGCTTCATGCTGGGCCAAGAAAATGAATGAATACAATTAGTCCTTCAGGAGTCCTGGTCTTTGCAAGTTTGGGAGAATTATATGGCTAAAGAATGTACCTTTGAGAAAGAGTATACATTAAAATATAAAAGGAACAAAACAAGAAAATGTTAAGACTATAATTTTATATATGGTTAGTATTTGGTCTATTGCTTAGTATTTCTTCCTCCTCCCCACAAGAGAAATATTTGGCTTATTAGCCACTCAGCCTTCTTCATTTTTGTGTGTGTTTTGAATAACTTACAGTATAGCAATGACGAGTTAAAAAGCTGTATTTTAGTAATGAACAAATCTATGTTGACTGAGTATATATTATCAACTTTCTTTTCAGAATCAGTATACAAACTATTAAAATAGCAGCTCTGATTGGAATGTCCTTGTTGAAAAGTAAGCCTATATGTCCCTAAGTAAAGTAAGGCCTTCCTTACTGGCCACTTACACTGGATACTCAGTCAGCATCAGTCTTCCAAACTGAGAAAAAATTGCCTTTTGACCATTTGTGACAGATCATACCTTCATATTTAGGTATAAAAATCTCAAAGAGCAGTATAAGGAATGAAGTATTAAAATCCACTTTTAGTATTGTGTCTTACGATGGTGGTCCTAAACAGCTAAACACCAATAAGTTAATGTCTCTTTTAAGGGCCTGATTTATATTGCTAAATTTATATTTTTGTCTACTTTTCAAGCTATATCCTGAGATTGTTTGGTAGAAAAGTTTCTTGTGATTAATTTGAACTTCCAGTGTTTCTGAATGGGGTATTACTAATTATCTGATCAGTTTCCCCTTAAATTTTGTCGGCATTTACGTTTTCAAAATTACATCAGTCATAACCAAGGCAGCACAATGACACAGAAGCATCTAGTTTAAAATTAAGAAGTAATAATATAACGCAAGTGTTTCTGTGCCATTACTATTGTGCATAGTTTTCACTATAAATGAAAAAACTTCCTTATATCTCAGTATTCTTGATCATTTATACTCCTTAATGTACTTTGAAGGATTTATTGTAAATTACTGATATCTCTGCACTATTTTCTGAAATGTGTGTGGATGTAAACTTTTGATTTTTGAGGCTTTTGAATATTGTTTTCAAACAGTGAGCCAAAGGTTTCAGTAAAAACATTATTTTAAAATAGTGAAAACTTCTAGTTAAAGTTATCTGGTTGCCGAGAGACAGTTGTCTACCACAGTGATGGTTAGCTCAGCTTTCATTCAGGTAGGATTCTATCATTTTCAATAAGGAAAAATAAACCTTTGTCATCTTTAGAAACATCCTTCATACAATTGACAGTTGACAGCTCGAAGAAAATGTTACTGTCAGGTCTTATTTTCCACTCAAGTGAGAAATAAAAATAGTTTTGAGTGATTAAAAAAATCTGTTTAAACATTATTTCAAAATGTGGGAAATGTTTTTAAATTTTATGTATGTGTCATTAGAATTAACCTGCCATTTGCTTCAGGGAAGGTCAGCAAAGTGCAGTTCAAGGAGAGATTGTCTAACAGTTAAGTTCCTGGGTGTTTAAAAAGCCAAATACATGCAGTTGATGTGTTTGTAACAGGATATCATTGGACATTTTTGATGGGGTTCTTTAAGAGATATGTCGATATTATTCCTGTTATTACTTACCAAGTGACCTGATTTCCATGACTGATGATTGTGATTCTGATGTAAAGTATAAGTAGAAATCTTGGTCATGTGATATCTCTGTATACCTTTTGGACAATCACATTATTAGCACACAAAGATTAGACCTTTCACAAAATTGCTTTGCTATTAATACTTTTAAATAACTGCACAGTGTAATCCATAGGTTTCTTTGTAGAGGTGCGTGAATACATACGTGGAGATTAGAAAATATGACTAAGTCCTTGTTTCCCGATTTAGAAAAGCTAGGTTTTGGGCTTTCAGTTAAATCAGCGTTTTTCTTTTCCCCCCTAGAAGCAGCCATCTTGTTTTAAGACCGATTTTCTTTCTTTCATAAAAACGGCCCGGAAATGAATAGGGACGATAGAAAAGGACTAAACCACTTTGTAATTATTTTTGTCAGGGCTCTACATTAAAAGCTCTACCTTAAGTTATTTGTGAGCTCATTAAAATGGTATCTGCTTGTATTGTTGATAAAAGAGGATGTTTTAGCCTAGTAATAATATATTTTAAACTCAGGCATATTTCATTTTAATGTTAAATTTTGGGCTGTACCATGTTTACATGTGCAGTTTTCTTTTGCAGTTATAACTTATTAATTTCAAAGTAATATATTAATTTCCCTTATTATCACCCCCCACCCCCCAAATCCTTACTCCTCTTTCTGAGTATACAAATAGTCCTTTTTGTTGATTGAGATTTTTCCCCCCAAATATCTCAGTGGTACCAGGAATCTTTCTCCAGTAAGAGATATTGATAAAAATGTCGTACCTCTAAAAATGAAGCATCTGGGGTGCTTCCAGAAACGTGAAGCCAGAACCTTTTTGGCCCTGAATTACAGGCTCTCACTAAGTCATTACTAAACCACTCCTTGTGAGTTCTTACAAAAAATTATTTTGGAAGTACATTCATATTTGGTATTAAAATCTGTAAGAGTATATCCACTGAGCCTGCTATATTTTCCACCATGTTTTATATTTTTGGGTACATTTGGAAGGACATGTGGCCTAGTAAACTTTACCCAAAATTTATACTACACTTCTTGCTACTGCGTCTGTTTGATGATGTCTGGAAAGAAACATTATTCCCATGTCCAGCAGTAAAAACAGAACTTCCTTCAGATTAATTTCACAGTAACCTGACTCAGTCCTTCTGATTAAACTAGGCACAGCTTGAATGCCACTATGTCACAGATTGCTTCTGTTCATGAGAAGCAGGATTTCTGGTGGTTGTAGATACAGTTTAAAAACGATAAATGAAATCCACATTTTAAGAATGAATATACATCTCATCGGCTCCTTATTAAAGTTCAGGTATGAGTTGACAGTTTTTGTACCGAAGAGCTTTCCTCTGATATCCATCATCCATTTTCTTTGACTGCCTGGAAAAGAGGAAAATAACCGAGTGCTCATTTTTGTTTTAAATGAACTAACAAAAACTTTTTTTTTTCTTGCTGCTTCTGAGCTGTCAGAGTCCATTCTAAATGTTATTAGTGACTTATTTGTATATATAGAAACTATAATTAACAATTAGCTCTTGCCTCTTTCTGTGATAATACACATTATAAAGGCAAATGAAAATAGTTTCTCATTAAAATGTGGTTGGAATAAAATCAAGTCATGGCTTATTTTGGTTGGATAATTATGGTGCAAATTGTTATCTAGATTTTGATGGTAGTGGACATGCTACTTGATATTTCATGTTCCATCGTCCCCAGTGGGATATGTGACTTTGTCACGTTTACTGAACTTTAACAACGTGTAGAGGACTTAACGTTTTGGTTAAGTTTTTATAGTATTTAATTTAATGGAGACACAAATGGGAATGGGGGAAAAAATGAAAAATATTTCTAAATATGAGGAGATGATCCTTAGTGTTTAACAATTAGGTTAAACAAAGTGGGAGCAAATGAGCCTAGTTCCCCTTCTGTTGTTTCAGGGCAAGAAAAAATACAGACAGATGTCGGAATGTGGAAGCTGTGACCTCTGACCCACACAGCATGGCCACTGCCCTGGCACACAAGTGTCCTGAGCCACCGTCGGAGCAGGATGCTTTTTTGCAGTGACTGACACTTTGAGAACCTGACACTGCTTCTGGAGTTACTTGTAGTTCTCCAAAGTGTCAGCCTTTTAGCCTCAATTTTTAAGTTCCTCACCTTACCCTTTATAAAAAATGTTTCTTTGTTTGGCTGAGACAGAGCTTTCGTGACTTCTGGGCGGGTTCGGTATCCCTGTAGTCAAGATCAGTCTTTGCCTCCCAGTGAATTTATTCATTGGGTTGGGATGATGGAGAGGCCTCAGATGGATGGTTCTGCTGCACCCAAGTGTTCTGCTGTATTAAGCTAATATATATATATATATATATCTATATATATATATATCTATATATATATATATCTATGTATTTTATTAAAGACAGATGAAAGGCCTTTTCTTTCAGTCTCTGCTCTGCAATCTCGCTAGTTAACCCCTGGGTTCAGACAGACCATTAATGTTTTAGATGCTGTGGCATTCAGTGTTTTCTTCATATATTTGTGTACCGTTACAGCTTCAATAAACTTTTATGCCTATTTTGATAGTTTTTTGGCAGGGGCTCCATTTATTAAAATGTAGTGACCCAGTACTAAGAGGAGAACAGTTCAAGTAGTGGTGCTTCTGACAGGGTTTTGTGTCAAACTAGAGAAAATAATAGGGAAATGAAAGCTGCCAAAGTGAGTCTCCCAGTTACTAATTAATCAGGCGAGAAAGGGCCTCGGTGACAGATCTGGTGTCCGCACGACAGCAGTTTGGGAACGCTTTATTTTAAATACCGTATAAAACAAATTAAAGTAAGCCTCAAGGAATGTAGCACCCAGATATTTGATATCACAAGTACTATTTTTTTTTTTTAAGTCTGTGCAAAGCAAAGTAAAAAACCGGAATCTTTGTACTCTTCATTGATAGTATCAAAGCATAAAGCTGTTCTAAGGAGTATTTCCCTTATTAATAAGCAATGCTTTTATTCTTATTCACATTTTAATACAGATACGATAGTATCCTTGGTTCTAGTATTGATGTAACCTTGTAGACATATTTTTATTGTTGATAGAGTCTTGGGGAAATATTTTAAAAAATGTTTCTATCATATGCCTATCATCAATATTTTGAGTATTACTGTAATTGAAGAACAAAACTTTTCCCACTCTGCAAATATATGTTTTAGCTGTCCCAGAGGTTCTGGTATCTTTTGGAGATATTCCCATTGTGTTTGCTGGACCCATAATTAAATGCCTGTTACTAGTATATTTTTTCCCATAGCATTTGCAACATAAAAAGAAAAGGGTCTTGTATACAACGATAGCTGTCAGGGAAACAATGAGAACTAATTACACACTCTGCTGTCACCATTGTCAACTATGCTCTTGGGAAAACAACAACATGACAGTTTGTGTGTGTGTGTGGTGCATGTATGTATACAGGATACTTTGTATGAATACATACACACACATACACACACACACACACACACACACACACACACACATATGATGTATGTGGGATCAGACATATCTGATGGTTCCCCCAAAGGGAAAAAATGAATAAAGGACAATCTAACTTAGTTAATTAAAAAGAAAAAAAGCAGTTCTTTATTGGGGCGTGAGGGGGTCCTTGCTTTAGCATCCTGTATGATGTGGTCTGAGAGAATCAGCAACATTTATGACTCTGAATATCTCATTATTTTGGGTATTATTTTGGAATGGTCTTGTCATCAACACGTCTATGCTATTAATGTACCTGATTCTTTCTTATTATCTCTTTTTAAAAATTTATTGGGGTGACATTGGTTAATAGGTTCACATAGGTTTCCGGTGTAGATTTCTATGATACAAGATCTGTATATTGCACTGTGTGCCCACCACCCAAGATCAAATCATCTTGTGTCACCCTGTATTAGGACCTCTTCATCCCCCACCCCCCATAATGATCTCTTATAAATTATTTCTTCACTTAACTCTAGATTTTGTGTATATCTGGCTATTTGAGGACTAATCGCTTAGTTCATTTGTTGCGTAGCTCTATCACTATCTTGCTCTTTTGATGGCTTTGGCTACTTCACTGCCTTTGGGTCTGCCTACTGGTAGGTGGATTTGGAAAGAAAATAAAACTGAAAAATGACTTTTCTGAAACGTATAGCAGCTTTGGTATGAAATTTGATGAGAAAAGGCTATGAGGCCATTGAATAACATGAGGTTTTGGAATCAATTTTGTATTTCAATCACCCATGCCATCCCTGATCTCTGGTACCATGTAGAATCAGGACCTGGCCCTATATAATATTTCCATAGCATTTACAACATAATATTTTCTGTTATTATTTTGATTCCCTGGGTGAATTCTCTTTACTATATTTAAAGCCAAAACCAGGTGGGTGATTTCAGGAATTATATACTGGTTTTAACTTATTTCTCCAAAGTTTTCACATTAAAGCCAATAGTATATCTAATACCTAACCGTAATAATATATTCCTCTATTGAGTATCTACAAGTCATAATTGATAAAATATTTGAGTGATATGTGCTAACGCTGGGAGGCATGCAGCAGATTCAGAGATGAATAAGAGAGCATCTGTACCCTTAAGGAACTTGCCATTCTGTGCAAAAGTAAGAATTTTGTACACACCATTACAGTGCAAAGTAGAAAATACTATATAAGAAATCTTTACATAAGGATTTATTCAACAAATAATTGTCTAGTATCCATGTGGGCCAGATATTGTCCTCTGGACTGGAGATGTCACAGTGAACAGTATGGACAACATCCCTGCCATCACGAAGCATTTGGTTAGCAATTTCTAGATCGCTGCTGCTTCTCACAAGTGATCTGGTCACAAATCCTTTCGGGTGTGTGTCTTATTGAAGTACAGATTTTAATTCAGGAGGGCTGGGGTTGGGCCCTGACATTCTGCATTTCTAACAGGCTCTCAGTTGACCCAGATGCTGCAGGGCCCTTAGCCACAGTGTGAGCAGCAAGGTTCTGGATGAGTCAGTCCGTCAAGAGAGATTGCTTCTGGTTGCTCATCAAGGACTCTTCTTGTATTTGCCCTGAACTTTCCATATGGTTCTACAATATCTAAATTGGCTAAATATTTACACGAACGAAAGTTATTTGTCTGAAGGCCTAGTTCATTTCTAGCCACTTTCCCTCGAATCTCAGACAAATAAAATAGAGTTTTACATTCAGGTTTATGCATCATTAAAAATACACCACTAACAAAAGTAAACAGGCCAGGGATTTTTGTTGTATGTTAAGGAGGATACTGTCATAAAAGTACAAAGGTATTTATTTGCAAACCTTCCCCAGATGTATGTTATGTGGCAATGGCAGAATTGTGCCTCAGAAACAGATTTAAAAAAAAAAAATGCTTTCCAATTTAAATCCATATGGTTAAATGAACCCAAAATGTTCATTTTACAATCAGCATAGAAGATGACTAACAGTTTCTCTGCTCCCACCGGCTGGGTTTCTTGTGGGTGGCTTTCAGGAGTCTGCACTTCCAGTGGAGTTATAAATGGCTCGTGGGGAAATTCCTTCCTGCTCTAAAATTCTATGATGCCGGTGCCCTCAGTGAGAGATCTTTGTTCCTGTAGAGTCTAGGAAGTGTAAAGTCTGTAAATGTGCTTCTGCCTTTTTGCAGCTTATATATCATTTGCCTTCCCAAAACAAATATTATGTGATGCTTGTATTAACAAATAGAGAATGGAACTAGTTAAATTCAGATGACTCTGCCTGCTTCCTTTTTTGTTGTTGTTCTTCACCCTGTGTGTACAACTACATATGACTAATCTCCTAAAAACTTTCAAGCCTGTGAAAGCATCAGTAAGTAGACTTCCTTAGCCAGTTTACCTCTAAGAAATGATTATAAGAAGGCAGATGAAACTGTTTGTACTGTAAATCAGCTATATTTTTACAAAAATAAACAAAACAAAAAAAGGAAAAGGATGGTGAGCACGCTTAATTCAAGCATCCTTTTGTTTTTGCAACAATTTTTACCAACACTTTTTTCTAGTTAATTATTGGACAGAAGCCAGTCTTTTCATTTTTAAATCCTTGGTAAATGGATTTAATTAAAACATTTGGTTGCATTTTGTAAGAACTATGAATGTGAAGGATAGTAAATTGAGACATGACTGTTTTGTGTGTATTTTGCAGGTTTAGGTTTGTACTTGCGTGGTGTAATAAACATACTGAGGCAATGACTTTCAGGTGACCGCCACTTCGAGTTTCTAGTTTTATGATTCAGATAGATAAATGCAAGAATCTTCTGAGACTATGTGTGAACTTAGTGGTTCCTAAAAGAGAAGTGAGCTATATACTTAGATGATTCATTAAGTTTAGAAATAGGATATCTTCATTGATTAAAATGAAGTCATTTGCATATCTTAAGCAATGGCTTTGTTCAAAATGGAGTTGATATACCTAAGATTTGTGGTCATTTCTGTGTTAAGTTAAAGTAGAAGAAGCTCAATAGTTCTAATTATTGTTTTTTCCCTTCATTTTTGAAAAAGAGAGAAATACATGGAATGGTTTTTATTCTTAACACAAGGTTATTAACACTAATTTGTCATCAGATTAACTGGTTGTAACCAAATTTTTAGATACAGTGATATGTGTACACTTATAGATTGTTTTGACAGCATAAAGGAAAAGCATTGTATTCATGCCCTTTTTTTTGTTTTGAGTTTTCATAATAGCAGCTGTTTGGGATAAAACTTCAGATGGGTTTGGGTGTCATACAAGCAAGAGCTCAGAGAGTGAGATATTAAAAA
Organism: Eptesicus fuscus; assembly: GCF_027574615.1. Classification (NCBI taxonomy): domain Eukaryota; kingdom Metazoa; phylum Chordata; class Mammalia; order Chiroptera; family Vespertilionidae; genus Eptesicus; species Eptesicus fuscus. Next base: position 50,655,007 of record NC_072476.1, read on the forward strand.
ACCTGTGTCAGATTGGATTTTTCGATTGTCTTTATTAACTTTTTAAAAATTATATTTTAGATCTAATTACATTCTTGTTCTAGTTGAGTTGGACATATGCCATGCATCATGATGAATCTGAGCCTCAGTTTCTTCACTATAATAAATAAATGAGCATAATAAAAATAATGGATCCTGCCCTGGCCTGTGTTGTTCAGTTAAGTGAGCATCGTCCCATGCACCAAAAGGTCGCCAGTTTGGTTCCTGTTCAGGACACATGCCAGGGTTTCGGGATTGATCCCCAGTGGGGGCTGTGCAGGAAGCAGCCAATTGATGTTTCTCTTTCACATAGATGTTTCTCTCTCTCTCTCCCTTCCTTTCTCTCTCTCTAAAAAAAATAATGTATCCCTCAGATTTATGAAAATTTAAAGGAAAGTATATTTGTGACAGGGCTTTAGAAACTTAGAACACCATTATGAAAAGACTAGAGATTAAGAGGATCACCTTACTTTATACCGCATCTCACTTTATAATTCTGCTAGAGGCCCAGTGCACACATTCATGCACAGGTGGGATTCCTCGGCCTGGCTGGCGATCGGGGCCTTCTCGCCCAGTCTGGCTAGCAGAGGGGAAGGACCATGGGAGGTTGGCTGTGGGAGAGCACTGACCACCAGGGGGCAGCTCCTGCATTGAGCGTCTGCCCCCTGGTGGTCAGTGCATGTCATAGCTACCGGCTGGTTGTTCGGTCATAACGGTCACATAGGCTTTTATATCTATAGATATATTCCTGTAAATGGCATAGATCTGGTGGTCTGTGAGGTCCAAAAGGTTGGCGACCGCTGGTTTAAGGAAATCTTTGCAGCAGCGGTTGCCAACCAGTGGTCTGTGGACCACTGGTGGTCCATGAGGTCTGCAAGGTTGGCGACGGCTGGCATAGAACACATATTCTCACAAATGAAAACTTACTTTCAAAGCATCACGGAAGAGTGGACTTTTTAAAAAGATAGACTGAGTTGTATTTATGTTTCCCTGATAGAAATGATTTATGCATTTACATTGGTTTTCTTTGAATGGAATTCACATTTTGGACTTTATTTTGCGATTTCTACAAAGAGTAATAATGTGTGAAGAATGACACTTGAGAGGCAAGTCCCCTAGGACCTTTTTCCCAGAAAGGAATTTGGATCTCCTTTGTAAAGTCGGTCAAGTTTATTTTTAATGTCTTCTCGTCCCCTCTCAGTTTGTCTCTCCTATATGTCTTCCTCTTTAGACTTCTACAACCCTAATAGTCCGCTTTGGACTTCACAGGTAATAATGAGATAGCTTCATCTCAAAGAAGAAATTAATGAATACTGACACCCTCTTGGAGAATGCTCGTATTTCCACTGAGGAGCTTGTGGAAGCAAATCAATTCCTGTCTGGGGCTGTTTCTTACAGACAGCCCCTCTGGCCCTGGGACCCTGGCATTCCTCTGAATCCTCTTGCCAAGAGAACACGTTTTAACCTCTTGACACCTCTGTGCTTAAAACACTCTTGTTATCAACTGTTTTTAAACTTAGTACATATTAATTATATACACATTGATGTTCGGAGCGTAAATAGATCATAACAGAATCTAGCTGAGAGAGGAAACAGAATTCGTCAAGGAACACATATTTTAATGTGTTGAAACCTGAGTAACACGTTACTGTCAAAGGGCCACTTTCCTGTACAATTGTCTGGTGGTTATTCAGAGCAGGTCTTATTTCATATGTTTATAGTTATTTCGGAGAACAGCAAATGTGCCTGTTCCTTGTTTTAAAATTGCAATCATATACTGACATAATTATTTTATAGTGTTGATTTGCTCCTGAAGGTATAGACCTCACTTCTGCCCCTCAAAAGAAGGTAATTCATGAAGGAAATTACCAATGATCCTTATGTGCGGGACCCAGACATGTAGGGATAACTGAGGGCAGCACTTAGCCAGAAATAACCAAAATTGTTTGACAGAGCACCTAGAACTCTGCATCGCTGATTTCCCTGAAGAAAACAGTGTGTTAATATTTAGAATTGCTGTGCTCACTGGAATGCTAGAAAGGCCTTTATTGTGCTTTTATTATTTCATACAAAAGTGTGTTTTTCTTGTCCTGCTAAATTGGAAGTTAAGATTTGTCAAGGGAATGAGCTTGCTATGAGTTTATTTCAAGTTTAAAACTTTGTAATTGTATGTTACTTGGATTCCGTGGGTGTCTGATGAGTGATTAATGGTTATAATCTCTCCCCTGTTCCAGGCTTCCTTTCTTGGCAAAGGGGTAGTCAAGAAGTTTAAATTTTGATGACTTACTTATTGACACTTTGTATTATTAAAAAAATAATTCCGTATACTCATATATCAGTTTAACAGTATCAGCTAGAGACTTCATCTCAGCTAGGCCGACTCAATATTTTCTTTCCAGGAGAGGATGTTGATTGATCAAATTGACTGCAAGGCAATCCAGTAATTCCTTAAGATGTTGAAATGATTGAATTGAGTATTCCAATATATTTGATGAATGTAGACAAACATAATAGAACAGGCCAATCCAAGTATAGCTAACCTTTTGCCTAACCATTCTCTATCTCACAATCTTTGCAGGTGGATAGTTTGAATTCTCTTCATTTTTCTTTGGAAAATGCCAAATTATGTCCATGTATTTTATATGTTTAGGATATAAATGATGATTAACTGCTCTTTAATACTAGGGTTGTTATAAGCTAGAATTTTAAGTTTGGATAGTTGCAAATCCTCTTCAGTTTTTCTTGTATTAAACTTTTCAGCTCATTTGTCTTTGTCTTTATGGAAATATTGTAAAATGTGAGTGGAATGTATAGTTAGGTCTTTAAGCTGAAAGAACAAAGCCTACATATTGATTTGAATGGAATAATGAGCAATTGGTTACAGCAGACACTATGAACTTCTTTCCGCAGGTGTCTAACTGAATTCTCTAGTAATTTTATATGGCCTTAATCGTTTTAGTAAAATTCCCCAATTGTCATTTTAGGTAAGCTTTATGACAGTTGACTTAAAAAAATTAAATAAAAAAACTAGGCAAATATAAAAATATTTACAGTTGAATAGTTTTATTTTTAATAGAGGATCTCCATTTATCTCAACAAAAGGCAATGCAACTCCAGGAAAACTCCGCTTACTCCAATACGGTGTTAGAACCTGCTGCTGTTCTCGCCCCATCCCACCTCCCACCTCCCATCTGTAGTAAGCCACTTTCGCTGTCAGGAAGAGAGAGTGACTTTTTCTTTCAGGTCATCTTCAAAGCTGTAGATCACCTTCCCAATATTGCCAAGGTAGTAGACATACAGACTAGTATTGACCCTAGCACACTCTTAATTCAGGGTGCTTAAATGGGTCATATACATAAGATGGGGTGGGGGGAGTTTGGACTTCACTTGGGGCCCTCGCATTGCTGTTCCAGACAAAGTAGGCAAAATGGTGGTTGACAAGGTCAGGGCCCTGCTCACAAGATACACAGGGGTCACCGTCAATGGATTTGCACAGCAGCCTGATAGGGAGTTTGAAGACTGCAGTAATCACTGTTGCGAAGTGGTTGGTTTTCTTCTTATGCATTGCTAATGAGTATTGAAAGTCTAACCTGTTTTGTTGAAGAGACTCTCTTTTTCTGAGAAAGTGGTTTGGACCGTCATCTATTTACTCTATCCCTACACCCTCCCGCCCCCCTTGTTGAAATAAAATCTAGAAACCTCTGGGGACTCCCAACTGTTGAGTTCTGCTTGGAAGGAGCTTTAAAACTTGTGGCTCCAAACTGAAGTAAATATTGACTGGGTCTGGGGCTGAGGCGGGCTCAAAGCCTCCTATTGTTCCTCCTTAGTCAGCACTCCAGAAAGAGCTCAAGTATGCATGTGTTAGAGAAGAAAGGCTGTGGAGGGCAGTGAGCAGGGCCCACAGCTGAACTCATAAAAGCGCCACATAGAGGAAAGGGAAGCCGGCTACAGAGCCGCCTGCGGCTTATGCTGGGTTACAGATGATTTGGGAGACGGAAGTGCAAAAACACTGTCGGCCCTGTCGATTTCAGAGAAGTTTCAGGTACATGAATCGTTCTTGGTGGGTCCAGCTGGTCTCTGAGTGAAACCTTCGTGCCAGCAATGCTGTCTTCTCCAGAGCAAATGAAAGGTAGCCTTTGGTGGATGTGACAGATAAGGGGTCAACCTGGATTCCAAAACAAACACTCCCCCCCTGATACCTGTGCTGAGGCTTCTGTCAGCCTCTCCTCCTCCAGCTGTCATGTCGATTATACACTCTCTTGGGTCTCCTAAGTGCTTTGGCTCCCCGGGGTATCAAATGGGTGAGGGGGAACCATATGCCATCTGAAGGAAAGTTCTGATGTTCCGGAGAGGAGATAGATGCTCTCATTATATGAAAAATGAAAGAAATCGTTTTTTTAAAAATCATTTAAATATGGAGCAGATTCCTTGTTTAAAAAGTGCAGTACTTTGAGTAAAAGCTGGCTGTATTTTCACCATTCAGCGCAAGAACCAAAACAAACAGCTGGCTGACTTATGTTTTAGTGAAAACCACCCCAGTACATTTACTAACTGGAAAAGTAAACATCTTTAAAAAGAAATTCTCATGTGTCCTGACTGCAAAGTGATTTTTAATAAATACGCAGCAAGGCCAATAGCGTGCTTGGATTGTTATTCATTCTGACTGATAGTGTAAGCATCCCTTCGTCTTAAATACCGGGTCTTCCGTGATATTTGATGTGAACACATCAGCGCTAACGACCACATGCAGGCAAATACCAAGACGATGAGAGAATTCATTAATTGTCAAGGCAGTGATCAAAATGTTCTGCCTCACTCAGGCCACTAATAATGAACAACAAACAGATAATGCCACAATAGAGCTTGGAATGCTATGGACTGAGAGAGAGCGCACATCTGTTCAAGGGTCTCAGGAACTGCTTCCTGAGAGAGGAATAATTTAGTCTAGGCCTTGAATGGTCCGATTTAATAGAGAGAGAGAGAGAAGTAGTAGAAGAATCCCAGGGATCCATAGCAACGGGAATAAAGATGTGCTGGCTGTAACCTTGCAGATGGACTTGGGGGATATACAGAAAATAGTTAATTGAGAGTGAAGGGGATCTGGTGAAAGGAGCAAGAAGCATGGGTGGCTTAGCCAGGTGGTCCAGGTGGTAGGGTGGCTTCGTTTCTAGTGTCAAGGTGCGGGGTCGTTATGATGGATTATTCTTTATAATGGACGAATTAACAGGCTTCTCACATGGGTTATAATTGTTCCGCACTGTTGTGTATCTCAGCCACTCCTTAATTGCTTTGTAAATAGAACTGAATACTAGAAAATGGTGAGGGTCTTGTAATTAGGTCTGGTTTATAAGTGGTTAGGTCATGGTAAAACTCGGGGCGATTTTTCTATTTCCAGATGGAACCTGGGGGTGCTCTAGTCATCTGAATTGTTTCTCTGATTTATGGATTGAGTGCTTGTTTTCAAACTTAAGCCAAAAACAAAAAAACAAACAAAACAACAACAAAAAACCCAAAACCCCACAGAACCCAAAACATAACATTGTTCACAAAAATCTTTAGCAGAAACTTACTATGTCAAACGGAAAAAGAAAAACCAAGCCCACCGAACAAACACCAGGTTGTATTTGGGAGCAATTGTTGTCTGGGCCCACTTCTCTTCTCAAGGCGAAAGGGCTGTGTGGAGCCGTTATGGCTTTTTGGATCCCATTTTCGGAATCCCCAAGTATAAAGCCATGGTGTTTACTTGGAGGTGAGTAGGCGTGGTTCCCTCTTGCTCTCACAGGCCACAGCAGTGCTCGTGTGCCCCTCCAGGAATGCAGGCATGCCTGAATAGCCCATTTATTGAGCACTTTCTGTATACCAAGCACAGTGGGACAGCTCTTAGGAGGGAGGTATTATAATGATCCTTGTTCTGCCGATGAGAAGACGGAGTTTTATATACTTTGAATTTGGCCGATAAGTGGCCCTTAAGCGCGCAGCTGGGCCATATGGAGTGACACACACTGTCTAACAGAACTCAGTGAAACGTTGAAAGGTGACATTTGGGCATGATTTCTGAGGAGGCACAGTGGAGGAGGATGAAAGAGACTTATGCTAATATGAAAGGAGGGTTAAAAATGCACACGTATTTCTTCATGTTGAGCGTTTAATGAACTGAAGAGGTAGTAAGCCACAACTGTTGCACCCACAGCAAGTAATTAGTACCACCAGAGACTGTTTCATGGGCGTGTTCTTTTTAGCTAATTGTGAGGCCGTGTGTGTGTACAATGTGTGTTGAATATGAAGAATAATCGCCCTGCTATGGATCCGCAGGCCAGCCCGCCCTCCTCCTTGGTGATCAGGTGAGCTTGGTTCTCGAGGGCTGGCCAAGGCAAAATGCTGGTTTTTGAAAAATTTCAGAAGAAATTCTGAATATTCTGGGAATAAAAATTTCAGAGTTTAACAGTCATTGGTCAGGAAATTTTCCCCCTATATTTAATCTAAATTCCTGCACTTTTCAGTCGTTTTTGGTTTGCATAATACAAACTTCCTTAAATTTTAAATGCAGCTTTTGCCTACTCCAAAGCAATCACGTTCTGAGCAAGGAATAAGTGTTTTTAAGCTTTAGGGAACAGTAGATGAATGCTTGCATTGACTCTGTTCTTTTGTGTCCCAAATACCACCCCCCTCACCCCCATTTTCCTTTCCTGTTTCTTCCTTCATCACAGGAGTTTATACCCTATAGCTTAACAGCCAATAAATTTTTCCTGATCAGTTTCAAAGACAAAAGTCTCCTGATAGGATGTAGATGGATCATGTTCCCATCTAATCTCCAGGGAGACAACTGGCCTGGGAAGAAAGAATTTTGGCACCTTATCCATTATGGACATCTGCTTTGCTAGACTAACCCAGGTCTTTTAGTTAAAACGTGCGCTTGGACACATTAGGTGATTCATCTCTCACGCTCAGCCCTTTGGGCCTCTGTAGTGGAAGGTGTCACCCTGCCTTCCACTTCAGTGGTTTATATGGATAATGCTGGGGTATGGGTCATACTGTAGTTTGTGTTTGCTATCTGCATCCCTTAGATAGGTTTTGTTCCATTACTAGATTATAGGATTCTTGAGGTCAGGGATTGTGGTTTACTAGTACATTCAGAAATACTCCACACAGGCTAGAGTGATGGTTAAGAGTCTGACATTCTAGGTACAGTTCTCAGCTCCTGCATGAACTGGATTCTGTGGACTTGGACAAGTTACTTAGGTAACCTTCTCCTGATTCATCTTCTGCATCTATAAATGAGAACAATAATGTATCTATCTGATAGAATTATCATGATGATTAAATGATGTGTTACATTAGAAAAATGCCTGGCACATAGTATGTGGGTAGTAAATGTTAGCTAGTAAATACTTTTGAATGCATTTCTGCATTTTTTCATTACCTTTTTTATATATATATATATAAAAATCTTAGGATACAGAGATATGTCAAGGAGAGAAGATGGACTAAATTTGGTGTTGGGGTGAACTGGGTTCAAATGCTGACTCTTCTCTAACCCTGTTTCCATTAGTGTAAAATAGTAAGGATGGATAATATGTGATGATTCGTGAGAAAGTAAATGCATATAACATGCTTGGTGCGTTACATTCCCTGGGTGAAAGCAAGGTCTTATTATTGTTGTTCTGATTAATTAATTTGGAGAATTAATCACTTGAGTATTAACTGATGATATATTGTCTGCCCCATAGACTTCCTTTCTTCATTTTATTTTCTTGCCTGCCTATTGCCAAATGTTTTGGTAACCTAACTGAACTTAATGTGTTAATTGTGTGAACATTCTTCCTTTTGATTTTTGTCAGTTTGAAAGTAATAGCTAAAAAAACCCCAAAACACCCACTAAGGTCTGGAGTCAGCTAATGTGGATGTCACTATTTCTTTTCTATCAACTAGATGTTTGACCTTAAGCAAATCATTGAGTACTCTGGGACTCTGTGTTTCTCAGATAACGCTTATTACCTAACTCACTCATTTTGTTTCTTCTTGGCGATTGAATTAGTTGATCTCTTAGGCTGAAACATCTGACTCATAAGATCTGTGATGTGGCAAGGCTTTGACACTACTTAACTGTCTAACCTTGGGCGAGTCATTTAACCAGGGTCAAGTCCAGTTTCCTCATCTGTGAAAGGAGAGGATTGGTGTCCTCTGGAAGGTCATTCTCAACTTCATGAATCTTTTGGTCTCTTCAACTTTCTTGGTTAAAACATATAATTTACTCCCTTTCCCCATTTTGTTTTATCAGGGTAGAGGAACTAATGCATATGTATCTATACTTAGCAAGTGTAAACGTTTAAAGAGATCACACAGGTTTTCTTTTTTTACCTTCAGACATGACTATAAAGACTAAAATAGATATTTTTCTGTGTTACTTTAAACATGATTTTAAAAATTTATCTGGAAAACTATAGTTAGCAGTAAGAAAAATAATGTTTGACCTATATCCAACTGTCCAAACTAGCGAGCCACCATCATCCAGATTGATGAGCCCAATCATGAAACATGAGACAAGGAGATTTTGACGGAATTGGGTCTGATTACACACTTAATTTAGTTTGGGTCTAGGAATTAAGAAGAGTTTAAAAAACTCTTTCAAAAGAAGAATCTAGAATAAAAAAACTATTAACAATTTACAGGTATAAGATCTGCCATAAGTTGATTTACTGAAACCGTTTGGTTTTCTTTTTTCCTCTGCCTTTGGGAGGAAATATGAAGTAGAATTGCGAAGATTTTAGAAAATTAGATAAATGTATATGTATTTACATTATAAACCTTTATCATGTTATATAAATATATATGACTTCATTATCACCATCTTCTGTCCTGTTTTTTATTGTAGCTCATCTAATTTTATATATTTATTTTTCATATATGATTATTAAATATATAAATAATGTTATGGTAGACCTATATTATGAAAGGAACATTTCAAAAATTACTTTAATAATCAGTGAAAATCTAAGTAGACAAGACATGCTAAATCTTTAAAATAAGTTTCCAGATGCCATTTCACTATACAAGAAAGAATGATTCAGCCAGAAAATCAATTAAATTTTTAAGTAAGTTAATAAATGCATTTGCATCAAGATGATTGTAAATGTAAAGATAGGTTTATAAACAATAATGAACAAATATTACCTAGCTCACCCGTTTTGTGTCTTTGCATTGCACAGACCTGCTTACAGAGGAGAAATTGTCTCATTTATTTGGAGTCGCCTGGCCCACTTCAGGGTCTATTTTCTCAGCAGTTTCTAGTCAAATTATTCCTAATCAGTTTCATGGGGAGATTGGACTGGCTTCACCCTATTTCCTGTGGCAGTGTGGGTTTTCAATGGACTAATCGCAATCACAGACCACAAAGATGTGTCCTTTTAGAGGTTAGGTCTTATTCTTATCCAAGTAGATTGATTTGTGAGTAGCAACCATTACCAATATGTAATGTGTGTTTGCCAGTGTGTCTCTGCTTTTAATAATTTGTTGAACATGAACTTAATGTTTTTCATTTCCTTGTTACCTAATAAAAAGCATTCTGACTAAATTTAAGAATCCAAATTTAGCTTTTGTAGAATCTGGTTTTTTTATTAAATTGTAATTGTGTAATCTTTTTATCAGAATGAGTATTAAAGTAGGTTCATTTTGCTAATATTTATGTCTAGTTAACAATATATGTTATGCTTATTAAAAGGCATTCTTAAAATAAGAGCTCATTGTAAGAACAGTGCTAATTATGGGATTATGATTTTAAACTGTTGGTTTTTTTTTAAAACAAATACTGAGTCACTATTAATCCATTATAGACAATAGTACAGAATCGTGAAATGCTGAAGAAAGTGTATACTAGTATATGGTATAGTAGCTGTATATCTTTTGGAAAGTTTGAGTGCTCAAGTTTCCATAATTGCATAAGATACAGATACATTGTTATTAGTTGATATGCAAAACGAATCATTTATTTAAATACACACCTAAACTGCATTTTATCTTTTTTACTATGTCATTTGCTTGTGTTTTATGTTATCAGAGTAGCACCATCACAAAGATGCTATTTTGGGGGAAAAAATCAATAATTTGTCTTAGAAGGCCCTTATTATGCATGCCATAACTATCATTTACATGATATTTCACTTAAACATATTTATTAGCTGGGCTGCAGTGTGCTGATAATAATATTCAAAACTTTCAATTCCAGTGCAATTTATATAATAAAGTTACTATTTCTGGAGGAACTTGGAGAACTGATCTCGAATGTGTATACTTTACCCACAAGAAAATCCTACAAGATGAAGCTTTTTCAATAAGATTTTTCCCCCCCACATTTCTTTGGAATCAAGGAAATTCCATTTTAAGAACCATGTTCAGTGACGGCATCCAAGTAGCAGTATTACCCACTACCACCCCATGTAAATCCTCGGCATCCAAGTAGCAGTATTACCCACTACCACCCCATGTAAATCCTCGGCATCCAAGTAGCAGTATTACCCACTACCACCCCCATATAAAGCCTTTATTTCTGCAGAAGCAGTAGTTTTAATGCTCTTTCAACAACTACCTCTTTCAATAAGACACACACAACATGAGTGAATGTGTCTGTGTTTACAGGGACACCCAGGAATGCAAATAGATTTGTAAAAAAAAAAAAAAAAAAGAGGGCGCACCAACCTGTTTAATTAGTGTCCTCCCCATTACCGTCCTCAGTAGTAACTTCTCACCTCACTAACGACATTGCACCAGGTGCATTGTAATCGCCTTGGTGTCGTCACAGTTTGTTAATTTTTGTATTTACTGTAGTTAGCTTAGTACTTGGCACACAGTAGGTACTTTGTAGTATTTTTAAAATATGAGAATGATAACGCTGTTAAGTTTATGCTCATCTTTCATTTCATAGCGAAGGAGCTATGCTCTAGTTACCGGGTTTTTATTGGATAATGTAAGCCATAGCTAACCTATGATTAGAAGTGTAAGTAGATTCTTATTCCTTGTTTTTCTCAGCTGCATTGTTTGGTCTCAGCCTTTTAGGTATTTCAAGAGATGGATTGATGATGGCAAAACAGGTGACAGGTTTCAGACCACAGGGAATGTGTGGTCAAAGGAGTTTGGCTTTCTTAATGGTACTGAATTCTCCATATTTTTCTGGGGGAAGCAGTAATAGCTAAATAGATGCTTTAGTCAAAGCTTAGGATGGCCCTTTAATGGTGATTGTTTCTGTTTTAGCAATCTTCTAATCGAGAATTGCATTTTTAAAATTGGCTAACACTTCAACATTTTGGGGGACTATTCTGTAAAGACTTAATGACTTTAAGTATGTGTATTATCCACATGATATGACTAAAGTATAAATAACATTTTCCCCCCAAGATCATTTGAAGTGAGATTTAGACAAAAATAATTATTTGGGCCTGGCTGGTGTGTGTGGCTCACTTGATTGAACTTCGTCCCCTGAACCTAGGGGTCCCCATTTTGATTCCCAATCAGGGCGCATGCCTGGGTTGCAGGCTTGATCCCCAGTAGGGGGTGTGCGGGAAGTAGCCCATTGATGTTTCTTTCTCATCGATGTTTCTCTGTCCCTCTCTCAAATCAGTAAAATAAATAAGTAATTAATAAATAAAAATGAGTATTCTGGTGTTTTAGGGCAAATTTAATGATAGAACCAGATGGATTATAAAACTTGATCCAATATATTATGGGCAAATTGGATAAGGTGGCACTAAAAACCCTGTCACACACGTACAAAGATTTGATAGAAATAAATTTGGAAGTGTGTTAACATATGAATAGTGAATGCCATTCAGGGGGACTTTTAAGCAAAATGTGAATGGTAGTTTAAATTTAGTCAGCTGGGAAAAATGCTTTGCATAAAACACAGATGAACATTTTAGTATTATGCAAGTAAAAGGTAGCAAGGAAAATACTTCCAACTCCTACAAAGCAGATTTAATCATCTTTCTGTCTGTTCCCTTGTTTAGAATGTGTCGCATAATAGACATTTTGTGATTTTATTTTTCTGGATAAATTTAACTCATAATCTTAACGTTTTTTTCATCTTTAAAAGTAAACAACAGTCTTTTAAAATGTGTTGAGGAAATTCATTTATTAACTCTTCAGTAGCCACTATGTGTTAGATACTGACGAGGTAATTAAGAATACTTTTGGATGACGAGTAAACAATTATTCATGAATAAATGACTGTGTCTGTTTGCTTTACAGTAAAAAAAGTACAAGTTTCTGTTTACATGTGAAATGACTTTGGCTAAAATGGCTTTTTTCCTTTAATGAACCTTTTTCTACAGGCCATGTTTTGTTCATTAGTTTGTATAAATCACTTTGAAATGAAGCAGCATGTTTTCATTGGACTTCTTTTTCTAAGTTTCTTTTTCTCTCCTTTTATTTATAAGTAAGCACTAAACGTTCTCTGGAGGTGACTGGGAGATAACAAGTGGCAATCTAATGTTTGTCTGACGCTTCTGAGTCAAGGTAACTATTTCTCTCTAACGGAGGATGACAACGGCAGATTGAAGAAGCCATCCCCTATTGTCTCCAACACAAAAACCTTCCCCCTGCATCTTGCAGCCTCTATCCCACTTCTAAAGGAGCCATGGGCAAACTGCTGAATTTTTATTAATCAGCTTAAGTTAATGAGATGAAAAGGCCTTTTCAAAAGAATGAAGAAGGGAGAGACTGATACTGAGAGCTACTCTAATTCTTTTCCCTGAAAACAAACACACACATTTTCCTCTTAGCTTTTTAGGGAAGACATATTCAGTCCCCTTTGCAGGTAATCCATCAGGCTAGTCTTTCTCATTTTCATACACTTATGGACTTTCCCTACCCTGTGCTGCCTTTATTTTTATTTTTTAAAGAAAGTAGACAGCTGTGAAGAAGAATTAAGGAGAGTTGAGGGGGGAAATACCTTTGGGAAAGGAGGCAGGAAAGCTTAAGCTGATAAAACATGACTTTTTTTTTTTTGATGGGGACTCTGTTTGGATAACTTGCCCTTGTCTAAATTCTTCTCTCTTCCCCTGCTTCCTGCTCTCCCCTTCTGCCCCTTCCCCTTCTCTTGTCAAGCCTACTTCATAAATGGTAGCAGCTGGAGATCTTTTAGTGGCATTCAGGGATTACTTCCCTTTGGGTTTTAAGAAGCCCTGATGCTTGAAACGCAGTCAGGACGCTTCTGGAGACAATCACATTCAGGCTAGGGACGGGGACCCTTGCAGGGTGCAGATGGCTGTTTCCAGGCGGTTCCTCGGGGCGCATGGAGCACACAGAATATCTCTACAGTAGGGAGTCCATGCCCCATGATTTCTCAACCCACTGGTCTCCTGCTCCCTTAACTCACTGGATTTGAATCTGTGACCAGCCAGAGTTGCCATGATTCAAGTCGCATGGTCCAGAGCTTCTCAGAACCCCGTGGTGGGGGCACTAAGATGGCAAGATGGCCACCTCATTCATTAGAGGTGTTACTGAAAGAGCTAAGCCTATTGGAAGTGAGGTGGTGCAGAGTGCCTCAGGGTGAGCAATGTGTTATTGCCTCTTAATTCTTTTCGAAGGCCTCCTAGTAGTTTGCATGCATTACCTAGAAATTTATCCCAGTATGTGATTTTAAAAATTTAGTTGTGAGAATCAGGAAAACTAAAATTGGTGCCACATGCATTCTTCAAGTTCCTATAGTTTAGGTTTTTTGTTGTTTTTTTTTTTTTTAAACTTTTTTGTTTGTGTTAATCCTCACCGAAGAATAGTTTTTCATTGACTTTTTTTGAGAGAGAGTGGAAAGGAGGGGGAGAGACACACAGAGAGAAACATCAATTGGTTGCCTCCCACACACCTCCACCAGGGCCAGAGCTCAAGCCTGCAACCAGGTACGTGCCCTTGACTGGAATAGAACTTAGGACCCTTCAGTCCTCGGGCCAACACTTCATACACTGAGCCAAACCAGCTAGGGCTATAGCTTAGTTTTTTTAAAAAACAATAGTTTTGTTTTTAGATGGGGAAAATCGTAGGCAAAATGACATTTTTGATGTCACATCAAACATGAGTCTGTCTTCTCATCTATGAATTCTGCGATTTTTCTCCTCTCCCCTTTGGAGAATAGTAACTCCAAGGATTTCTAGAAAATCCCTACGTGCCAAGGAAAAACATGGCCACTCCCCATGTCTTCTTTCTTTCCATTTTGCACACCAGTAATTTTCCTTCTGTCTCTCCATAACATCTTTACTCCATGTCATCGAGGAAGGTAAATAGCGCATACATTTCAGAGAATGTTCTGACTGCCCGATTATGCATCAGTCTCATGGGTTGCAGGGAGAGAGCCCCTGTGTTGAGAATCAGTCCACGCTCAACATTCCTTGGCCTTTTTAACACATGTGGGTAAAGAGTCTCGTTAAGTAGATTTCTGGACATGGGAAATAAGATTGCTTATGATGTTACTAAAACATTGAGTGATGGCAATAGACGATGCCTTTCAAAATGCCATCTGGGTTGGCCAAGTCCACTATGTCTTGTCTCCACTTAATCCAGTGCACAGCTTTTAGATGGTGTCCTTCTGATAGTTTCAACGGGGAAAGGGAGAGTGTGGGCAGTTCAGGCTCAGTGTGGAGCTGGGATATTAGGAAACAGCTGTTCTTTGTCTGGGTGGACAGTCATTGATTTTTCAATACTTGAGCCTCCTGATGGCATAAAAACCCATTTGTGCCTCTTTAGATTAAGGTTAATTTTTGTGGTAGTGAGTGCAAATGCAATGAACAGATGCTGCACACTTGCTTTGGCTTTTGTACATACTATTTACTTTAAAATGTAATTTAATTAAACATTAAATTCATAAAAAAAGAAAAATCCCCAAATAGAATGTATTGCATAAAAAAAAAAAAATCATGGTCCCAGTAAACCTGGGGAGTTGATATATTAATAACGTTCATAGATAAACATGAAATGTCTATTATTAATTAAGTTTCATTGTTTTTCTCCCCCCCCCAATTCATAACCTACTTTGCTCTTGTATAACGATTTCCTGAAACTATTTTAACCATAATCAAATAATTATAAAGATTGGAAATTGATGTTTATTCATTTCTCCAACACAGTGATTTTCAACTGGTGTGCTACCACACACTGGTGTGTGGCAAACATTTTTAAAACATGCAGTACCTGACTATTTGGTCAGGGGCATTGACCTCTTTTCCCTTAGATTGTCAAATTAAAAAAAAAAAAAAATGGCAACAGCCAACACAACAATAGCTGTCTGGTGTGAATGAATCAAAATTATACCTATTTTTATGTCAGATTGGCAAAAAAACACAACATTTTTGATGTGCTGAATTTTAGTAATTAGTTTATGTGTGCCTTTAAAAGGTTGAAAGTCGCTATTCCGACATTATGAAAATCAGAATTTTCAAAGTTTGTGGGAGCTTCAGTTTATGTTACACATAAATTTTATTTATTTGTACATAAATGTAAGTAGGTATGTATACAGGCCGCTAAAATTCAAACCAAGAAACAACAAGAGAAGCGACTGGTGTACTGGTTCAGGTGTGGCCAGTGGCCCCCAGGCTGTCCTCTCCTGGGGCAGGAGACACATCCAGTGTTCTGGGACGTCTGTGACTGACCTTGCATGCGGCAGTATTCTCATTCGTCTTTCGAAGTATCTGTATAGTGGTTCCCTCCGTGGTTAGGAAATCGTTTGTAACTTCGAGTTGTAATGCTGTGAGACAGTCCGCTCACCTGCAGATAATGTTTCATTAGCCTCTTTCCAATGGACAGGGCCGGCTGCTTCCCCGTTTCCTCTGGTGAAGCTGAATGATCGCTCTGTTGGTTTTCTGCTTTCATGTTACAGGTCACTTTCAGTAAGGATTCTCCCCTCAGGCCTTATTAAACTAACCACCAGGTAAACACACTCAACTTCCAAGCCAGGAGGAAGGAAGATGGGCCTTGATATCACTAATGCACATTGTTTTTTTTTATTATTAAGAATTTGTTTTCATTAGAGAAGTAGCATCGTATTGCCGACACATTTACACATAAATGTACAACTCATGTTGGGATATTTCCATTGGAGCTTTTTCTCATATGCTTGGGTATTAATTAATTAATTAATTAAATTAATTGAGTCTAACCTTTTTTTCCTCTTAACATTATAAAATAGGGTTTTTTTCCCATATTGCTGGAAGCAGCCTACATAATACTGAAAACTATCTCAGTGACTGCATACATTTTCACCAAGAAAATTAACCATCACTTACTTAATCATTGATATTCCAGCCCATTCCATGGCACTCTAGTTTAATGGGAAGTAATAGATATTAACTACCCCCACCCCCAAGGTTTCTTTGACCAGTATGTTTGGGAAATGCTGGAGTAAAGAAATGACATTAAGTCTGAGCCTTTCAGTACCTTTAACATATGAATAATCACTGCCAGGCCATGATAGAGAAATCTAATATGTGATATCCCAAACCTGCTGACTATTTTAAAATATGGGATTACTATTCCTTATTGTTAGACATATGCATTGTTTCCAATTTTTCATAATATAAATGACACATAAAAAACTTTTTTTTTCCCTTAAAGCGTTCCTTATATTTTGTATTTTTTTTTCTCTAAGAGTAGTCGGATTATTGGGTCAAACAGTATTAACATTGTATAGTTCTTGGCAATATTGTCAGATTGCTTTATAGTTTAATTACACTCTCACCTGAACTGGGTTGTTTTTTAAAAGGATCTCCTTTAAGAAAGAGCTGTTGTTTTAATATACATTTCTTTGATAATCAATAAGTGAGATGCGGTGCTTGTTTATGTCTTTGCTCACTCTTTAGAAAGGCACCGGTAATTGGTAAAGCTTGCTCTTACTAACCTGTGCCATTAGAATGAAATATCACTGTGCTGAGCGCTTACTTACATGTATCATCTGCTCAACAGCCTTAAAATCAGAAAACATTTACAAAGCTCTTAATATGTACCAAGATCTTTTTAAGCAGCATTAAGTTACATTATTTGTATAATGACCCTATGAGGTGTTATTGCTATCTTCATTTTGCAGATGAGGAAACTAAGACACACATTAAATAGAGTGATGGAGGTTACACTGTTAGTAAGTGGCAGAACTGAGATTATAAACCCAGGCAGTTGGTTCTAGAGACTATACTCTTAACTCTCATCACGCTGCCTCTCCTACGGCCATTGTCTAAGCAGGTGTGTGTCCTGTTATTAAACTTAACCAAACGGGCGCTGCTGTGTCACTGCCTGCCCCCTGCCATTTTCAAAGCAGTAAAAGCAGTAATAGTCTAGAAAGTGTACATGATATCCCATTCTTTAAAATCCCAATTTATGCATGCTATTCTTATGTCTGTGAGAATATAGGATGGAGAAAAGTGGGAGGGTGCTACAGGACCAAAGTAAGCAGTTTTGTTTTCAAAGAAACACCTTTATAGCTTAAGTGTGAATTCTTACCACCTGCAGTGCAGACTGTAAGCTTTTACAGTATTCTACAGTTTAGCACATGTGAGTATATTTGATAAGATTTGTTGTGTGGATTGGACAGTAGGAGTCCTTAAAAGCAGTTTTTATAATTAAGTAGTTGAAATGCAAAAATGACCTAAAGAAGGTAAACTATTAGCTTAGTTATTTTTTCTAGGGAATAGAAAAATTCCGACAACTCTTAGAGAAAAAAACAAAAGCTGGAGAGCATTATGCTAAGTGAAATAAGTCAGTCAGAGAAAGATAAATATCACATGATCTCACTCATTTGTGGATTATAATGAACAACATAAACCGATGAACAAAAACATATCTAGAGACAGAAGCATCGATCAGATGCTCAAACCTCAGAGGGAAGGTAGGGGAGGGTGGGGGTAAGGGCGAGAGATCAACCAAAGCACTTGTATGCATGCATATAAGCATAAGCGATGGACACAGACACCAGGGAGTGAGGTTGAGGGCAGGACTGGGGGGATGGGGGGACAATGAGGGGATTAGGACACATTTGTAATACCTTAATCAATAAAGAAAAAAATATATAAGGAAAGTTTTAAGGAAAAAAAAGTTATTTATGTGTCATTTGTATTATGAAAAATTGGAAACAATACATGTGTCTAACAATAAGGAATAGTAATTCCGTATTTTAAAATAGTTAGGTTTTTCTTTATATATACAGTTTAACCTGGGTTTCACTGTCAGTGTGTCTGCACAAAAAATAAATTGATAATCTACATTTCTTAATAAGGAGTTTTCCATTAATATATTACACACATGTACATACATTTTTCTTTTATTTTGAGGATTTTCACTAAAATATAATTTGTTCTTCATCTACATTTTTAATCCAATAACTCATACTTGAAAAGCAAAACAAACAAACAAAAATGCTTTGCTGCTCATTGTGAACACTTGGTTTTGAACCTTTCTAATAATGTGCTTTCTCTCTGGAAGTACTATTCACCTCCCGTTAGCATTCTCCCATGAACAGGGAGTCAGGTTTGTGATTTTCTTGACAGATGCTGGAAGCAGGATGGAGTCACAGGGCTTCTCTTGTCATTCTAAATATTATAGACTGAAAAGGCTTATTTCAACCAAAGACCTTTTTTGGGGAGTGAATTAAGGATTTGAGAGGATATGGCAAATCATTTTGTTCTTTTCCTCCCTTGACTTTTGATTCCCCTTAAAATTCTATAAAGGTTTAATTTTTGGTTTTGGTTGAACAAAAAGAAAGTAACCAGTGCTGAACTTATTTACTGTTGTTGGCATTGTAGGAGAAACTTAAACCTCCCACATAAAATTTAGGGATAGAAGCTTTGCTTAGTTCAGCATTTAGGTATTTGTCGTGGTCATTACTGGCCTGAGTAAAATAAAATAAACAAAAAGCAGGCAAATTTTAGAAAGATTTATAGTAGGGTGTTCTTATAAAACCAGAAAGCTTCAAATCTGGTTGATTTAAACCCGAGAGGCTTGCTTTGCTCTCAAATATTTATAAAATGCTAAATACTTTTCATGCTCTCTTCCGATGGTTTACAGATTCCTGCCTGGTATCAGTGCCATCATGCCCACCCCTCTGCCAGAACCTTCTAGCCTTCACAGCTGGTTCTTATGGGATTGTGTTTGTCCATGTTTTTTTCACCCTTTCCCCTTTAGACAGTCTTCATAGAGCTTAGCTTTTAAAAGAGGTGTGATGCAAAATACGTGGTTTATGCCATCCATATTAGAGAACATGACCTTATCTTCTTGATAAAATTTGGATATGATTTTCTAAGCTATATTAGCTGTAATAATGTAATTTGATACAGCAACTTTGCTGGAAACAACTATCTTAAAGTAAACTCATAAATTAAATAAATCTTTTATTTCAGATTTCCCATTTTATGAATAGCTTGAGTGTCCAGAAGAAAATTACATGTCATTTGGTTAAAACTTGTTATGGCTTTCTGAAGTTTCTCACAGTTTTGGATTATTAATCTACAGAGAATGAGATAAAGCATTTCCTTTTATTGAATTTGAACATGCTTTGTGCTTTGGGCTCCATGAAATATTAAATTGTTTGCCATCTTTGCAGAAAAGCTGGGCAGGAAAACTTATTCACACACATGGGTGAGAAGGGATTGAGATCAAGGCATCTTGGTTCAAGATTTTTCTCTTCTCCTTTAACAATAATATTCATCTGGAATGTGACTGGAGAGACTCATGTGGATCACAAACATACATCCTACCTAATAATAGACAAATATGCAAATTGACCACACCTTCGCTATGCCCAAGCCATGCCCACCAGCCAAGCCACGCCCACCAACCAATCAGGACGAGTATGCAAATTACCCCAACAAAGATGGCGACTAATTTGCATATCAAGACAGCGTAGAAAGAAGCCTAGAGCTGCAGAAGGGAGCAAAGCTGCAGAGAAGCAAGCAAGCTGGGGGGGGGGGGGGAGGAGAAGGGAGGAGCGGAGGCGGGGCCGGGGGAGAAGGAAGGAGAGCGGGCGGGCGGGTGGAGAAGGCGGGGAGGGGGAGAAGGGAGGAGCGCAGGCGGGGCCGGGGGAGAAGGAAGAAGAGCGGGTGGGCGGGCGGGCTGGCTAGGAAGGCAGGGCGGGGGACAAGGGAGGAGAGCAGGCAGGGCGGGGTAGAGTGCAGTAGGAAACCCTATTGCAGGATTTTTCCTGCAACGGGAATGCTAGTATATATATAATCTCACACATACATATATGCACACATAGATATAAAATATATTTTTCATGGTAGTTTCATTACTAACTTTAGTTAAGACCATGTGGACTGCTTTTGGTCGAAGCTATGATTTCAGAATCAGAGTTGCAGAGCATTTAATGTGGTCACTTAAATGACTCATTTAAACAAAAACAAATTCAAAGTCATACAAAGGGAATGGTATTTAAAGCATTGATGCTTTTAATAATATTTCCAGCCAGTTGTCCCTGAGGAGTTTCATTTGCTCACAATCTGGGCAACTAGCATGACTTTGTGGAGCGTTGGCTCACTTGTGAGGCCATCCATCATGAGGATGAATGCTCTCACTAACCTGGGCTGCACTGTCAGTGTGTCTGCCCAAAAAATGAATTGATACATCTCCATTTCTTAATGAGGAGTTTGGTCTTAAATGTAGTGAACCCTCTCACTGTGAGGATGTCTGTTACCTAAGGCTCAAAATCTATCATAATTACCATTTCTCCTAAACACCCATCATTAAGGAGTGCACAAAATGCTTGCCTTAAAAGGATAGTTTCATGGAGATTGCTTCTTGGGTATGTGTCAGCACAAAATGAAATCCCTGGAGTTAAGAAAAACTTACACGTTGAGAAGTGGTGAAAAATCTACAGATTCAAATACTGCTGACTGAAGACAGCTTATGGGTTGCATGTTGGTGCAACCACAGAGGCAAGTAGCTCTGTGCCCTGCTGAACTTTTGGGGACGATTTCGCTCACCGGTGGTGGGTTGACATTGAAAAGCAGGAACCCATTACGTGAGAAGTAGCTTGTTTTGCCTAGACAAGAATATACATCCAACTTCGGGCTAAAAATTAAAAGGAGTTGGCGCAAAGCGAAAATAAAAGCAGTCATACATTAAAATAAAAACTCTGCATCATGATTTATTGACTTTGGCCATATCAATTTGCTAAATCATATGGATGCGATTTAAGAAGAATGTTATTTTAAGAAGCTTTGCTCCCCTTTAATTTGACATGACTAAACCTGAAGCCTTCTGGAAACCACAGTTCAAAATGGTTTTTCCCCCTAGAGTTTTCATCAATTTGCATTTAGAAATGTAATATTAGCTCTCATGTAGACTGAGGATTAATTTTGGAATATTTCTAGATAATGGGCGCCTCATTCCAAAATTGAAGTTGAGTATCATTTGACATGAATTAACTGCTGTTCTCCTGAATTTCATATGTTTGAAGGTCAGCTTTTGATTTCTCAACATCGCTGCTGGTACCTAGTTTTATTTATTCTCCTTTCACTCTTGCATATTCTACCATTTTAAAGCACTAGAAATGTCACAGTATACCTTGGGAATTATCTTTATAAAGGAGATCAATAACTTGAAGCAGTTATCTGAATTTTTCAATTTGAAATTGTCTTTATTTTTATTTAAGTTTGTGTGCACTCCATTAAAGATCCAGTTTGAAATTTAGTTTGCCAGTGTGGATGAGGGGCAACATCATCCTGGCCTTAAGATGCTCACTGTGGCTGAGTTTTGAACTTGCCAGGGCATTGCAGGGAAGATACGTGTTTTCTTTGGAGTATTTGAACATATAAAAGTGTCTTCTCAGATGTGACTTTCTGAATCACAATTTAAAAAATAGAATACTAATAAAGAGACCTGAAGAGATTTTCTGAGTCACAGTTGAGAGATGGTGAGGGTAGTTTAAAAGGGATTGGATCAGCCATCTCCACATCTGTTATCTCCTGCCCGCTCTGAAGTATATTCTGGTCATCCCACGAATGTAGAGACTCTGAGAATCTCCCAGTTTGAGTTTCACTAAAGTTTCAGTAACTTCAGATGGAGATAGTGTGTCTTTCCTCTTAAAATCTTTGCATACGCACTTGTTTACCCTTTTCTAGAAGGTATAAGATGCCCGGAACCTCCGGAATGTTGTTCCCTGCTCTCCCTGGGCTTCATCTAGGGCCCCAAATACTCATCAGTGGTTAGGATCCTTGGCCTCTGCGATTCGTCATCAGCTTGTGCAAGTGTGAGCGCTGATGTGAACAGTGCATTTACTTTGCCCCTTGCCTCCCAGTGGGCAGCCGACTCGGAGGTGCACCGGGGAGTGCACGGCCTGCTTTTGCCGAGCTCGTCGTCAGGTTGCATTTGCATCTTCAACGGGCGTCGCGTTCCCCCGGCCTCCTATCGGTGGTAAAAGGAACATGGCACGCACGTGTCTAAATTATTTATCGTCATAATCGGCCTTTATGTCACACTGCCTGGCCAGGCCTCTGTTATTCTAGTGCATAATTGATGGTGCTCAGAAGTGGAAAAGTTAGAAAAGCGGAAGTAATGTGCCGCAGCGCAGCGCTGAGGCCGCGGGGCGCAGGCGGGGCCCAGCGGGAGAGGGGCCCGCTGCCCACCGCGCAGGACGCCTCACAAATTCCGGGGCTCACTTGGCATCTGGTCAGGAAACGTTTCCTCCTTACTGTTTCCATGCAGGAACGGGCAGGAAAAATGGAAAGAGTCAGCACATCAGAGTTTTGCGGCCTAATTGCATGTCTGGTCCCGGCGCTTGAGTTTACATGTAATTCGTCAGGAAAGACATTTATAATGTGTTTGGAGGAGGAGTTCATTTCAGAAAGGTACTCGGGTCTAGCTGTGAGTCTGAATGGTGAAAGCAGGGAGACGTTTTTAAAAAGTGGAGTGCGCATAAAAAGTGAACTCAATTTAGACTATTGAAGGACCTTTCCTCCTCCTCACACCTCTGTGTGCTGTTATTGGGAAGCAAGGTAGGGGAAATGCTCGGCATTGTACTTAAAGTGCACTTATAATGAGAATGAGTTCTGTGCATATTCAGTGCATGTAAAGAAACATAAAATACTGACCTTTGAGGTGAATTCTGAAATGTAATCTTGGCCAAAGTATTTTGAAAGGACAGTTTTACAACTTAGCTTAGCCAGACCAGTGTGACTCAATGGTTCGGTGTCAACCTATGAACCAGGAGTCCACAGTTAGATTCCCGGTCAGGGCACATACCCGGGTTGTGGGCTCCATCGCTAGTTGGGGGTGTGCAGGAGGTAGCAGATCAAAGATTCTCTCTCATCATTGATGTTTCTCTCTCCCTCTCCTTTTCTCTCTGAAATAAATAAAAATATATTTAAAAAAAACTTAGCTTAAAGAAAATGTGTTTGGATACATGAATAGATTAGGGAAATATTTTCAAAGAATATCTTCATATTAGGGATTTCCTATGGTAGATTGAAATATTTGATACATACAGTGTTATTTCCTTCCTAGGAGGGTGTTTGAGACACATCCTCTACATTGACTGCGATAGACTTGCTAAGGAGAGAGGAAAGGGTGGGAGGAGGAAATGTTCTCTGGATAAAATTTGGTGGGATTTTATGTATATTAAAAGGGGAGGTTGTGGAGCCCTGGGTTAATTCTGGAAGCGTGTTCTTCAGTTAGATAACAAAGATGAAGAGATCAGAGAAGGGGGGAAGGGATGCTGGGGGAGGATGCACAGCAGGTAGAGGATAGTGGGCTCACAACGAGAAAGCAGTAGATGGTTGACAGGAGGGTGGTGGAGGGGTAGGGAAGAGAGATGAAAGATCCAGTGTCTGTTGGTCTTGCTCATCCACTGTTACCTACATTTTTCCCTACTGGAATTTTCCCAGAGTGTTATAATTTTGTGTATTCTTGTAAGTATGCCAAGCTTTTTAGTGGAAGGTCACAGTTTACAACTATGCGAAATATGTCAGAGGAGAGAAGAAATAAACTGGGGAAGGGAGTGGAGGAGAGCAACTGAGAAGAAAGAAGAGAAGAACAGAGTAAACAAGAAGAGTAGAATAAAGATAAGAAAAAGACAAGGCCCTTGAGAAAAGAGAAAGAAAGGCGAGGCGAGAGGAGAAGTAAGGAGGGAGAAAGGGAGAGATGAGAATGAGTTAGAGAAGCAGTTGTTTCTCCAGGGCTGTGCCTCACCTTACCACCTGCTCTTCTTCTCTGCCACGTGCTGGTGGCTGGTGGCCCGTGGCAGGAAGGCACCTCTCCGAGGCCTCCCTGAGGCACTAGCGCAGGGCTCCCTTTCAAGCGGCGGGTCTGTTTCTTCTTTTGGGAACTGTCACCCATCCTGTTGTGGACTAGTGAAGAAAATCAAGGGTACCTAAGAAATGTCAAAAAAATGCAAAACACCCAAATATGTGTATTATTTTGTGAAATCTGACCCCAACTAAAGCCTTAAAAAGCTCTTCTGATAACTTTATTATTTCTCTTTATTTTTTATAGGGAAACATTAACACTTTTTTTTTAATTGAAGAGGGTTAAAATTTTGTGCCATAGAGACCATTTAAGAGGATGTAAATAAGTATTCATTCACTTATTATGAAAATATATATCTCTGCATCTTCAAATTATAATTCATTTGTACAAAAAAGTAGTACAATAAACATTTGATATCAACTACTTATTTCATACCTATCAGCCTTCAGTAGGAAGAATTGTTCTTGTTTTCTATATAAACCAGTAATATTTTTGGTGTCCAGGAAAATTGTTTGCTCTGGGGATGTCTATAGTTATAGTTTTACCATGGTCAAAATATGTGTGTATATGTACATATGCATGTGTATAAGTATACAAATATATGTAGAAATATATACATACATGTATATCTGTATATACCATGTATATGGAAAGTATAGAACTTATATATACAGGATGGGGCAAAAGTAGGTTTATAGTTGTTTGTATGGGAAATGATACTCTAATAAACAATAATACAAAAATAAACTCTGTCTTGCATACTGTAAGCCTACTTTTGCCCCACTGTGTATATTTAAATATAGTTTTGCATTTTTCTCCCTGGCTTATTATTTCAGATGCAGAATTATTCAATAATCATTTATTATTTTAATAACTAGCTCTAAGTAGAATTTGTCAAATATTGCAGGTTTTGACTGAGTGTAGATTGGCACTTAGATTTTTATTATTAAAATAATAGGCAATATATGCACAAAGTTAATTTTCAAACAGTGAAAGCAATTCAGAGGTAGAGAATGAAAACATCTCCTTCCTTCCTAATCCTAGTCCTTCCACCAGGGGAAATAAATGAGACTTTAAGAAAATCATTTAGGATATTTAAAAACCACATTTTCAGATAATATGCTAGCCCTTTTGCATTTAGTTTTTATATAAGCAAAAAAATAAAACACTTATATATGAGGTTTGTCCATCCTTCCTCATGTCTTTTTCATATGATTCGTTTTTTGGTGTTGTAATATTAATCAGCAGTGATGTCATTGTCTTTTCTAGACCTCAAAATACTACCTCCCTTTGTCCTAAATAAGGACTTCACTTTTTCACAGACCTCAAAAGACTAAGGGACATTTCGAATGGGACTCACATCCATTTTATTTTGGGTTCATATTTCATCTTTGAGGTACATTGTAATTTTGTTTTCACTTGCCATTACTCATTGTCAATGTAATATTTAGTATTTATCAAGGGTTCTCTGGGTACAATATGGTGTGGCATTTTCAATAATGTATAGATTAGCTGCTTTTCCAGACCATGAATAGCTTGTAGTCTAAGTAGGAAACAAAAAGAAGCACTATTATATAGACCTAGTGACAGGTTTTCATAATGAATGGATTTGGAAAGTGGAGCAAGAGGTAATCAATTTATACAAAGCATTCTGGTTATTTTTTGTTTTATGTTTCATCTTGCGTGCTAATACATTTTTGAGACTATATCTAACATGATCTTTGTAAAGTGCTACCTTTGTAAAGTGCTACCTTAATAAACCTATTACTTTACTTTTAAAATTAAAGTACTTTTGGTGCTGGTAATAGTCAACATTTGCTTTCTTAAGAAGCATCATGACATACTGGCTTATTTTACAATTTAGAGCATAAGCTCTAGAACTAATTACCTGCCACTTACTAGCTATATAGTTTTAGGGAAGTAATTCAAATTCTTGGTGCATCATTTTTTCCTATCTGTAAAATAGGGATGAAACAGTCCCTACCTCATACTATTATTTTACAGATGACATTGAGTTCATATACATGAAATGATTAGTTTCAAGCATGGCCACAGCATAAGAAATTAATAAGCATAATTTTTGTTATCATTTGAGTGATATATTACTGTAGATCTAGCCTAGATAATCTTAACACTATATTTTAACTTATTCTTATTGAGTAGTGACATATTTTGAAACTAGTTTTCTATAGCTCTAATGCTGAAAATAAAAATGCATTTCATAAATTGACAGTGAGCAGTGCTAATGAATAGGACTTGTTCTCCTCTAGTAAAATCAAATGTTTGCAGCTTGTGTAAACATCATTGAGGAATTGAAATTAAAATTCATCATAATATAAAATACGTGGCTTAATAAATGCAACATTACACTTAAGTATATATAAATGTATTTACAGTTGAGAATTGGTGCCTGGTGACACACAAACAGAGGCTTAATGCTCTGCTACTGCTGATGAATTCTCATCTTAAGTAGCATCCTTGGTTATTTTTGGCGTGTGATGTAAATGACCAGGCACTCTACAGTGTAGCTTTGGCTTGCATTCTGTTGAGGAAGGAGGCAACTCTGATACAGGCATTTGCATGTGAAACATTCCTTTGGTGACAATTTATCAGGTGATAAAGTGGCCAATAACATTTATTATTATATCTCTGTGGAGAAAATGAATGTTTCTTCTCCATTTTGGGGGAAGAAGAGAGATAAGAGCTCAAATCCATTCATCCCAGTACTCTAATATCCCTCTTTAGTAATATTTTTATATTAATTTCACTAAAGTTAATAAACAAAGAAATAAAAGATAGAAAAAAAATCACAAATATTGTTATGACAAGGAGACTGAAAGGGGGTACATATCCATTCTTTAATAGAAAAAAGCAACATAAATTGTTACAGCGTTATTTGATGCTGCTGTGTAAAATCTGATATTAGCCATGAGGAGAGGCACTCAGCACTGTTCACAAATACTGACGCTTGATGTTAGTGACACAGCCTTGGACTGGGGAGGCGGGAGGAAAGGTCCGGAGGTGGGTGGGGGTTACCAGTCCTTTCAGTTCTTAGCTCAGAGCTCTGTCAATTATGACCACTAAGGGAATGCTGTTAAGAAATGTTTATCTCTTAAGTTAAAAAAAAATCAAAATCAAATTGAAATCCCAGTACATTGAAAGCAATGCTAAAGCAGTCTGAGTTTAATAAATGTGTTCTTTGAGGCTGTTTATTATGTAATTATTATTGCATCAAAGATACTTTACAAGGATAGAGCACCCAATATGGGCTTTGGGTCCAACAAAGCTGCTGTCCGTAGTATGGATGTCTTACTAGTCAATTTATAGAAAATATACTGTGTACTCTTCTGTTTTCTAGCACATTGATCTTTGAATTTTAATGTGGTGGTTCTGCTCTTACTAAAGCTATTAGCTATCATTTATACCCCGTAACACATTTTAAATGGACTAGGGTCTCTATTTAATTCCAGGACCTGTGTGCAGCCAGTGTTTAGGTAAATAACATTGCTAATCAATTCATATGATCTTATTTCAATAGTGAGTGATCATCCATCATGGCAGACTGAAAATAGGTTTGTGATGCATGAATTTATCAGTTGTTTTAAGCTAGCAAAGAAATTGGCTTTGTTATGTCTATACGCTATAATATTGAGATAGTCATTAAGCCTATAGTTAATCTCCTATGCTCTAAGTTAAGAAACCCAGCTTAACTATATACAACTGAATTGTACTTTTTATTAAAATTTGAAAATCGTGGTAACAAGACAGGGAGTTCTGAGTTATAATCAATAAGACTAATTTAATTTAGGAGTAGCTGAGGAGAAAGACGAAAATCAAGTACTGTAGTTTGAATTATGGAAAGTGTCACATTTAATTTCACAATTGGTTCTGGTGTGTTTGGGGATTTAGAATAATTTTATACCTTAACATTCAATCTTTATTTTTACAGTGAATAAGCTAATTTTGGATGACGGCTCAACTTGTGTCTGCTTGCTATTATGGAATATTAGCTTTGGAATAATCTGGTAATTCTTACTTGACACCAATTAGTAAGGAATTGGAATTAGAATTTTAGATGGGAACAAAGTGTTGGGAATGGTCACGTGTTACTTAGTTTATGTAAATTGATATAGTGACGGGAAAAGACCAAGAAGGAAGGCATGCTGCTTGAGGATGGTCTTCGTTCCCTTGTCTTGGTTCTGCTGTGTCCATTATGTCGGAGGCAGTCGGCTAATTGTGAATATAATTGTTACGCTAACTTGGCGGTTAAAATAGAAATGTACATGAGACAATCTCAAAACACCTCACCTGTCAAGTTAGAGCATGTATGTCAGTTAAGTCACCTGAAGTCAAAACAGCCAACTAAATTCCCTCAATTGAGTCAAACAACTGGTTTGGTTATTCGGGGGAGGGGGGGTCGGGGGTCGGGGGTCGGGACCACTCCTTTGTTTATTAGCTCTGAGTAGAATTTAAGAATTTGTTGCTGCAGCATAAATTCAAAAGTTATTTTGGTGAGAGTTTTTCTTCTGTTAATTGATAAGCTCTCGGTGTATTAAGATGTTCAAATTTTGGGTTGTGTCCGGGCCAGCCTTTTGCATGCTAGATGAAAGCACAGAGAGTTTATGGAAACACTAAAATTAATCCAAGGAAAATCACTAGAATTACTTTTGAATTGTTTGGCTGGGACTATATAAGTGGTTGTCAAGTGAATGTTTATATATAAAGTATAATCTTTGTGAAAGTCATATTTTTTCGTTTATGTAATGTTGTTCAGAAAGGATATTTTTAAAGTAAACAATGGCTCACATACGGCAGCCACATATTTTGCTGGGACTATCATATATGTGGTCACGTATGCATAAGAACAGTCTAAAGTGAATTAGCTATGGTTATTTGTGACTTTGGTGGGGTCCTTTTCAAAATGACTGCCTTTTTTGTGAATTAATCCCATAACTTAACTTTTATACAGGAAAACTCTTTCTGCTGTAGAAATTCACCACTAAGCTATTCAAGTTTGCAGAGAGAATATTTTTAGTCAACAAAAGTACTAAAAGAGATAAGCAGAATCTGGCAAAGAAACACAGACTCCTGTGCTGAGACTTCGGGACCACATGTCTGGAAGAAGAAAAAACTCAGCCTTTTAAGCTAAGCTTAAAACAAATAAGTGATCTACTTTATGGCAGTAAAAATTATGCATCAGTACAATTACTATATTATGCTTAATGCACTGAGAGTTAAAGGTTTTGAATTCTGTTAAGTCTGCAGTCATAGTAGGTAGTGAAAGAATTAAAACCATGGAAGTTGCATGGTTGGGTTGTTTTAAGGAAAACATGAAGGGCGTTTCCTGTGCAGGTAGGAATGTTAACCTTTGATCTCTGACTCTTGTCAATCTAACTCTTGTCACTCTAACATAGTCTGTGGTCACTGTCAGCTTCAAGTTAACATGCCCTTTTCATTACAGCATTGATGGTTGTCCTCGTTTTGCTTACTAAGTTAGGATGAATGACTTCGAGAAATTGGGGTCATTGTTTATGGTATCGTAAAATCCACTTACATTTCATAAAGGCCTGTTTCAGGCCTCATTTCTTTAGGTATTTCTGAAGCAAAAGAAATTCCATTTTAAGAATGTGAGTTGGATAAAGTAGGGAACTCTCCCACTTGTGTATTGAAAAAAAGATTGACATTTTTGGTTTCCTTTCACTGATGTTCTTTGGAATATGGGGAGGAGGTGAGTTGGAAACAGTACAAAACCTATTCAAAGAAACAAATTTTAAAAGTCCTCTACGACTTTACCACAAAACCTCTTCCTTGCCACCTTTGGGTGGCTGGAGAAAGAATTAGTACATCCTTAGGATCATGAAGGATTTTTCTGCCTTTGCCATTTATAGCATTGACAAAGTAGTGAAGTGCTTTTTTGGTAACTGACTATCCCGTTTTAACAAATGTTTTTGCAAGTAATAAGGCAAAATTACGAACGATAAATTATTGTAGTGGTGGCTGTTCACCAGCCCACCCATTCATGCTGTGCAGTACTTCATGAAAAGTTATATTTAATGTCATTTAATGAGTCCTTAGAACGGGTGTGCTCTCAGACACTTTGATGGGCTGTTAAATTTACAAATGTTAAGGCTATAAATTATCATTAAACATTAGGAGAGAAAGAGATGATTTTTTTTCATTTTTTATGCATTTTCACATGATTTATTTAAACTTTTTAGCCAGGCTGAAAATAGGTGAGGATTTGGTGCTTCTCTTCACATTTTGGAATTTAATCTGAGCTTGGTACACTTCTGGCTCTAGATCAGAGCAAAGTGTACCTGAAAACAAATGTAAGCCTCGATCAAGTAGCTCAACATAATGGTTAAAGGAGGTCAACCTTCATATATACTTATTAGGTTCATTGTTGTAGCACATTATATGACCCAAGAAGTGAAGTTAACTCCTGGTTACTCAGGGGAGACTGATAGAAATATTACCAGGGTCCTCTTTCTCCTTCTTCCTGCCCCACCCTTTCCTTGCTCATTAGCACCCCTAGAGGCAGGGAAAGGAAGTCAAACGTCTGGAGAGAGAGGACTGTGCTGTGGTTAGAACTGCCTTGGATTTAGTCAATTCTGGGCTGGAATACTAACCTGTAGGACTCTTATGGCAATTACTGAACCCTAATGCACCTCCCTTTTCCAGGAAGTAAAAAGGGAATGATATTATTGACAACAGAGTGTTTGTTTTAGGGATGGAGTTCGAGAAGGAATGTAGAATGGTTTGCAAGCACAGTGGCACAATGGAGATATTTAATAAATCACTAGTATTAGTGTTTTATATTATGTCATTTTAACAGAAGTCTTGATGGACCAAGGTAGTGTGTAATATAATGGGATGATAATGATGTATGTAATTAACAAGGTGGTTTTTAACTCTAGCTTCACATTTTAGTCATCGAGGGAGCTTTTAATACTCATATCCAAATAAGCATGTTGGTCCCAACCCAGACAATTAAGTTAGGGTATTTGAGGATGGGGCATGCGTATTCTTTAAAAAAGCTTTCCAGTGATTCTGTGCAGCCAAGCAAGGGTTGCAGACAAGTTAAGAACCCTGCTCTTCTGCCACTTTTTAGGATGCAGCCTTGTGCCCTCATGGCTCCCAGATGGACTGCTGAACCTCCAGACACGAGATTCACCCTCTAGGCGCCAGGATAGAAAAAAGAATGATGAGCACATTCCCCTACCCCATATATACTATACACATTAGTATACACATTAGTCATTACTGAGTTGCCTAGCTGCAAGGGGGCACTAGTCTATAAAATGAAGGTGTTATTTCTTTTCTTCTTCTTTTTTTAAGGCAGCTATGCATTCAGTTTAAAATTGGGGAAATACGGGGATGTGTTCAACTTCAAATCAAAAGAAAGTCAAGTATAGTAGGAGGGTGCTATCTCCTATCTAAGTGCCTTTGTCTCTAACACCTATCTCTTCACTCCTAAATAAACAAATAAATAAACACACTCATCTAAAACCAAAGTCACATTAACTTGTTTTTCTTTCATATTAACATCAACTCAAAGTTACCAAAATAGTGCCTATGACACCCTCCTCTCCTTCATTTTTCTTATCCCCCATTTAATAATGATGATGAGAGTTACGGTGTTTTTAGTGAAATCCTTTTTTAATCCTCATAATAAATCAATGAACTAGGTATCATTCCTCTGTGACAGACAAGCAAACAGAATGGTGAGTAACAGTTACAGTCAGGCAGCTCAGAGGGGCACAGCAGCCAGATGTGTTTAGGTCTTGCCAATTTCTTAATATATGTTCTCTCAACCTTTACGCTCCTTGGCCTCCCACACATAATCTGTTGTTACATTTTGTTGACTTGTCCTTGACCAGGTCACGCTGTTTTTGTTGGGTTCTTTGGTGGAGAAGACTAAAATAGGAAGTATCGGGGCTTCAGGATTTTTGCCCTTGAATCAGGTGCCCCTCGCTTGTGTGATGAGGCACTGATTACCTCTGGGTGGAAAGTGGCCCAACCCTGCTTCCTGGGACCAGGACCCTTGTCAGTGGTGCGGGGCTAGAAGGGGAAGCTGGCTGAGCACAGAACCTTATCTCGAAACCTTGGACCCTCATGATAACTTCTTAATGTTTCTCTGTCCTTACTTCTGTGTCCCAACCCATTTTCTGCCAGATTTTTCTGCTAAAGTTACCTTCTGCCAGGCCTTTCTGGCAGAAGGTAACCTATCTTGTTACCTTTCAAAAACATGAACCTGATCATATGGGTGTTTTTTTTTTTTTTAATTAAAAATCTTTAATTGCTCCTAATTTCCTAGTAGAAAGAACCTTCTCATATTAATAGTTACCACTACCTCCCACCCACTATTTTCTAGACATACCATATCACTTTCCCTTCCCTTCAAGTTCCATACTTTCTCACCTCTTTCACACATGGTGATCCAGATCTGGCATATTCGTACCCATCTTCTCCACCTGGTTGGTTCCTGTTCATTCTTCAATTCTCAGGCCACATTAGTTATCCTGCTTCCATGCACCTAACATTTTACACACCAAACTCTATAATTGTACTAATTATTTTATAGTTGTTTGCCTTTTTTTTTGTCTGTAAGTTAATAGCAGGGACTTCTAGTCTGTTTTTCCATGGTAGTGGGCATAATCCATGCTCAGTAAATCTTTACTGAAGAATACATGTCCTGAAATGACTAACTCTTGGAAAATGGTGGAATAACAGTCTTTTGCAGTGAGGTCTCATATTATATTATTACATTTACCAAATATAATGAAAAATTACATTTGGCTGCTCTTTTGAAAAGGAAAAAGATTGTGAAGCAGGCTGAAAATACAGAACCCATGTTAAGTCAGAAAACTGTTTTTTTAAGTATCTCTTTTAATTGACTTGGTACATCTCTCACTTGGGAAGAAGGTATGTATAGACTTAGGGAACGAAGAGATGATTTTTAACTTCCTTTCAGTACATAACATTCATAAATATGTAAATGCATGATCAGTTTGAAATAAGTAATTTGGAGTATTTGGTAATGTACAATTACGGTACAAATATTGACAGATTGCTGCTGAATTGGTGGTGAAAGTAAATGAAACGTGGCCAGCACAATTAGGAGTTGCCTGAATGGGGATCTTGTTTTTCTATTTTAAAAAATGAGAGATGCCAAGTGTTAACAAAGATTTTGTCAATATTCTTTATTGTTGCAGATTTGTGCAACTTCATTTATAAATGAAAATCAGATGAAGGTTGACAGCGCTGGGGTTGTTAGATTACTTGGAGGGAATGTGTCTGAATAAGGCCCTGTGCGGCGGCTCCCATCTGAGCAGCTCACTGGGGTTTGTGATTGCCAGAGTACAGTGCTCCTGCAGAGATCCACAGCCATGCAGTGCCCCCGGGCTGATTTCTTTTGGAGATCTATTTACAAATGGGAAATTGGAGGAGTCAGAGTTGTGTAGCCAGAGGTAGAAGCATGGGTTTTGGCTCTGTGTAGTGGCTCTTGGAGCACTGATTAAGCTGTTTCTTCTTTTAGCCACAATTTGTTGAATATGATTATGCAAGTGTGCTCTTGGTGTGGGAGGGATGGTGGTGGCGATGGAAGACAGAGGAAAGTACAGCTTATGTTGAATTCAGAAAGGAATATGATATAGATTAGAATTGGCCTACTTGTCTGTTAATTTATGTTGATTTAAATTTCTTTTTTTAACTTGCCAAGGCTGATAGATGGCATGCAAGGTCCAATAGAAGCAAATCATGTAACATATTCAGCTAAGTTTGGATGTCTCGACATTTTCAATTGATGGTATTGGTTCATTCATTCATTGCACACACATTTATAAAAGCACCCAAATGGTGCAAGGCACGTTGGGAATATGAAGAAGAGTGAAGCTGGGCGCATCCCTTGAGGATTGAGCAGGATGGTTTTCCTAAGCAGAGATAATAAAAGATCCCTTAACCCTTTTTAATCTTAGTGGACATTTTCCAAGTGTGTTTCATTAATTAGGCAGTCAGGCGTTTTATGATGTTTTTGTCAGAGACTCCGGTAGCATGTCAGACACTTCCTCTTGTTGCATGTAGTAGTTTTCGCCAAAATAGCAGACAAAAGTGGGTTTTCCCCTCCTCAGTCTAACTTGCACTCTGAAACTTTGGTGTGCTAAAACTGTCAGGAAAACTGTGCCTCTCCTGTCATCGCCAAACCTGACATTTCTGAAGATTATGCCAAATGTATTTTCTGACACATTTCAGTTGATTCAAGCTGAGAGGTACTTCTTATCTTTTGATTTGTCAGTCTGCTGGCCTGAGGAATCTGCAGTCCCTGGGAATCCTGTGACATGCAGAAGCGGAATCACTGTTTTCAAGTGCTGTCAATTAGTGTTTGGAAATGGAGGAAAAAAACAGTGCATGAAAATGTCACGAGTCCATATAATGATTGTTGTTTAAAACGAATTTCATGCCCACACATTTCTTAACAATATAAAGTAACAAAAATGCATTAAAATTTTGTTATTGAATTAGCACCAAAAGCTCCAAATTTTCTTTCTGTGGCCTTACTTGTTCAAAAGAGATAGAGGAGAATTGCTGGTAGGACTGAATATGAAATCTTTGGATTGTATGCTAATTATTCATATAAAGATATTGTGCCTCGAATGGTCTTGGCACATAGTAGGAGCTCAGCAAATCTTTGTTTAATGAGTCATGAATGACTGTAGATAGTGTGCCGGGGAATATCTTTTTGGTTTGTTTCTTGATATGCATGATTTCTAAAACAATTTTTAAACAAATTTTTAAAAATTGATTTGAGAGAGAGAGAGAGAGAGAGAGAGAGAGAGAGAGAGAGAGAGAGAGAAACATGGATGTGAGAGAGAAACATAGATCAGCTGCCTCCTGTACTGGGGATCAACCCCACAACCTGGGCATGTGCCCTGTCTGGGAATTGAACCAGGGTTCCTTTGGTGCACAGGATGCAGCTCAACCAACTGAGCCACATCAGCCAGAGCAAAATGCATGATTTTTAATCTAAATATTGAATAGGTTCATTTAAATGGATGCTTTTCTGTACGGCAAAATATTACATTGTATTTTGTTTTTACTTCCATTCGAATTTTACAGTGGCCCCAGCAGAACACTTCAGTGCACGTCTTGTGTTACATATCTCATGGTTCTCCCAGCAGAAGGTAGAAAAGAAGAATGCTGTTTATATTATTAGTGGCCTTAAATTCTTCTTCACTTTTGAACAAATGGAAACTCGTCTGGACAAACTTGCTTCTCAGCATGAATTTTTTTTCCCTTTCTATTTTACTTCCTTTTCCTCTTGTTATTGAAAAGTCTAAAGTTGCTGATAGCTGGCAAGTTGTGAGCATAGGGGTGATGGTGCTAGAGGTAACTCTACTTGCTTCTCTGATTAGGGGGTAAATTTGTCGAAACAGAAATCTGTTTTCTTGATTTTAACATCTCTCCCAGTTTCTGGTATTGTGACCAGCATCTGGTTGATACTGAATGAATGTTTCTTGAATAGAACCTAACCTGAATTGTTGAAGCAATAGGGAACCCTGCTCCTGTTCAATTTTCTACTACATTTGTGTGTGTGTGTGTGTGTGTGTGTGTGTGTGTGAGACGGAGAGGGTGGGAGATCTATCTATCTATCTATCATCATCTATCTATCATCTATCTGGTTACCTACCTATCTAATCTAATAATAGACAAATATGCAAATTGACCATACCTCCGACACACCCAGAAGCCACACCCAGAAACCACGCCCACCATCCAATCAGAGCGAGTATGCAAATTAACCCAAACCAAGATGGCTACAGCCACAGAGAGCAAGGTTCCCTAGGTAACAGAGGAAGCCAAGCTTTCTGCCAGCCGTTGCAGGCCTAAGCCTCCACTCAAGCTACAAAGTTTCAATTATAGAAGGTAAACAAATTGAAACAAATGGCGGCAGAATGGAGCTTGAGAGAGCAGGCCAGGGTTGCCGCCAGCAACAGGGGAAGCAAAGCTTTCTGCACACCCTGGCCGGGCCCACCCACTTAAGGCAACAAAGTTTCAATTATAACCCCAACACAAATGGATTCGGGCCTCGGAGGGAGCCCCAGGCTTGGCTCTGCTCCAGGCTACAAAGTCTCAATTGTAGAAGGAAAATAAATTCCAGATACCAGGGTCTCCGCTTGCATCCCAGGGGGCGTGGCCGGCCTGCAAACCACCACAGGCCCCTCGCTCAGGCTGCCCCATGCCCCAAGGGAACCCCACCCTGATCAGGGACACCCTTCAGGGCAAACCAGCTGGCCCCACCCCTGTACCAGGCCTCTATCCTATCTAATAAAAGAGAACTATGCAGATTGATCATCACTGCAACACACAATATAGCTGCCCCCATGTGGTCAAAGATCCTGCCCCCATGTGGACACAAGATGGCCACCACAAGATGGCCAGCAGGAGAGGGCAGTTGGGAGGCACCCGGCCTGCAAGGGAGGGCAGTTGTGAGGGACCAGGCTTGCAAGGGAGGGCAGTTGAGAGGGATCAGGCCTGTAAGGAAGGGCAGTTGGAGGTGATCAACCCTGCAGGAGAGGGCAGTTAGGGGTGACCAGGCCAGCAGAGGAGGGAAGTTGGGGGCAAACAGGCTGGCATGGGAGTGATTAGGGGGTGATCAGGCTGGCAGGCAGAAGCAGTTAGGGGCAATCAGGAAGGCAGGCAGGCAAGCAGTTGGGAGCCAGCAGTCCTGGATTATGAGAGAGATGTCCGACTGCCCGTTTAGGCCCGATCCCTGGGATCGGGCCTAAACGGGCAGTTGGACATCCTTTGAGGGGTCCGAGATTGGAGAGGGTACAGGCTGGGCTGAGGGACAACCCCCCTCCGTGCACGAATTTCGTGCACCAGGCCTCTAGTCTATCTATAGCTATAGAGAGACCCTTTTTAAAGGATTGAAATATAAAGGTAAGGTAGATAGGAAGTAATGGTACCAGCTGAGTCAGGGTAAACTTTTCCAGGGTTAACGCTGGAGAGATGCAGTGTGCAGCAGTGCTTAGATTTGGCTCTTGATGATGCTTCCATAAAAGTCAGTTAAGGGTGGAGTCAGTATTTCCTCCACAAGACCACTTATGTACCCTCTGCCCTTGGAAATTAAGGGTAGAAATTGATCCCCTAAATGTGTCCTGGAAGAAAATAAAAAATTTAGGTCTGGCTATTTTCAAATGTAGTAAAAAATACCCAAGTTTACTAGACTTATCAGGGTGATCACTTTGTAAGGTATATAAATGTCTAATCACTATGTTGCACTCCTGAAACTAATGTAATATTATATGTCAACTGTAATTAAAAATACATTTTAAAAGATTAAGAAAGAGACCAGTTTAGGTGAGTCTGCTACCTTAACAAAAATGCAAAACCCAACATAAAACATTAGCAAAATGGGTTTATATCCTTAACTGCACAAACACACACAGTGTGTCATGGACAACTTGTGATATTCCAAGAACACATGGAATTTGTTATAAAAATCACCCTGTTAACGGAATAAAGGGAACATGTTTCTGATTGTCTTTATAGATGCAGAAAAATAGTCAATAGAAAACACCCAAACTTGTCCATATTCATATTTTGATTTTTTTAAATAATGAATTTTGTTTGTTTAATAAAAAGGTTTGGCTTCTGCCCTGGCCAGTGTGGCTCAGTAGTTCAGCATCATCCCATGCACTAAGACATCGCTGGTTTGATTCCTGATCAGGGCACATGTCTGGGTTGCTGGCTTGATCCCCAATAGGGGGTGTGCAGGAGGCAGCTGATCCATGTTTCTCTTTCCCTTCCTCTCTCTCTAAAATCAGTTAAAACAAAGGATTTGCTCCTCAAAGTTTTCTTACTGGCATTTTCTAAAACCACAACTGGTAATGAATATAGTGGACCTCTATGTAAAGAAGCCTTTAAGCAGTTAGTTGAACTAACTGTTTACAGTGTTGAGGTATTTCTTAATTGGCAAGAAACTTTCTATTTGAAACAGAAATAGGGACCTTTTCTTTCTTCCTTTAAAAAAGTGTAAGCTCTGGAGCTTTTTATTTTTTATTTTTAAGAGCGTGTTTGTGGACTTTATTCATATATCTCTCCTACCCTACATTAGCTCCCAGTTACCCACCTGTGGTTTATTCCTCCTTGGGAATTATCTGCAGAAATTTGTCAATTCCCAGGCTGCTCTCTGCTATCCTCATTTATATGAATTATGTTAGTGTCATCAGCATGTGCTGTGATAGAACTGCCTAAACTAAGCAGAGCTGGGAAGGCAAATCAAACCATCCCCTCTATATTATATTCTAAGACACAATATTCATCATTTTTGTCAATCCTTTTCTCTTTAGAATTATTCTACCCATTATTAGCACTGTTGACTGTGAATTATATGCTGTCTGATTAAAGACAAAGTACCACACAATATAAAATTTTATGATTCACTTTAATTCTCCAAACTTTTTGGATGTAATTAAATCCTTTTGACTTGATCTAAGGTGCTACATGGAAAGGTTTAATTGAATTGGGGTTACTGGTTTTAATATAATACATATTAAACCCAAAC
The DNA here is from genome assembly GCF_027574615.1 of Eptesicus fuscus. Lineage (NCBI taxonomy): Eukaryota > Metazoa > Chordata > Mammalia > Chiroptera > Vespertilionidae > Eptesicus > Eptesicus fuscus. Next base: position 50,693,795 of record NC_072476.1, read on the forward strand.
ATATTTTTTCTAATTATCTCTCTAACCCCTTAAATAAAATACTAGATCCTGAAGTAACATATCATTTGAAGAAGAATAATTTATAAATGGAAAGTTATTCTTCGTTGGTTTGGATACTAACCAACTTTGGGCTGTAATCATGCTCTATCTGTATATCTTTCTCATTCTGTGTAAGTAAGAAAAGGTGTGTCTAGTTTCTGATGTATTCATTATAAAACACAGCTTTTGCATAACTGGGGGTGGGGGAGAAAAGATGAAAGAGACACCCCACTTTTGCTGATTAGATCTCCAGCCGACTAAGTCTCTGATTCTGGGATAGAAGAGTTATTAGTCTGAGTTTAAGTGGAGCCAGCGTTCAGTGTGCAAGAGAACTGGTTTGGTTGTTGTTGTTTTGGGTCTGCTGTCTAGAAACCGGAGAGGAAAAGATGCATAATGGGATGCTGTACTTGTGCATTTCGGCAAAGATCTAATCTTTTTGAATTCATTGCTTGCGAGTTATTATTTCTAATCACACGCCTGATTGACTCCAGCTAAATGACTGTCTGACTGCAAAGGCAGAGGTGTTAAATCCAAAACTGTAAGTGCACATTTTCACTGAAAATAGGGATCATCATGGAATGCCTTCTCAATCAGTAGTGCCTGGCACCCCTCCTCCCAAATGCATTTTTAAATAGAAATTCTCTTGCCTCCTTATAGAGGAACAGAGCATCACACAGTATGATTGAGCTCTGAGAGAAAAGATTGAAACCCTGGAGAGGATACTAAAATGATAAAAACAGAGGCTCTAATGGTGCCACAGGAGTGTAGTTAATATGCCACTTTAGCCTGACAAGCCAGTTAGGTGCCCCTTAAAACCTCAGATTTCCATGTAATTTTAAAGATTCAAAAAAAAAGATGGAAGAAAAAGAGGTTAGTGGTCATTTATTTTAGAAGCAGGACTAGGCCATTTCTTTCAATGCTTTTTGCATGAATATCTAATTGATACCTGCTTTTTTGGCCGTTCACATAGGTATTTTTGAACATCAAAACACTGTGGTTCCTAAATAATTTGTTTCCATTCAAAATAGAACAAGCTAAGTAAAATCCATGTGGAAATAGAAAGCAGAAATAAACGTTGAACTGTCTCTTCACATATGATACTTTTTTTTGGTACCACTTTTGAAAAAAGTGAAGGAATCGTTTGAGCATTTAAATATATTGTTCATAATGTTTAACTTCCTATTAAGGTTGGTTGATTGCATTACTGAGAGTTTTGCCTTTCTTTAATATCATACAAATATTCAAAAGTAGCTTCTGGATTTTTGAGAGAGGAAGTTATTTACACAGTCAGGAATCATAGGAATTCATGTAAATGTATCTGCGTGGCTTTGGCAAAAGCTAGAGAAAAGAGCCTTAGCTAGAGTCAGTTGCAGGTACTCAACGATTGTGTGTGTGTGTGTGTGTGTGTGTGTGTGTGTGTGTGTTGCCATTGAAATAAGGCAGAATTACACATGGACACATGCTAAATGGGCTGAACACCTTTCTATCCAGGGGAAAGCCAGTGAAAGCTAAGTGTTTCCACATATGACCAGCTTATTTTTTTATCAGTATATTTCAGGGGCCGTTTAAAAATTATTGCAGATTTTATATTAGCTAATAATTTGTGTATGATTTGAGATTCTTTAAAACATCACCTGATTTTATTAAACCACTTTAAATTTAAACACTGTCAACACCAAGTTAGTATATTACATAGTCAGTGCTTCATGGTTTAAAATAAACTTTTTATTTTATCTCAGCATCACAACGCTTCCTTCCGGACGACCCTGTCCCATCTCATGCCTAGGGAGGAGACTGAAGTTGCTATGAGCCAGTCCCAGCAAGAAGTATTATCTGCGTAATTAACACAGCAATGCTACTGTGGGGGATGTGGATTATGTGTGTAAACTATACAGGGTGTGATAGTTGGGTGTTAATCTTTTTATGAAGGTCATTGGGTGGTGACTAGGAACAGGTGCTAGGACGACTATGAGTTCTCTAAGGATCAAAAGGTTAGATAAACTGCTTTTAGGGTTTATGCAGCGTAGTGATTTTTCATGTCAGTTTAATTACCCTTATGTTTTACAAGACTGTCAATCAGAATGCCTAGAAATCTTAAGGAATTGGAGGTCCTGAAAAATTTAGAGGTCTTTTCTGATTGGGTTTATTCGATAATCATTCCCTTCCTGATGACCTTCATTGAAATGAAGAGTTGTTATTACTACAAGGCCCGCTTTAGTGTCAGAAGAAGATTTAATCAGGAGTCTTATCATCCAGTGAGAAAAATGCCTTTCATTCTCTTTTCATTTCTTTGAAATTACTTAGTGATTCAGTAATCTCTTATTGGGGTCATTACTTTGATTTTTAACTTAGCAAGTAACTCTTGAAATACTTTATGCAAATGATTTCCTTCAAGGTGCACTGTGTTTAAAAGCTATCAATCAGTTGGAAATTGTTTTTAATTTATTTCACTGTAGAAGCATGATCTGTCAGAAAGAAATGGAGAGAGAACAGAAGTTCATGTAGCTAGGGTCATGCTGTGCCATCCAATCACCAATCCATAACGGATTTTCAGTGTTTTCTTCCTTTTTAGGAAACTTGAAACATCTCGAAGATTATATTTATTTTAATTTGGTGGTAGTAATTACACTGGCCACATTATCGTTAATAACTTGCATGTCATTTCTGCAACCCCAAAGGCATGAAAATAAAAGAAACTTATATGATATTAAAAACCACCCTCAGCAATTCTTCCAGGCCCGTTACTTTTATAAAACACTTGAGATTTTATTTTTATTAGTGTGAGACACTTAGAAATGAGTAACTAGCAAATAAACTTAGCGATATAATTCAAGATGAGATTGCTCAGTTAATAAAAAGAACAAAATCACAGCTTTTCCCAAGGTTTGCTTTCATCTTTTTTTATTGCAGAAGAAAATGCTTAAAGTCTTTTAGGAAATTATCTTTAGTTGTTTGTGTTACTTTATCACTGTGTTTGTAGAAGATGAAGCAGGTTTTGTGGCTTTTGCCAAAGCAATAAGTCAGAAATTTTATTTGGAAACGATCTGTTGTACTCCCTGTTTTGCTACCGAGTTTGTGTGTCTAGAAGGTTATTTCCTTTAACTTTTAAGTCATCTAAGAGGATTCTGGGATCTTATTGCAGATTTTACAGTCTGGTAAACACAAAATGTATTCTTCTTCCGTTCTCAGCAGTTCATTAAGTAGGCTTCCCCTGTATTAATAAAGTGACTGGCGGAATATCACAACCCAGGCTTTATGTTGGATGGAGCGCTGCTAACAGCTCCGTTCAGATCTTCCCTGTGCACTGCAGTGAGTGCTTCTCTTTGCGTCTGTGTTCTGACTGAACAAAGAGTATGTTCTCCATGATACATTTTTAATACTAATTCTGCAAGGGTCTGAACAGTTACCAAGTAGGTTTAGGGTCCAACAATATAGATATTTTGAATGAGCTTATCTTAAACTATATTTCAAATTCTACAGTTGGTTATTGAATAATAATGTGGGGGTTAAGGGTACCGACACCCTTGAGCAGTCAAAAATCCAGGTATAATTTTTGATTCCACCCTCCTCCCCCAATTTAACTAATACCCTACTGTTGACTGGAAGCCTTATTGTAACAAAAAAAAGTCAACAGATATTTTGTATGTTATATGTATTATATACTGTATTTTTACAATAAAGTAAGCTAGAGAAAAGAAATGCTATTAAAGAAAATCATAAGGAAGGGAAAATACATTTACAGTACTGTATGTATTTATTGAAAAGAATTCACACGTTAAGTAGACTCATGCAGTTCAAACCCGTATTGTTCAAGGGTCAACTACATTTTGAAAAGAGAATTTTTACTTTCTTGGCCAATGTTTTTCTTTCTTGGGCTATTGATGATTGCACAAGCATTCCTGTTTGTCAGAGTCCAGAGTCCATAATAAGATGGTCTTACTAGACATTCCTCAATGATTTGTATTATTTTCCTGATTCTGTACAATTTCATTACATTATTATAGAACAACTCATTATAAATTTCATAGAAGTTGTAATTAATCAAGTTTCATATTTATTAGTAAAATTTACTTCCTAAGAACCATCAGAAATGAACAGGAGAAATATAGCTCTAATCTAGATTAATAACCTGAAATGATTTTCATGCAAGTGCTTTGTTACATATAACATAACAAACATAGCTAGAAGTTTCCTACTGAATGATGATATGTAAGAAATGTAAATTTTATGTTAAAATCCTTTACCTTCTAAGAAAAGTGGATACATTTGAGGGATATCTGTTAATTATCCCTAACTCACCACTTTCTATCCTGTGTTAATGTTATGTTAGTATGTGGTCAAAATCGTCACATACCTGGGTAGAGAAGCAGTTACCTATTTCTTTTTTTGACATGAAATCTAGCAGAGAACGTGATTTGAAATAAGCACTCCTGGCACAGCCATTCATTCCTTGGTTGCTACTAAAGTGCTTTTTGTTATTAATCAGGTCAAGGATGTGGCTTCAGGCTGAATCAGACTGGCTAGTTTAATTCCCTTCTAAGGCTAAAAATGCCCACCCCAGCCCTGGCCTGCTAGCTCACCAGTGTTTATCATTGGGACCAATGGAAAGATCAGTGTGACTACAGCAGCACAAACCCATATCCTTTCAGAAAAAAGAATTGTGAGCTCATAGCTGTGTCCTGTCATATTCACATGTTTGCAATTAGAACCTAGAATCCTTAAAGAAAAAAAAAACAAAAAACTAAAAGAAATAACCTTCTGGATATATGTGTCTATTAAGGGCAAAGTTAAGTCAAGAATTGAGCAATTCATTTTATCTTGTCTTCTATGGAATTTTTACAAACACGGGTTTCTGTACGTGGTGCATGCTTTTACATAGCGGAAAAGCATATGCTGACACAGTATTTGGTTCATTGTGGGTTAAAATATCTGCTAACGTTTCATTTGTACTTATCGATTCAATATAAAACTAAACACTCCTGTGCGACATGCATTGTGGAGCTTTTCCTTAAACTATGGCATTTCCAGCTTGGTTTTAATGTCACTGTTTTTGTCCATGGACTCTGGCCTCCTATGTGTGGTGGAGTGATAAAGCTGTGTTGCTAGGCAGAATTCTGCCAGGCAGTTCATGCTGGGCTTCCTAGCTGTCATTGCCCCACTTTCATGTTTCTATGAGGATGGAAATGAGTGGAGACAGAGGATCATCGGGAAGAGGCGCATAGTTAAGTGCCCAGGTCTCCTGATTCTCCATTGAGTCATCATGAACAGCGCCAGTGGTATTCTTGGCACGCGAGGCTCAGCGGGAATAACTCTGAAATAGCAGAGATCGAAACCCGCCTTGCTAGAATATTCTCTGCTTTCTGTATGACCTTGTTGGTCTTCCACTTTTGAATTACGTGCCCGTGCCTCGGTGCCGCTCCGGAAGGACCAGAGCTGCCATAGAAAGTGCCAGGGAGAAGGCAGGAAAGATGTGAGTTCAATGAGTAGTTGGTGACACGACTGTCTGTATTAATTATCTTCAACGTTCATGGAATTTATATCAGAGACACTGGACTTTGACAAGATCTGGGTTGAAGAAAAAGAATCAAAAGATAATTTTAGTTTTTCAATAGCAAAATTTAAGAAAGGATTGAGAGAGAGAGAGAGAGAGAGAGAGAGAGAGAGAGACCCTTTTTGTGCCGACTCAATGACAGCGTGAGAATTCTATGAAAGGAGGAGGGTGGCCCCAAAGAGTCTGCCTTCCTAACGAGAGGCGTCCTGTTGTACCTTAGGAGTTGACAGAAATAACTGGTCATTGGCTTTTGCACAGAAAGCGTTTGGCCGTGTGTAGATAGAAATTAACAAGATCTTGCCATTGAAGTGGAATGTGTTTATTAGGCTTCTCAAAATGTCTGCCAGCCCCTGGCACCTCATAAAGGAGGCGGGTGGGTGCTGCGTGCGGCCAGCCTGCTCAGCGTTTCTCTGTAAGTGCTCCCCTCATGATATGCCTGAAAACCTTCAATATTATAATAACGCTAATAAAAATGGAAAACTCTGAATTCTTTATAGATGCATAAAGAAGTGTAATTTCTCTGTGACCTGAATACCTCCGACTTGCTGCTCTGGCCCTTTGAAAGACGACAGCTCCACTACGCTGCTTTGTGTTCCTTTGAACATCTTGCTCTCTGACTATTTTAAGGACGGGAATAATAGGAGGGAATTTAACGCAGGGGTGTACTTTGAAGGACAGGTGGGATCCCCTCCCACCCCTGCCCTGCCAGCCCCCGTCCATCCCATTGAACACAGCTAGCTAGCCCCGCTTCTTAAATGAGAGGTGATCTTGTTGATGAATAAAATTAAACGATAATACAATTTTTCACTTATTCAGACTCTCCCACTTTTTGGTTTTGTCCCTTTAGAGAATCGTAAATTGGATTTGTTATCGCGACTTTTCATGAGGCACCGCTCAGTCATCTTATTTTAATCGGCGGCGGCCGGCGGGGCCCGGCGGTGCGGGGAGCGCTAGGGTGGGAGGCAGAAAGGCTGTACGTTTGGAGGCCTGTGGTCTTGGGAAGCAGGTCATTCGGGGTAGAAATAATTCGAACATGAAGCCGTTCTCTCTGCCTCACGCTGTTGATGGTGGGCCCAGGGCGAGGCGTCTGAGTCCCGGGCTGGCTCCGGGGTTGAGCCTGCTCCCCCGCTCTCCATGGATCGGCATCTGGGGTGCTGGCTGCATGTCAAGCCCTCTTCTGCCTAGGAATTATTTTTCTCATTTTGACGTGGGTCCCGCTCCTTCTGCCAGTGATGTGCAGAACCGGGGAAGGAAGATCAAAGGAGGCCAGGCCCCGGGAAGGTGGGGGGAGGGGGGCAGCCTGGACTGGCGGGGCCGACAGTTTTCATGACCAGTTTTATAGGTAATTTTTGTCATGATAGATTTCAGGTTTTGTTTCAGTGAATGGAAATTATTGATAGTAAATTTTCATTGTTTTTGTTTCTCTGTGTGATATTGAGTGCTGGCGTAAAAAACCGTACACAGTCATAAACGGTACCAGCCAATTAGAAATTGAGAGAGGACTCCCTTTTAATTACACTGTGTAATTTTCGTTGGTCTCCTTCCAATTTCCTTCTTACTTAATTTAACAGCCCCTTGATTATTTGAGCTTTCTTTCTGTTATAAATCACCGTAGCTGCGTATAGATGTGTCTGGAATCTAGAAAATCCATGTGTCACCAGAAGAGAGACGCCGCGCAGGACTCAGGTGGGAAGAAGGCCGGGCTGTTTAGTAGAGCCCCTTTGCTGAGCAGATGGCAGCGAGAAAGCACTGTGTAGGGTTCATTTTAAAAGCCTACATTTGAGAGCCCTTCCCACCACAGTAGTGTTCTGTTGGATGGGTATTTGGACGCTCACAGAGTCTGAAGTCTTGGTTCAGCGTCTGGAATCAGCCGAGGCCGGAGCAGCCATCCTCAGCGCCATGTGGACACGGGAAGAAGGCCGTGGCCCCGCAGGGCTGTGCTGCTGCTTTGTGGGGGGTGAGCCCTGCTGTGGAGTGGGGGCTGTGTCCCTCCCAGCAGGGAGGGATTGCCCAGCCATGAGGTTGCAGCCGCCTCCCTCCCCGCTCCTCTGGGGAGAGCTGGGTCAGGCTTTGTGTGTGCCCACAGGCCACCTGGGCCTCTGAGCCTCCATCTCCGGGGAGCCCCTTCTCCGGAACCCGGGACCCTGCTGACACCACGACACGCATGGGACAAAGGGAACAGTTCGCAAAGCGCATATTCAGCTGAAATAGGCAGCAAGACCTGGCTGCAACGAGACATACCCTTTGAAAGTGTGTCTGCGTGAGCAAGAGGGAAGCCTGGGATTCAGGCAGCGTGTTTCTATGGTGAACGAGGCTTCACGTTTTAAAGCTCGCACGAGGCAGTGGGCCCCAGCAGGAGAAACTGGCTTTGTTTTGTTCCATCGATGGCGAGGTCAAGTCTCTACAGCTCAGGAGTGGGTACAAGTGGATCACAGGATGGGTCGGGAAATGCCGAGCCATCTGGGGACGGAACTGAGAAGCAGGCATTCTGAGTGGCAAACGAGACACCCGGAGGCTGGCCGGAGTCGCGTCGGTGTTGAAGCCGTTGCTTCGGCTCTTTGCTGTGTTACAAGGACTCCGGTGGCTCCAGCAGCCGGGACGTGGGCGTGGCCAGCCCTCTTCAGACGGGACTGGGCCTGTGTTCCTCCTGTTGGTGTGGCTGAACGCCTTTTCCCTCTTCTGGTGCTGAATTTTTAAAAACTCAGTGAAGTTTGTGAGCAGATGGATAGAAGTCTGGGACTGTCCAGCTCAGACTGCTTATCTGCATTTATTGTGAATGGTGGCTTTGGGAGGGTCGGAGGGAAGGGTGTTAAGGAGACAAGGAAACGTTGAGGGATGTAGCAGGTTTGTCTGGACCAGGTCTTTTTTTTTTAGGTGGTAAGCAAAGTGAGGCCCTTTTTGACCCTGAAGATTTATTTGTGTCTTACTTTATTCTCTCCTGTGGTCCCCACTCCCAAACTTTGTTGTGAGGCAAAGAAGGAAAAGAAGACAAACTTGGAACTTCCAGCTAAAAGATGCACGTTCAGCTACCTAATCTCACCGTCTCTGTCATGATGGGTATTGATTTAAAATGTAGCACCAGCCGAAACCAGTTTGGCTCAGTGGATAGAACATTGGTCTGCGGACTGAAGGGTCCCAGGTTCGATTTCCGGTCAAGGGCATGTACATTGGTTGCAGGCACATCCCCGGTGGGGGGTGTGCAGGAGGCAGCTGGTCAATGTTTCTAGCTCTCTATCCCTCTCCCTTCCTCTCTGTAAAAAATCAATAAAATATATTAAAAATAAAAATAAAATAAAATGTAGCACCAGATTATTTTTTATTGTTTGCATTTCAGGTTAGTAAACCCTGACATCCATGGGGAAAAAAGCCTTCACTTTTAAAAGTTTGTACATTAAATGCCCAGAAAGTAAAATAGGCAGTATTGTCTTAAAAGTTTTTCTAAGATATTGATTAACTGGATTCAAACTCTGTTGCTCATGTTTGGAGATGGAGAAGAAATGAGTGCAATGCCGTCCCCAGAAGGGAGTGGGTTAGCTCACTCGCCGCTTTATTTAAGTGTGTGAGTCTGCTCCCATGTTTTATGCTAATGTGCTGAAGTACATTATCATCTTAGTAGTTGGCTCATCAATGTTTTCATTTGAGCTTGTGGAGAATTCTTTTAGTATTGGCTTTCACGGCAGAGGGAAATTTTAACATCTTAAAAATAGCTTTAAATTCAAGACTAATGACAGGATGACTATATGTATATATATATATGTATATAAATATATGATTTTGTTTCAAATTGGTATCTAATATAAATATAGCTTTATCACATCTTTTTGCCTTTAAAAAAGACTAGAGAAACAAAACATTAATCCACTGAAGATATGAGAGTACAGACTTATGAAAGAAAAGGTAAGGAGTACTTAAATAAGAAACTGACAATGGAAAGAAAAAAATTTAGAACTTTTCCCAGCATCAGCAAAACCCCAGAAGAAACCCTTTCCTATTCAATTGCTCTGTAAAGTTTATATTTAAAGGATATTAAAGTGCATTGTGCCTGGGGTGAGGGGAAGAGGTGGGAACTAATATTTATAGAGTGCCTAGTGTTGCTATGCTCTGATATTATTTGGTGGCCCTATGAGGCAGGCATTACCATCTTGATTTTATTGAAGATGAAACTGAAGTTTTGAAGATGTTATGCAACTTGCCAAAGTATGTGATTCAGGTAAAAATTCTGCCACATCACATTACTAGCCATGGGTGTGTGTGTATATGTGTGTGTGTGATTGTGTGTGTGTGTGTGTGTCTTGTATATACATGTGTGTGTCTATGATCAGGGTGGGATAGCAAGTAAAAACAAAACAGGTAGATGCTTAGATGGATGGGTGAGAGAGAGGGAAGGAGGAATAAACATTTCCCTTTGGGAATCAAGTGGGTTAATTTACTCCTTCATCCAGTGGGAAGAGGAAAGCTATTTTGAGAGTTAAGATCAATCCTATTCTAGTCCTTTATTCTGTATTAAAGCTTGAGATATAAGTAAATCATATGAGCCAGCGAAAGTCAACTTTGATGGATGTTTATTTTGTTACAAGTGACAATACCAGAGTTTAGAAAAGTCAGTGGACTTTTTTTTTTTTTTTAAAGCTGAGTAAACTGTGGCTTCAGTGTGTTGGGTGTTTGCAACAGCTGTTTTTCTGAGCACATGGAAGTGGTACGTTTGCTGTATTTGAGGAGCTGGAGCAGTGGGTAGAGGGCTTGCTTGTCCTGCTGTGCTGATTTGCAGCATGTGAGCTGCTGTTCACTATTCACAAGTGTAGTCTCCCGCTCTGGCCTCTGGTTTTGATCACCTTCTCACCTTGAAGTGACCTGAGTGATATTCTTTAGGAAACAGGAATTTTATTAAAATGGGAGTGATACTCCATCCCCTAGAAAACCATTTCATTCCGTGCCAAGAGAAACAGCAATACTTCCTTTCCCCCTGCTTCCTCTCCGTCCTCCGTATTGGCTTTACAAGGAGGGAAGAAAGCCCGTTATTGAGGACAATATTGAAGGGAAGAGAGGTCAGGGCAGGCAGGGGACAGGGAGGATCTTGCGAGAACAGTGCATTCTCTGTGTTATTTTTAATAGTATGTGACGTTAATTATCAGTTAAAGCCCAAAGTCAAAGCCTCGTGAAATATGCATGGATCAACAGAACCACTTTTGCACCCAAAAAAGGGAGAAAGGGACTGGCAACGAGCCATATTGAAACCTTAGGCTAAGAGCTTGAAGGTGGAATGGGGGTAGGGCAGGGAAGGGGGAGGGCGAAGTGCAAAGGTCACAGCAGCAACAGGATGTACCATTTGCAGATTGGTAGGTCAACCTTAAATTAACTCCGGTGAACGCAGGTTTATTGCTCCCCGAGGGTTTCTCTTCGTTGTCACGCCCGCTGTCTGCTAACTGCAATTTTCTGCTGTACTACTGTATTTAGATAGAGAGGATTTTAAACCATTATCAAATGAAGGTTTGCAGCAGTTCACCTCATCCTCCTGGCAGGTAGCGTTGGTCTCTAACGTTCTGAGTTATGGTCTCCAGCCTCATGCGCAGTCAGGAGAGCTGATCCTTTCCTTTGGGTCATACACATGCTTTCCTTCCGAATACCCATAAGAGGCTTTAGGGGGGAAGGAGAATATAAACACAGAAACCACATCCTAACAGCTGCCTCTAGTTAGCTCTGTTTCCCCCCAGCTTTTAAATCTTACAGCGGCACCTAATTTGTCCCACATGGCTTTCTTCCCAGTAGAGCGGCTGTCCCTTTCCCTGCTGCCCCATCTGAGCGAAAGCAAACCGTTACGGAGAGTCTAGCTCTACGAGGTCAGGTCGCTGTCATTATTAGGCGACTGGTTTGCAGGTGCCTGTGACTAGGAAGGAGATGACCATTTGGACTGGGAAAGACTTAGAACAAAGTCTGAACCCATTTGGTGCCCGGGGACCTATCAGAATATCCCCCAATGAAGCACCCCATGAAATTAGTTGACCAAATAAATGAGACTGTGAGTCACTGAGTGGATGGACTCCTGTGATCTGAATAGATAAGTGGTTTTGACCTGGGGCAGGGGAATAACAGGCTCATCTAGGGTGTTTGCAGAATTCACACACATGTCCCAATCCTCTCCCTGACATGCTTCCTCTGTTTTAATATGTCTGAGAGTGAGGAGTATAGACTTACAGAGGCTCGTGTTCCAACATGCCTCCATAGGAAGTGGGTTGTAACTTGCACTATCCATTTTTTTTTGAAAGTTCTAGATTAGTTCTTTGTGTGTTTTATTCATGTCTTCATTCCCTTTTACATTTTTTTTTTTTAATACAGTGAAGCTAAAGACAGGTGCTTCTAGGGCAGGCAAAATGCTGAATTAAGTTGTTTCCTCCACGGAAACCCGTGTTCTGCTTCTTCCAGCTCCTGTTTATTCTTATTGCTGCTAAGAACCGAGACATGAAATCTACACAGCCAATGTCCTCTTCCTGTGACTTTTAAAAAATGAAGTTGGGATTTAAAAAAAAAAAAAAAGGAGGTTATTGTTAGTGACAGACAACAGCTATTCTCGTATAGTTACAGTATTTACCTCTAAATCTCTTGTTCAAGGTTTATTGATGATCTGAATTTCATTGCATGCCTGCAGAATACTACGCCCATGTCCTCTAAGATGTGAGAAATGTGTGTCCTTCTCCTTGAAAAAGGAGCCCCTGAGTCAGTCCGTACAGAATCACCTTGTCCCGATGACTCTGCTAAAGAACGGGTCGCCTTTTTCTGTGAAGTAAGGAATAAACCTCTCCCAGCTTGTTTTAAAAGGTCATTGTCTCTTGCAAAGCAGATTAGCTCACTTTGTTCTGTGAGCAGGAACCATGCCGCAGCTCTGTAAAACGACACATAAAATGTAAATGCCTGCTATCATTTCGGCTTGCTCTTGTAAAAGACATTTCATGCCTCCCAGCTTTCACTTGCTAACATGCCACAACTCCTCATGGGTGGAGAGCGGCAGGGCGGAGGAGAGCGGTGTCTATGGTTGTGCGTCCACATTTAATGTTTCTCGGCTCTTAACAAATGCCGTTTGCCAAGCATGGGCAAAACTGTGCAGAAACATGGGGGACACACTTGGTGATTTACTGTTCCTGATGTTGTTGGGGGCCAGCAGTTAGTGGGCGAGTCACAGCAGTAAGTGAAATGACTAACTTGTATTTGATGGAAGTAAATGGCTGACATGGAACCTTACCTTTGGTTCGTGTGCACGGTTCTGAATGACAGCACTGTTCTCCCGAGGTGTGGCCTACTTAATCTCTGTTAAGTGTAAGCCCGCATGTCACAGAGACTGTGGTTTATTAGTTTTTTGTCACTTAGAAAAGCCTGCGAATGTATGTGAAAGTAAGGGGTAAAAATCACCAGGTTATTTTCTTGGAGGATCCATAATTAGGTCTACATATTCTCTCCTTTCTAAGCTGAAGACTGGAATGGGTGGTGGTGGTGAAATCCCACTAAAAGGAATAGGGACTCTTTGATACATGTAAAACTACAACCTTCCTTATAGTAGCTAATTTATCTAGTGTTCAAGAAGGAGGAATTCTGCCTAAATCTGCTTAATCCTCTAAACGATGAAACAGTTATAACTGCTTTCATTGCAAATGGTTCTAAAATGTCACAGTCATTACCAGACGTGGTCCGGTAAAGTGTGGCGAGTTTTCTCAATGAACCAGGGCCCTCATTAAGAACACCAGTTATTGAACTCTTTGGTAATACTGGAATGCACCCTGGAGCCTTTGAGGTCTGTAGGTTTAGCCTGACTTTTTTTATGATTTTTCCCAGATGGCTGATTCTCCTGCCTCCTGCCAATGTCTAGGCTAGGGTTTGTTTTTTCTCCCCCCCCCTCCCCTGCCCCGCCCAAAGCCCACAGCCTCTGGTCACTGTGCTCTGCTAATTAGTATTTTTCCTTTATTTCTTTTTGCTACCTTTTGATAATTCCTATTCTCCTCTGTCCACCAGGAGCCTGCTCCAGTTTCCAGAATCCCAAATTGTTTTTCCTTTCCTTTCCTTCGTTTATAACCTGGGACCAGTTGGCGGATTTCTGGTTGCATCCAGATAAGAATTACCTGGTAATTAGGTCAGATATTAGTCCTCTCCTCCATCTGCGAGGTGTTTGGCGGTAGTAGAAGCAGGGCTGACCACTTTCCTGTCAAATAAAATATGTGGGCTTTGTAATTGCCCTGTTCATTTAGCTTGAATGATCCTTTTGTTTTGTTCCTGACATTCTGGGTTTCCTGATCAAATTTTGACTCCAAAATGAGAACCAATTCCACTTTCTCTTCTAACATCAGTTAACAGGCTCTGACTTCTGTCTTTTCCCCACAGACTCTTTGCCTTTTTTCTTTCTTGGAATGTTTAGTTGTTAGGACTATACATCCACATACATCAACAGGCCTGCTTAGAAGTAATGAAGCCCCAAGCCCTGCCCACTACCCCTCCACAACATTCGGGATTACCAATCTATATATATAAAAGCCTGAGTGACTGAAAGATCAGTTGACCAGTCGCTATGATGTGCACTGACCACCAGGGGGCAGACACTCAACATAGGAGCTGCCCCCTGGTGGTCAGTGCGCTCCCACAGTGGGACTGCTGCTCAGCTGACCAATGGGCGCCAGACGCCGGGCTCATGGCTGGCAAGTGCAGCTGCAGCGGCGCAAGCCTCTCCCACCTCCACGGCAGTGCTACTGAGCAGCATCAGGGGCATCAGGGCTGGGATGAGCGGGCCGGGCTCGGGCACTTCCCCAGCTGCCTGCCCCTTCACACTCTACTATATCCCTCCGGGGATGTTGGACTGTGGGTTTCAGCCCAATCCCCACAGTCGGACATCCCCCGAGGGGTCCCAGATTGCAAAAGAGCACAGGCTAGGCTGAGAGACCCCACCGGTGCATGAATCCGTGCACAGGGCCTCTAGTATTTTATTAAAGGCTAGGTTTTAGATAAGTGGAGTGTCTGTTGATTTTTCAAATTTAACTCCTGTATTAAATGAAAAGAGCTACTCTTATTGAACATCTCTTTGCTTTGAATTCCATTAACAGTGTGCCTATTTCCTGAGTGATCATAAATTCCCTTTTCATTTTTGCTTCTTGTGAACTCTCATCTCTTTCCCAAGATTAACTGGAGTGTTAAATTCAGAGTAATGCTCATTGTAAGTATTCAGTAAATTAAGGAAAATTTAAATACATGCATTAAGTAAAGGAAGAGAATAACAATTAGTTCCTGGAAAGCTGTGAATTACTCTATCCAAAAACTCTATAGGTTTTTGAGAAAACATCTAATGTGTTTAATGAGTATTTTGGCATGTAGAGTTTATTATCTCAATGAGTCATCATCATGCATTCACATTCTCAGGACTCCAGGTCACCTCCACAAATTACGTTTTTTTTCTCTCTCCTTGATTCTGTAAAGGTATTAATCAAAAATAAAAGGAGCAAATATAAGTTCAAAAACTTAGAGTACCTGGCACAGTGTACTGCAACAGTAAGAGCTCAGTGTACACACCCTTAGGAGATGTTTTTAATGTCAGTTGCAGGCAGTCCTTTCGGTATTTAAGTCTTTTGGACTCTTTACCAAGATGATCGTTGCCTTATCTACCTAATCAGCTGAGAATTTTTTCATATTACTTCATAGTCTTCTGGAGATTAAATCATACAGGTTTTCTAACCTTACTTACTTTTGTATACTTGATGCATTGGAGTTGGTTTTTCGGAATGGTGTTTATCTCTGCCATCCTAAGAACATGAGGCAGCCCAAAGCAGCGGTGACCAGAGACGGGCTGTGAATTACTGTGTGCTTCTCTAATGCTACGCTTTGTGGTTGCCACTGTCTTCCTTTGAGCTCTTCCCTCTGTCAGCCCTGCCAGTGGACGTGAGAGCTGAGGTGGTGATTTCTTTCCTGGCCAACAGGGCAAAAGACGGTGGATAGCCAAGGATTCCCTCCTCTGGAATACCAGGTATACTCCAAATGGTCGTTGTTTCTAGTAGTACTATATTATGAATATACTAGAGGCCCAAAGCACGAAATTTGTGCAAAAGTCGGCCTTCCTTCCCCCGGCTGCTGGCACCGGCTTCCCTCTGGCACCTGTGACCTGGACTTCCTTCACAGCCCCGGCTTCATCCAAAAGGATGCCCGGTCTAATTAGCATATACTAGTACGCTTTTATTATTATAGATGTCCCATGAAACCATCTAGACCTGTTTCTAAGTCACTTTTAGATTCAGCATGTACCTCCTGCAGGAGTAATGAGCTCTCTTAAGTTTGCCACATACTTTAGAAGGATGCTTGCTTTCTTTAATCCTTATATTTGCCTGGTTGGAAGGAAGTAAGAACTTGGTTACCACTTTTCTCAGTTTTCACAAAGGAATTCTAATCACATAGGTTTTCTCAGCCTCTTACTATCTTGGTAAATGTAGTTTCTCTCCTCTGTACTGGCTTTAGCACTTCAGCGGGTAGGGTTCAGCTTTAAGATGGAGTGCCAGGTGTAAACCTACTTTAGATTTGTACATTAAGAGGGAAACATTTTTAATAACTTAGCTGATAGCCTTCAGTTTATTGTTGGTCGTTGGGCTACAGCAATATACTAGGTTGTAAACTTGAGTCATCAGTGGCCAGCAGTTCCTCTTCTTGGGTTGTAACTGACACCTCTTAGCCCACTGATCATCCTCCAAGTGTAATTTATTTTCATTTTCCTTAAATGCATGCCATTACAGTTGCCCACATTTCAGCTCTGTGCCACAGTTCTGTCTATTTACATAGCCCTTCGAAATCTTACTGCAATTCATCTCTTGTCAACTTGGCATTGTTTCTCTTTTGTCACCTTCAAACCTTGGCACAAAGTTACTTCCTCTGGCAAGCAGCCTGTGATTAACCCTGACTGACTGCTGATCACTCACACTCATTACCCGGATGACATCATAAGCCATGTCAGCATCCAAGTCCTTCTGTCATTTTGGTTTTTGTTGTAATTATCACTTCTTGAGTCTGCCTACTGCATGCTCATTTTTACTGGGTTTGGAAGGTTTTCTAGAGACCAGGGGGAGTTCTGAAAGGAAGCTGCTGCTTTGGACTGCGTGATACTTTTATGTTTTCGCTGGTATCTTCCTACAGGCAGCTGCCATGGGGTGTCTGCAAGGCACACCTTGGGAAATGCATTTCTGAAAATGAGAGCACTCACTGGAGTTTTTAGAGTGGTCACTACAACAATATTGCCCTGGAAACATACCTTGGCAATAACTTTTCTTACCTCATCAAATCTCCAAAAAGTTTTTTTATGTGCTCTATAGGTAGCTACTTTTTATAAAATACTTGGTAAGTCCTTCCAGGTTACAGTGGTTCTTACGATTAGTACATACGATCAGCAATTTTCTATCAATTTGTAATTGTCCACAGAACTTTTTATTTTACATTTTTATGGTTAATACATTTAAGAGGTTAAACAATCAACATATTGAATACTATACTAGTATATTGAGGAGTTTTGGCTTTCAACCCCTATTTCCCACTATCCCCTACAGAAAACCTCTTTTTGTGTATTTAATCTTTTGTGTAAATGTAAGAACATACTAATACATGTTTTTTATAAGCCCTACTTTCTTACTCAAAGCATTTTATACACAGAGCATATTATATACTCTGTTCTGTACCTTGCTTTTTAAATTGGAGTTCTTTCCATATCAGTACATAGAGAGCTTCCTCACTGTTCTTGACAGCCTCATAGCGTTTTACTGTGTGGATGTACCATAGTTTATTTAGGTGGTCCCTAGTGATGGAACTTCGGGCTGTTTGCAGGATTTTGCTATGCAAATAATGCTGTAATGAACAACCTTGTGCACACATCATTTCAACTGCATGCGTACCGATCTTTAACCTGTTTCCTTGCTTCCTTTCCCACTTCCTTATAGACTTTGTAAGCCACTATGAAACTGAGTGAGCATGATTCTTTATCTGCCTCAATACATACACAGTACTTCCTGGCTAAGGAAACAATGTCTTGAACTGCGGGTTGACCCCAATCCAGGCTGCTTGTGTTTCATTTGAGTCGCTATTCTGGCCTCTTTGGGCATCTTTAACTCAGTGCATTGAACTAAAAGACAGGGAATATAATTAAGAAGAAAGATTCCATATTCAGATGTAGCTAAAGAGTTTAGCTTTGTGGCGTTTTGTCATACAATGAAATATTGAAATTTAAATTAGATTATTGGCTACATTGGAGAAAAAGAATGAAACATGTTATATTGTAGTTTAAGAGTAGAGAAGATAAATGTTAACTGGATGAACACAAATTAGTGTCATAGTATACTGGTCAGGCAGGGTCCATAATTCTGATTCCGAATTCTGACTTTTATAGACCTTTTATATGTTGATCTCTATGTATTTATGGATTCAGAAGTTGCTTTGTGGGTACATTTATGATAGCTTTTTTGAAAGGAAGGGGCAGTGGGAAGTGGGATGGGAGACTGTAAACTTTTCAAGCGAATAATTCTGTTTTATTCTCCAGGTGTTTTTTTCTCTTCTTCTTGTATTTCCTATCACATCTGGTTTTGCAGAGTCTGTCATCCATTAAGAACCTTGCTTTTCCTATATTTGAGCATAACTAGTCTTTTCCCAGAATTTAATTTCCTCCATTCATAGATAAATTTAGTTTATTGCTTATAATCTGTCCTTTTGGAGTATTTGCTATTTCATTCAGTTTGGTGTCAGCTAGTAATTACGGACAAGATGTTAAAAAATAATGCAGAACCCAGAACAGGCCTTCACGTAAGGAAAATTATTCAACCCCTCTCTTCCTCATCTGCAGAATGTGGGTAATAACACCGTGTCTCTTCTCCGTGTTATTGAGAGACAAGTAGTGAGGGAGGTGAAGCACCTAGCATGGTGTCTGACTCACACGGTAGGCACACATTCAATAGTAGAAACAGTAGATGTTCTACATTATCTCCTACATGTATTATTTTGTGATTTTCCATTGTCTTTGAGGGCTCGTAAAGATTATTCTAAATGGTTGAATAAATTATTCAAATGCTCCTAAATGATTTCCTCATTTAAAAATATAAAAATGACTAACAAAGTTAGTGTGCTTGTATATAATCTAACCTGTTGTCAGTGTGCTTTCCGTGTCATTTGTTCTCTCTAGTTTGTTTAATGCTCCTCCATTTTTCTGGCATCTCATTAGGGATTCTGTTGGGGGATGCACTTCTATCAGCACACTATCAGCCGCTGAAGAATTTCCAGTTTTCTGCTCACTCAGTGCTTGTAAAAATTGAATATATATCGCTTCCCCTTTATCATGTTGAAAATCTCTGGTTCATGGTCTGTTGAAATTCATCTTGTTATATTCAAAATGCATCTCCTGGAAGCAGCCACAGTGCACAAGGCTTGAGTGCACTTAATTCTCAGTGTTTTGGTTTCAATTCCTTTTCTACACTTTTCACTTGGAGATATTTTGTTTTAATCTTCTCTTTTCCTTTCCTCTAGCCAAGTTTTTTGTTTGTGAAAAGTAATATTTTTTCCAAGTGATATTCTGTGTGATACAATATGGCCGTGTTTCAAGATGTTCTTCAGCTCTTGCATCCAGCTACTAATTCAGGGCTCGGAAACAACTAGATGATGCTTGTGGGGATGGGTCAGTGCCAGTGGAAGGAAATAATTCTGTGGAAGAGGAATCCATTTCCAAGTAATGTTGGCTGAGTAGAAGCTTACATTGGAATTTGTTAGGTCGTCTGATAGAAACGAACTTTGACCAAGATGAGGCTATCTATGTTATCTGTCTTTGCCTGCTCATGTATACCTTATGCTATGTATGTATGTAGCATATAAGTTCATTGTTGGTAGTACATTTTAGGTTTAAAAGGAGTAAAATTGTTGCTTTTTTCTCCCCTTACTGAATTTCTTTTTGGTGTTTTAAAAATATTTTAAACCACATGTTAAAAGAATAAGCTGTTTTGTAAAAATAATTTTTATGTGCTTACCTGCTCAACTGTATTATTTCACTTAATCTTTGCACCAGCCCTAAAAACAGTATTATTAACCTCAATTTACAGGTGAGAAATAGGCTCAAAGAAATTATGTAACTTTCTTGAGGCCACACAACTTATTAAGTGTCAGAATTACATGTTGGGTCTTGGAATTCTGTATTCCTGATCTACCTAATTCAATTTTTGAATGATTGATTTTTTTTTTTCTTGTCTGTCTAGGGAAGTGGCGATGAGATTTGACTTTAGGGCTTACTTTTTGCTGATTTTCTTAGAATATAAAATCTTGGTGGAGACAAAAGTCCAGTGCTCAGTATTTCCCCTTTGTCTGCTTTGGATAGGAGTGGATGGAGGATGATGGCCTCAACCTGCTATTCCATGTATGTCTCCTTATTGCCAGGAGATTGAGAAGTTTCGCTTTTACATGTTGAATGACTTTTCAAACATTTTGAGGCCAAAGATAAATTTGAGTTCTCTTCCAAATAATTGAAATTATTATTATTACTATTTTAAAATGTTTTTATTGATTTGAGAGAGAGAGGAAAGGAGAGGGAGAGAGAGAAACATTGATGTGAGAGAGAAAACATTGATTAGCTTCCTCCTGCATGCCCCCTATGGGGGATTGAGCCAGCAACTCTGGCATGTCCCCTGACCCAGAATCTAACCAGCAACCTTTGGTCCATGGGACGGCGAGCCACACCGGCCAGGGCCAACATTATTATTGATAATTAATGAAAAAGAAAAGATTTGTTATCACTTTCTACTAAGAACATTATATTTTCTTCTAACAGAATAGTTTTAGATAAATTGTAGCTTTCCTTCTTACCCTTGAATTTTATTCTCAATCTTGTTTTGACAAGCAGTGGTAGAAATCAGGAAGTATTTTTTCCTAGATTATTAAAAAAAAATATTTGGAGTCTTTTGATTATCACCTGCTAAGAGTAGAAGCCTTTTTGTTCATTAGCAATACAGGCACCCCCCCCCCCCTTTTTTTATCCACTTTAACTTTTTAAGCTGTACATATCATTTTCTTGCAATGGGTATTATTTATTGAATATATAGGTGCAAGACACGTTGAGTGTGCAAATTACCCCCATTTTAGAGATTAGGGAGGATTGGAAGGCTTCATTAACTTGGCGGTAGCAAAGCTGGGGAGGAACTCAGTCTGGTTCAGATCCTGTGCGTTCAGTCCCGTTGCTCACTGTAGTGGCAACACTGAAGGAAGCGCGTGTTCCCGGTAGCATTGCAGGGAGGCTACCGAGATGGGAACCTTCTCTAAAGAAGTGGGATCATTTCCGAGAAATAATAAAGTTGAGTTCATAGTAAATTAATTTTATCTTCCCCTTTCTCAGCTTCTTAAAAATAAGTTATTGCTTCTTTTTCTGTAGAGGCTATTTATTGAATAATGGATTCAAAAGGGTACATGGCGATATAAAACAATTGGCCTTCATGTTAATGGTATATTTAAGCTTTATAGGATAGGGTGAAGTGATTTTAATTATTGGGATTTGGTGCAGGCTTACATCAAACATATCCATTTCATAATGAGCCCCCAGTGGTATAGTGAGTCCTGTGTTTATTAAATTGTACAGAGAAATTCCTTTGTAAAGTGTGACTGACTTTTCCTCCTCTGAGGAAGACAGATTAATAATTTTTCACTATTAATTAGGTTCCATCTGCTCATCCTGCCTTCCATTTTAAAGGTTATACTTATTACCATATTCAACAAACTAACCCAGCTGTGTAATCGAATATAATTTTTTTTTTTTTAACCAAAGATTCAATCTTGGTTTTATAATGTATTTTTTGGCTACTACAGAGGGGGACCAGTGACTCCGTTTCCTCCTCCTTCCCTATTTTCTTTGATTCCATTTCGTTCCTTCTTGTATTCCAGCCACATGCCACAAAATTAAACTATCTGCTGGGAGATACGGTGATGAAAGAAGTGGCACACCCACTCAGCCGCTGGTTTGGCCAGAAGTCTCCTTTAGGACCAGGTCATGAAAGGAGCAGGGGAGAGGCCTGGGTGTCCTCTGTGTTTGGGAACACGGATGTGTGCTCCATCCTTACATGTTCTCCTCATTTCAGGCAGAGCGCAGGGGCTCTCACTGGCTGAAGCCTACAACAGGGCACATCTGTGGGATGCCCTGTCGGGGGCTGGGGGGGGGGGAGGGAGGATGAGAAAATGGTTGGAAGGAAGCAGGCTCTGACTTCGTAGCTAAAAATATGAATAAATGAAGTTCCATACCACAAATTGAGTCAAATTTGATGATAGGGGATTACTGGAACATTTTATTAACTTGGGTTTTGCGTTGAAAAATTAACTTTTGAAAGAAGTTGAGCTGATGTGTAAGGGCTTGGCCTGTGGATGGTGGTTATTCCAGCAGCTGGCACGGCACCCAGACCCCTGACCGGCCCCTCCACCCTGCCCGCCTTCCTGCTTCCCTGTGCCTCTCAGTACCACCACCAGAGAGCTCTTCTTTTTGCCTCTCGATTAGCCTGGGGTAGCTTTGGTGACTTACCCGATCATAACATTATTTGGACCAAGCATGTCAAACTCGGGGCCCTCGGGCCACATGCCTTGTTTATTTGGCTCGTGTTAGCCTTTGAGTTTGACCTGCTTGATTTAGACGGTAACTACGAATAAGCGTCGGCATCCATAATCTTTAACAATCCATCTTACCTCCTGAATTGATCTCTGTGTATACTGTCTTCGGTATTCTCATGGATGCTGGCATTTTCAGCACAGATGAAGCCGCTTGTGTCAACGAGGCCAGTATGCCCAAGCTGACAGTGTGATTTGAAACAAGAGGCCTTTTTCCCCTTCAAGTTTAATTGTTCCAAGAGCCAGTCAGGAGAAGGAATGAGAGGACAGCACAGACCTTATTTTGTCTTACCTCTGCTACTAATCAAAGAACCGTTTTATAAGAAGTAAGGATGCTCCAGAAGGCTGAACGTAATTTTAGTAGCTTAAAACAATAACAACAACAACAACAACAACAAAACTGGATTATAAATAACTTAAGGGTTTCAGGTGGAAAGAGGGTGATAGCTGGCTCAGGAGAGGAGTGAATAGACCTGGGCTGTCCTGGGAGACGTGGGGTGAATGTGTAATAATGGGGTGAGGAGAGGGCACTTTCATAGCAACATTTGGTCTTTTACTCTGCGTTTCTCTTTTGAGATAGCATTTTCTTTCTGGTTCTGGTTCCTTTGTCACTTTAATCCTCCTGGATCTGTGGTTCTCCACCACACTGTCTGCACATTTAGAATCACCTTCGGGGGGAGGGAGACAGTCGGATTTAATTTGAGTCAGGTGAGGCCTGAGTGTTGGTGGGTTTAAAAGCTCCCCAGGTGATTCTACGTGCAGCCAACATTGAGCACTTCAGCTGTGGAGACTTAAAATCCTCTGACAAAACGGGGCACGCCCTAGGAACCACGGAGGAGGCTGGATTTTAAGTCAAGAGCAGTGCAGTTCCCCAGTGGTAGTCTTGGCTTATCAACCACATTAGTGGAATCAAGCAGGTTGGCTGGGAGTCTCTTCGCATCCCAGAGAGAACAGATTCGCTCTTCTGGCGCACAGCCCCGGAATGGCGGGACCCCGAGGGCCCAGTCCTGTGATGGACGCACTGCCTCCTGGAAGCAGCCGGCCTTGTTTGGACCGCCTCGGATGGATGACAGACAGCGAGGAGTGCACAGGGTGGCCAAGGGGCTGTATCTGAAGAGTGTCTTCCCCCAGCTGCCCTCAGAGCTGTTTCAAAATGGGTGCTAATGTACATGCCTGGACAGCAAGGACTTACACCGGACTGCTAACTGGGAGCGTGAGCAGCGGTCACCTGCTACGACTTGTGCAGGTTAGTTTCTCACATCCTCCTTCCTATTTTTCATTGATGCTTTCTTGGGACCACGCAGAAAAATGAGTCAAAAGATGCTTGGTGTTGTCCTGTCTCCACTCTGGCTCATTCACAGAAAGAACGGCAAAGGGCTCTCTGGCTTGTCGTTTTGGTGAAAAATTAGGAAGTGTGATGGTTTAGTCCCAGTGCCAGGGCTCAGTCCCCTCCTCAGCTCTGTACAGCTTCCGCAAGTCCTGTTCACCTACGTTGGTGCCTTCACGTTGAAAGGCCCTATCCCATTTCAGGAGTCCTCCCCTTCTAAGGGGGTCCTGTTCCACACGGGCCTCTCTCTGCAGCTTTTGGTAGTAGTGTCTGACTGGGGTCTGGTGCTCCCCTAAACTCCATGGATAAGTTTAAAGCCATCTAAAAGAAATCATGTCATTGGTCTGTCTCATTTCCTTTACTGAAGACCAGTTTTCAATAATTTTTTAAAAAGCAGCAGATTTAGTACGGTCAGTTTTTCAGATTAGAAAAAGGAATTCATGGATTATGTAAAGTTTCTCATGTTACAAACAACAATGCGATAGTTGGCTTAGTTTTGCCCAAGTATGGGGGCTGTATTTGCCTCCATCGGTCGACTTCATGGTTAAATTTGTGTACCAGGTGTTGTGTGATTTAGTGGAGATGGAACGTTGGTGGTGTACTTGAAGTCTCCTCAACACAAATGACTACTAAATGTTGGAAATCCATCTGAAAATAGACCTTAATACTTGCATGAAGTCGATGGTACAACAAGTAACTGCTTTGAGAACCAGACTGGAATAATTTGGAGCTTCTTTACTCAGATGTTCTTCAAGTTTGGTTCTTCATGGGCTAATTTATTAAATAGTTTTTTATTCAGCACCTGCCATGTGTGAAACTCCTTGATGTCTCTCAGGTGTCTCCAACTCAAATGCCAATAAAGGCCAAGTGAGTAACACTCTAATGAGTGAGGAAGACGGGGTGCAATACAAAGAAATGGGGAGTGTGGTCATCGGGAGAGTCCAGACCCCACCTCAAGGGGTGGCCGCTGCTCAGCTCTGTGGCTGGGCATGAATATTAATAAGAACAGTGCTGCCAGATGTTAACCATATTTTTATGAGAAGCTACTAATTTAGATTTTTGGTCAATTCTACACTGACTTTTAAGTCTTGGCTCAAGTTTAAGAAAATAAAAATTCTGTGCCAGCCAAGTACAGCAGGTATGCAGGCTGAGGACTTGTTGTGACCTCTGTTGTTTTGGTAACTCTCTTCCCTGCTCTTCACCTCCCCTCAACACAGGGGAACTATTGGAACGGGGTAGCTTACTTTTAAATACATTCTCAGCACTGAGAATTGCATGTTAAGTAATTAAAAATCATTGAAACAACAGATGGCAATAAAATGTGTACAGTGATGGATGTACTTCACACATACACTCCCCTCTTGACCCACCCACACAACTGTTAAATTTTTTTTGCATTAAGAACCAAACTGGTTACAAGCGTCTATGGTTATTGGTGTGGAAAATGCTCTTAAATATGGGCTCATAAACTATCCAAATGACTATCTAAATGAGTTTTGGCCCCATTATTTCTCAAAACAATTTCTGAAAGCAGTTGTGGTTGCAGGGAACTTGCTCTGTCCTTACAGCACCAGAGCAAGTGAGATCTTGCCTACGTGTGCACGCCATTTACTTTTAAGATAAAATCATGCCAGTCACTAGAGAGATCCCAGATCACTGACATTTGACACTGAACTCTAAATTCTCCTCCCTCTGGATGGAACTTGGTTGGAAGCATTTCAAGAATGTCATTCTTCCTAAGGTTGTGGTTTGGAGGGTAGGGTTTAGGACAGAGGAAGGAACTACCACCGAAAGAGAGGAGCTGAATTATGTCTGTCCCCCTTCGCATTTTTATAAAGGCCTTGGCAGCCTTTCTTAGTCATGTACCTTTCTCCTCTAACCTGCTGGGGTAGAAGGCACTCTTGCTGTACAGATGAGGAAACCAAGGTAGAGAAACCTGACATCTGCCCAAGATGGCCATCTCCGAGGAGAGCGAAAGTTAACATTCCTTAAGGCGTTTCTGGGCCACTTGGTTTGGGACCGCCTCCTGTTGGAGCTGACTCTCAGTGAGGTGTGGAACCTGCTGAGTGCAGAGCTGTGAGCGCAGCCAGGGCATGGAGAAGGAACGGCTGTGTTTCCTGGTCCTATGTAAATACCGTGTCGGTCATATGTTTACGTAAGACAGGGGGACATAGCAATTCATTGTCAAGAGAAGGCAGGAGCGGTGAGGGAATGCCTTTCCTGGCAGGGTTCACAGAGCGGGGACACATTTAGGAATTAGGACTGTAAGCAAGAGCCCAAGTCACTTAGGTTTACTTAGCCAGGGGAAAAGCTCAAGCCAGCGGATGCCTTCGTGCCCAAGGCAGTCGCTTTCCCAGAAGAAAGCCCTCGCCTGCTTTGGGATCAACATCAATAACCGAGGCAGAAAGGAAACAAACGGTGTTAAAGGAGGGTCTCTTCTAGACTTTTTTTTTTTTTTTTTTTTGGTAAATGCTGATGATAAAAGAACAAAGATCCAGGCAAATTGCCTCATTCATCTCAAGTCCCACTTGGGAGATGTTCCACTTACTAGCTTTGTACTTTGCAGGAGAAACTCCATGTAGTTCAACTTCATTCCACAGTCTTTAAATATTTACTATGAAAAAGGGGAGTATTTTTTCTCTCGACTGACGTACGTGTGTCAGCCTGTCTGTCTATAATTAGTTTCCTCTTTCTGGAGGCTGCTTAACTCACTTGGATACTAGCAGGGTCCTTGCTTATACACCTCCACCCCCATTCCCCCACCAATTTGTTTTATGTTATTTAGTCCCTTTGCCTTTATAGAAGAGGGTCTGGGAATTAAATGGCTGACTCTGGTTCTTTAAGCAGTTTTGGCCTTAGTCTATGAGGAAGTTAAATCTGTTGTTTATATTTAGCGTTTGTGGCTCTCTGTCGACTTAATGCATTTGTCCTGCTCCTCCTTTTCGAGCATAATTCAGTTGGCTTAAAATGCCTAAAACTGTGACCACCTGCATAATTTCTCTTCGAGTTTGTTCTCTTTGCCCCTACGTGGCAGCCTCTAGAAATGGCTAGTCCGTAGGCTGTCTCACACTGCCACATACCTGGCCGCGGCGTGGGGGAACTGGCAATAATGCCAGGGCCAGGGAATGTTGGGAATCTTCTTTAGAGTAAGAGGAGGACCCTTGGTGCCTTTTATGGAAGCAGGGGTTGTGTGCATGCTTTCCACGATGCATTGCAGCCAGAGCACCTGTTCAGCAAGAGGAATTAGCTAAATTACTAGACGTAATTTATGTTTGTGCAAAACATAGAACATTTGTTTTTCTCTCCTTGTGGTTAATGCTCAGCTTGGTAATTTGAATGAGTCTTTTACCCTCTTTTCCCGTCTCTCTGTATGTTCTATTACACACATTTCCCCCCTTAGCCTTTGTCTCCTGGGCACTAACAGTTGCTAAATGTTTCTTATGGAGGATAATATATTTAGGAAACAATTTCCATTTGAGATCGTAATACTACCTGGCTCCTTTCTACACCCAGGCAATGAAATGCAGATATGATACAGTTATCTTCCCCAAGTTGAGTCATTATAAAGTGTATGCACGTAATATATAGTTTTTAATAATCTCTCTGCTATAGAGCATAAACTGGTCTGTGAACAAGAACGGCCTGATGAAACTCGCTCCCCTGTAAACATGGCTTGAGCGGAATCAGCCAATTTCAAGGCAGATTAGTGTCAGTGCAGAGAGACCAGGATAAATAGGCGACGAATATCACTTGAAGAAAAGAAAAATCATGAAGATCTTCTTCCAGGACATAAGGATATAATTGGGGGTGGGCGGGGGGAGAAGGGGGAACCGGAATGGGCCTCCTCATTCTGTATTCTGACTGTGGAGCAATATGCCAAAATGCCTGGTGGCTGCCTCTATTGTTTTTGTTTTTAACAAAAATAAAATCTGGTGGTTTTGAAGACTAATTCCGACTGTGTAAGCAGCAAGTAGAATTAGAACACTCTTCTCAGACAGGGGTTGGGTTTGTCTAATTCCTTGCCAACCCATATTTTTAAATGAATTATTGCTTGAGCCAAGGAAGAAGGACATTGCAAGTTTTTAGCTTCATCCTTGCACATGGTAAGTTCTGTGGTGCTCCCGGCTTACCTGGCCTTGATTGCTTCATCTTGTGCGTGTTGGTGTGCAGCCTGATGGTGCCACCACAGGGCCTGCAGTCCCTCCATTAGTTTACTGTGGGTCCACCTGCCTTCTCTGAGCATCTCCTGCTGCCTGGGTTGTTCGCCTAGTTGTTAGGGAGTGGCAACCCCAGAAGAGAGGAATAATCTTTCTATCTTAAAATCGTAGGTGGCAAAGACAAGGAGAAAAACTGATGACCTTGTCTTAATCATGTAGATATAGGCTTATAAGTATAGAGTATAATCACTATTATAGATACAGTTTCCAGGGCAAATGGCTTGCTTTTCATGCCTCTTAAACATCTTACATATGATTTCTGCCACTTTTCCTCCCTTCTCTCCTCTCCACTCTCCCCCCCCCCCCCCCCCCCCCCAGCATACAAGTAGGTCAAGAAGTCTTCGGAGAGTCCGGAAATAACTTTCAGGTTTCTTTGGAGGCCAAGAGGCTTCCATTTTTACTACTCCCCTAATTTTCCATGGAAAGGAGGAGGAGTGAGGACAAGCAGAGTAAAAGAAGACAAGTGCACGGTTTGGTTGGGTTCCAGAAGAAATGATCTACTTGATCCTTCTATTTCCATGTAAGGTTACTGATGCATAGTTATATCTGAAAGGCAGTTAACCCTCACAATTATTTTTCTAGAAATAGAGACTCTGTAGTAATTTTTTTTGTAATGTACTGATATGCTTAATTTTTGTCTCTTAATTTTTAACCTAAATTCTTCCCTGAAAATAATGAATTTCTGAAGGAATGTTGTTGGCTTCCCTTACGAACTGAGAGGCGTCACTTTACGGAGGAGATGTGTTGTCTGCAAGATTGGTGCATTTCTCTAAATACAGGGCCATTGGAGCCATTGTCCCATTGGCTTGTATCGTAAAATTTAAAATCACATTTAAACCACTCCCTGCATTTAAAATGTATACATTAATGGATTAAAATTATTTTGGGCTCTCGAGAGAGCTAATAAAAATAGTCATCAAATAAAAACACTCCAGGAATGCTTGGAGTGCAGATGCATGGGCAGAACAGTGTGTCCATTTTTACATTCAATTCATCATTCTAAGTCCTTGCTCAATCTCATGCTTTTAGCTGTTCTTTCTAAAAGTGAATCCATGAGGTCTGTTATTTCACTTGTTTTTTCAATAGCCCTAATTAGGTCTGGAAATGTATTTGTTTACCATCTTTTGTTTAGTTCTTTATAGGAAAGGCTAGCCTACTTTTCCTGATTTCTAGGTGTGAAGTGCCTTTAACAGTCATTCCTGTGAGCAATTATTTCCATAATTGCTGATCTTTATGTAGTGAGTTTTATTTTGGCAGGCTCTATTCTTAATTAAACATGATTGAATAAAAGATAAATACCTGAATTTGAACAATTCCATGAGTCAACCAGAGAGTTCAGAAACAAAGGAAAGTATTGTAAACATACCCTGGCCAGTTTTCTAAGTGGTTAGAGCTTTGGTCTGTAGAGCAAAGGGGTCTCAGGTTTGATTCCCGGTCAAGGGCACATACCTCAGTTGCAAGTTCTGTCCCTGGCCCTGGTTAGGGTGTGTGCCGGAGGCAAATTGTGTCTCTCTCACATCAATGTCCCTCTCCCTCTCCCTCTCCCTCTCCCTCTCCCTCTCCCTCTCCCTCTCCCTCTCCCTCTCCCTCTCCCTCTCCCTCTCCCTCTCCCTCTCCCTCTCCCTCTCCCCACCCCCTCAATTCCTGCCCTTCCATTCTCTCTAAAAATCAATGGAAAAAAATATCCTCAGGAGAGTTAGATTAACAAAGAAAACGTAATATTTTTCAGTCCTGTGGCATGGGGAAGTCCCTTTTTAAGAACTGCGCCCACTCCAGCATGAGTTTGATGGGGATTTTGATGTCAGTCTGATTTTTCTCTTTGAGTGATTGGCTTCACATAGTAGTCTTCATTTCAGCAGTTTTACTTACTGTACTCGTCAAAGCATTAAACATACCAGTGAACTAAACTGTCCCCAAAATATAATTTTATTTTCTACCATATAATATCTCCCAGTGATTTATCACTATCCAGATGTTTTTATGTAACTTCCAACCACAGTTCTGAGACATTTAGTGCTAATTTCTGCTATGGCACTGTCTAAACTTCTCTCATGGAAAGAGAATGCACTTTTTTTTATATTTGGGGATTGACTTGATTTTTAAAACCTCCCTCCCTTCCTCTGGTTTTGTAGTTACTTTCACCTGTCTTGGATCTTGGATGTAGTGACTGACCTAGTGTCATTGTTTGATTCATCTCAGGTCTGTTATGAAAACTGTTTATTTGCAATTTTCAGGCACACGAAAGAATGCTATTCACAGATTTTCTATTTCTACATGCGGTCTAATATCATTTGGAATGTATCAGTACCCTAACTTGGTGACTGAAATACCATTCTCTCTTGGAAGAATTTATCTTTGCAGATCTCAAAACTGTTTTTCAAGTTGTCATGAACTTGCTTGTTGCTGCTATTAGAAATAGCAAAAAATTAAGGGAAACCCTTTTTTGGTGCTTTATGTGGTCAGAAAGGAAATGAGCCAGCTGCTTGGGTACCAGTAAGAGGATCTTTGGCTTTCATATTTTACAGAAGTTAACTTAGGATTTCCATTCAGTAGCTCTTATAAATGGGAAACAGGAAATTGTACCCACTGCCTAGTGCCATGGGTATTACATGAAACTGTTTTTCAAATCCTATCTGTTGGAGGATGACTTTTCCTTCTGACCAGGGGATATTCTCTGTCTGATGTGCCTTTTGTTCCCATAGTAGAATGCCACAAGACTTGCTACTATCATGACCACTCGGACCACCTTCTCACCCTTATCACCGCTTCTGGTCTCGCCTCATAATAGCTGAGTGCCTGCAATGTCTCAGACTCCTTATATTCTCTCTGTGGAACCTCATAGTAGTCTATGTTCATTCATTCCACAAATATTTATTGAATAACTACTATGTACTAGGAAATTCACACAAGATGCCATAGCTAGCAAGCAAGAACATTGATATGAAAATTGATAGCAAGTTGCTCCTCAGCAATAACTCTTAGAAACTGCTGTCAGTTGGGAATGAAAACAAATCAGAGGCATTGATTGTGCCCATTAGATTTCTTAATAGTTGAGTTTTATACTAAGAGAAGTGAGAGAGGCAATGTTTAGAAGGTGATGAAGCACAGAATATTTGAAATAGACATTTCCAGTTTTTGCATTTAAAAGTTATTACTGCATTAGTAATAAATTGAGGGACTGTATAGATGCCTGGGAGAAGGTTGCAGCCAGCTCCCTGGACTGTGCCTCAGCTGTGCTTCTTGTCCTAATAGGACTGAGGTTTGGACAGCCAGTTTTGCTAAGAGGACATCAAACAAGGGTTCATCTTCAGTGAGCCAGACTCCTAGTGTTTAGAGGCCTTTGGTTTAGATGAATATGGTGACTGCTGGATTCCAGTCACCTTGAAAGTTTGAGGTTACTTCAGAGGATAATTCCAGCAGTGTTCTTGGCTTACGGTCCAATTCATTGGTCTCTTAGGGACAGAGCTCTGCTTTGTGAAGTTCCTAAGGGGATTCTGATTGGTTCTGGGGGAGAAATTTTGATATTCCCAGAGCATCCTGGACCTCTTAGTATTCCCAGAGAGCTAATTGGAACCCTTGGGAGTGTTTGCATGTGGTCTTTCCCTAGAGATGTGTGAGCCCCATGGACACTGCGGCTGCCTAGATCCATGATGGACTGACTCTCTTCTGGAGTTGCAAGTAGGAGTAGGGCCCTTGTCCCTGCTCGGAGGTGTAGATTTAGTGTGCTGCCAGTGGTCACCAGATAATGTACCTGTATTTCACCTAAATTTATCCTATCTGGTGTTCGGTAGGTGTCTTCTGGAGAAATAAATAAACTCAATTTATTATTGCCTCATTTACCTTCAAATAAAAGACATTATCCATTCTTCTTGGATGAGAGCAGTCTTCTTCCAAATCAATTACTTGTTGGAAATAAGCAATATTCATGTCTCTTGTCTGTTATTATAAACTGATTTTCCATGACAGTGCTGATGTCCCTTTATACAGACCATTTTTCTCTCTTAATGTCCATTCAGCTTCTGCTCTGTGGCTCTCATGTGACCCATGCTGGCCTTCACAGGTGGGTCTGGTTCTACAGAGTGCCCTCTCTGTTGTTACCAAGCAACAAGCATGTCCATGAAAACCCTCATTCACTGGAAAGATGTCTGAAGAAGCAAGTTCACATTAAAGAGTGAGGAAATGATAACCCTCATTTTCCCATTGCCTCGCCAGTGCCTGGTAGATAGCAGTGCACAATTAATATTTTTATATCCAAATTGTTAGTGTTCCATTAAAACCTGATATTTTCTTTTCTTTTTTTAAGTACTTTAATCTGAACCAGAATTTTTAGCCAAATGAATTATCCCTACTTCATTTTGAGCTTTAAACGTAGCCAAATTTATGTGGACATTCTCTTAGGCCTGCTATATATTTGTGGTGTGAGGGTCACTCTTAGGACAAAGAGTACTGATTCAGATTAAACTAGCTTCTCACTTTTTCTCAGAAAATATTTAGTTATGAGACTCTTGGATCTTGACCTCAGTTTTACAGGATTAAAATCCTTTATCCTTGCTCTTTATTGCTACTTCATATATAGAAATGTTACACATGTGACCTTGTTTTTGAACCTAGAAGATGTCCTGTTGTTTCCCTGTAGGAGGGAATTAAAGTGTTTGATCAGGGAAACTTAGGACTCCTGTTGTTATAACCTTTCTAGCCATAAAGGAATCCTCCTAACTAGATTATAGTTATTTACAGCTGTTTCCTTGAAAAGCTAATCTTCTATTCATCTGTTGTTTGAGAAGGAATGTGGAATTTATTGACATCGATCTGGCCAGAGAGTAGAGAGGAGAGGAACTGAAAGACAGAAAAAGAGAATGAGTTCCATTTATTTTTAGTCTTGTATTTATATATTCCTTAGAAAGTATGCTTAGTCATATTCTGAATCATTCATTTTATTCTGAATCATTCATTTTATTCTGAATCATTCATTTTATGGGGCTGGATGATAATAAAAATAACATTGAAAATTAGCACAAAGGAATATCATCTAGATAATAATGGAAGAGTCACTTCTTTATTCCCAAGTACTATACTCGGGCCTGTGGCAGAATTCAGTGGGAAATTATTTCTGATTGCTTAGATTGAGCAACACCAAAACATTTTGGCTTAGCTTCCTAAACTAGCAAAAGATATGTAATTGACAAGTCTTCAAAAGGCCCGTATTCTGTTCTCTAAACATTTATTACGTCATTTATTATTTGCAGTATTCTGCTTATGTATGCTAATGTGAACAAAGCATAATCCCAGGCCCAGAGGAACTTAAATTCTTATGAAGATATATTGAAGGATTCATAAACGTAAGAATTTAAAATAACTGTTCAATCCACCATTATTTATCGAATAACTGTTCTCTGCCAGGCTGGGTTCTAACTGGGTGGTAAATGCCTTAGCATGCCAAGGCACACAGCACGCAACTAATGAAAAAGTGACAACTGACCTTAATATTGTATCACTCTATTAGAGCGACTATCATTTTATCTTTGTAAAAGTCTCCAGTCTTTTTCACACTCATCTTCCACTTATTTATTATTAACTTAAACTCTTGCTCTTCGAGTGAGACTTTCGTCTCCTGGGGTTTGTTTTCCAGATGCGTGCAGAAACCAGTTCCTTTTCTCCATGTCTTTGGAGTGAGGGGACCCGAGGTGCTTTCTCTCTCTCATTCTCTTTTACTTGTTTGCGTTGGCCCCCGTTGATGCCGGCCATCTGAGGAGACGCTACCACATGCAGCCAGCGTCCTCTTCTGAACGTGGAGCAGAGGGGACTGGGCTGCTAAAATGACACAGGGGCTGTGGTGCTCCTGAGGCCCAGGGACAGCGAGCTTGTCTCTTTAAGATGGAGAAGGATCTGCTTTCCCTGCAGTGGGACCTGGACTCTGTCCTCGGTTCCCATTTACTCAGGAAGGCAGGCAGCTGTACAAGTGGAACTTGAGTCTAAATCACAGGGTGTTATAACATATGAAACTTGAATGTGGCAACTGTTAGTGTCTGCACTAGTGAGCTGTCTGGGAAATTCTATCCCAGCCCTGGGCCTGCGGGTGGAGGCTCCCGCCCGCAGCACTGGGTCACCAGTGTGGATGGCGTTGGGACGGATTTTAAACACTTTTCGTCGGAACCGAATGCGGCCTGCAGCTTAATGAGATAGTCAAGGTGCTCTCGCCTCGTGGAACTTCTTGACTCTTTTTGGCTGTTTCCATCCCTGTGTCTCTGTTGCTCTTTGTTTTTCTTCATGTGTCTCAGGGGCAAAGGACCATGATAATGAATAACCTCTCAGGATCGTAACCCAGGGGGATGAAACTTTAGCAAGTGGAGAAAGAAATAGACTAAAGTATTTCTCAAGTCTCTCTCCCTTCTGTGTCTACGAAACAGTTGACCCTGTATTAGTTTGCTCCAAGGTAAAAACTGTGACGTTTCTGGGTGTGATTAATGGGATTTTGGCAGATGAGCTTGAGGAGGAGGAAGGAGCTGGATCTGGGTTACATGGGCCGGCTGGCTATCAGTTGCGCAACTTGGACTAGATCTTGCTGCAGCTGCACGGTGGTATATTTTGTACACACACTCATCTACGCACCCACCTTAAAAAAAATTTCTGGTTCCAAGTCACTTTCCAGATTCACCCCGAGCACTGATTTACAGGAAACATTCTTCTCCATGTGCTGGCTCAGTGCCGAGATCAGGAAATTCCCTAAGCTTACTTTTTCTGAACATTCTGACTTTAAGATCAGAGATTCCTTTAAGATCAGAGATTCCTACTATTAGTATTTGAAAGGCAACAAATTGACCAAACCAGCCAAACTTTTTGTGTGGACACTGCTAATGGAGTGGTACAACATAATACGTGTGTGCGCTTATTTTTCATTGTCTCCTTTCTTTCTGATCCTCCTTTTTTTTTTTTTTTCTTCTGTGAAAGGGAATGGGTTTTTTTCTCCCTTTTTGCTTTGCATTTACCCCCCCCCCCCATTTATCATCATTTCAGATAATCAGAAAGGGGCGATTCTTGCAATGGACAATAAATAGGAGAAAATGGATATATTAAGGTAATATATAAGTAAGAAATTCTGTTCTTACACAAATTTCCCTAATTTTTAAATGCAAACTCAGAGTTTGGTGTACTATCAGAATTGTCTGTAAACGGAACATTCTGCATAGTGTTTATGAGTTCTTGGCAGAGATGGAACTTTTAGAATTAAGTATCCTCAATTGCAATGGCAGTTGGTAACCAACAAGAGCTCTTTACATTGCAATTTGTGTGAAGCTGTATGGATGCATCATGTATGTTCAGCAGTGTGATTATAGTCCTCTAATAAACCTTTCTGAGGGGCTGAACTATTGTTCAAGTCCTCATCAATGGCATATAAACATCAGCCTCAAAAGATTCAGGAAATGCTAAGGACAACTGCAAACCGTTAAGAGATTTATGGATAAGGACTTTTATTATAAATATTCGGAGTTGCGGTTAGTGAAACATTCCACCTCTTTCTTAGATAGTTGAAATGCTGTAAACAACGGGGGAGAGCTGGATTGACTAATAAGTGAAATTGCCGACTGACCCAGGTCAGAAGTGCAGCTCAGGCTGAGTAAGTGTTGCTGGAAATGAACCAAGGGTGTTGTCCATTTGGTGGAGGAAAACATCTTAACTGAACGATGAATGCTTCTTACAGGTTTTGAACTAACATTACCAAATCACATTGCTGATTTCAGTAAGAGGCAAAAGAAGCACTGTGGCACTATTAACTGTGGCTTTAAGATTTTCTCTATTCTGCATAGAATGATTTTATTCAGGGATGGTCTCTCTTTTAAGGACCGGGTAATATAGCTATAGAATTCTCGGGACTTCTTATCTGTTGGGCATACAGTAGCGTGAAGAAAATACCTCAGCAGCAGACTTGAGTCGGCTCCTGGTTCAGCCACTAGTTATTTCACCGTGGGCAATAATAATGACTATGATAATAGCCACTATTTTTCACTATTCCCGTGCGAGGCACTTTGCATACATTTTGTCTAATTCTCAGCCCTGGAAACTTGTACCTTGCTCATTGTCACACAGTTGGTGGATGGAGGAGCCAGAATTCCCACTCCAGCTGTGCTTGTCTCTAAAATCCATGTTCTCTCTCCTGTGTTGAGCTTTTTGCACTACTTAAGCTTTTTGCACTACAGTGTCCACATATACAAATGTGGGCAATGTTAATACTTCTAGAGTTGCTGGGAAGCATAGGGAGGTTATGTAGAGTTCGTGGCCTCCACGGGCACAGAGAGCCACGGTGTGATTTGCATAGCCCCCAGCACCTTTGTCTTCATGGTCCCTTTCCTCCATTAAGAAAAAAATCCTACTTCAAAACTCCGTGGGTAGAAAGGTGAATATACTCAAGGCTGGACTGTATTCATTTTTATTTTATTAAAAAAAATTAACACATTATGCAGGCCCTGGGTATTGGGCCGACTGTGCCCAATTATCAGTCAGCCCACATCATCCCGGACTCAACGGTCAGTTCCAGGCCAGTGTATCATATTGCTACGATGGCCTTTAACTGAAATAATGAATTCTGCTCGGCAAGTGCATATGGGTGTGAGTGTGTGTATTTGTGGGGAACAAAAAGCTGTCATCACTGGCATTCGCTGGACAGATGTTCTCCTCGATGGGTGCTTATAGGGTGGCTCTTGACCGATTAGTCTGGCTTATGCGATTTAGCATTTATTTTTTCTGGTATTTGACATATCTTAGAGCTTTTAGACCACTCATGCTCAGACTGAAAGCTATTTATAGAAAGGTCTGGGATAGTTTTTCACTTTTTTTTTTTTTTTTTATCGTCTCCTGATTAGAGCTGGCAGCTGGTTTTGGCCCCAGGTGGCTGGCTCCTCCCGCTCTTCTCTGGCCTTGGAAGCTGGTGGATAGGGCAGCTCCTCCTTGCCTCCTACCCCTCAAATCCACAACCCCAAACTGATTACCATCAGCATTTCTCAACTTTCCGAATGAAACTCGTGGTTACTTCAGACTTCATGGGTTTAGGCCCAATCTACATGCCCAACCAGTTTGATCGGCACGTAACTGGTTTCATGGCTTGGTGCTTTGGCTGGCGTAGGTTGCAGACTCCTCGAGCAGAGGCACTCCTGAACATGGGCTCAGCACCTAAGCACTCAGCAAATACTTGTTGCCAGACGAAGGAATGAGCGGCTGGCGGGAAACCAGTCAGTTATGTCAAAGGTGCCAATTTGATTGTGTTCAGACTCCATCCGTGGAAAACTCGGCTGTTCTGGCGGGGCCCCTCCTCTCCTCCCAGCGTTGACAATTTGAGAGAAACCTTCCTCCATCGTATCAGGATCCGGGGTATGTTCTTTGATCAGTTAAGGGGGGAAAAATACCAACTGTCAGGCATAACCCAGGATTTCAGGAACCCTTCCCCAGCCATGTCTGAACCCCATGCACCAAAAAGGTCTGATCCCTCCTGCGGATGGCAGACAATATGCTTGCTGATGCAGCCGGTGATGTAATTAAACTTTTGACCACATGCATGACTTTAAGCAAGAAAGTGGCTAAAGCCCTGTGTCTAACGTGATTGAAAGGTGGCATCCGCTGCCGAAGCTCCCCTGGCTAATCTCTCCTTTCAGAGTTCTCTAGGAGCAGCCCTTCTGGGGGTCTGGGGTTTACAATAAGACCCTTTTATACTTAAAATGTCAGCAAAACACTAAGACGAGCTCTTCCCCATACACGAAGGGGTGAGCCTGTCCATTCTTTCCTCTTGACATTTGGTCTAATTCTATCTCCGATAAGTGGGTGTTGGATGTAATCCAGCTGGAGCGGGGCATCCTGAAGTCTCCCCCATTTCGGTGTGCCCTTTGGATCTCACCCTTATCGCCAGACATTCACTGGGTTTTCTGTATCAGAAAAGGGCACATGGCTCTTCTTTATTTTCTGGCCTGCAGTAATATCTGATATTTAGATTTCCTAGGAGCTGGGAAATGTTGTTCATAGACACAACAGCCCAGCCGAGAAACTGACTTCATCTGGGAATGGCAGGTTTCCCGTTTTCCCAGGCTCCTTTCTCAGCAAGGTTTGAGTTTTATGTTCACAGCCAACTTGTTTCAGAGTGGCCAGGTGGCCAGAGTGCCTCTGAAACCCCTCAGGGCCCGAGGAAATCTGGGTTGGCATTTATGGTCGTCATTTTGCAGGTGAAAGGTACTCTGATTTACATTTCACAGCCTGAGCTGCTGCCAGCCGAGGGTGAAAAACGGGGAGAGCTGGCCCCTAGATGGTTTTGAACCCAAAGTGGAATATATATACTTACTATTTAGGTGAAATTTTCTGAGTCAGGCTCAGATAGGTGGGTAGGTTGAAACAGATTTTTGTTTGGGACCAGAGACAACCCTGGAATGTTAACCTTTGGGAGTGTGTGTGTGTAACGATTGTGGATTAGAGAAAGGGTTTCATCGTACTTTGGTACTGTGCAGTCTAAGCGGTTCTCCTGAGGTTCTAAAGGAAGGGTTAGTATTTTGAGAGTTAAATAACAGCAGCTTTAAAAGAGTCTTTATAAACAGCCATTGCTGTGCTTTCCTCTCACACAAGGCTACTCCAACTTGCTGGGTGAACAGTGTTAATTGATAAAGATAGACACACACACACACACACACACACACACACACATATTATATGTATGTACATGTATATGTACATATATGCCTTTATTTTAATGCGTAAACTTTTGAACAGGAAAATATCTGCATTAGTCTCCTGTAAGACAATTGAGAGAAATGTCAGCATAGTTCCTGATTTTTAATGTAATTCTTTTGTACTTGGCATGATTCAAAATTGATTTTACGAATAAGCCTGCAGATTAACCTTTCTGTAACAGGCTGGAAAAATGATCACTTAAAAACATGGTGCCCCCTAATAGCATTCTCTGTAGCAATCGGAGATAATCTGCTTGTGTGCAGTCACATTATTAGCTCATTTCCTTAAGCCGTTTCCTAAACTTGTTATCTGATTGCCAGGATGGTCCCAGTTATTGGATTGGGGGATAGTGCTTTTACTGGATGTAACTTTTCTCATTTAAAAAGAATAGGACGTGAACAGTGGAGAAGGACACGCTCTTACAACACTGTAGTCAGAGTTGGAGACTAGGAAACATCCTTTGAAAACGATCCATTTTTTTATAACTTTTTTTCTATTGTTTCAAGTATTACGAATAGTAGTACATATGTCTCCTTTCACCTTTGGAGAGCTAGTCGTTTCAGTTGGAGGTCTGAGCTGTCGTCACCACCACAGGGTGGGTATCCTGAGGTGAGTGTTTAACATGACTGTGTCAGTTACTGTTGGCCAGGTATTTCCTCCTTGAGGAAATGAGACAGTTTGCAGAAAAGACCGACATAAAATAAACCCTGCCTTTTATTATTGTCTTTGAGATCTGCATGAAAACTGTTATTGCTGGGGACTGCTGACTATATTTGCTATTGGCAAATGCTGACGTTCTTAACAAAATGACTTTGGAAACCGGTAGAAGTAGGTCACACTAAATAGTTGGGATCCTAGATCCTGCGCCTTTTTTCTTTTTGATCTCTTTCTCCCTGATGTCTTGAATTTTTATTGAAACCTCTCCTTTCTTGGGTCCAGTTTGCCTAGGGGGCTGTAAAGTCCTTGAGGGTAGGGGCCATGTGCTGTATGACTTGTTTGCATTGTGAAAATATTAATAGAAATATTAAAAGTGTCTCTGACGTTTTTATGAACTAATTGGAACAAAAAGAAGTCTACATGTGTGTTCAAAAGTATGTAGGAGACCACAAAACAAGGCCGGTGTTTTGGGGGAGGTATCTACTTAGCTTTCTGGATTTTAAACGCAGCTGAATGTTCTTAAAATTTTTACTAAGGTCAATCTGTTTATAAAATATGATTTTTTTTCTTGATTATTCCAAGATCATTTCCTGCCCTTGGGGCGGGGGAGACTTTCTTACAGATTAAGTGCTGTGTTTTTTTTTTTGCCTCTCAGATCTTTTTGATTAACCACTTGTTATATTTATACCTCCAGACCAGGATCAAAGAAAAACTCCGTTTTTATTCTTTCGTACATTTGAAGAGTTAATGTGAAAGAACATCATGCGTTGTAAGGAAATGATTTTTCATGTTTGCATTAGCAAAGCAGAGCAAGTGCCCTCTGCTGCGGCTCTTTACCATATTAGACAGGGATGTCCTTCAACATCTTTGGCGATGATGGGCATAAATCAAATTGAGAACAGTGGCGTGTAGTGAATTTAGCACAACTGCATTTTTTAATATGTAAGTAGGCTTAGGTTTTTATCTCCCTTATCTTAAGCCCCCTCAAGATCAAACTCAAGCAAGCATTCACATCCACAATTGAATCTCACCAGCCTTTTTCTTTAAGTTAACATTAGTTCAAACTCTCCCCACTGCTTCTGTCAATAGATCTTTTAAAGGCAGGCATTAGAGTTAAGTTTGCCTTAGTCTTTTTTCCCCCCTTCCACAGCTTCAGGCCCAAGGGCTTCTTTTAATAGGCATTAGTTAAGGCCCAGAATTGAGTAGACATTTGTGAAGGAGACTTGAAGTTTGGAACAGAATTGGCCTTTCTAGTTTTTCCATGGGGGGAAAAAAATCTTCTTATGAGAATAAAGGCTGCCTACTAATCTGCTACCATCTGGAGAATGGAGAAGCCAGAGGTTGTTGGCACCAGGTCACATCCCTTATGTAAACTGTCAAATTCTTTTCATATTAATGGCATATTGAGCTTAATCTAAAGGGGTTTGGTATCGGTCAAAGCTTATTTATTGATTTTCTTTTTTGCAAGGGAGGGGGTCTTAGCCTTGTTACAATAGGAGAAAGACACTTAGTATCTCAAAGAGGTTTTGATTTATGAAGGACTTTGCTTCATGCTACATGCCGTGGTGTTTGAAGCCATGAGTAAAAATCCTCTGAGTTCTTCCAAGCAACTCTTTGCCACCTGACCTTATTGAGGGAAGTTTAAATACGTTCTTAAATTTGGTAAGAAGGCCTGTTGATAGCTATCATATTTACCCTGACACTTAAAGCAAGAGTGAGCTTAGCTTAAGATTCTGTTTGTCTTACAGATGATTTTACACATGTGTATGTGAGTATAAATACAGATGTGCACTTTTGTGCTTTAGGGTATAATAGAACAGCTAAAATCACCCCATGTTATGATGCTGCTATCCGAGTGGTAAAAAATAAAACCCCCTTACTTTTTTTTTTTTACTATGAAACCTTTAGCCTCCTGTGAATAGATGCGAATGTCTTGACAGCTCTATTGAAAACGGAAGTTTATTCCCCAAACTGGTGCCAATTGATTTTGTTCATTCTAAAACTGTTCTGCTCTCCCCTCTTATAAATAAAAATAGACCCACACACTCACTTTCAGGCCCTTTCATAGGTAAAGGCTGAACTCTCTAAACCTCAGCATGGAAGCCCAAATAACCGTGTTATTCCCGGGGATAGACAT
This sequence comes from Eptesicus fuscus, assembly GCF_027574615.1. Classification (NCBI taxonomy): domain Eukaryota; kingdom Metazoa; phylum Chordata; class Mammalia; order Chiroptera; family Vespertilionidae; genus Eptesicus; species Eptesicus fuscus. Next base: position 50,735,041 of record NC_072476.1, read on the forward strand.
CTATGGTACAAACTAAAAAAAAAAGTGGTGAATAAAAGCCACCGTTGTATTGTATATTGTCCTCAATAGAATATTTTGGCAAAAACAGGTCTAGCATTCCATAAAAATGTTCATTGAACAAATAAATAAAAGAATGACTACAAACCCTCTTTTTACCTGGACCGTGAAGAAATAAAAGCCTAACCATCTCAGCAAGGACAATTACATAAAGAACACGCACTGAGATTTCCAGCTTTTGGAAATTCTTTTTAAATTCTGAAGTAAGAGCATGTGTCCCCGGGGCCTGTATTCTGCTGGCACTTCTTAACCCCCTGGCTTCATATGTAAACCAGAAAATGAAAACCAGACCAAATGACCCAAAGGAGATGAATCATGTTTGTTTTGTCCATTATATTTCTCTGCTCACGCCTAGATGCCTTGCCTTCTCTGTCCCCAGTGTTTGAAGTTGAGAGCTGGGAACAGACATGAGATTGAGGTCCCAGAGAGAAGCCAAGTTCAGCCCGAACTAGTGACCTCACTGAGACTAAGGGCAGATAAAGTGAGCGGAAGACACTCCAGTATGACATTTGTGCCAGTCGGGGAGAGACCCACCGGCCTTCCCACACAGGTTTCTCTCTGGTTGTCTAGCTGGATGCCTTGGCAGCTTTCCTTAAAGTAAGTGTCCCCAGTTGATGGCAGTGGATATGAGTTTACACACAAGCCTGTGTTCTGTAGGATTTTCTGCCAAAGGCACTGAGTGCTATGGTTCTGTGGGGAATCGTTGTAGGAGACAGTGAGCTGATATTACAAAACATCAGGGTAATTTTGTAACAGTCTAACAGCAAAAGAAGTGAAAAAGAATTAGGTGAAAAGGAAGGGGAGTGAAAACCTGGGTGTGTGTGGCGGGGGGGTGGGGGTGAGGTGGCCAAGAGGGGAATGAAAATGTCTATGTATATAGTAGCATCATGTGATTTTAGTCTTACATTTTGTTGGCAGTAAGGGCTGCCTTAATGTTTGAATGCATTTGAATTCAGTGTTGCCATGTGCTAAGGATTTAAATAATTACTATTAAGATCAACCGAAGGACTTGTACGCATGCATATAAGCACAACCAATGGATACAAGACACTGGGGGGTGGGGTGGGGGGTGGCAGGTGAGGGCATGTAGGGGAGATCGGGGGAAGGTCAATGGAAAAAAAGGAGACATATGTACTACTATTTGTAATACTTCAAACAATAAAAAAAAAATAAAATAAAATCTAAAAAATAAAAATAAATAAATAAATTATAGTCAAAAGGGGGGAAAATAAAGAATGCCATAATAAAATCTTGCCTTTTAAAGGGTCGTCCAGATTTCCTCCAGTGATCATGCACTGTATATGTGAGTGACTTAGAATCTTTTTATGGTGGGATCCCTTTTGTGTCTACCTCCCCCATCCCCACCCCCCCCCACCCCCACCTTTCTAAGCTCACAGGCAAAACAGCAATCAGGGTCATATTCATTCTTTTCAGCCTGGTTGGAATTTATCTGACTGCAGAGAACCGTGACCGGACAAAGATTGCGGCTCTGGGCGGTGACTGCGATGACGGGACCTTTTGCTCTCATTGTGTGCTTTACAAGGGACTCCGCCGCCAGAGCTCGGTGCCCCTTGCCGGCCTCATCCAAAGCGATCTGCAGGCTGTCTGGAGCCGGACCAAGAGGCGGAGTTCAGCCCCGCGGCCAGCAGGGGGTGCCCTTGCCAGATAAGAACAGGTTTTTCTGTGCCAGAGCAACTCAAATCAAGGTTTTCTGCCAGTCTGTCCCTTTTTAAGTCGGTGCGGCTCGAGATTTGACCCCAGAAGCATTTATTTTTCGCCCTCGCAGGTCCCAGCCCACACCTGTATGACTGTGCTGCCGACATTGCTGTTTTCAATTTCTTTTTGTTGTTAACAGTAAAGCTCTGTTCGCCACGGCTGCTGAATGGCCACCTTTTTCTTAGAGATTGGAGAGCGGTGTTCTTTTCCCTCCCTCTGTATCTCGGGTCAAGCCGGAGAGCACGGTCACCTGCAGGGACCAGGACGGCGTGTTCAGTGAGCGCGTTGCTGTTTTACATGACCTAGCCGTAAAGGAATGTCTCTGGGGAAGGAAAAACCTGTTTCGTAAGGCAGTGCAAAGCTTTGTTTTCTCTCATCAGGGTGACAGCTCTTTGGTCCCTGCCAGTGGGTATGCGCATGGCCGGGAAGATGGGGAAACAGGGACATGAAAATTCCAGCGGCTGGTGCTTGCTCATTCTGTAGTCCTGTGGACCGGAGGAGGGTACCGTCTGGTTCCCAGGGTGGCTCAGGACAGCATTTTATTCAGAGTGCCCACACCTGTGCGATTAGCATTTTACCCTTAAAATAAAAAATAAGGCCAACCCTGGGCAGTTTCAAGCAGCTTCAGCATAGTCTGGTGGGAGGGGGCGATGTGAGGGAGCGAGTTGTTTCTTGAGACTTGGATTCCATGTGCTCGTGGATGGGACTGTGCTGGCTAGGGAGCCATCCGGGAGCCATCCGGGCAGCGGGAGCCATCCGGGCAGCGGGAGTCAAGGCACACACCCGGGCTTTGTTCCCACAATGTGGTGCTTCCTCACAGAGCCTTTTCTTGATGCCTGAACCCCAGGTTCCTGCGCCCTCTGCCCCATGTTGGATTGCAAGCTGCCCTGATACTGGAGCGATTCCCAGTGTGGCTGGGGCAAGTGGAGAGCAGAACCCCCGTGGCAGGTGCTGATACTCCAGATGTGCTTCTGTGCAGGCCCCCAACCCCTGTGCCCCGGGCTCCCAGTTCTTGGATTAGTCCTCAGGCATCTGCAAATACCAATGAGCCTTCTCCTGCATTAAAAAAAAAAAAAAGTCTGTGCAACAGGTACCCCCAGGGAGGAATGTGAACTCGCTGAGCTCACATGTTAGTTGGCTGACAGAAGTTTTGTGTACAGTGATTCTATTTTGGTTTATTTTTAACAGAAGCTACTTACTCAGTGGCATCAGTTTTCTTTGTCTTCAAGCCCCTTGTAACTCGGTGACATTTCAGCTGTCTGAGAACATGGAATCAAAGCTCTTACTATCTGTTGGGTCTTATTTTGCTCACATAAATGGACCTGCTCCAGCAAGTCATGTGCAAAATAGGGTACTGAAATTGAAAAAAAAATTTAATTTTTTTTGAGAAACTGAGGTTTATTTTCTGTCCTCTTTTTCTTCCATTAACAAGATCACTCTCCCCCTCCCCAACCCCTTTTCATTTGAAAAGTCATCTTTGGAAGCTGTCTTTCCCAGACCCTCATTGTTCATGAATTATATTGTGAATCCATTTGGACACCGACCAGAAACTTGCTGTAATTGCTCACATGCACGTAAAAGCTTTCTCTGTGTATTAATTAGTTGATACAAGGGATTAAGATGATTACATGAAAGGCATTGCTGCCTCCCTCTGAATAGTCAGACCAAGGTGGGTGCCAAGGCACCATTTGATCCCATTTGCTCAGCATGTTCCCTTGATAAAGGCATAGAATCCGAACAGTGAGGTTTCCTGAGGCAGCAGAATGTGGGGATCATTTGGATTCACTGTTTCTGTTGATGTGAAATGTGGGATATTAATCAAGGCTAATTACACGCACTGGGTTTGGAACACACTGAAGGCCAGTTCAGGGCACGGTGCTCTATGTAATTACCGACTTTAAGGTACCAGGGTAATTACGAGAAATTAGAGGCTCTTGCTTTACGGGTCTTGCTTCTCAAAATGTGGAAACAGTTTCTTTTACCATTAGGAGATAGCTCTCTGCTCAGAGTTCGCTGTTAAACAGATACAACCAGCTTTTAAGTAGGCCCTGGTTACGTGACGCCAAGTTTCTGGAGTGAGGGCAGTAATCCAGATAGTTCTGGCCTACTTTTCTCCTTGCCAGAGGCCTCCCAATGTTGGAATGCAAAGTAAAAGTTACACTTCACTAGGGGGAGGGATTCACTGGCCTTTTCTGGCAGACCACTTTTTCCAATATATATATATATATATATATATATATATATGTATATATATATATATATATAATGTGTGTGTGTGTGTGTGTGTGTGTGTGTGTGTGTAAACTCACCACTCCAGTGTCCCTGCGCCAAACTTGGAGTCTAGAGCGAGGGACAGGGAATCATGGCCAGGGCTGTGAGCTCCAGTGGCTGAATCCTTAGGGTTGGGCCCATTTCCTTCTAATCCAACAGTAATTTTGTTAGAATCGCTGTTTTCTTTCGGGAGACACCATTTATGCTTAAGTTCACCTAGAGTTGGCTTCTATTCTGTGAGCATGATCATAAATGTCTTTATGCCCACTTTGGAGTTAATATGCTAAGTACGAGTATAGATTTAATTATACATATGTACAGATATCTATGATGCTATTCAACACACATGCATATTCTGTGTGTGTGTGTGTGTGTGTGTGTGTGTGTGTGTGTGTCCCACTCAAAAAAGAATCAGGTTGGGAGAAATAGTGATATATTTTTTAACAAAAGGCCTAGTTTGGCTGTCCTGGCATGCTCCTTTTTAAGGACTTTCAGAACCAGCTCCCGTTATAGATCTGTTGTTGAACCTGGAAACTGAGCTGGGTTTTCACCCTTAGTGTTTACCCTTTGCTTGTCCTATCACTCCAGTGCTGCCGAGGGTGGGGTTTTGCCATCCCCTCACTCCCTGCCTTGGCACGGCCCTTCTGTCGGACTTCCCAGCTTTGCTCCAGTCCCGCCATCTCTCGGTCCCTTTTTGGCTCTCCCATGGGTCGTTCTCTCTCAAGATCTTTACCTTTCCTCTCTCTCCTCTCCCCTGGTCTCCCGCTCCCCTATGGGAAGGTAGATGTATGTATTGTTATCCACGGGTATATATGTCTATGCAGAGAGGCATATGTATGTGCATGTAAAACGTGAACGTGATTTTTAGAAACACACTCTTTTTTCCAAGCCACATGCTACCTGGCTAAGAGCTTTCAGTGCTCGGTTTTCTAGTGAAGCCTAGAAATTCAACAGAGACCTCAACCTACATACTTCTTTCTGTGTTCTTCAGGGAACCTGTTAGTGGTTTTTGAGGTTAATGGTCCTGTTATCCTTGTGACTTTGGAGAGACAGCTGCTAGAGCTCTCCGTGGGAATGTCTGTCTTAGGAGCCTCCGGGGTCTTGGTTTCAGGCATCCCAACCTGGGGCAGACGGGGGAGTGGGGGGGGGACACTTGGCCTCAAACTGCATTGAGCTGGTGTGGTGTTCTCTCACTTTTCCAGAGCACATGATGTGTTCAGGCCCCGGGGTCTCAGTATATGCACACACATGTATGTGTACACACAACTTCTACTTCTAGCAGGAAGATAAGCCAAAGGTCAGAGAAGTAAATCAGCAAAAGTGGAAGCCAGGGTTGTTGGTGTTTTGCTTTTTTATGTTATTTCCTGCAGGCTGGTTCATATACTTTTGTAGAATTCGTATACATTTTTTTTTCTTCCCTGCATTTGAAAGATTTATTTCATCTTTGGCAGTACAGAAAGGAAGTGGAATTTGGTCTGTGGGGTCTTTTTTTGTACAGAATATCAGTGACATCATGGAGTGGCCATGCTTTTTATTAAAGGACACATGGAAGGAAGGTTGTACTACACTTAGGACAACACTTGCTCATCCTGATGATGTCAACTAATTTGCATCCAGTTTTCAATTCTTTTAAACATTTTGTAAAAGCTCAAGTAAGCTATTGGATAGAATTTTGTGGATTTTTTTATTAAATATTTTAATGTATCAAATTTAAAGGCAAGCTTATAAAGGGAAACTGTAGTAAGCATGTTCCTGCCGACAGTGAGTTTTTTGCTGTCCTTATTTTTTAAGGATTAGCCAAGATTAAGGGAATCACAAAAGGATTGCATTTAGGGACTATTTGGAAGTATTTTGTTACATAGTAAGAATAAGGAATTTGATCAATATTCTCTTCCTTAATACTTTCACACTTTTGTAAACATAATTGGAGACCCAAAGCTGGAAACTCAAACGATATTGCAGGCAGTGTTTATCGTCTTCTGCTTCCCCTGCGGTTGATAAAAGTGGACTGATGGGATTTGAAAGGAAGCCAGGAGTCTTTCTTTAATGTGTGTGAAGACTGTAATGTTGCGGTCATTTTGGGCACTCCTCTTGTGAAGACCTACATATGCGTGACAAGGAATGCAGCATTTAGGAATTTGCTTACGTGTTTTAAAATATCATTAACAAAAGCGCTGGAGATGATAGCTGTGTTTTCAAGCCAGCCTGGTTTTTTTTTGTTGTTGTTGTTTGTTTGTTTTATTCCAAGCTGCCTTTAGCAAGCTGGAAACCATTCCCACTGACACAGCCTTTTCCTTTACATTTGAACTTTCCTGGCAGAAATGGCTTGTCGATAGAGTCCAAGCCAGTTCATTCCCTTTGTGTGTAGAGAATTAGACACATGAATGCCACAAATTAATCAAATGTAAGTCCAGAATAGAAGGCTCTCACCCACTAACATGGCTGTGAAAGCCACTTTGAATAAAAGGGAAAGGACCTATCAAATCTACATGAAAAATCGTGAGTTTATGAAGGCCCAGGGATTGTTTGGCTTGACTGGACCTGCATGCCACCACCTAGGGGGCCAGGAGCCGAGGGTGGGAGTGGGAGGGCCACCAGCCCAGGAGGTGCGGTTTTCTTTTTTAAATGATCTTCTTCCATTGAGAGAAGCTTCTGGGAATATCAATGAGCCCCTTGCTGAGGCAGGGCTGGAGGTCAAAGTGCAGGGCCAGCTGCCGGCCTTCCTGAGGGACAATAGCAAAGCCCTTCTGTACATGTGACAAAAGGGTATTCCCAAAGCGTGCGTTCGGGCACTGCATGAAACAGCAGTTAAATTAAAATTATGCAGCATCATGTAAAATTAACCTTTTCGCCTCCCTCCTCTTCCTTGGAGTTGAAAGTTGATTCATTCCGCTCTTTTCTGGTGTCATTCACCTATTTTGTGATTTGCAGAACTTTTAATCACTTAGCCGCTGGAGTTTTAAGACTTATGCCCCATTTAACACAGAAGAGAATGTGGTAGAGAATAAAGTTCCCTTAAGGGTGTTTTTTTTGTGTGTGTGTTTAATATGCCTAGTATGACTTAGCTTCTATAAGTTGGAAAAATCCGTGTTTCTAGATGGACATAAATTATATATTGGGTGCAGCACGTTTTGTTTTTTTGAGTGCAAAAGATGAAAACATACTATAGCAATATAGTAATCTGAGTGAATTAAATTATACACACAGGTATTATTTTCCAGAGGAACATTAAAAATAAAAACTTGAACTCCTATGAAAACATTAACAAGAATTACCTAAGTATTCTGAGATGCTCCAAATCTGGATTTGATATAAATGTAATTTATGTAAACACAAACGGAGATGAAATAGGAGAAGTCCTAATATTAATGTAAAAACAAAATGAAAACTTGGCGTTTAAGTTCCATAGCATAGCTATGCGTACGATTTTCCTGACTATCTTGATAAAATTGAAAGTTGCCCATAAAAATGTTAATCTGAAGTCTTTCAGTTCATATTTTTTGTTCCTGGTGTGGTTTACGTTTCATATCGTGTTTATTTTTCCTCATTCTTTTTGTGTTCGCCCTGAAACCCCGGAAGGTCTTCGGTGGAAGGGGGAGAATTGTATCCCACTTCCTGGTCGTGCCCGTTAGTGCCAGTGTGGACTTTCTGTTGGACTGAGGTCGTACTATTGGCCTTCACGTTTGCCAGAATAGTTCCACTTTTCCATCTTTTAGCTCCATAGGACTGGGAAGTTGGGGCTTTCCTGTTCAGTCGTTACGGCCAACGTTTAGGGAACCCCTCCAGCCAAGTCGTCTTCGATAGTGAATGAATCCTAGACATTTATTATTATGTATCCATAGCACAGTAATAGTCAGTCCTGAACCTGAGAAGGACCCTCGAGAAAACTAGCAGAGGACAAGGATCAGGGTGAGAGGCCCTACTACGTGAACCTGCCCACATCATTACTGATGGTGCTGTTAGGAGACTAAATTGGACTGATGTCTGACTAAGATCAGAAAACTGATCAGAGCAAATAAAAGAAGGGGATCCCAACTGTGGTTTTAACCATCTTTTCTTCAATTGTGTGACTTTGGCAAACATTCACAAGGTGCCTATCGTATGAGTTAGATACTTTTGGGACCACAAAGCAGTTCATGCCCTAATGGGAACAGGGCTAGGAGACTGTCATCCATTAACGGCAGGGCTAATATAGTGAATGCCGCCAGATATGTATCACATGCTGTTGGGATCTAAGGAAAGGGGAAGTCTCGGTTGTTGGGTGGTCAGGAAGGACATCTTAGCAGAGATGGGCGTGTGATAGGATTTTGAAATGGAGAGTGGAGGGAAGGTTAGGAGCCAAGACCAGGCTTGAAGGTCTGCCTGCAACTGGAATTTGTCAGGCCACTTTGCCTGGAGCATCTTCCAGAAAATAGTTTACTGGGACACTTGGGTAAATAGACCCAGCTGTTCAAGGCAGGAGCAACAGGTCACACCGCCCCCCCACCCCCCCAGCCCTCTCCAGTCCCCAGGGGCCTCCCAGCCCCGCCCGCCCCCTCTCCTTAGCCGAGGAGAGACTACCTCTGCAGAAGTGCCTGCTCCTGGAGCTCCGCAGTAGAGATGCTGGGGCTGGAGCATGGCGGAGGTGAGAGTCGCCCACTGAGGAAATCCTGGAACAGGAGACAGAGAAGTCATTGTACCAGGCACATAGAGGGGAGCTCCGAGGGCTTTTGAGCAGGACTGTGATGTTTTGAAAAAACTGAGCTTTAGAAAGAGGAATCTTGCCGGGAGAGTAGGGACGTAAAAAGCCTAGTTAGGAGGCTGCTTGAACAGGGCAAGAAAGCAGTGGGAGCGTGGACACAAGTAGACTCTGGGAAAGGAAAAGAAAGTGCATCATCCAAAGCTTGGAAGAGAAGGCCACAGGAGTGGGCACAAAAGGAGCAGGCGAGACACCCACATTTTAATAGTGAAGTGTTTGGAAAATGTCAGACTTCAGGTAGGACGCTGGGGCTGAGGTGTTAGTATGGAATTATTCAAAATAGAAAATAATGATGAAATCTTTTAAAGAGAGTTCATTTTTAAGAGAGTGAACTATTCAGTCCCGTTTTGTCAGAGGAGTTTGATGTGTTTTTTTCCATGACTTGGGTACCTCTTTAAGAAAACATTTGCGTTCCTCACATGACATCATAATGCAGTCGCAGAGCCAGAGGGCGATTATTTTCATATCCCACTGACTGTTCTGCTGGTTTTTGAATCCACTGAAAATGAGGCCTTTCCCTTCACATTTTACAGCACAAACAGTTAGCCCAGTAATTTAATGCTGGTTCTTCCAACATAAATATTACATTATGGGTATAATTTCCCATTATTACCACAAGAAATTATCTGGATGCTAAGAATAATTCGGCTTTATAAGGTCATACATGAATATATTCTTTCCAAACCAAAACATAAAAAAAAAATCATAAAGGGAAGCTCTTCCTTCAATTTTATTTCTTGTACTAGATTAAAAATTTCTTGATGGAGGACTCAGTCTTCTGTACAGTAAGTGCTCAACAAAGGTTGTTGTTACTGTGGTCTGGTGAGTCTGCTTTGGGTTTTGAAAATTGTTGTGTGTTTTTTTTAATGCTGATGCTCACTTCCGATAGAATCCATTCATAGCTTTGTCTAATTCCAGTTCTTTATTAGCCATGAGACCACAGTAGAACACAACAATTATACTACATTTCAATTTTGATTTCAAGTCATAATCTGTTACGGAAACTGTGTGTGTGATAGAGAGAGGTATGAGAGAAGTGAGAGAGGGAGAGAAAGGGGAGCTAGATAGAATGATAAATGAAAATCTAAAAAGTCAGGCTACGTTTCACTGGTATTAATTTGGTAAATTATCCATAATTTATTAGAGCTTGTAAACATTGTGGCAAATTTTTTTTGCCCTGTCAGTAATGAATTGCTACATCATTAATTTTGTCAAGGGATCAAGAAACAACATTGCTGAGCTCAGAGAAAATTCCTAGCTGAATATAGTTAGGTCTGAAGCATGCGGGTAGGGGATGAAATTCAGCAGTGAATCCACAGGACTTTGTTTCTAGATGTGGGAACTCTTCCCTCACCGGTGGCCATGGAGGGCAAGATGCGAAGACCTGGGGGGGAAGGAGTCTGCCTGGCCCACACCGCCGTGGGTTCCTTGTGTTTCTCTTTACCACCATCCTGTCCCTCCTGACACAGGTCTTCCTCCTGGGGAGAGGCCTGGCTGAGACATTGGCGTATATTGATATGTCTTAACTTCCAAGTATGTTTTGAAGCTGTAGGTGAGAAAGATATATCTTAAAGGGACAGTTGAAATTAAGATTATAAGAGAGGCCAGAAATTTAGATGAGAACATTTTAGGGACAATGTAGTGGATAAATTCAGAATATCTAACTAAGCATTATATTTGGCTTTTAGTTTCCTGGTGGCTATAGGAAAAGGGAGACCTGATTATATAGTTGTCATTTCCTAATTACCAAAAGGCATTTGCCACACACGACTCTTAATATAAGTGGTACCAGATAGGATAGCAAAACTTCCTTTTTGAGTTTTGTAAATTGTACTTTATGGCTATCTCATAAGACCAGATTCATGGCTTGGAATCATAACTCGGAGAACACATTTTAGAGGCAAGGAAGGTTGTAAGATGGTTAGTGCGCTGGGGTTGTCCAGGTGTGCTTAATTTGATCCTTTGGCCTGAGAAGGGGTAGAATTTAGGGAACTTAGAAGAGGGAACAGGGATTATATCTCTTGTACCTCGTCCATCTACTATCTAATGCTTCAAGGAGTAGTTAATAGTTAAATTTTCTTCGGTACTTAAAGCAGTTATCTCTATTGGTTGGAAAACGAGCACAGTCTTTAGAAACGTAGAGGTCGGACTCGCACACAGAGCTGCAGACCGAACTAGGCTCCTTAGAGCGAGGCTGCTGCCTTACCATTAGGATTCTGACCTCCGGGAGCCTCCCTCCAGGCAAGCAGCTGTCAGGAAGGATGTGGTCGGTCCCTGCAGTATTAGAGAGAGGGAGGGAGGCTGGGGATCCGGACCAGGAGAGGAGCCCAATTCTCATCTCACCCCTGTCTTTTTTTTCTTTCTTACAAGGCCCTTTATTCACCATGCCCAAAAGCATTGACAGATAAAGACTCTGATATTCAAGGGCATTAAGCCACACATCCATGTCACCCATCTAGGTAGCAGCATCTATGAAACTAGAATGTATAAAATAAATAGATTGACTTACATTTCTGGCCAGCCAAAAGGTGAGCCCTCTTCAAAAGGCAGGTGGGAGGTATTCAAGCAGTTAAGTAGAAAGAAGAACAGAGGGGTAATATTAAAGGTGTGAATATTTGAGGAATCAAAATTTTAAGAAAGGGTATATTTTCACATGTTTTCACACCAAGAACCAAATTCTCCTGCTCTTGATGATTGGCACTACATCTTTTGGGTTCCTGAGCCTAATTCCAATGTGTGGTGGGGGGTGGTTCCTTCACACCACCAACAAGAACTTCTCAGACGCCTGCTGAATTTCTAATTCAACTCAATTCTGACAGTATCTGCCTGGAGATTACATCAGATTCCACAGGGGAGGGCTTAGTCGCACAAGACTGACCACCACCACCACCACCACCACCACCACCACCACCACCACCACCACCACTTCCTGCCCCCACCTCCGATGCCAGTTGCAAGCCCTGGTTGTTACCTGTACTTCTTCTGATTGACTGACTATAAACCAGAGGTTCACATGACCTCCTGCTTAAGTTCAATTAATTTGCTAGAGCGGCCCACAGAACATCACCTGTTCGTTATAAAAGGCCATAACATAGGAACAGGAAGAGATGCATAGGGAAAGGTAAGAGGAAAGGGCAGGAGCTTCAAAGCTTTTGGGCATGCTGTTTTCTCCCAAATCTCCCCATGTTCACCAGCCTGGAAGCTCTCTGAACCTCATCCTTTTGGATTTTTATGGAGGCTTCATTACAAAGACATGATTGATTAAATCGTTGACCCTTGGTGATTGAACTCAATCTCCAGTTCCTTTCCCCTCCCAGGAGGTTGTGGGTTCCAATCCTCTCATCATATAGTTGGCTACACTGGCAACCAGCCCCCCCCCCCCCATCTTTAGGCACTTTTTAAAAAGTCACCTCATTAGCATAACAAAAGATATTTTAAATCACTCTCAACCCATAGGAGATCTCAAGGGTTTGGGGAACTGTGAGACAGGAACCTTGGAGGAAGACCAAATATATATGAGAAATGACCAAATGTATATTTTTTCTGATAAGTCACAATATTGTACTATACAATACCTAAACAGAAGAGGAATGAGTATATTTTAAGTGAAAATGAAAATTCTCCATATATTGGCTGATAAGCATTATGTAAAATTTGAAGTTGGAAGTAATTCATTCTTTAGCTTTTCAATGTAAAAGCAATCTTTTAAAAATAAACTTTTAGCATGAGATGCTGGAATCTTTAGTATTGGAGCATTTGAAAAAATAGAGTATCTAGATTTATATAACTACTCTAATACTCTTAAAATACCAAAGTGTTTTACAGTAACAAGTTTGAGATAGAATCCAATATGAATATATTATCCTCTCAGCAAGCCTGTTCCTTTAGTCAATTTCAGAACACACATTAAGCAAAGCAATATATATGCACAATCTTTGTTTCAAAGTATATTCAGTGTTCTCAGAATTGGGGATGGGGCAGAGAAGGCATTTAGAAAGCAGTATTTTTTTAAAGCAAATAAATTACCTAAAGGATAATTGCTCTTCTAGAGGCATCAATGTATATTTCAGTATTTATTTACAGTGTAGTACATTTCTATTTTCTTTCAGTAATTTTACTCCTAGTACCAGGACAGCTCCTTCCAGAGATGCAATGATTAACCTTTTAAATAACTCTATTTGAGACTATATTTTCCTTCAGAGAGAATATTTGTATTCTTTGGATTGTACATGTTACTTAAAAACTTTATGTGTGTAGTGAAATGAACCAGATGTAATCTTGTCTTTGTTAAATTTAAAGTTAACATTCTGTCATGAATTATATTGTGGGAGAAAACTACTGTGAGGGGGCTGTTAGAGAGTTCTGTGTACAAACACCATTATTGTCAAGAGGAATTCATTCCGTCATGTTATTCTGTCAGTACATACTCAGTGCTCATTATGGGCTTACAGCACTCTATCCCAAGAGGGATGTTAATAAATAAGACACCCTCAAGAAATACATAATTTTTTCTGTTCAGTGAGACAGATATATAGGAAAGAGTTAAATGGTAGTTTAAGAAGAGTCACAATGAATGATCAGAAAATAAATTCCCTGCCAGCAGAAATCACCATGAAAACAGATGATGTTGGGAGAGGCCACCTGGTGGAGGCTGAGGGAAAGGAGTGCTACTTTGGGAGTCATGGCATCTGGCCCAGCCTTGGTCATTCATGATCCCAGTGATTAACTGCACCTTTCTCTGTGTCAGTTCTTTCAAATGTAAGATTGTCTCTAACATCTCTTCTTGCTCTTCTGTCATGTAAGTACCCATCTGGTTATAGAATTCTCTTTATTTCTACTTCAGTTTTTTGTTTAAACATAAAAATACCAGAACATATACAAGAAAACGAAAAAAAAAAAAAAAAAAACAACACACGAAACCATCCAAGCCATCCTCCTTTTGTTCTCTTTCCTTAGATTCATCCTAGATTCTTCAGCTCCGTATTTCCCATTTAGAAAGAAATCACATCAAGAGAAAGCTGTACATTTAAACATATATGACTTTCAATGTTGCATAATTGAGTATGAATTGGATGATTTTCATTAATGAAAGGACAAGAACATAAGTCAAGACATAATTAGGTCATGGCATTTGACCATTGTGACATAACCTTCCCTTTTCCCTTATCTACTAAAGTTTTGGCCCTGATCTGGACAAAGAGTAATTTAAATCTTTTTCCTTTCCTATTCTTTTTCTAAGAGCAGCTTCAAAACTAAACCTCTAATAAAGAAAAGGATAATAAAATAGCAGAGAAAGTATAATGGGAATTATATTGACTCATAGAAGTTTTGAAAGAGAAATATATTCTCTTCCTTCAGCTCTGTAACAATATAATCATGGTATAATTTCTACTTTGCTAGACTCAGGACCATTTGGAAATCTTTAATGAATATAATCAGGTATTAAGCATTTAAAAATTACTATTTCCTGAAAGCCAGGAATTTATTTGCTCAGTGTAAAATGCAAAAGGAAAAGGAAAAAGAGAGAGGGAAAAAAGCCAGCTACATTTTTTTAACAGCATAATCCATGGGTGATGGTGTGATGGAGTCATAGGTGGAAGTTGAGACCTGAATTTTAGATTTGTCTTTGACTCTTGTGTGTAAGCTTGGATGAATCATTTAATCTTTTTAGGGTCAGATATTTTTAATGCATACTATTACTACTACTAATAATAATGGCAGCAAGCACTGTTCTAAACCCCTTACATTTGGTCACTAAATCCTCCCAACAGCACTACAGGCTAGGTAGTATTATATGATTGCAATTCTTGCTTTATCTTGTCTAACATTTCAGTTAAATTATTTGAACCCAAGTGTCTATGATTATAAATCAATGCTTTGAACTATGCTTGACAACCTTGTTACTTACATCATTACTAGGGGGCCCGGTGCATGAAATTTATGCACATGTAGGATCCCTAGGCCTGGCCGGTGATCAGGACCGATCTGTGGGGCAATCGGCAGGATGATGGGGGGGGGGGGGGGCGCTGGTACGTGCCTTGGCCAGCCTGGCACCTCCCGCTCACCGGCTCCGCCCCTCACCTCTGCTACCGGGCCTCCTGCAGAGGGGTGCAATCGGAGAGTGGGGGGGTGGGGGGGAGGGGAGGAGGGCAGCGCCAGCCCGCTCACTGGCTGGCCCCGCCCCCCACTGCCACCACAAACCCCCTCCCTCTGGCACCCACCCTGGCTGGCCTGGGGCCTGTGGGCTGGGGGCAGCTCCTGTGTTTAGCATCTGCCTCCTGGTGGTCAGTGTGCATCATAGCGACCTGTCGTTCCCCTGGTGGGTCTGCCATTTGGTCGATTTGCATATTAAGCTTTAATTATATGGGATTGTGTGGCCAAATATTTCAATTATTCAAAGGTAAAGCCCTTTCTAAACATATACAATAGTGACAAACTTTTATACACAAACTGTTTTGTCTTTGAAGGAACTCTGGGAAAAGGTAGAAGAGACTTTTAAAAAAAATCCCCATTGTACAGAGTAGAACCATATCACACATACACAGAAGAGACAAGTCCTGTCAGAACATGGAAGAATCTCATAACCAAGCAGGACTGAATTTACTTCTGTTTGTGTCAAGTGGACAATATCATCATTTGGACCTGAGAAAGCAAAAGTAATTTCTACCATATTGCTCCAGGTACCATAGCCCCTGCATTCCTGTCCATCCTTAGCATTGGCCACTGGGCTACGAAATTCTTAAGGTAGCATTTGGCTCAGATTCAGGTGGTAGGATTCCTGCTACCTGACCTCCATGCTTGTCTCTCTCACCCCTTCTCATTTGACAGGTAGCTACTGGGCACCTACCACATATCAGGTACCAGGGCTAAAATGTGACTGGTAACAGACATGGCTGCTGCTTTTCTGTAGCTCACAGTTCAGTGGAGGAGGTTGACATTAAGGAAATAATCACACAAAGGGACATGAAATTGTAAGTATACTAACAGTAATAGAGGAGAGAGATGCAGGTGGTGACAGGAGGGGGATTTGGGACAGGAGCCTGAGGTTTGGGCTAAGCCATCATTTAATTTCTTCCTAAGTGTTTCAACCTTGATATGAACCGTCTCCCACATAGTGACTGATTTAGGGCAGATGAGATATGCTGACTAGATCTGAATAAGATGAAAATTTTCATCACAAAACAACTTCCTGTGGATTTTCATTAGTGGAATGTGAAGTGCAGTGATGAATTGGCTTCATGAGGGCCTTGGTTCAAGTAAACTTCCTCTTGCTGCTGACCACCAGATTTGAGAAATTTATTTAAGATCAATATTGTGGGGGAAGGGAATGGATAGAAAAATGTGAATTTACCTTGCAGTCTTATTTGGTAAGCTGCTCTGCTCACCAAATAACTTTTTTGGGGTAAAATCTAACAAGATTATTGTGACACTTAATAAAGAAGGTTACTAGTACATATCATAGTTCCTACAGTGCCTGGCATAGTGAGTGCTGATTAAATTTAGTTCTCCTTGTTACTGGTTGGTGTGGGAGAAGCCAAGGTGGATGAGACACTGTGCATACCAGGTACAGACAGTCTCAATAGAGATATGATGTTTACCCACAAAAAGGGCAGTTTATGATGTGTGGGCCAAAGAGCAGCTATTGGCTTGACTTACCAAGTAGGCTGTAAGTAGTGCAGAGGTTCAAGAGAGGGATATTCTAGAGGGGTGTAGAGGGGTGGCAAAGGGAAAACATAAGTGTGTCCAGCCGGTAGACTGAGTTGTCCAATTTCCTGAATGCCTGATCTTCATAGGGCAGGATTGACTGGTGAGCGAGGTGCTGACACTTAACAGAGGCCAGGACACTGCACCCTATACCCCAGAAGAAGCTTCCCTTGTTTTCTCAGCCTCCTGCATGGAAGATGGGGAAGTAGAAAGAATACTATTTTTACTCTTTTCTCGAATGGAGCTTTGCACTAAGTACCTTATAAAGAAGTCCCTTTCCATTATTTTTAGGTTGAGATTTGATGAAGAGTTGTAGTAAAATCTGATTAACTGCATATACTCCCATTATAGAAGAACTAGAGGCCCGGTGCACGAAATTCGTACACTGGGGTAGCGGGGGGTGGGGGGATCCCTCAGCCTGGCCTGTGCCCTCTCACAGTCCGGGACCTTTTGCTGCTTACTGCTCCCCTGCTCACTGCTCCTTACTACTTGGCTTGCTGCTCCTTAGCGCTGCCGTGGAGACCGGAGAGGCTCCCGCCATCGCCGCTGCACTTGCCAGCCATGAGCCTGGCTTCTGGCTGGTGGCACTCCCCCTATGGGAGTGCACTGACCACCAGGGGGCAACTTCTGTGTTGCGTGTCTGCCACCTGGTGGTCAGTGCGCATCATAGCAACTGGTTGTTCTGGTTGTTCCGCCATACAGGTCGCTTAGGCATTTATTATATAGCTGTATATATCTTACATCTAACTTTAAGCTATTAGCCATTCTTTGCATTCCTTTCTTCTATCACAGGTTAATTAAACTCACATTCTGGTCAGAGTTTACTTTATATGGCAGAGTGTTTAACATTCAATTTTAAGAAAACTTTTCAATGAGAAGTAAAGGGGTAGGAATTTGATGAATTTAAGGCTCAATTGTTGTAGAATAAAGTAAGTATGTAAAAAAAAAATACAAGAAAATCTCTATTCTCTTTTTGTATCTAAAATAACAACGGCTGACACAAAGGCACTAAAAAAACTTGAACTTGGGTAACTGCACAAACAGGATTAAGAAGCTGCACGTTGACTGACCAAACAGATTAATGGGTGATGTATATGTGGCTATCTCATGGTTCTGAAAGTGTACCAGAGCAAGATAATGAAATTGCCTGTCAGGTAATCTGATTTGAGAATTCCAGTCATCTGTGAACTAGTGTGTGGGCTAATAAGCCAAGAGTTTGCCAAGACTCATTCTTTTTTAAGCTGCTCTGCTCACTACATCTGCCTCTGCAGGATATGTCAGACAACGTGTCCAGCACAGAGCAAAAGATGGAGAGGGCCCAGGTTACAGACAGTGGCTTCAGTCCCACTCCAGATTCTCAAACATTTCTCCGCTGTTCAGAGCTCAGCTAGAGAAAAGCACAGTTGCTCAGGAGAAGCAGGGTGACCTCAGTGCCTCCCTGCTGATGGACGCTGCTGTTGCTGAATCTCACAGCACGTGTTCCTGCAAAGGTGTGCAGGATAGATCTTTGAATCTTGGCTCTGTATGAGGAGCACTTTGACCTTGGTCATGATACATAACCTTTCTGAACTCAGTTTTCCTATCTGCAAAGTATAGATAATAATGCCCAATTCATAGGGTTGTTGGGATTAAAGTTCATCTCACAGTATTGGGCACAATTCTTGGGAGGTACAAGGATTAAAGGATTAAATAGAGGACTCTGCACACATCACTGATATTTTTATTTGCTTATCAATTTATCAGTTAGTTTCTTCCCACCATCTTATTTTTTGGGGGTAGGGAGGATGATTACATTTGTTTCCCTCTTTCACTTAATTGTTCCATGAGGATAAATAGAGAAACCTCACAATCACTACTAGTATGTGCTTGTTTTATTAAAATCTTACATGTATTATGCAAATATTAATTGTTCCTGTATCAATGACATAGAAAAATCATGGCAGTAATACTTCCTTTATTTTGGTATAAGATTCAACTAGAACATCAAAATGATAGGATTCTTAAAGAGATGCTCAAAGCTTTAATTATTTTTCTTTCTTATACAAATTAGAGATGTGCTTTAAATATACATCTGTTTATATTCTAGAGTAATTAATTTCTCGCTTTTTAAAATTGTTAGCTTTGAAATATTTTGTAGGAAACAAATCCTTCACTAAATGAGCTGTTATTGTCAGTACCATTTTAAAAATAGTGCTAACAGATTGTAGAGTGATCAGCAAGCTTTCTGGACATCAGTTGCAGCTTGCCTTTCCTTTGAAATAACTCTTTATTCTGCATACAGAATTTATCATAAAATTATTATACTTTTAAAAAGAACTATTTCTGAACTCTAAGTATTAATTTTGTTTTATAAAGTATCATAAAAAATACTTTTTCATCCCAAGTAAAATAGTCATAAAAAAAAATACTGAAAAGATAAATATAAAATATAATAGTGTGTGGAAGAAGAATCTAATAAGTGTAGGATTTTTTTTAAGCAAATACTCTTTCACTGACTTAATAAAGAATTAATGCCACAGAATGATTATGATGTATATACAATTTAGAAAAATTTTCAGTATGCTTCATTTCGTAGAAGGAAGTTCATAAATGGAATCAACTTCTCATCTATTATCTATTTAGTGAATTCTATAGAATTCCCATTGGATTTTGAAGATACATTAATGTCAGTAGCAATGGCCACAAAGTATGTGTGTGTCCTGCCGGTAATTGCTCTACCACTAGGAGAAGGCAGTCCATGTAAGGCCAACTAAAGATTCTGTTCAAGGTCAAGGCCTCCTTTGGATGTTAAAACAACTGTACCTTTGGGAGTGGTGAAATGGAGATGGTTTCTCCCCTTTAGGGATATAAAATCTAATGGGCGGGTTATCTTCCCTGGGTTTACAACGATCTTGACCTTTTGGAGTAGGTTGCTCTCACCAAGCTTTGAAAGCAGGGACCTGCAGGGCATTGGTGGAGTCGGGACGAGGTCATTCCTGGCTCCCATCTTTTCCCTTCATGTGTCACAAACTCTTCTCTCAACTAGAGCAGGGCCCCCAGTTATTGCAGAACAGGTGTTTAGAGCTCACCCCATCCTAGTGGTGGCTGCTGCCTGGCCACAGTTTCCTAGGGTCCCCAGGGAAGCCAAGAAAATATCTTAAGTTCTGGGGTATTTAGTGGATCAGTGGCAATAATGTTCCTTTCCCCATCACTCTTTCTTTCTTGGTGTATTTATATTGCCTCATGATCAGGATTTCTCCCTGGAGGGAAATTTATATCTAAGACCTAATTCCTTAGAGGAAAAGTGTAATCTTACCTAATAAAAGAGAAACATGCAGATTAACCATCACTCCGCTACACCCACAGCCAATCAGAGTGAGTATGCAAATTAACCCAACAAAAATGGAGGTTAATTTGCATATGCAGGCACAGAATGGCCAGGAGGGGCGTGATGCCTGCTATGAGGGGAAGGGGGGCGGCAGAGGGAGCTACTGGAGTGGTGCTCCAGACAGAAGTGAGGACTTGCCGGCTCCCGGGCGGGCCAGGAGTGGGGACATGCCGGCTCCTGGGCGGCTGGGAGTGAAGCCAGGGGAAAGAAGGTCTATTCTTGCATGAATATCGTGCAACGGGCCTCTAGTCTATCTATATAAAGAAGGAATAGGCAAATTAACTGTCATGCCATCACAAAGATAGGTGCACCCCCTGCCCCGGCGCCAGGCCGGGGACCTGAGGCTGCACCCCCCCCACCTGGCGGGGCTTGATGGGGGACCTCAGGCTGTGCCCCCCATCAGCAGGGCTTGACAAGAGTGGGGCCAGCTGGTTCTGGATCTCACCCAATGGAGGTGGGGCCAGCTGGGTCTGGGTCTCTTGCGAGTTTGAGGCATCACGGGTGGGTGGGGACTTGACTCTGGGTCCTGCGGCAGGCCCCAGACTCTGACAGGAGGAAGATTTTCATATACACTTTACTAATTTTCTTTCATCTCTGACACTTCTATTATAGAGAAAGGGCAAATAGCAATATTAAAATATTTCCTCTAATTAATCCCCTTTTAATGTGCATGAATTGCATGCACTGGGCCACTAGTAATGAAATAAGAGGTTACATTTATCCTTTCACAGTTTACAAAGTGTCCTCACATTCTCTTTTATACCCCAAACAAACTCTCAGAGGTAAATTATTACTGTCTCCGTGTTACAGCTTGTAGAAACGTGGCTCAAAGTGGCAGAACTGGACCCAGAAATCACTTTCTACAATGTGGGCTAGCCTTTCCCACTTCACCATGACATTAATGACTGCAGTATCTGGTGCACATGGCCAATATCAAAACACATTCTTCTCTGGATTTTTTAAAACCTCGATTCTCTTATTTTTGTAAAAGTAGAGAGTATTATGAATATATAAAGTTCTATGATAAGATGAAGCCCATCCATATGTATGGTTTTTGGACTAATATAGTTTGAGTTACTAGCATTTTTTAATAGTGCCTTGCTCTAAGTAGACTCCAGATATTGTTTCATTAGTGGAACAGTGAGATTGGTTAACGTAGACCTTGGAGCCAGCAGTCAAAGCTGAGTCTCTCATGCCCAGCTTTCTTCTCACAAATTACCTAACTTGTCTCTGCCTCAATTTCCTCACCTGTTTAATGGGATAATAGTACCTCCCTCAGGGGTTTCTTGAAAATCAAATGTTTTAAGATGTGTCTAGAACAAAGCTGGCCTCAGTTAGTATTGGTAGTTATTGTTATTGTCTTTCATAGTATTAATGTGATTGTAATTCTTTTCCCTCACTTTGGCTACTTTGATTTGCCATGAAGCTACGGTAAGGCTCCTAAGCCTTTTCCCACTTTTCCCTGCAGAAGTTACCCGAGACCCTGAGAACACTGATCATGTGCAGTGTTTGTGCCGCCGCAGTCACTGGCCAGGACTGCATCAGTCTACCAAAGCCAGAGTAAAAAAAAAAAAAAAAATATATATATATATATATATATATATATATATATATATATATATATATATAAAGTATTTGGCAATATTTGAGGAAAAAATTGGATTGCAATTAAAAAGAAGAAAGGAAAGACAAAGATTATCATAAAAGTACACTTTTAGCTGCATGTATTGGTCACAGGGAGAGAGTAGTGGGGATTCTTTTACTCTTTTTAAAAAAATTTACTGATTTTTTTTTTTTAGAGAGGAAGGGATAGAGGGAGAGGGAAGGAGATGTGAAAGAGAGATGTGGGAGGGAAACATCGATCAGTTTCTTCCCATATGTTCCCCACCTCCCCAACTGGAGTGCAAACCTGTAATCTGAGTATGTGCCTTGACCGGGAATCAAATCTGCCACCTTTTGGTGTAAGGGATGATGCCCAACCACCTGAGCCACACTGGCCAGGGCTCTTTTATCTTTGTAAAATCTAGCAGGCTTTTAATATTTTTTAATTTAAGCTTACATATTTTGCTTATAGTTCCCTTTCAGAGTTAAAGGAATTAGCATTTCTTAGATTTATCAATACATGTTTTGTATTCAAGTTAGGTAAGGAAAATTTAAAATAAATGTTCAGAGGCATCAGTTCCGATGGGCTAGGACCGTGGTCGGCAAACTGCGGCTCGCGAGCCACATGCGGCTCTTTGGCCCCTTGAGTGTGGCTCTTCCACAAAATACCACGGCCTGGGCGAGTCTATTTTGAAGAAGTGGCGTTAGAAGAAGTTTAAGTTTAAAAAATTGGGCTCTCAAAAGAAATTTCAGTCGTTGTACTGTTGATATGTGGCTCTGTTGACTAATGAGTTTGCCGACCCCTGGGTTAGGAGATGGGATGGATCAGGACTGCAGGGAGGAGGAACGGGGAAGTCATCACCTTCACGTGGACAGCCTCGTTTTGTAAGTGTACTGCTTGGTGGAGAAGAACATGGAGATTTGTAGGCAGGTAGTAGAGTAGACCAGAAAGAGTCCTTGGGTGAATTCCTACATCCAGGCTTCAGGCACGTGGGGCTCATCTAGTCTTGCTGCTGCTTTAAGGGAGATACACACTGTGGTCAGATTTTTTTTTTTTTTTTTTCTGAACCAAGGAAAACAATTGAACCTGTCATTACTACAGAAGATTGTAGTGAGAATCAAATGGGCGACATGTAAAGCAACTTAGAAAATGATAAAGCATCCGTCAGGCATGAGAGTGGAATGGATTTGAGCAGGAGTGGGAAAACTACACATTATGGATGGTCTATAACAATAAATGGCCCACAACGCCTGGGATACTTACTCTCTGGCCTTTCGGAGAAAGCTGGCGGACCTCTGGCTTAGAGCCTGGGTGTGAAACCTAGCTCTGCCCCCTAGGAGCACTTGGCTGGTGAATTTAACCTCTATAGCTCAATCTCTTTATCTGTGTAATGAAGATGAGGATAGTACCAATAGGGTGGCCAAGCGACTTAATACACATAATTACACATGTAAAGAGCTCCTAGGGCACTCTCTATAAAGTTGACATGGTATTAAAGTACATTTGTAAATGTATGGCGCCATTGGGTTAAATGACATTTTTTTAGGACTCTGATTCTATAACATTTGATGTTTACACACTAAAGCTTTTTAAACTTCCTATATTAACAGTTACGGAAGCTGACTCTATACTTTCCAGTGTACCTAGCAGGACTACTACTAAAACGCTACAATAGTCTCCCTAGAATAGCGGCTTACTGGTCTGGCCTAGAAGTATTCTAGGAACTGGAAGTCACTGCAGATGACCAAGTAATGACATTTGAGGCGGCTTCCCTGACACTAGATTCCCTTGTGATGATGAACAAATTGTGTAAGACTGAAACGTTTGGTGGGAGTCGAAATGTCTAAGAAAATGCATACATTTTATTTCAAGATGGAAAGTAGGAACAAAAATTGTGTTTTATAATGAAGGTATATCACATATATTTTATCACTTAGCCCTCATGCCAGTACTACAAGGTCTGTGTTTTTCTTCCCATTTGAGAATTGGGGGGGGGTGGAATCGAAGCTCAGAAAGATTAGTCAGTTCACCTAAATGCAGATGGTGAGCACATATAGCCATTGTTCTCTATAGCACCATCAAAGGGGAATAAACTCCAATCCCCTGTGTTCAGGTCCCAACACTGCCTCTCCTACCTATACACACGAGGAAACACTGATAGATGATAGAAATGGTAATGCGTTATGAGTATTGTTTAATTTACATATTAAAGTAAACATTCTAAATGCCTAGGTTCTAATCGTAATTCTCTGTGAAATTGATATTTGGCATCTCTGAGAAGATTGCTGGCAGAGTCAAATTGCTTATGGGTAAGGACCGGCAGTTTTGTGTACCCATCAGAAACCGGAGTGCATCTAAAAGCATCTCTGCTTTCAGTAGAACCATGTGAGAGCCCTTGACCTAGGATGAGAGCTATTTGCAGTATTCGTTGCTAATGTCTTTTCTGTTGTAAGAAGGCCCTCTAGCAAGCAGTCCCCTACTTGAGTACAGCTTGCCATCCTAAGAATTGGTCTAAGAAGCAGTCTAAAAGCTGAAAGGCAGACATGTCTCTTACAAGGAGTGATTTCATATCCAGAGAGCTGCAGGTATTAACCAAGCCCTGTTTACGTGTGAGACAGGCACTACTTCTGTCTGGGTCAGACAGCCCTGTGGGCGGGGAGAATCTTGACAGTTTTGGAAGCCTACAGATGTGGCTGCTCCTTTCTCATGACTGGAGAGAACAGGGCTCAGGGTGGCCACACCTTAGCCCAGGGCCTCTGCAAGGACTCACAGGGAGACCTCTTTCTTCTGGTCACTGCGGGAAACCCGGGATCCTCCAAAAGGTTAAATTTTGTGAGATACTAAAAGATAGAGGTGCCTAATTTGGGTGAGCATGGAATATGATAGTTCAGGCCCATCTGTTCACAAAAACTTCAGTTTACTCGTAGGAACTAGATACTTACTCTTACTTGCCATCTTCTTGAGGAGACTGAAAAGCTCCCATTTATTAGCTCTTTGAGTTTGGCAAACTATGACTATCCATTTCCTTACCTGTAAAATGAGGATCATTCTTGCCTTGCCTGTCTTAAAGACTTTGCAGGATCAAATGAAATAATGTCAGCTCTATCAAAGTAGGAGGATTATGGCATATAATTATTTCTTGGTTAATTACCAGGAAGAGTGAGATTGGTAAGGTGCCTGTATATTTGAAAGCCTCAATACTGTTGATCAATGTTCATTGTTAATCAACAAGAAAATAAGCATTCTCGAAACTATCATGCAAACCAAGTGTAATATGGGCTTACATTTTGTTATTCTAAAATTGATCAGGATCACTATTTTAGGAAACAGACTTTAAATGAATTTTTTCCTTTCCTTGAGTTTGATTGTATAAAAAAATATCCAGCATGCAAAAACGTATATGGGCAAGTATGTATGTTTTATGTAGTCTTCCTGCTGAGTGTCTGAATTACGTTATTCTACTAAATGGTCTCAAAGACTTTTGTTGGGTAGGTCTTGACCAGATTCCATTCTGCACTGTTGAACTTGGAGTGTTAGTTAGTCCTACCACCATAACCTACTAATGCCAATACGTTTTGTTAAGACTGCTTCCTACAGACGAGGGAACTGACAGGTGGTCTCACATTTTGCACATCTGGTTCTAAAACAAAGGGCTGATTCACAGCTACTCAGCACCAGTCTCTTTGCCTCTACTAGAATCGGGGTTATATATGTGACAGTGTCTTGTTGCTCATTGTCTAACAGGAATCAAAGCAGGTTTTTCCCACATTTCAAGCTTCACCTGTTGATTTTTTTCAGAAACTTACTCTTCCTACAAAAAAAAAATGGTCTAAAGGTATATTTGCAACATTTTTTGTTGCTGCCCTCAGAAAAGTAATCATCTTATATTAAACGTATGAGGCTAAATTGTAGGAAAAAAATATTTTGATCATAAATAGTAGCATGTGGGTATGCAATACCCAGTTTTCCCCATATAGTCCAAGTGTGGGAAAGTAATAAATTAAAAATTCTTTGTTTTGTAAGGTTTATGTTGATTATAAGCTTCAAAAAATTTAAAAGGAAAGAAAACATGGCTAGCTTTATCCCACTCTACCCCAACTTAAATAATGAATTGGATTCTGAGGTTTAACTTTGAATCTAATTTCAGCTATGCTAGCTATGTTTCCTTGGGTAGGTTAGTTTGCCTCGCTATTTTTCATTTTCCTCATTGGAAAATTAAAGTTCAGACTGCTGATTTTATTTTTTTTTTTGGTGTGTGTGGCTCTTAAGCAAAACTACCACCACAGAATTTTATAGAAACTTGGTAGGATCTTGGAGCCTACTACATAAAGAACTAACCACCTTATTTGAAATAGAATCCTGTTTTAGGGTATGATTTTTATTTGTTTATCTAAAAAATAGTGATTCTATCTGATCCAAAGCACTGATTTTAATAACAGATTCTTCTAAACAATTTTGCCGAAGTTATATTACCACAACATTTCTGGGGGTGGGGTGGAGGGATGCACAATTACACAATCACCTCTTGTGACATTCACAGTGAGTGTACAGCCTCAAAAAGAAAAATGTTGTTTGATTTCTTTTTAATGGTGAAAAATCACAGGGGACTTTATATGACTGTATAATCTACTTAATGTCTTTTTTTAATGCTCTGCCGCCAACTCTACCAAAAAACGTCCTGCGAAGGGTGAACACGAATTCTGTATTTATTTGCACAGCATGCATTGGTTCCATGAGGTAGACGTCTATTTCTTTGAACGGCATCTGTATTTTGCCCCAACTTATTCGATTTCAAACTGTAAATCGAAAACCCCTGACCAAGGGAGCTTTGTTGTTAGGTGGCTTGGAGGATGCTGCATAACACTGTCACACCTGTATCATTGTCCCCGAGATTTCTGTGGTAGGAAGGAACCAGTGCCACTAAAGGAAAACAGCAAACCCATCTTGATCCTCCTCCGGAGAGCCGGATCTCAGGAAGTTGGAACATGAATCTCCCGTCTGGCATCTCTGGGAAAATTTCTTGCTTCAGTTACCTTCCTCTGGGGACCTGAAGGAAGCTGTATCGTCTCGGCTTTTTCTATTGCATTCTAATTTTCAGCCCGGCCAGTGCAGTACAGTTTAGCTCTGATCTATGTGTACAGTAAGAGAATGAAGCCACAGTAAGGAATACAAAAAGCCACTTCTTTTGCGGCTTGATTAAAACCATCCACTTGTAGTCACTTGGTTGTCAGCTTGAGCTCATCCCTGGGACTTCTTCTCTGCCTCTCAACTCCATTCATCATTGCAGAGAGCACAGAAGAAGGAGGATATATAGTGCCCTGTGCTTGCTTAGGCCTTAGCAAATATCAATTCATCACCAACTGGACTTTAAAAAGGCCCATTCATTGGCATGTTAGGACATTACAACTTACCCAGTGTTCCCTGGTGCCAAAGGAGTCACATGACCGGATCTGAAAACAAAAAGAATTCCACAATATGTTCTTGGAGTTATTAATAAAAATAACTGCTGGTTGACAGGAAAGGCATATGGCAGATTTAAGATGCATGGCCACAGTATTTTGTTCTTTAAGAAAAAAGAAAAAATTATTCCTACATCAGGGCTGAATGTGTGTGTGTGTGTGTGTGTGTGTGTGTGTGTGTGTGTGTGTTAATGCACCAGAAAATCCCTAGCCCTGACAAGCCATTGATGAGGTGTTTTCAATCTTCAACGAGCTTCCTATTTCATTGCTGTGCCATTGAGCCCTTGTAATACCGAGATGGATAAATGTAATCAGAGCAGTTGGCTGCCTGAGATCTTTTTTAATGCACTGCTTCGGACGCAGTACATATGCCGTGCAAATAAATACAAAATTAGTGTTCCTGTTAGAAGCGTGTGGTGAGAATGAGTGATTTGTCTTGCTTATGAAAGGTGCATACATTTCCGCTCATAGCTGTTTATCAGCGCCTCTTTCTGCTTATGGATGCGGAGATGGAATTCATCATTTGTCAGCGCACGAGCAGATGTGCTGGAGACAGCCAGATTGATCCGTGAAGATGAGCAGAGCAGCTCCAGTGCTAGGGGCGGCCCTGCAAATTGTATTATCTTCAGAGACTCTTGTCTACTAGCTCAGTTCTGAACTGTGGGACAATAAGGAAGGCTGTCTTTTTCCACTTTTCACTCCTGCATTTGAAAATATAGCCACTTTGGGATAGCTTAATGGAAATGGAAAAGAACCTCAATCTCTCTGCCGCGCAAAATCGACCGAACGTTCGTTTTTCCGAAGCTTCGCTCTCCTCTCCTGAACACAAATATGTTACTTGATGTAGAAGAATTTCAATGTAAAATAAAACACTAATCTCAGAGTTTCAGAAGCGTCGTCTGCTCTGTTTTCAAACAGCTGTGAACAAAAATTTCCCTAAGTTCACAGAAGTGGTTTCCACAAGGACCACATTAGGAGGCCAAGGTAGTGTGTTATGTGGAGAAAACGAATGGCTTTCCAAACGTTTGACCTGCTTTCAGTCTGTGCAGAAGGCCTATTGAAGCCGAGTTGATTACAGAGCCATCAAAGGCCCTTCTGGCCAACAGAACTCCTGTGCGCCGTGTACTGTTGAAAATTACCGTCTGATGCCAGTAGACTGAAGAGCTGAACACGCGTTGCTGAGGAGCTCTGCGTGGCTTTCCGACCACAGGGTCTTGACCCTGGCCTGAAGTAATTAACCGCCTAGGAGCCACATGGTCCTCAGGGCATCTGGGAAGAGAATGTATCCTCATTCTTAATGAGTGGATGCAAGTGTAGAAGCTGAGCCAGCTTCTGAGACAGGGTCCACCTGACATGCAGAGGGAGCTGAAGTAGTTTCATTGTGTTCCTGTGGCCTCTGTTCTGCATCTGTAGCCCCTCAGTGAACATTTTCCTTCCTTTCCTTTTTTTTTTTTTTTTGTTAATCCTCAACAAAGGGTATTTTTTCCATTGATTTTTAGAGACGGTGTAAGGGAGGGAGGAAGGGAGAGGAGAAGGAGAGAAAGAGGATGAGGATAAGGATGAGGGAGAAGGAGAGAGAAATATCGATGTGAGAGAGAGACACATTGATTGGTTGCCTCCCTCACACACCCTGACCAGGCCGGGGAATGAACCTACAACCCAGGTATGTGCCCTTGACCAGGAATCGAACCCATGATCCTTTGGTACGCAGGCTGAGGCTTTAACCACTGAGCAACACTGACCAGGGTTCCTGTGATTTTTTTAAAATATATTTTTTTATTGATTTCACATAGGAAGGGAGAGGGAGAGATAGAAACATCAGTGATGAGAGAGAATCATCGATTGGCTGCCTCCTGCATGCCCCCTATTGGGAATTAAGACCACAACCTGGGCATGTGCCCTGGACCAGAATTGAACTCAGGACCCTTCAGTCCACAGGCCGATGGTCTGTACACTTAGCCAAACCAGCTAAGGCGTCTGTGATTTCTTTTTAATCACATCGGTATAAAAGAATTTCATACTCATTATACCTAACACCGTGGTTGGCAAACTGCGGCTCGCGAGCCGCATGCGCCTCTTTGGCCCCTTGAGTGTGGCTCTTCCACAAAATACCATAGCCTGGGCGAGTCTATTTTGAAGAAGTGGCGTTAGAAGAAGTTTAAGTTTAAAAAATTGGGCTCTCAAAAGAAATTTCAATCGTTGTACTGTTGATATTTGGCTCTGTTGACTAATGAGTTTGCCGACCACTGACCTAACATATCAGAACATTAGAAATGTTGCATGTGTTTTTGAGATGTGGCCCATAGTCTTGGACACATCTGGCTTATAGCCGGTATTACTGCACCAACAGGAAGGCCTTCAGCCAAGCCCTGACACCATGACAGGCAGGTAATTCTTGTGGAAGATGTGGCTTTGGTGGATTAGGGAAAGGAAAAGGTTTGATGTGTGACTTTCGTTGCCTCAGTTAGCTAAGACCTGGGAAGGGCTTCAGGAGGTACTGTAGACAAGGAAACGTGTTTTCCCTTGTCATCCACCTTTTCAAAGTTGGTCAGTTGGGCTTGTCATTGATGATTTTTTACGAGTCACATGGTTTCAAAGACAACGTCAAGGATGGAGAGGTGGGCAGTAATAACTAAAATGATGCGTAGACATGTTGTGAAATGAAAAAACTATCATATATGATGGTAGAATAATGGTGTGTGTTGTTGTTTTTTTTTTTTACCACATCTCTGAGAAAGTTCTTCAGAACTGTTCTTTAGATTTTTTTCACCATATATTTATTTAGTAATTAAAATGGGCCAGGCATAGTGCTAAACATTAAAAGGAAGATGGGAATAAGACATTCCCTGCTCTTTATGCACTCGGTGGGGCGGGGGGTGGGAGGCAAAGTAAATAACTGATTGTAGTCCTTGCCCGTGAGGCCTGAACTGAGAATGCTCGAGTACTGAGGAGGGTGTAGTTCCTTCTGTGGGACCAGCCTTTGAGTTGCTCAGAATTTAAGCAGACTCTGAAGATAACTGTTAGAGTTTACAAAGATTCCTTATTTGCTTTGTCCAAGGGCTGCTTTTGTGTAATTTGGAGTTCAGAGTTTTATAGTCCTTCACAGAACACAACCTCTCTCCAAGACACAACTGCCCCTCATCTGTGAGGGGGCCCTGTGTTGGACACACAGAAAAAGCATCCATGCTCTGCCTCATTCTCAGGTGCTCGGGGACACCATGGATGTGAGGTGACAGCTCTCTGATGCTCTGTGCAGGGCCCTTTAAGAGATTTTCAAATCCCTCTGTGGGGCTGAGCCCCAGCATTTACAAGGGTGTTCTACTCGGCAAATGCTGCGTCTCCACCACCGAGCTGTCACTGGAACTGTCTGATTGAACACTAGCAAGTGCTCTCTAGGAGGGAGGTCCTTATTGCCCATTTTCCCGGTTTCCTAAATGATCTTAATTGCTTTGGTAAAGAGGCATCCATTCTAAATCTCCGTCCCACCAGGGGTGATCTGCACAGTAAAAAGGTTTAGATTACCCCAAATGTCAGGACCCCCACAGATACAATGGGCTTCCCGCCGGGGCCCACCTGACAGGCTTCTTCTCTCTCTGACACCTGCACTGTCCAGAACCCACAGCCTCCTGGACAGACCCCGGTTTCCTGTCCTCCTATGAGGTTAAGGAGCCATAGCCACTTCCCTGTACCTTTTGATTTTCGTTTAAATTTTCAGAATCTAGAATGAACAGAACTTATGTGTTAGGCATTTTTCACCCCATTTAAAAACCTATTAAATATGAAATATATATATAAGTGGTAGTCTCACAGATGATAACGTTCTGGATACGAAAGTTGTGGTTTTCCTTTTGGCTCAGTGGCTTCTGAAAAGTTGGAAGTCCGAAGAAAGAATGTTAGTTAGACTTTGGAGTATTTACCTCTTGGTTACTTTTCTTCAATCCGTGTTCTTCATTTCTTTTAGTTAGTCTTATTCCCAAGTGATATCCTCAGAAAACTTTGTACCCTCTCTC
Source organism: Eptesicus fuscus (assembly GCF_027574615.1). Taxonomy (NCBI): domain Eukaryota; kingdom Metazoa; phylum Chordata; class Mammalia; order Chiroptera; family Vespertilionidae; genus Eptesicus; species Eptesicus fuscus. The sequence goes on from NC_072476.1 coordinate 50,765,966, forward strand.
TATAAAAGTTGTTTATTCCTAAGTAAATGGGAAAGAACTAAAAGAACACTGAAAATAAAACATTTGAGTTACTTGCCCCTGCCAAGATATTCTTTGTGTGAATTTCTGGGTCTGGAAAATAGCTTCCCCCCTCATTTCCATCAAGCCATGCGAAAGAGTTGGGGGTAGAATAGGTTTGTCATATTTGAAAAAGGAAATGATTGACAGTGTCACTTAAATTCAAATGTCTCCTGAAAAGAAATATAAAAGGCCCTTTGAAGAAGTTACTTTGAAATCTGTCTGTCTCTCTCTCTTTTTCTTAACCTGGCATCCTCAACTTATTTTTCCTTGTACTTTGTTCTTTCAGGCTGATAGGTGAGAGGTGAATTTGGCTCTTCTGAGTGGAGGCTCCGGGAATGCGCATCACACGTGTCAAATATTGTGCAACTCTGCCGGGCAGCCCCGCCCCGATGGGCTTGGAGCCGGCCTTCGGGTGCCTCCCTGCTGGCCTCTTTCAGGTCTCGGGAGCACCAGTTCCTGGAGCTGCCGGGCTGTGTAGCAATCGTGTGAAGTACACAGTGGGCCTGGGATTAGGCCGTCACTTTTATTTTCACTTGCGACAGACAGTCCACCTGCCCTGTGAGCATGTGAGCCAGGCAATTCGGGATAGACAGAAGGCAGTCACAAGTGCGCCTCCTGTGAGCTTGTGAGGCGCGCCTGGTGACTACTCAGGTGATGAAAACCACTTCCAACAAGTGAACTAATATTTAATCCAAACGAGATTAAGGCATAGTCATAGCTCAGATGTTACCAAAGCTGATAGTTATCTCTCTAAATACCAACCAGAGTTTCTGGATACTTGGTGTTCTGCAGTGTAAAGAGATGAGTCAGGCTGGCCGATAACCAGGTGAGTGCTTTTCTTCCTCCTTCCGGATCACTCATTAGTCATATTTGCAGAACAGAGAAGGCATGACCCTGTGTTTCCCCCGCCCATATCCCACAACAACACAGGTTTCAAAAGGAAAGTGAAGTGGTGGTTTATGAGCAGACTCATTGAGAGTTCGTCATTTTATATTCAAAGGACAGACCCTAGATAACTCCATCCTCTCATCCCCATCTTTTACTAATTTGACACCAGCTGTACTTGTCCTTTCCACAGGAAATCCTCCGTGTCTGCAGCACTAGGGAACGTGGAGCTCTTATCTGAGTTTACTTCATGTTCTCTTTGGCAATTTCCTTTCTGTACAGTTTTGGGGGCAGGAAGGTTCTCATCTCTTGTTCTTTATGACTAACTTTTTAAGCATTCTTATGACATTAAAGCATTTTACTAGTAAATTAGGCAAGATTTATGAAGACATGCAGTGACAGTGTGTTATTTTTCTTTCCTTAAAAAGCGTGGTCCCTATGTGTGTTCAACTCTTTGAGTATATGGGGAATAGAAGGGTTGCATGTGATCTGATTTTAACAGAATGTCAGCATTTTCTTTGAAAGTTAATTTTCTTGAGAATTTTCAGTGTTATTTTTTCTATCATTTGCTTGAAAACGTGACTTTGAAAGATCTTCACTCTATATTGTATCAACACAAATATAAAAAAGTTTTGTGGTCTATCTACAAAACATTTATAATACACAAAAAATTTAGGTATCTGGAGATATCAATAGAGCAGAGAAAATAATTGTTGGCTGACTTATAGAAAATTTCCCATGTGTAATTCAGTCAGGTCTTCAAAAGATAGCTCTTATTTTTTCCCTGCCCTCTTATCTTTTAAAATTTTATTATCTATGGCTTCTGGCTACTTAGAAAAAATTTTTTCTTTATTACAGTTTATTGGCCTTGAGGTTGAGGTGCACCTGCCATAATCTGTGTGTGTATAGACAAAATGTGAGGTATAACCACCTGGCCCTCGCTCTACAGTCTATAAACCAATATAAGTTTCAGCTCAATGGTATGTGAAAGAAAATTGACCCTATTATCTCTAGTCCAATATTTTTGTTATTCCTTCATAAATAATTCATGAGTAGCTTTGGTAATTTTTATTGCTATTTTTGGAGTTGTGGATTTTGATTACATTTTTCTGATTATAATATTTATCATTTGTAACATATTTGTAAAATTCTAATGAGTTACAAGTAAAATAAAAATCCATAGATAATTGCTGTTAGAGTTTCGGTGCATTAACTTTCAGTATTTGTTTCTGGATACATATTCTACTTAATTGTTCTCACTTAATATAATTATTTTTACAGCCATTAAAATCTTTATAAAGTTGATTTCTTAATTAAAAAATTTAAATAGGAATCTTTATCCATATTTTAATTATTTCCTCAGGAAAATTCCCAGAATTAGACTTTTTTTTTGTCAAAACCTATGAACACTTGACAATTTTAAATGTATATTACCTAAGTGCTTTTAAAAAAGCTCTTTCAGATTTATGGTCTTAAGGCATCTGAAAGTATTGAGTGATCTTTTCATTAGCTTTAATATTTTGTAGCAAAATTGACTATAACTTTACATCTTTAACCTCACTGATAAGGGGGGCATTTTCATGTCTATTATACATGTGCATTATTTCTTCAATCTGCTCATAGTCTTTGCAACGATGCCTTCGAAGGGTTAGGGCAAGAGGTTGTGGATGATCAACTTTTTCCAGTGACATCATGTTCATTTCAATAAGACTTTTCCTTTCTTAAATTTGTGAAAAATAAATTGGATTCTTTTTATAGTAGCAAACTTACATAAAGAGGTTTTGTCATGCGTTCTCAATCTGGTTTTAGATTACACATTAGAATAACTACTTTGTGCTTCTTTTGTCTTGCCTGTGTATTTTAGTCATAGGCATAATTATATACGTTCATAAAGCTTCAAGAGTAGCATGCTCTCTGTGCTTTTCTTGTCTGCTTTTTGACTTGCTTCCTCCCCCACCTCACGCCCAGGAGAGATCCTTGCCTCCCTTGAGCCCATCTGTCAGGTCATCTGTCTGAGGACTTGCCCTCTCAGAATCATCCAGAACAAACAGTCCATGGCTAAAGAAAAGCTGATGAGCGTTTATGCATGAAAGGCAGACGTATCTGTCTTAGCACTCCCTGTGTGTAGTCAGAGGCAGGAAGCCCTTGGCCAAGGTGTGATTTCAGAAACCACACGCAGAAGCCTATTCTGACCTCTGGCTCCAGCACCAATGCTTCTTTCAGTGAGACCCCTCCCGCTTTGTCCTTTTAGCCAGAGGTTTCTTCCAATGCTATGTTGACTGGTGGAATTTTTTAAAGACCTTTCAAAGTCAGGTGATTCCCTGCTCCCCCATTAAATCTCACTTCCCTTCGTAGCTTAGTCTCCATGCCTGTGGTGGTCATGGATTAAGTACATTACCGGCAACCAGGCCGCGGTTAGTGTCTGGTTAGTGTTTTCCATTACTCTCTCTTCCCTTGTGTTCAGAGAAGCAGGGAATCCCTTGTGGGTTCAGAGCCGGGAATAGCCCTTCACATTCCACTCCCCTGGCAAATGGTGCAGCTCTTCTTAACACCATAAATTAAATTAGCACATGTGGCCTTAAAACAGTACAGGCATGGAAGGCATGATTATCTTTCTGAGAAAATGATCAGGGGCCACATTCAAAGAACCCAGTGTCTTCCAGGCAGTTCTCAAGGACATGATGTGGCATGACCTCTCTGGGCACAAATGGGATCTTAAAGTCTGCCTTTTCATTAGTATACTAGTGTGCATTCTGTGTATTATGCTTTGAAAGCTGTGAATGTTACGACGTGGCTTTTGTTCCCATGTGTGAGTTGTTAATTGTATAAGCCGGAAATGCAGACACCATATCAAGGGAAGGCAGCCTTAACAAAAGAGAAATGCTGAGTGCCTCAAAGGAACAGCTGCATAGAAAGGTGCATGCTCTCCCCTCAACCCCTACCCCCAGACTCCGATGCTCATATGCTGTCATTGCCACAGAATCAGGATTTTACTAATGAAATACTAAATTAAGAATGGAGCCCTGGCCAGTTTTGCTCATTGGATAGAGCAGACTGAAGGGACCTGGGTTTGATTCTGGTCAAGGGTACGTACCTTGGTTGGAGGCTTGATCCCTAGCCCTGGCCGGGGTGGGTGCGGGAGGCAACCAATGGATGTGTCTCTCACAATGATGTTTCTCTCTCTCTCTGTCTCTCCCCATCCCTTCCACTCTCTCTCTCTAAAAATATCAATGGAAAAATATCCTCAGGTGAGTATTTAAAAAAATTATAGCCCTGACTGGTTTGGCTCAGTGGATAGAGCGTCCGTCTGCGGACTCAAGGGTCCCAGGTTCGATTCCAGTCAAGGGCATGTACCTTGGTTGCGGGCACATCCCCAATAGGGGGTGTGCAGGAGGCAGCTGATCGATGTTTCTCATCTCATTGGTGTTTCTAACTCTCTATCCCTCTTCCTTCCTCTCTGTAAAAAAAAAAAAAAAAAAAAAAATTATGAATGGAACATAGACTATCCATTTCATCTCTTCTTGAACCTTATTTTTTTAAAAAAATATATTTTATTAATTTTTTACAGAGAGGAAGGGAGAGGGATAGAGAGCTAGAAACATTGATGAGAGAGAAACATCCATCAGCTGCCTCCTGCACACCTCCTACTGGGGATGTGCCCACAACCAAGGTACATGCCCTTGACCGGAATCGAACTTGGGAACTTTCAGTCCACAGGCCGACACTCTAGCCACTGAGCCAAACTGGTTAGGGCTCTTCTTGAACCTTCTATTCCTCCTCTCCGTTTCTGGTGAAATGTGTATCTGCAGTGTTTTACCCAGTTCCCATGCAGAGTAGATCCTATACAGTCCATCAGATGAGTTTACTGAATACATGTTACTCATTCCATCCCTGTTACCTTTGCTTGTGCTCTTAACTGGCTAGGACTACCATCCCAGCATCCAGCTCATCTAAATCCCCCTCCTCCTTCATTGTGCTTACATGTGTGACCTTTCTTATTTTCTTGTTGGTCACATAGTACTTAATTTGAGCATCTAAATGTTTCTGTGCTCAATGAGATTGTAAACTCTTAGAGGGTAAAGAGAGGGCTTCCTTTTGTACTTCCCAGAGTGGCAGGAATAGTGCTTTGCACATATTAGAGCCTCAATGATTCATTAATTTTTTTTCTTTAAGAAAATGGATTTGATTGGATAAGCCTGAGAGGGAATACAGGTGCCTCCTCTATATTGACAAAATTTGTCCATAGTGGTGAAATTTTCTTGGCCTCAAATTACGTAGTAAATGAAAATGGATGCATACTTTGTAGAACTATTTTTAGCTCAAATTTTCCAAATTGACTATAATGAGACACATTATCTGTAGAGCTTCCCCTCTTCCTGCTTCTCTAGCTTTACCAATCCTTTTAAGTCTCAGCCCACTGTCCAACTCTATAAAAAAGCCTTCTCCATCTTTCTAACCTCAGTCTGTTCTTTCTTTGCAACCCTGGAGAACAGCTGACTGTCCTACATTTATTATTGGTAAACACGGGAGTGTATTATATTCTCATCATCGGTGTGTATCTGGCTTCCTTCCATAACTAGATTGCAGCCTCCTTCCAGGTCTCAGGACTATAGTTTAATCCTTTTGTATACAGCACAGTAATTAGCGTAATGTTTGCCCCTGGATTTGGGGAAACGCATTCAGAAACTTGGTTTGCATGAATCTCACCTAATGACTGTGTGTTTTACCTAATATCTGTGTGAGCTGAACAAATCACTCTACCTCTCTGAACCTAAGTTTTATCATTCGAAAAATGATTATAATCTCCCTCAGGATTGTCATGAAGATTAAAAAAGGTTATGTTTGAGCAAATATTCTTAAAGTGTAAACCCACATATTAATGGAAAAAATGATTGTGATTACTTGAGGAAACTCTGTTTTCTGTATCTCCAAGCTAAGAATCATGCCTGGCACATAGTGCCGAAAAGTATTTTTTTAACCTACATTAGTAAGTTGATTGGAAGATTTATGAGTTTCTGTTTTACATATTTTTTCCACATTTCTTAACATGAAATACTTTCTGACTTAAGAATTTGGGCATGTTGTCTACTTATTTCAAGGTTGGTATGTTGACCATCCATTAGAAATAATAGATTATAAACAGTGTTCATGGTGTGCTCAGAATAAATTATTAAAACATTGAAAAGTTTTTATTAACAATATACATGGCCAGAGCAATATAAAGATGTGGTTGAATGGCTTGTGGTAGGAAATGAAGGAAAGTATTTTTCAAAAGTAGTTATAATTCTTTGTCAGTAATTTTCTACCCTAGTTACATATTAGAATCATCTGAGTTGCCTAAAAATGTTCACATTCTTGAGCTCTGCCCCAATTAAATCTGGATTTTCTTTTCTGTGTAAAAGGTCAGCTCATTGTTGCTATAGGTAAATGGTATGAAATAAGCATGTTATTGCATATTTCCATGTGTTATCATTTAACATCTTATGAAATGTGGCTGCTTATCTGGCAGTAGGAATGTTGCAAAGAACTAAAACAAGAAGCATTGAAAAATGGTCAGTGAATGCCTCCTCCATTATGAGGTACACTGTGCTAAGTGAGCAAAGTTGTTCAAGCAGTGGTCTCTGCCAGTGATGAGTGCTTGGCTAGTGGGTAGAAGACACTATGGAATCAGGGAAGACAGGATACAGTGCATGAGTAAGGAAAGGCTTTAGAGCAGTGGTTCTCAACCTTTCTAATGCCGTGACCCTTTAATACAGTTCCTCATGTTGTGGTGACCCCCAACCATAAAATTATTTTCGTTTCTACTTCATGACTGTAATTTTGCTACTGTCGCGACCCACAGGTTGAGAACCGCTAGCAGGGTCGCCTAAGACCATCAGAAAACACAGATATTTACATTACGATTCATAACAGTAGCAAAATTACAGTTATGAAGTAGCAACGAAAATAATTTTATGGTTGGGGGTCACCACAACATGAACTGTATTAAAGGGTCGCAGCATTAGAAAGGTTGAGAACCACTGCTTTAGAGGATAAAATAGGAACTTCCCAGGTAGACAAGAAGTGTAGACTAGACAATGGGTGAGGAATTCTAACTATTTGCAAAACAAGCCATGCTAGCCTTTCCTTTAGACCTTGCACACAGTGGCTGTCCCATAAATATTAATTATGAGTAATGATAGTGATGATCCTTATGACAAAAATTAATTGCTAACTCTTTAGTCCAAAAGGACCCAAAGGACCTTATTGAGTAAGAAAATGGACCACACACTACATTCTTTGCATATGACTTTTCCAAATCTGGAAATTTCTTCTTATAGCCAGTAAAAATTATTTGTGCTGTTGAGAGAACTCTATCTTCCATCCTAAATTTAAGAATTCTTAGCTTACATTCTCTCTATAAAATATTCTTTCATGTAATGAAAATCAGTATATTTTTCTTTTCAAACTTTATCATAATTTTATGAATTTTTGGGTTTTATTTTGTAGTCTTTGAAAATTTTTATTCGATCTTGACTCCATTTGTTTTTGTATTTTATCCTTTAGGGTCATCATAGTTTTAATAAAGGTGCAATCAGGCCCATATATTGTAACTCGATTACGTTCAAGGTTTTCAGTACTATTTATTATCTGGTACTACTGTAAATTACTTGCTTTTTAAACTGCACACTGTGTTGTTTGTTAGGTGGGGGTCATAAGCCTTCTGATCTCTTTTCTTCTGTATCTACAAATAGTCACTGTTCACCTGGTACATGTGGCATTTATTTTTGCTTTCTAAGTCTATAGTCCTCTCTCTACCTATCCACCCACCACTATTGAATGCCATTTATTATTCCTCTTCTCTCTTGGACAATACAATTTATTATCCTCTATTTATACCCCAGGTATGAGGGAGAGCTAAATGAAATAGGTCCTACTATTTTTTTCTTCTTTTTTCTCTCAGAGAAAGCATACATGTAGGAGGGTATATCATATTTTTTTCATGAAAAGTATAGAAAGTCATTTTGTATAGAAAGTATAGAAAATGGAATATTTTCCTTAGTGACAAGCTTCCATTATGCTTTTATTTATTTTTTTCATGAAAGGAATTTATGCTTTTTAGAATCAGGCTCCCTTTGAAGCTATGCCATTCCCCTTTCTATCAATTTTGTGTTCCTTTAGAACATCATTTGGTTGATAAATTTCCTAGTATCCTGTTTAGCTGTCAGATATTGATAAGCTTTCGGGGAGCTCACATACACTGTTCATTTCACCCCAATTCAGTGCTATTTTCCTTATCTGCGGTCTACCAGAAGTAACTTGGGGTTAAGGTTTGGCACTTCCTCCTCGTGTTTTGGCTTTGGCATTGCAAACATATCACAAAGCAGATATAATATGCGTACAAAGCCGTAGAGACACTCACTAGTAGAACCTTGTCAGCTAAGAAGCAGGAAAGCTTCTGAAATCTGAAAATTGTGCTGAGCGTATTTATGATAGCATGCTTGAGTTTATCAATGAAAGCACAACTCGCATTATGTATTAAAAATGAACTAGATCTATATTCTTTATCATGATTAGCCCTTTAACACCATATATAAAAGTAATTAATAGCTCATGCAATTTGCATGTGTTGCTCTCCCTTAGCTCACGCGTTTACATGGAAGTACCCACATACACAAAAGGAAAGAGGCCTCCAGTAATGTTCTTTAGACAAGGGAGAGAGCATCAGACCTCTTATAGCTTATGTATCCTCAAACTCTATTTATGGTTTAAGTCAAGATCTTGAAATGCTTGCTGCTCCCAGGTTTAATTGGTTTTGTCTGCTTTTATCATAACAGCCTTATCTCTGCAGAAAGTTGCATGGATAATATTTGGAGATCAGAATTCAAGCCCTGACACACAGTGTCATCTAGCAATTAAATGTTATTTGATAGTTGTGTGTGTGGCTCAGGTGTTGGGGAGCTCCTGCCTCTGGTTGACAGTCTTTACAGCATCATAAACTGGTCCTCAGGGGAAATCCGGACGTGGAAAGCTTTCGGAATAGAAATGGCTAGCAAAGCCAGGGTAAAATGCAGTTCAGGCTCTCGTGGCCGGACCAATCATTGACTGTTGCCTCATGACTGTGCAGTTCAGGCCTCAGAGATATTTAATTATTTCGGTGCTTGCATTTTGGTGAAAGGATAAAGAAGCTGTCCAGCTTCGTGACACAGATGCTGATGTATATTTTGGGGGAGCCCATTAAATGGATCAGCATTGCTTTCCACATACCCAATTTAATCCCTCATATGAGAACTACATAAAACATCCTCTTTATGGGAGAATTCTTGATGGATGTTTAACTGCATAGATCTAATTAGATGCAGAGCAAGACTTTCCCCAAATGATTAACTGGCAAGATTAGGTAGACCTTCCTTTGTTTTGTTGGGATTTGAGCTTTCTTCCTATAATATTCCTTTTTATCTTTTAAAATGAGTTCCTGAAAGCAGAAATAGCGGCAAACCAAGCACTTGACACAGCTTAGGTTTGAAGAGTATTATAGTTATTCTTCTGGGCTTTTGCAGGAGTGGATTACCTCTTTAACTTCCTATGGCCTGTGTAGGGGAGATAGGGAGAGGCCCAGTTCGGGCTTCTCTGTAGGTGAAGCGCTGGAGTGTTCTGCTCATTATATGTTTTAATTGCTCCGTTGTGCCTGGAATGTAGATTAACTCTTGAACACCTGAAAAAAGATTCCCCCTTCATATGGAGAGCAGTGAGGATGAGAGACAATGGGATGACAAATGAGATGGCTAAGTGGAGCCCTGATCAATAGAGAGTGCTGCCCATTTGGGTAATGGACATCCCTGTCATCTCAGCTGTTAAAGAATTCAGCAGAGATGAGTCCCCAAAGGTCTGCAAAGTATAGGCATCCAATACAGGAAACATTACCACCTCCCTTCCCCAACCCCAATAAATAAAAAGGTGCACCTCAGGAGCTCACTCTTTAGCTGCAGCGAGCTGTCATGCGTGGAATTTATTGTAGTCTATTTTCAAAAATCTGTGCACAAAGCAGAAAGGCAACCTGCAGACTAGGGGATGGTCTTTGTTTTCTCAGTCCTTGAAGGTGGTGTGAACACCTTAGGTGATCTTGTGTGTGGCGAAGAGAAAAGTCTTCGGATTTGAAATTTGGAGGTGGTTTAAATTGCTGTCTTAAAATGTTCTTCCCTCCACCTGGTGATTTAAAGCCAGCAGGTTTGGCAACCAGGAAGCTTGACGAATTGCTTTTGTCAGACAGCCATATGGCAGGTGGGATGGAGGTCACCGTGGTGCCCAGCCTCCCTTCCCAGATCAGTGCCATTCAGTCCACACGTCGAGTTCTGACAGAGGACTGTTCATGCCTTTTCCTTTCTAAAGACCTTCAATATGGCCAGTCTCTACTTCTTAAAAGCTTCAGGGTTCCTCTGTCCCATGTTGCAGCATGGAGACCGGACAGAGGCACTTTCTTCAGCTGTCTCACCTCTACTCCTTTAACCCGGCTGGTTCCCAGAGGGATTGCTGCATCCCTGGCGGCGGCCTCCCTGCTGGAATGTGATGTGCAGATTTCCGGACGGTGGTGAAGAGGGGTGCCATTTCACTGGGCAGTCAGGTGTGGGTCATTAATTTCCAGTGCTGTTGTTTAACTCTTAATGAGGTCATGGCCTCAGGGCAAGACTGACTTTACCCATCAGATGTCTCCCATCTCCCAGCAGGCTGTTCACCTTTAGTCAGAGCTCTCTCCTAATAATTGTCCCAGGCAGCGTTCACACGCCATTGCCTCATCTCTTAACCTCAACTTCTTGTAGATAAGAAATAATTCCTCTTGCCCATCTCCCCGGCCATTCATCTTGAGTAGGGCCCATAAAACAAAGCCGTTCCCACTTTCCATTAACCTCTATGTCCTGAAACTTGGAGCCGTATATATGTTCTCTTCTTCCTCAGAAGTGACATCTATTTGCCATCATTTGCAGGAGGTCTTAAATTATGCAGAAAAGTGAGGCATCCCCCGTTGACCTCCGACTTTACCTTTTCTTTCTCTCCTATTTACCATTGCAGTTGATAATTTGTAGAACTCAGTAAAGTAATTCACAACTGTCAGCATCTTTATTATATTGCAGCCAGCAGCAGAAATCGTAACCTGAAGGGATATCTACTAAATCAAGATTTCTGTAGCGTAAGCAGTGTAAATGAATTCTTGCACATTACATTATTATTTTTATAACATCTTTATTAAAAAGGAAAGGAGAGGATGCCTATTTAGAACAAGTACAGCATGTCCAGAAGCTGATAGATGCGTAGGGTTGGAAATACAGCACACTAGACATCCCACGCTCCAGCACCCACCCATGTTGAATCGCCACCATATCCACGGCAGGTCAGTAGCTGGCTCTGCTTGGCCACAATCTCACCAGCAGACAAGGAGTAATACCTACTGCTTCATCCTCCTGTTCTCTAGAGAAGCACAGAGAACATCTGTTCTGCATGACAACCCTTCAGGTATTGGATGGTGGGCATCATGTTTCCCGAGACAGACTTCCAGCCTAAACATCTCTAGTTTTTTCAGCCATTCCTCATCTGTCATGCTCTCTGCAGCCCGACCAGCCTGTCTGCCCCTTCATTTGTCAGGATAAGTGTATAAGGGGGTTGTCCAGAGCTCTGCAATATGTGGTCTGGTGGTATAAGGTATGAGGTGGAAGAATGTCTCTTAATCCGGATTCTAGGTTTTGATTAAAGAGGCTAAGATTGCCTAGGGTTTAGGGCACAACCTTGTCTCACTCGTGCATGGTGAGATGACCGTTAATCAAAATCCCTCAGGCCAATTTCCGTGAACATAGAGACTCACTTCCCTTCTAGCTCTTGTGTAGTTGACTTTTTTGAAGTTTGAGTGCAGGATTTGAAAAAAAAAAATCTTTATTAAACAGCGCCTTGTCAAATTCCACATCTGTCATCTTTTACAGTTTTGATTCATTGGCAAATTTAATTTAAAAAATTTTCTTCATGAAGTGGTATGTCAGTACTGGTAAAGTATATAAATCTGGTAAAAGGAAATAATAACACACATGGGTACTTCTGTACAGGAGAAGCAATGCCCAGGCTCCTGGTAAATCACCATCCATGCCAGCTCCCTTTTATCAGAGCCTCCGACTGGATACGCCAGCCCAGCAAGGAGCAGGCACGTATATTATCTCTCAGCCTTTCAACAAACCTACAAAGTGAATATTGTTCCCCCTTTACAGATGTGGAACCAGACTGGGAGACGTTAAGTCACGTAGAGTCCATGACACTAACCAGGATTTGAGCCTAGATCTTAAACCTCATCTCTTTTTTACTCTGCCGTGATGTCTGGGTTCAATTCTGTATGTTAACTTGGCTTTGGAGATAAGTTCTCAAATTCCCCAATATTTTGCATAGGTCATTTGAAACCACATCAAGTCAGTGGCTTAGACACCAAGAACAAAATGTGTCCTTGTTCCCTGCACTATCTAGGGTTGTCATTTGGACTTTTTACAAGGGTTTTGGTTCTCTTACTTTCCAGACATATGGTTGAATTACACTTCCCCTCAGACTTGAAATTTGGTATGACTACAGGACTACGTGGTCAACCAAGCGTGAGTGGAAGTGACCGTGTCACTTCTAGGCAGGAGCTCTAAGAAGCAGTATATGCTTCACTGTACTAGCCATGCTGTTTTCTCAAGATAGTAGCTATCTGTCTACAATGAGCAGAGCCCCTTGCTGACTTGCAGTGAGCTGTGTAGCATGAGCAAGGGGTAAATCGTTTTAGGCCACTGAAATTTGGGACTTGCATGTTACTCCTTCATAATCTAATTTACTGTGATTATTGCAACTAGCTTAACCATTGCTCAAACATGGATGAGATGCTTGTACTGAATCCTAATACTCGTTTAAGCCTAAAAGATAGAAAATTTGCACTTACTTGAAAACCTTTCTGATATGAAAACACATAAGGCAATCCTATGTATAGGCAATACCTAAAATCTCTACTTTCTTACTATCTGTGGTACTAATGCATCATGGAATCTGCATTAGAATATCAGGCACTGCCTTAGCCCTGGCCTGTAGGAGGCAGAGCAGGAATCAACCTAAGTACTAACTCTTTTTGAAGGGAGTGGGTGGTTGAGCATACAATTCTAGGGAAGCAAGAGTAAGGGAGGAAATGACTTGTGTCGGGACAGGTGGGGGAGCAGTGCAAGGTGATGGGTTACTAAGCTGGCCATACCTTTTGCACAAAACAGAAGTGGTCACTTGGTCACGCGGATGGCATCAGAGAGGCTGTATTTCAAAACCTCTCTGCCTTGGTTCAACCCACCAGAGAGACAAAAGGCAAGCAGATCATCTGCTGGGTCTCTGCCTTTTCCTGTCTCTCACTGGTCAAAACCCCACGTTTTTCCGGTCTTGCCACTTGTGCCCTCTTCCCAGGCAGCTTCTTCGGAAGCCAGAGCCTCCCAGGAAACCGTATGCACAGTGCCCAGGTGTGGCGGGCTCCCCTTCCCGGTGGTTGCCGTGGGCTGGACTGTAGTGAGTGGTTGCAGCCAGTGTTTATCTGGCCCGGCTCTTAAATTGAGTGTGTTACAGACATGAACAGACCCGAGTCTGCGGTGCCTTCACCCCTTAGGACTTCTGTTTCCACACCTGTGAAAATAGTACATTGGACTATAATTTGAAAGATTTCATTATTTCTAACAACCTGATGTTTTAGACTAGTTTTTCAAATTGTACCAACCACTTGTCTACCAATATTGGGATCATTATTCAGCTGATTTAATTATTGAGAAAACCAAAATAACTTGAACCTTGAACACTTAAAAAAATAGATAAAATTTTATCCTAGATAGTGTTTCTTAAATACTTCTCTTTTCTTTTAAATAACCCATAGTAAGAAATTGGTTTTATAACAGTTGAGAAAACACATATTCATGTAGTTGAAATGAGAATTTTATGAAAGAATATTTCCTTGGTTATATGTAACCATGATATGTTCTATTAAAAAATAAGCTACTACCCACTAATGGGTCATAACCTAACCCACAGTTTGAAAAGCCTAGAACAGTGGTCGGCAAACTCATTAGTCAACAGAGCCAAATATCAACAGTACGATTGAAATTTCTTTTGAGAGCCAAATTTTTTAAACTTAAACTTCTTCTAACACCACTTCTTCAAAATAGACTCGCCTAGGCCGTGGAATTTTGTGGAAGAGCCACACTCAAGGGGCCAAAGAGCCGCATGTGGCTCGCAAGCTGCAGTTTGCCGACCACGGGCCTAGAACATATCTATTTGTCTATAACAACTTATTGTAAATGATAATGTAATCTTCTTACACCTAAATCAAGTGTCCATATATAAGTCTAAGTGACCATTACTACCGGTCGACTGAACGACTGGTCACTATGACACACACTGACCACCAGGGGGCAGGTGCTCAATGCAGGAGCTCTGCCCCCGGTGGTCAGTGCGTTCCCACAGTCCCCTCCTCTCCCTCCTGCGCCCCCCCCCCCCCCCACCACCCACAAGCTGGCCTGATCAACCCCAATTGGGACTGGGTGAGACAGCCCCGATAGCCAGGCAGGCCGAGAGACCGCACCTGGGCATGAATTTGTGCACTGGGCCTCTATTATAATTAAAATATTAAATTTCATTTGCAATACTTTTTATAATAATGATATCACTGAAAGAAATGCTAAACATTTAATGTTCCAATGGTTTCTATTGTTGTATTTAGGAAGAACATTTCAGTTGTGAGAAGACAGAGAAAATGAATGAACTATTAATACAAGTAAGAATAGTAATATATGGAAGTTAACAAGGATTTCTTGTTTTTGAGACTATCACTTTAGATTCATCCACATACATAAGATTACCATAACTTAACTATGGCTCGAGTAATGAAGCAAGTTGCATCCTTCCATGTTTATTAAATTCTAAATTTTATTTTGTTTTTTAGCATTATGGAGTTTTAAGTATGCAGGAGATACTCTGAGTAAATTAAATTGATGTTGATTATGATGGCAATAAAAAAGTAACATGAAACCAAAACTGTTTCCTCATCATGAGTAAGCTGTGTGTCTGTGGCTTAGTGAAAGCTACTGTCATTTTATAATAACTAATGTCCCATCAAGTGAGGGCCAGATGTCCTGTTTCAGGCTTAAATTTTGATAGGAGCTGGGTGGATGAAGAAGGATGTTTCCCTTCATCCCCCAGTCAGTTGTCCCAGCCGCTCTGTGAGGTGAGTAGGGCCGGTACCACTCTTTCCGTTTTACAGATGACCAAGGCGAGAGTGTGGCTCCCTCTGCCCTCTGTGTAAATTACCAGCTCGGTGCCAATTCCGAGGGAGGGTTTTGTGTTAACAGTGACAGTACTGTTTCCTGTAGTCCACCCACCGGCCAAGCTTTGTTTCCTGCACATCGTTTTATTTCCTGGTTTCTGAAATGTCGTCTGTGGAGAGTGTTCTGAAGGTTTGATCTAGGGGGAGAAAGTTGTGGCATTTTTTCAGTGTTCTCAGAGTGGAGAGAAGACTTAGGAATCACACCTGGCTGCCTGCCCTGGTCATTGTTTGTCATTATCTGACCGTTCTCATTCCCTTTCACATTTTTCCGCCTTAGTTTTCACATCTGTTAAATGAGGTTATTGTGAAACTTCCCTACCTGCTGCATATAGTTGCTATGCACCTGAAGTAAAACAATGTACTTGAATATCCTGAAAAGGTAAATTAATTTTAGCAACATAATAGTATTAAGAGTGTTACTTTCTCTCATACCATTTCTACACACACTCCAATCTAGAAGAATCTTAAACAGTCATTTTTAAAGCAAATACAATTTACCTGAATGACGAATTGACAAACAAAACAAGAATATGGGATGTTTGGGTTTTCTGGCTCTTAGACAAAATTTAAGTAAGGTCGTGTTTATAGGCCAGAAACTTACAAGGGGACGGGGGTGGGGATGGGGTGGGGAGAAGCACAAATAATTCTTCCTCGCACAAGAGTATTTTCTTCTGATTTACCCAGGACAAAATAAAGTTGAGTTGGCATTTTCTAGGTAATATAGTTGGCTATTCTGTATAAAAAATGTGACTGTGTAGTATCTATAGTCATTATATTGAAAGAACAGCACAGGTAGAGTCCCTTTCTTTTCACTTTACACCATCTTGTCATAACTTGCAGACTTCTCTAATGGCTTGACAGTATTTTTCTGGCACTCTACGCTATTGTATTACTATAATTGAAGAAACTAGAATTTCCCACTGTATTTGCAGTTTATTCTCATACTCTCCCGTTTACCATGACACTTATTATTTAGGAATTTGCTTTCCTGATATCCTAGGGATAACTTGCTACTCCACTGATTTAGATGCTAGAATAATATAATGTACTTTCACACTCAGAAGTAAATCCTCTTCTACTCTTCTTGATATACTTTCACTTGAGAAACTATTTAATCAGAGACTCCGTAGCCTATGATTGAATATAAAAGCACATAGAAAGATGATTCTAGAAAGGCAGCATTTGTATCACTGTGCCTTGTGGAATAGAGCACAGGAACCCATGGCAGAAGGTGTCTATATTCAGATCCAACCAAGTCTGCGCTGTTTGCGTCCTCCTGTCAGAGCGAGCAGGACTCCCACGTCAAGCCCAGCTCCAGCTGTAGGAAGAATGTTTCCATGTCAGTCTCATGTTGGAATGAATTGATGCAGAGAAAATGTAACACTGGCTGCAGACCCACAATCTAGAACGAGGATCAGGCTTCCCTTCTGGGTCCTTGAGTCTTATAGGAGAAGTCTACTATTATTGCAAAAAGCAGTGTTATTCTGAATTCTAGAATCTAGACTCCAGAATCATTCCAGAAAGATGCTACAAGGTCTTTATCAATCCCCCCCCCCCCCCGTGATCCTGTTATTGGTGATTATAAGAAGAATGGCATATTGTCTTCTTTTAATTAACTTTTTGAGCAGTTTCTGTTCCTTCAGAATTTCCCTCATAATCATCTTCCATAGGGCAATGTAAGTTTGATTGCTAACTAAATGAACGTTTTGAAAAAAATATTTTTAGAAATAGGTTTTAGGAAAATCAGAGCACTTTATATTGTTTCAAATTTAAGTGAGGTGCTTCTTGCTAAAAAAAAAAAATCACACTGTTGAAATACGCACATTAACATGACGTAGGGGAGAAAAAAGAATGCAACATATATTGAGAGTATGCCATACAGACTGTTTGTGTACATTACGTATCCGCTGTCCACATGCCCACTGTGTGCCAAGAACTGTGCTTCCATCCTAACAGTAGCTTGTTAACCTCCTAATCTCAATAATCTCATAGCCCTAACAAGTTATAATTATCTTCATTTTTACATAAGAAACAGAGGCTCAGAGAGGTTAACTTTTCTGTCTGAAGTCCCTCAGGCAATGCTGGATATGAAAGAAAACCCCTTTAGGTTGTCTCAGACTCCACCGTTCATGCTCCTCTCTCTAATGCTGTGCTATCACTCTTAAGATTAATAAATACAATAATAAATAGTACATATTTGTGTAATATCACACACATCTATGCCTACTCTGCATATCTATGAATTTAATTAAAAACTGAACTTACATGCTATTAGTTTTTATAAATTGATTTGCTATAATAGAAATTTCTAGGGTGGATCTCTTACAAGTATGAAGTAACTATTCAAAGAGTTATTAAAGATGTAAAGTGGCATCACTGTAGGCACAGAGGAGTGGCCACAGGTAACACGGAAATCCCTTCTGCACTTAGGAATATTCAGCTGGTTCGCCATAGGCCTGAGAGGATACCAAGTAAAGTTACCTCCCCTTGGATTTAATCATGAGGTCTGACTGTACCTAATGTATACAAACCCAGGCTTAGTGAAACCAGTAATTTTGAGTTTTTCTCTCTCTCCACTATGTATTCAATAGCATTAGACATGCTTTTAGTTAAGTTTACATTAATGAAGTGAGTGGTAGATGATGTGTAAATAATACAGAATGCCCTATGCTTTTCACCCACCTTAAGCTGCTGTTGCCTTGTTAATGGACTTAGACCCTTGTGTATTTCAAGGCACTTTCTGCTCTGCTGTGACTCACTCAACCTGTGCTCAGGGGGCCTTTTCCTGTGACCAGGCAAACAACAATGTTTGCCATGATTAATATCCCTTCCCACCTATTGAGTAATTGTTGCTACTGGTACAACCGGTGCCAAGAATGACTTTTATGCTGCCTCCAGTGAATTTGCTGCTCACAGATCTGATCAGCCAGGAGCATAGGTGAGTAACTTCAAGTTAAAGAGTCACCCATGGTAATTTAAGTTAGAGTGTGCATGGCTCAGTGACCCCAGCTACGGTCAAGATTGACACGGGCAGAAAGAGGCTAAACAGTATTATTTTGGTTGATTAACTACATGAATTACAAAATAGAAGAAAGAACCCAACAGAATGGTTTTTCAGATCCAAATCACCATTAAAATAGAACATTTAAATGTCTATCTTGCATCACCTTAAAGATACTCAGAAACCAACCTGTTACTTTACATTACCACACAATTTAATTATTTCCTGTGAGGAGAGTAAAAGGAAGAAGCTATATCTACTCTTGCTAATTGTCAATAGTAATCCAGTCCCTTCTGCTACCTGTTGTCATCCTTCTCTACCAACAAAATGCGAATGCATCCAGGCATCACTCCTCTGGGTAAGAAGGCGACTCCCATTTGTTATTACAAAGGGATTTATTTCTGTAAAGAAACAAAAAGCGACGGATGACTGATAAGTGCACTTAAGCCTTCTGAGCATTCCACAAGCTTGTAGGATTGGGGTACTGAATATGATCTCTCTCTGGTCTCTGTTAATGATAGAGCCTCTTTGTCAGACCGATGTGCCTGGAACCACAATCCTCTCTTTATGCCACTTCTTTGCTTCTTAGCAGGCAGGAGGCACAAACTCATTGCTGATTCTTTTGCTCTCCACCTGCTGGTCCCCTTGTGAACCAGAGCTTGTGAGTGATGTAGCCTTTTGGGTATTCGCACAAAGGGCCGGACACATTTGCAAGCACCGTGCCTGCTGCAAAGCAGTAGGAGAGCAAAAGGCTTAAACACATCTTGGATTGTTTTGTGCTTAAACAAATGGAAGACAAACAAGTTGAATACCTGAGACTACTTGTTTAAAAAAAAAAAGTGGGGGAGTGTAGCACACACTTTATGATTGATTTGAGATCATGGCTATTGCCCAACTCTAAGGTAGCTGCCCCTCCAGAGGGGTGTGGTATACTAGTATGTATAATGTTTCAAGAGCAAAGAACAAGCCATAAACACACACACACACACACACACACACACACACTCACACTCTCAATATTTTTCAGGCTATGTAAAGACTGCCATTGTCTTTTTTTTTTTTTTTTAAAGAGTAGCAACAGAGCTCAAAACAATGTGATAAATTAAAATATTCTGTCTCTTTGTCTTATGGACTCAATATCAGTGGATATTAAATGGTCTTCAACTTTGGTGAACCCAGTTGAGGTGTTGAAAATACCCTCCTGTTTGTTAGCAAGGCAGGGTTCCTGCTCTCATGCAGCTTTATTTTGATATAGGGGATACAGACAATATTCAGATAAATGGATAAACAAGAGAAGCGGAGATGATGGTGATGTGAGCAAAAAATAAAGTAAATAAGAACCAGCGATGTGATAGAGAACTGGGGGTGTAGGAAAGCTACTAAAATGGCATGGGTGGTCCATGAAGACGATGACTCTGAGGTGGTAATATTGGAACTGAGACTAGAAAAATGAGAAAGAGCCAGGGACTTAGGTCGCTCTGAAACCAAGAATCCTGGGTGACCTGTGCATGTTCCAAGGAGGTCTTCACATCCCTGTGTATGAAAAAGTCTGTGCATGTCTTGGAGATACGGGTACCGTTATTTTTCAGAAAAATATGCCTGCTGTTGGGAATAATAAAATATAAATCTTATTAAAATATTCTACTTGCCCTTAGAGTAGTTTTTGTCATTTTGCTTTTTTTGTGTGTGTGTGTTCAGGTAAAAGAAATACTATTTTCATGTAAGAGTTTTCATTCCTGAAGAGTAGGACCCACTGCTGTATTATATTGATAGGTGCATTTCTGCTGCATGGGCTAACCTGCCTATCTTCTCAGAGAACAAGAGAGCCTAAGCTAATACATAGGTCTAATGAGAAAATGGCATATGTTCATTTTCCACTTAGATTCAAATCACATTACAGTTATCTGATAATTAATATTTATGGACTGAATTTAAGAGGTTGCAAGCTTGGGAAGTAGACAGAAAGGGTGTGTTAATCAGTGTGATTCATTTGAATATTGTATATGACTATACGACCAGGTATGAATAACTGGTAGCTACCCTGAGTTATCACTGTAAAGATAATTTATTAAAAGAAACAGCAAAAACATTGTGATCTGTAGTCATTACTATCGATTCACTCTGCTTTAGGCAGACCTGAGCAGTACCAAGCAGACAGAAACATGATCTCACACAGTCCTGAAAACTCGCTAATTATAGGTGGAAGACCAGCTTTTCTTGTACTGTAGCTTGTTTGGAAGAAAATCTTAAGATGACAGAATTAGTCAATTCAGTCTAACATTTATTGAGTTCTTAAAACACTCAAAAGGAGTTTTCACCTGCCTACCAGATGAGAGACAGAATAGTTGACCTAGAGTAACCTGAATACAAGTACCAAAAGATGCTCAGTATTTTGTACCTATCGATTTGAGAAGAGCAGAATACACTAAAAGTAGCCAGATAACCAAGACCATAAAACTTACTGTGTGTGTATGCTCTTTAAATATATGTTCAAATTTGAAGTATTTTCACTTCATACCCGGGATAATTTTAGTACTTTGAAATTTTTAGTAGCTGGTTTCCTGAATTCTTTATTAACAGGACTTTATTGTATGAAGAACAAAGACCTTGCCCTTTTCTCACTCTCATTGATTTGTGGCGTTTATAAAGCCTCTAGTGACAAGCCAGATGTGGTATGCAAACAGACTCCCCCAGCAAGTACAGCGAGAGAAAGCCTCGAGTACAGTACATGAGAACAGCTTTTGTTATACCAGAGTGACACGGTGATTTATGAAGTGTCAAACCCTCTTGCCTTTGAAGAATTCCGGCCTTCACATCTGTCTTTCGTGTTTATTTCAGTTGTCCTGGTGACACACTGTCCCCATAAGCCCTGGAACGGTTCTGTGGACCTGTGGCAAATGAATGGTGGAGGGTCATCTCCCCCACCCCACCCCCCCTTTTGAGGAGGGAAATAAGCTATGAATGAGAAATCAGGAGAGAATGGGAAAGTGAGTCACTGTGCTTTGTCACTGCGGCGTGCACTCCATCATACCTCCCGGGCCAGAGCCCTGCTTACAGTTCAAAGGAGAAAGCAAGCTTTCCTTCAGAGATTGAGTTTCAGTTCTGACGGTCTCAGAATGAAAATGCTGTAACATGCCTCTCTTTGCTGAAAATTACTTTATTTTTCAAGTAAAAATATTCAAAGAAATTCACTTACTGCAAGTTGTATTTAAACACACACACACACACACACACACACGCACACACACACACACACACACTTGAAGGTCTTTAGAATATTTGCTTTGTGGCTTATTTATGTTGTTTGGCGAGATGTCCAATTTTATATTTTTTTTTACTGTGTGTGATTTTTAAAGGGAGCACGTAGTAATCCAAAGAAACACTCTTTTTTATGTTTTGGAAGAGAAAACCGTCTTTTAAAGACCTCTGTATATATTTCGCTTAGAGCTTTGACACCCTGCATGTCTGTTTATTGTTTCAATATCATATAGAGACTCGGAGCAGGGCTTTCTACGGGATGAAGTGGATTATGTGAGAAGTTTTCTGAAAGGATTAAGCTAGAAAAAACCTGGTGTGACCTTGTCAAGACAGGATTATTTTTATTCCTTTGCCTCAAGGAATGGCTTGTGTTTGGGGGGTGAAAGAGTCACGAAAAGGTAAATTTCCATTTTGTAAAAACCTACACTTCAGCAGAGATACTTCTCTAGTTTTAATTGATGTTCTATGAAGCAGAATCGGCAATTGGACCGTGATTCTGCTCGCCAGGCTTGGACTTTTAGAAAGACCGCATTTTTTTTTTTTTATGGTTTGAACATTTGCGTGGACAGCAGCTGATAGGAGGTCTCATTCGGTGGAAGTCTAGCACAGGGACAGGGACAGGAAAACACAAGTTCTTATGGCCACCGAGTTTGCGTACCTCAAAGAGTGACATCTTCCTTGTCTGAAGTTATGTTTATTAAACTAATTGAATAACATATCATGGAAATAGATTCATTCTCTGTAACCACGTATCCCAAGCATCATTGTAGCCAATGAAATAGGCTGGATGTTCTTGCTAAATTTACTAGTAGGTCACAGGGAACTTCAAGTGGAAGAACCTTGGGAATAATTGGCATCATTTATCTCAACAAATAAAAACAGAGACAATACTTTCCCTTGAGTTTCTAGGAATTCAAATATGACAAGGAGGTAGAGTTAAGTTGGCTTTGTGACTTAGCGCCGTGGTTTTCTGCCTCTCAGATGCGCCTAATGAAAACAGCATTGCCGTGCGTTATGGAAACTCAGTGTTGCTTTTCCAAAATGACTTGAGCTTCAGCAGCTTGAAGGATGCTTTGGGGAGCGGAGGTTACTGAAGTGTACCTAATGGAATGGCTGCGGGGTGCCTTGCCTTTGGCAAAGGAAGATCCTTGCCCTGGGAATTTTTAGTTTTCTTTTTTTGGCATGGTCTTCCTCGGCTTCCCAATGGGTACTAATTGTCTGGGAATGTCATTTGCAATCCTTGAACATCCTTCCGCCCAGTAGTCCCCCAGGCTTTGCCTGTTACATTGTTCTCCATAGTAGCTGCCCTTCTATTCGGCATGGTCAGGACTCGGAGCTCTCCTCTCAAGAGATGCGTGTGCATTATCAACCCTCCTACCAACACCAAAATCCTGTCAATCACAGTGACCTCTGGGGGCCTCCAGAGGCCTCCAGCATGCCTGGTAAACAAGGGACTGATGTCTGCAATAGCTTTTTATTCACTTTTTTTTTTTTTTTTTTTTGGAGTGGGGCTTTCTAATTACTCAGTTGTGTGTGCAAACACTGAAGGAGCATTAGACGCATCAAGTGGGGCTCTACTTTTATTAGGAAACACTTTTATTTTCTAAATAGAATATGTCAAACATATTCTTTCCTTTTTAAACAGTAACTTTCATCTCTCCTGTAACAGAAATTCCAGTCTCTGGGGCTTGCTAATTCTGTATTTGAAATATTCTACAGCAGAAGGAAAATGCTGTTTACAGTGCCTTCATTAAAAAACTTCTAATCGTGTTTTGTTGCTGCATATATAGTTTGGATCCCTGCTGGGTACACTTCATTGCATGAAAGAAAAAACACCACACAGTATCTTTAAAAGACACACCGGTAAACCCAACCCGGGTCTACTTTGACCCAAACAGTTGAGTAGACAAGGTACTTTTTATAGTGCTCATACTTACTAGATTACAATGAATTCAATAGATCCTTCTAAGTGAATTTCAACCTTCTTATTTTTGTAAAAACTTTTTTATGTAGTTCACTAATTTTTTTCTCACATGTTACTGCACTCACTGAGTAATATAATAGTCACTTATAATATGATTTGTCATAGAAAATAATGCAGAGGTAATGTAGTTTGACTCGTGTGCAGTTTGATTCGTGAGCAGTGCCTCCCCGCTTTCCTCAAACGTTGGCATACACGGAAAACTATAATACTTAGAATGCACACTGGAAGAGGCTAAAGAGATCGCAATAATAGCAAGAACACTTAGGGAGTGTCCAATAATTGAAACATTTTTCAGATATTGAATTTAGTATTTACTCCAACCCTACGAGATATATACTATTGGTATTTCTGTTTACAGACAAAGCAACTACAGTACACCAAGTGCCTTAAAGTGACTTGCCCTGAGGTCACAGGCCTTATGGTCTACTCCCTCGGTTGGACCCATGCAGCTTTTACCTGTTTGTGCTTTTTACCTGCGCTGTGCTGGCACGCCTGTAGCCCTCTCATGGCTCATCACGAATGCATAGGAGTGGGGAGAAAAGCAGAGACCATAATGTGCATGATGAACACTAAACTAGCATCATTTTCTTCTGTCCCACCCCATCATAAGTTACCGCTTTTATAGATGCTGTAATTATTTTTCATTTTTAAAATCAGTTTTATTGAGATGTAATATACATACCACAGAATTCAAGGGGTTTAAATGTGTAATTCAATGAATCCTAGCATATTTACAGTCATACACTCTAATCACCACAATCTAATTTTACAACATTTCCATCATCCTAATAAGCTCGGTGCCTATTTACAGTCATTCTCTCTTCCTGTTCAGCTCGAGGCAGCCTCTGTTCTACTGTCTCCATATACTTGGCCTTTTTCAGACATTTCATATACATCGAACCATACAACATGTGTTCTCTTATGTTTGCCTTCTGTCACTGAGCATAGTGGTTTTGAGGTTCTAGATACTGGACATTTATGTAAAATGTTTCATGTTTTCCAGTCATCTTTCCAATGTCTTTTAAGGCTGCCCTCATGGAAGTGAATGAGCCCTGGTTCTCCTCACTAAATACTATGGTTTGTAGCTGTCACACCAGGTGTAGGTGGCCCTACAGAGTCCGGGGGAGTTTACCATCGAGGAGGAACATCACCATCATCCTGAGCTTCCAAGATACTTAATTAAGGGCTTATATGTGGGCTTCATGCTACTTGAAGCATCCTCTCATTTAGCCATAGGAAATAACATGGACGTAATTGCAGGCCAAGTCACTTTAAGGCACTTGGTATACTGTAGTTGCCTTATCTGTAAACAGAAATACCAATAGTATGTACCTCATAGGGTTGGAGTAAATACTAAATTCAATATTTGGAAACTGTTTCCGTTGTTGGACACTCCCTAAGTGTTGGTATTATCATTATCTCTTTAGTCTCTTCCAGTGTGTACTACACGTACGTATGGTGGTTTTCCATGTACGCCAATGTGTGAGGAAAGTGGGGGAGCACTGCTCATGAATCAAACTGCACGTGTCCGAGGCCACATGGGCAGTTGGAGCAGAACAAGAGCTGTCTGTGAAAGAAATACTTTTGTTACCAGAGAATCAAAGTCCTCCCTCGCTTGTGGGGTAGGGTTCTTAGGTACCTTTAGAAGAAGAATTTTCTAGGATTTGCACAGCAGAATGAATGGATTTTATTGGTATGGAGTTAACATTCCTTGGTTGCAAAGTCCCATACCCCTTAAGTCAGTTCTGAAAAAGGTGCAACTAGAGTTCCAGTAAAGCCAAAAGCAAAGCCCCGTGTCCAGAGCTTCCTTTCATGTAGCAGCTGGGTCCAGTTCAGCATTCAAGCTAAAGTCCATCAGTCCATTGTGTGGAGCCCGCACGGCTATGAGCCACGTTGGCGCAGGGGAGCACTCCCCTTCAGCCCCCCACCCGCAACAGGAGAGCCCAGAGCCCAGCCTGTGAGAGAACCAAGAGAGTAAAAACCAAGAGAGTGCACTCCTTTGTCCAGGAGTTTAAATATTCAGGTTTCCTCCCCTTGTAGTGGCCACACCTATTCTGGCCAATTACCTGTTCCTAGGTGTGATTGACAAGCACCTTCCTATGTCACTCAGACCTTACTGGGCATGCGTCTGTTGTCCCGTCCCTTCCCCCAGCAATCAGCGGGGGAACAGACTTGGAGAGTGTGAAATTGCAGCTTTTTATGCGGTAAGGCTGTATAAATGGCATGCCTGTATTACTTAGTCCTCCCTTTGCTCCTTTCCTGTTAAGTAATAACCAGTTTCTTACAAGGCAATCACTTTTAATAAGTCATTTCTTATTAAAAGTTAAAAACGTATTTAACAGATTAGCAGACCAAAAAGGGTTTTGAGGGGGAAGGGGTACATTATGTAGATACACGTGGAATCATTCTATTCCTAGACTTTTTTGTGTGTGTGACTTTCGAGAATTATGCTCTCTTACTTCCAACATGTTGTAGCTACCTAACTAAACAAAACTTTCCAGTGTCTAGAACTGTAGGTCATTTGAATTGTAAGGATGAGTTGCACAACATGATGGGTTATTCAACAAATGAATGACATAACGAGCTGTATAGTGATATCAACTTGGTTTATTTAAAAACTACTTTGCAATGATTTTCCTGGTGTTGGATTCCCCTGTATACAATATATCTCATAAAAAGATAGAAACCTTTGGGGCAGGAGCATGATTATTAAGAGGTTATGAGATTAGGAAGTACCCAGAGTTCCATTTTATAATTCATTGATTTGATTTGTGGAGTCCAGGCCTTGAATAGATAAAAACAGAGCCCTTTGAAAGCCACTGCCCACGTTTTGCTCTCCTGTGGAAAGGAGAAATACATTTTAGGTTACATATTATTTGGGAAGATGCCCTTTTAAGGAAATAGTAAATCTCCATTAAAAAATAACTACTAATTGAATATCTCTTAGGAGCCGGGCATTGTCCTAAGTGCTGGGGATATAGTAACGAGCTAGTCGAAGTGCTACAAAGCAGGGATGGGGAAAGGGAGTGAGGTGCGGGAGAGTTAACTTAAGTTCATGGTCAGGAAAGTGTTCTCTGGTGAGGTGAAATGTGAGGAGAAACCTGGGAAGTCTCAGAGCAAGCCAGGACCACAAGAGCCATGTTGACTTCTGGGGGAAGACAGTTTCAGGCAGAGGGAATAGCGAGTTTAAATGCCCTGAGGCCCTGGCAGGTTGCTTCAACATTGTCTGGTGCACTGAAAGGGTGCTGGTTCGATTCTTGGTTAGGGTACATGCCAGGGTTGCAGGCTTGATCCTGGGTAGGGGCTGTGTAGGATGCATCCCATCGATCCCCCTCACATTGATGTTTCTCTTTCCCTCTTCCATCCTCTCTGTCTGAAAATCAATAAAAAAATCTTAAAAAAATAATACATATATATACATGCATACATAAATGCCCTGAGGCCGGAGCATGTTCCCAGTGTGGAATGAAACCTCTCCAAGGAGGAGGTCATCAGAGGTAAGGAAGGAGGGGGAGGGGAGGCAGGACCAACATGGAGATTTGGCTGGAATCCATTGCAGGCTTCTGGGCATTTGTGTCTCTTCCTTTTGAAGAAGAATAGGTTTGGGGTTTGTTGTGTTGTTGTTTTTTTGCTTGACAATAAAAAACGTTGGCACATTCCAGTTTTTAGGGTTACCATTAGCCACTACATTGACGGGTCCTTTCTGGCGGAAAAATAAATCTGCCCTTTTATGTCTGCTTCATTGGGTCTCTCTTCAGTTTGTAGAGAACTTTAGATTAAAAACGTGTATTTCACACATGCTCCCATTCCAGGTGGGATCTCTGCCCGCCACAAAGAGGGGGAAATCACTTCACCCGACACAGTCCCCTTACCTTCCCACATTCTTCTTGAAGCAGAAAAGGATACAAATGCTTTCTTTCTGGTTGCGCATTTGGAATTTTCCTTGAGATGGAGCTCTGCTGAATTCCCACTTGAATACCCCAACCTGTATTTAGTCTCAAATTCTGAGAAAAAGGAAATCTCCCCCAGATTTGGGGGGGCTGGTCTTGGTGCTACTTCCTTTAGCTCTGAGAGATCAGGGTGTTCGTACCTTGGTGCCAGGAGAGAAGCGAAGGTTGATTAGAGTTTTATGAGGTAGCAAGAAACATAGCTAAACTTGGGACAAGGATGTCATTGAGTGTGACAGACACAGCAGAAAACAAGAATATGCTTTATTTTAATGGGTTTTTTTTTTTGCTACGGCAATGTGAGATTTGCCATTTCTCCCCCGCAGTCCTGTTTTGTGCTCGACACAGATGTTCAGGAAACGAATTCCAGTGCCAGCCCCTGTGTGACGCTGACCTAGGCCTGCCTGGCAACATCCTCTACTCTTACTGATCAGCTTTCATGTGACACTTATTCCCTCACCCGTTGCTCATCCACCCAGAGCTATCCAGCCAGCATTTCTGTCCCTCCATTTGAATTTTTGGAATTAAAGCAAAAGCACCGTGGTCCCCAGTATCTCAGCGGGGAGTCCGTTTTTAACGGGCAGGTACAACGGGCCTGTGTTTAGAAGCATCTTATGAATAAATGAGCACAGTTTTGCAGGCTTGCAAGAAGCTGGTGCCCCACAGCACCCGCCATGTAGAATAAATAAATGAACAGTTGATTTCAGTGGGGTGTCGATGTCCTATTTTTAGAATGCCATGTTATCATCTAGGGCTGCTCAGGTAGTTCTCGTTTTAAAACTCTAACATCTGCCCAGCATACGGCTTCTGACATCTGGCTTCTACTTGCTATGTAATAGAGACACTTTGACTAATTCCATCTTTGCAATGGGGTAGTACTTGTTTCTCGAATGCTCTGAAGCTGGCGGGGCCGGGGCGGGGGGTGGTGGTGAACAAGCATATTGGAAACAAAACCAATAGAATCAACATGCTCATCACATTTATTATTGAGTTCCCAAGTAAGTGTTTCCTTGTAAATCTCAACAGGTATTTTTTTTTTTTTTTATTGATTTCAGAGAAGAAGGGAGAGGGAGATAGAAACATCAATAAGAGAGAATCATTGATCAGCTGCCTCCTGCATGCCCCTCACTGGAGATTGAGCCCGCAACCCAGGCGGGCATGTGTCCTGACCAGGAATCCCACCGTGACCTCCTCGTTCATAGGTTGGCATTCAACCACTGAGCCTCGCACGGCTGGGCGAGGCATTTTATTTTGATAAAGTTTAACTCTCTCTCTCTCTCTTTCTCTCTCTCTCTCTCTCTCTCTCTCTCTCTTCCCTTGGAAAGGTACCAAGCTGCCTCTCTGGACAAAGCCACCTCCCTTTTTGCCAGACCAGAACTGCTGACTGCATTTGGGCTCACCTACAGCAGCTGGACCTGGTGCAGGTTCTGCATCCTCCCAGCTGAGGCACTTGTGCTGCAGAGACGGGGTCCCAAGCAAACAGGGAGGAGGCATACATCACCCTGTGGTACGAGGGCCCGCAGCCCGGGCCTGCCTCACTCTCCCTTTGGGTCCTGATTTGGCTCCAGGCTACTGCATACATGCCTACCCATTAGCAAGGGGCAGCACCTCCAATAATAGAACAGCCTAAAGTCCAGACCTAATCCAAACAAGCTCACTCAGCCACTTCTTCACCAAAAATCTAGTTGATTTTTTTCTCTACAGCATTTTCTAGTCACCAAAGAGCGCCACAATTATTTTTACTAAGTTTTCTTGATAAGCAACCCATGTGGAGGTGGTGCAGAATGAACCACCTGAGGTGTGAAAGAGGTTAAGTGATCTACTCAGACATAGTGGTTGGCAAGGTTACCTTTGAATTCAGAGCAGGATGGGGCTGTGTCCCTGTGTGTGCTTCTGAGAAAACACCACCGTATTTGCGTGGTACTGGTAAACTTTATCTCTTTGCTCTATTGTACTGTCAATAATCACCGAAATTCCGCACGATGTCCTTAGCTTCTTAACCTGAGTGAGGTGCTCCAGCTTTATGCCCTCTGCCGCTCCTGTAATGGTGGCCTATAAGAGCCTTAAGCTTCTAGAGAAGACAAAAACAGGCAAAGAGTATTGACCTCAGAGTATGTGAGAGTAAACCCGTTTTTCCCCCTCAGCTTGCAAATCAGTTGCTTCTACCTAGACTATTGGAGCAATTTACACCCTACTGAGGAGCAGACATAGAGTTCTTTAACCACTGAGCGTGGATTGATTGACAGCCGCTGTCTTCAACTACAACAGAGATGGAGTGAGCGCTTATACAGACTCAGTGGGGTGGGACTTCCCTGTTGAATGCTGCTTTATGTCTTTTCAGCCACATGCCATTTACATCTGCCCACCGTTTGAAATCTCCTTTGACTTTCTACTCCTTACAAAAGGAAGTGAAACAAGTCTTGCAGCCGCCATGGATAGCATCATGGCATTTTCTTCGTTTCCCCCAAAATGCACCTTTTGGGTGTTTTGTGCACAAGATCTTAAGGAAAGTGAGTCTTTTCAAATGAAAATTTTGTAAAGTCCCACTATGATGTAAGCTAATGGAAATTGTGGGAAATGCATTGTGAGTGGATGGGGCTATAATTGTTTCTTTGCCCTTTGAACAATCACATCTGTACATAACATATTCCTGAGCCACATAATTAGTTTTATTTAATTTTTAATTTTTTTTAGAGAAAAATAATGTGCCTGCAATGATAGATGACAACTTAGCTTTTGAGTTTGTTTTGAATGGACAGATTTTATGTTAATAGGCAGTGGTGGTCAGGATGAATTTCGAGCTTTGCTAACAGACTATTTAAGGCAATTTATAGATTTATATTTAAAGGGATTTTGTACTTTTTTGTCTCAGGTTGGAATACAACCCTTTTTAAATAGATATGTCTGGGGAGTTACCACAGCAAAATACTTCAAAAGCAAGTGTATTTTGCAAGATGGATTATACCATTTACTTAAAAAAAAAATAAGTGAACAAAATGTCCTGATCTCAACATCATATTTTCAGACTGTGTAAGAAGATTATATCCAGGCATGTAATTATGTTGAAATAATTATGTAATCATTTTGGTGACCATCCAGCCCACGTGGTTGAATTTACCATTTAGTTTAACACTTTTTATATCTGAGAATACTCTAAATCAAGCAGAGATTTCTGATCCTGACAAATTCTGACTGGATGGCTCATTGTCATCCTAGTCTTTATATCTAATTTTGGAAAAATTATCACAACTGTCTTTGACACCATGTTAAAACTGTATTCCCGGAGGGTTATAAGAAAAGATTGGGCCGTTCTTCTGCTCCTCAACAGCTTTCAACATAACCATGTAATTTTGAAATCATGTCTCTGTGACTCATTTTTCTAAACCCTGACCCAGTCTTCACACTTTATTTATTCAACCATTTATCAAAGAAAACTTATTAAGTACCTTCTTATCATTACATTTAATAATTTCTGACAGCTGCCATTTAAAATATTCACATTGTGGCATACACTAAAATGGTGATTATGTAGCATATTGTTAATAACTAATGACCTCACCATTACCATGCACACTTTTATATTTTCAGTGCCTGTTATGTGCCACTCAATACACAAATATTTATTGAGCATCTACTGTGTCAAGTCTCCTGGGTTCTAGGGATATAGCAATGAATATAACAGGCAAAATTTTCCACCTTCTTTGAAGACACATTTCAGTGTTTTTCATCTCCATTTTAATGTCATTTGATAACCATTCATATG
This sequence comes from Eptesicus fuscus, assembly GCF_027574615.1. Taxonomy (NCBI): domain Eukaryota; kingdom Metazoa; phylum Chordata; class Mammalia; order Chiroptera; family Vespertilionidae; genus Eptesicus; species Eptesicus fuscus. The sequence continues at coordinate 50,797,196 of NC_072476.1, forward strand.
AATACATGACTGTGTTTTTAATGGATGTGGAAAGAATTGGCACCATGTCTGTTCTTTTGTGTTGGTTTCTTTAGATGAAAAAAACTGGTAGTTGCACAAAAGAGTTTTGAAAGGAGTCTCTAAAGTTATCTACGCTTAATGTTTTAAGGGGATATAAGAAAATTTTAGGCAAAATTGCATTAAAGACTTAACTGTCATGCTAGTTAACATTGTTATATAAGTGGCACAAATTCTGATTAGCTCAAGAACAAAGTCATCCTATCTAATAAAAGAGTAATATGCAAATTGACTATCACTCCAACACACAAGATGGCTGCCACCATGTGAACACAAGATGGCTGCCACAAGATGGCCATCAGGGGAGGGCAGTTGGGGGGGACCTGGGCTTACCAGGATCAGGCCTAAATGGGCAGTCGGACATCCCTCAAGGGGTCCAAGGTTGGAGAGAGTGCAGGCTAGGCTGAGGGACACACCCCCCCTTTCTGCACGAATTTCATGCACCAGGCCTCTAGTCCTATAAATAAATTTCTAAGAATAACACTATTCCAAATACAATAAAAAATTGAAGTTTGCTCCTAGATAATTTAGACTACAGTAACCTAAATATTCACTTAATTGAGAAGGCATAAATATCAGAATAATTATGGCATATGATAAAGAAATACTACGAATGAATGAATAAGTGAAATGTTTTAAGTAGTGGATAAGTCTAATTCTTTAATGATACTGGACTAGTTTAATTATTAAAATTTACTTTAATTATTAAAACAAGTTTAATTATTAAACTTAAATATTGAAACACCTTTAAGTGAAATTAACATCTAGAACTTTTTTCTCATTAATATGGAAAAGTATCTATTCATTGTACATACTTATGTCACTAACTTTTAGTATTTTCTGTTTGAAAATAGTGTTGGTTCTAGTTTGATTTATTCACCCTTAGTTTTGAGAAGAATCTACTTAATTATGATTATTGCTATATCACTGGCCAAACAGGATTAGAAAATGGTAAAACTGACCATGATCATTCAACTCTTGCTAGTTTGATAACCATAAAGCCATTCTGAAAGTTTATCTACAATTCCTATATTTGAGGTTGGTGTAATACAGATGAGGCCTACATTTATATTTAAAAAGCACAATAAGGAATTAAATAATTCCTGTAATCTGGTGACTTCATGCATGTGGACCAAGAATGTTCACATGGTAACTGTGGCCACTGAAGGTGGATGCTTTTCTAACATAAGGGCTGGCATGTGTTCAGTTATATTCTAAGAAGCTATCCATCTGCACTTTATTTGGCTCATGGTTCCACAGAGAACAAAACAGAAAGATAAACTGCAAGTTTAGGTCTTGGGAGGAAGGAGGAGACCTGATTTGCCCAAAGGCATTGTAAGATGATGGGAGAGATTCCTTTCTCTTGGGTAATTCCCCCCTTGCTCCCCTCTGAGATAATGTAATGCCCTGAGGACTAGTCTTTTTGCCCCTCTTAAGATCCTTATCTCTGAATTGATTAGATTCCATCTTGTCTCCTTTCCTAGCCTTCCTGGGCATGCCAGAGCCACAGCTGCTTAATCTCCTTGCTCCTTCTCCAGAACAGCCTTGTCTAATAGGAAGAGAATGGGAACCACATATATTCAAAGTTTTCTAATAACTACATTTTTTAAAGTTTAAAAAGGCAGTGAAATTAATTTTATATTAAACCTAGCACATCCAAATTTATCATTTCACCACCTAATCAATATAAAAATACTAATGAGATATTTTACTTTATTTATAGTAAGTCTTCAAAATCTGGTGTGTATTTTACAACTTCCAGACTGTGAGCACACAGGGAGTAGGGTTAAGAATGTTTCTATCTTTAATCTGAATCTTTCCTCAGCTCCCACATTGCCTCACTAGGCTATGAATGAATGAATGAATGAATGATCGGTTTCTATTGGCTTATTGTTTTAATCTTTTAAAGTTTATGTAGATATTACTTAAGAGTTAAATTTGTTTTGCGCTAGTATATACTAGAAATGCTTTTTCTAGTATAATCATTTTATAGTTGTAAAACACAGCAGAGGTAAAGCAGCGTTGGGAGATTAGATTTAGAATCTATATTATACTAACTAGAGGCCTGGTGCATGAAATTCATGCATGGGGGGTGTCCCTCAGCCCAGCCTGTACCCTCTCCAATCTGGGACCCCTCAAGGGATGTCCGACTGCCTGTTTAGGCCCGATCCTAAACGGGCAGTCGGACATCCCTCTCACAATCCAGGACTGCTGGTTCCCAACTGCTCGCCTGCCTGCCTTCCTGATTGCCCCTAACCGCTTCTGTCTGCCAGCCTGATCACCCCCTAACCACTTCCCTGCCAGCCTGATTGATGCCTAACTGCTCCCCTGCCAGCCTGATTGCCCCTAACTGCCCTCCCCTGTAGGCCTGGTCACCTCTAACTGCCCTCCCCTGCAGGTTTGATTGCCCCCAACTGCCCTCCCTTGCAGGCCTGGTCCCTTCCAACTGCCCTCCCCTACTGGCCTGATCCCTCCCAACTGCCCTCCCCTGCTGGCCATCTTGTGGCGGCCATCTTGTGTCCACATGGGGGCAGCCATGTTGTGTGTTGGAGTGACAGTCAATTTGCATATTACTCTTTTATTAGATAGGATAGAGGCCTGCTGCACGGGTGGGGTCCAGCTGGTTTGCCCTGAAAGATGTCCTGGATCAGAGTGGGGGTTCCCTTGGGGTGGGGGTAGCCTGGGTGAGGGGCCTGTGATGGTTTGATGACCCAAGTGGAGGCTCTGGTATCTGGGATTTACATCTTCTATAATTGAAACTTTGTAGCCTTGAGCGGGGTCTGCAGGAAGCTTCTCCATTGCTGGGGAAATCCAAGACTCCTGCTCGCTCATTGGCCGTAGCCATTTTTGTTGGGATTTATTTATCTTCTATAATTGAAACTTTGTAGCCTTGAGTGGAGTCCAGGGCTGGCCAGGGTGTGCAGGAAGCTTGGCTTCCTCCATTGCCTGGGAAACCCAAGCCTCCTGTTTGCTCCGTGGCCAAAGCCATCTTGGTTGGGTTAATTTGCATATTTGCTCCTAATTGGCTGGTGGGCATGGCTTGTGGGTGTGGTGGAGGTACAGTCAATTTTCATATTACTCTTTTATTAGATAGGATAAGTGTCTGTGTGACCTTGGGCAGATTGCTTAACTTCTCTGGTCCTCTCAATCTAATCTTCTATTAATTGCTGTGGGATAGCATTACTTCTAAAGTCCTTTCCCATTCTCTGATGGTATAATTTGTTTTAGAACAAGTGCAATTTTTCTTTTGACAGATTATATTACAGAAAAATAATAACTCTCCTTGGCTGACCTTTGCAAACAAACATGCGGCCGTTTTTATTAATTTCTTTTGTATTTTATATTTTTATTTTCAAAAATTGAAATTCTTAGCCCTAAAGATGATAGTATTTTTCTATACCCTTAGCACATAGAATAATATGGCTAAGGGTATATAGAATGCCAAATGAAGTTTAGTTACATTAAAAACTATTGGTTATATTTTTCTTGGTGGATATATGTTAGCAAGTAGAGAATGTTTCATCTGCTCTTTTTATTACCAAAGAGAGGTTTCTAAGTAATTTGACCCTCAAAAACTAGAGATTGCATATTTTTCTTTATCCATCTTTGTTTTTCCTGAAACCAAAATATTTTGCTCATCTTGCTCTTCTAATTATGTTATTCCCTTGTTCAAAACTCTCCAGTGTCCAAAGAATGTATTTTAGGCTCCTTACCTTAGTATTAAAAGGGCCTGACTGGATGCTCATTCTGGCCCTCAGCTTGCCTTCCTCATCTTATCTTGCACTAAGTCCCTGCACAAATCTGCCATTTCTGCTTGCAGGTTGCTCCATCCATCCCACCTAGACATGCCTCAGGCATTCCTTTTCTATGTCCTTTGCCCCTGCTCAGCACCCCACACAGCCTCTCCTCTCCTCCAATTATCGGAATCATTTCCATCTTTTAAAGCTACATAGAGTCAGATCTGAGCCCTGTCTTCACCCCAATCCATAATTTAGCAACCTGTGCTAAAATAACACTTTTTCTTATTTGTTATTATTACAAGCTGCCTTCAACAAACAAAAACAGTTACGCCTATAGATTTTGGACCAGTTCTCCAACTAAGTTGTTACGTTCTAAGTTCAAGTTAAATCTTTTTCTTACTGCCCCTATTGGATTCTAGATTCTAGACCAGACCCCAAACATCAAAAGGGCTAATATGTAGGCAAGCAATGAGACCAGGTCTGATAAGTATAAAAATTGAAATATGTACAAGGCACCTTGATGGACCAAAGGAAGGAGTGGAAGGCTGTTCCTGGGGGTAATTTGGGGTGGGTCCATGGGTCTGGTAAGTCCTAAGCTCTGAGTCATTTCAGGCTGTGCGAACTCCACTAATAAAACATGAATACCCAAGAGTTTGGAGTGCTTCCTGTTCCTCCTTCGTGGTTCTGCTTTGTACACCAATATGATGTGGTAATTGAGTGTGCAGCCTGGGTTCAAGTCTTGGCTCTGCCACTTATTAGCTCTGTGACTTTGGGCAACTTATTTAATCATTTTGTGCTTCAGTTTTCTTAAATGGAATAGAGGGATGATAATTTATTTTGGAGAAAGATAAAGAAAAAGAGAGAGGGAGAGAGAAAATTAGGAAGGAGATTTTAAATGAGTTAAATGAAGTAAAGCATTTAGAATAGAAAATGCTTAATGTTTGTTATTTTTATATCTCTTACTATTGATTCTCACAGTGCCAAGTACATAGGATGTGTTCAATGAATATTTTCTGAATGATTGAACATTGCCACCAATCAGTTATGGACTCATGCCCTTTGGCTATTTTAGAAGCATACATTTTCTAATGATATCTCTCAGTAATATGCTACTTTTTTGAGGATATGGGAGGTGTGTGTGTGTGTGTGTGTGTGTGTGAGATATGTGCTAGATTCATTTTGGCTCACGGGGGGAAATTTTCCAATTCTGAGATCAATGACCTGAAACTTCTTGTCTGCTGTGATTTCCAGCTGCCTAGATTTCAGATACAGCATGCCGTAGGCAGTGTTTGCAGATTTGTTGCATAGAGAATCAGTACTCGGTGCACCTTATAGTTTCACACCGTTTTTGTAGGACTCAGTTTCCTCTCTAATGATATGTCTGTGAAATTAATAGCATGGGGATGCCATTGATGCTCTCCTCAATCATTTTAACTTAAATTATTTGATAGTATTTAAAATTGCCTTTCTTAAAATGAACAGTATTTTTTTTTTACCCATAGATATGCAACGCCTACTGCTTCACAAATTATAAACTATGAATATTTACTTAGTATATAACAGGTCCCACATCTTAAAATTCATAGCTTTTTTTTTTTTTGCCTTAAACTGAGATTACTGCCAAGTCCTTGTTAAGCGTTTTTTTTTTTTCTATAGGATTTGTCTTTTATTATTGTCACAGTAGTGTTTCAGAACAAATTGCATTAAAAGTACAGAAAATAAAGGCTACTTTTTAATATGTGTATACTAGCTTTATGAATAATAACATGACATTAATATTATATTTATTGAATAATAAACATGACAATATTATAAGTGCCATAATTTTACTGAGAACTGTATGGTAGATTTTGGTGTTACAGCGATATTTTTAAAGCATTTTAAAATAAAATAGTAAGAATTATTCTAAAAGCTTAAAATCTAGAGTCTACTAGAATAGTAATGAAAATCATTATAATTGTACTTTCACAAATACGTGCCAGACCTTTTGGGCTTGGTGTCTAAATAGGCTTCATCAACATCTTTTCATGGGCTCTCACCAGTTCCCTTGGGGACAGGTAGCAATCCTGTTTTACTGATTTCACAGGTGGGTAAACTGAATCACAGAGCAGTTAAACCATTTGCCCAGGGTTATGTAGTAATTAGATATCTGTATCTGTGCTCTTCCCATTAGATTATTCTGCTGCTCAAACATTTATTTCTATAAGCATAGATATTAATTGTACTTTCAGAATTCATTTTGTATTTCTATATAAGAAGGTAAGAGAGGATAGCAGATAAAGTTATCTTTGGAGAGGGCACATATATTAGTAAAGTGGGTCTAGCATTGTGTTCATTTTTGTAACATTATCACTAATAATGTGCTCTCCCTGAGAATAAGGACACACTTTGTCATATTCATTTAATGGAGCACATCTATATATATATACAAGCCTAAGGAACCCCACCGGTGCACGAATCCGTGCACCAGGCCTCTAGTTTAACAATAAAGTTAGTTTCATTTCAAAACAGCCACCTTCTGAAATAATTATGCTAAAAGACATTTCAACACATCAGTCTGTAATGCAAACCTGGAGAATGAAGCTCTTATTCAGATGATTTTTTAAAATATCCCCTCCCCAAATACTTTGATTCTGCCACAAGGAAAACCTTTCTTTTGGGGTTCCTTTTTGGCATGGCAGAGAGTTCCTTACAACCAGACTACTTAAATCAGAAAGCTCTTAAGACACTTTTCATATAACTGATGTTTGAAAATGTTATTCTGACTGATGTATGAAAATTAAGTTTTCCATAATGTGAGATTTTTAATCATGAAGAATGAGGAGATTCTGTCTGATTATTGGGTTAGAAGTAGTTTCATGCATGTTCTCACAGGTTTTTAGTATTTCTTTAAATGGGTAAACAAGTTTCTCTAGTGATAAATGTTAGTATCTATGAGGATAATAAAAGTGACTGCTGATAGTTTGGTTTAAAAATAGCCTTAAACCTTTTAAGACTTTATCTCTTTAGAATTCGTATTTCTACATATTTTGCCTCATTTACTTTTACACCACCCTTACATGGTGATTTGCATGGGTGGCACAGTTCTTACTAAGTAAGTAGTGAAACCCAGACATAGGTTAAGTGATTTACTCTTAATTTTATGTTACCTTTCCTCCCCCCCCCCCCCCCCCAGGCCATTTCTAAGGCTTTAAGTAACTATCATTCTAAGCAGAGCATAATTCAACACAGTGAGGGATTTTGGAGATAGACTTAACACCAGGGCATTGAAGATCAAGGTTAGAGCTCTTGCCCTGGCTGATGTTGCCCAGGCCATGCACCATAGGATCATGGGTTTGATTCCTGGTCAAGGGCAAGTGCTTGGGTTGCAGGTTCGATCCCCTGCATTTGGGAGGTAACCAATCAATGTCTCTCACATTAATGTCTCTCTTTAAAAATCAATGGAAAAAAAAATATCCTTGGGTGAGGATTACCCCCCCCCCCGAAAAAAAAAAAAAGATTATTCAGAGCCCTTAAAGACCCTTAACCTTCGAAATGCAAAAATGGTTAAAACTGTTGACATTTTACAGTGATCCCAAAATGAAGGTATTGCCACTGAGCAAAACATGTTCAAAATATTGGGTACTGTTTTGTTCACTGCACATCAGATAAAGGCAGATGACTTCATTTGCAGGTGACAACTGGACCGATTCTGGAAACTGATAGTGAGGGCAAACGATCCTGCTTTGGTGGACAAGATTTTTGGAAAGAGGTGACCCGGTAGTCAGTAGTCAGTAGCGAAGTTCGCAGCAGGGCCTTGTTCCCATGCCGGCCTTTTCCCAACGTGCTGTGATACATTTTGAGCTCTCCCATTTTAGTTTCCATTATCCACCACCCAAGTTCTCAATTCAATTTCAGGCTCGGGCACAAGCCTGTAATTCTATTTGTTTTGGGTAAATTTAGCAAGCTGCTCCTGATTACACCTTAGCCAGAGACCATCTGTTGACTGGCGTGCCTCTCTCAGGAGTGGTTTCTGTCGGGGATGAATGGGAAGAGGACTGGAGCGCGGCTGCTATTAGTAAGCAGATGCCCCGCATCACGGATAGCTCTTCCCGCCTTTCAATCTGCCGGCTCTCTGTCTTGATGGAGTGTCCTGTGCCTGCGAGTCATTCCATCCTGAGGCAGTCAGGAGTGCTCTCCCCGGGGCCATTCATCAAGTGCTTCTGCTGGCATGGGATGGGGAGGAATTTAGAAGTCACCGTTTGATGCACTTAAAGCACGGCCACATCCTCCTTTGCATGTCCTGAGTGTACACATCCCAAATGCTCTCCAGCAGCGACGGTCACGTGCTGTCAGGAGCGCCTGCACCGAACAACAGGATACAGCTGTTGCGAAGTGTAATGCGCAAACCTCTGCAGCGTCAGGCGCACAGACCTTCGAAGCGCTGCTTCCTTTGCTAAAATGATCGCCAGTTCATTGGCGTCAGATGGGAAGACGTGCCAGATAAACTTAGCCTGTTGAGGAGCAGTTTTGATGCTGACTGCGTGGGATGAGGGTCCTTTCTAAAGGCTGATGCATCCTTGGAGCACGGGGCTGTGATGAGACGGGGCGAAGCCCAGCAGAGCCAGCCCCTTCCTGTTGCAGTGAGGCCTGAGGGGAAGTGGATGAAACGGACATAAATGAGCTCCGTCTCCTTTTCTGAAAGAGCTGGAGGAGGAAGGGGAGGGAAGGATTGCGGGGCGCTTGAAAACTGAAATTAGATGGGCGAAGTGAGAGCGTTGGCTTCCGCCCTCTGTTTGGGGAAAGGGGAAGGGAACAGCGCCTCAGTGCTAAGGGCGGAGGTTGGCGTAATTAACTGGTAATTAACTGGTTTCGGTAGGAAATGCCCAGGGTCATCTTAGAAACCCATCATATGGGGTATTTCTCTGGAGTTCAGCTGCTAAGGAAAGGGGGACGGGGGATTCAGAATTGTATCCCAGCTGCAGTACTTTTCTTTAAGGCAAAAGAGAGAGTTTAATTTGGATAAAATTTAAATTACAGGATTCTAGATCCATTACTTTTTTCACCTAGTTGCCACCTGTTATTTTGATGTTACATTCTCTCTCTTTTTTAAATGCCACCCCTGTCTCTCACATACCAAGTCAGCATCCTTTATTCAGGTTATGAATCTCATTGCAGGTTCCGCAAATTGAGGGTTAAGATGCCACAACAGAAATGTAAGACTGTAGTAGATACCTTGAGTTTTAGTTAATAATGACTGTATTACATGTTTTTATAATTCAAAATCTTTCAAGGAAATAGTGAATGACTGTGCAAAATACTGAAATACTTTTAAAGGATTAAAACGATCAATCTTTAATAGAAAAATAATTTCTAGGAATTTCTTTGCAAATCAGGGCAATTTGATTCTTTGCTATTGAACTGGTGAATGCGAGGTTGACTTAATAATCTATAATATTTCCATTTACATGTCATAAATGATATAACAGGATATAATGTATTTAAAACTGTAGATCATCCCCAAACCACATAACAATTTTTATACAAAAAGAATAAGAGGCTTAATTTACAGATAAAGGCTCTATTTTGTTGGTTAATGCAGTTATTATGAAGGCAGTAAGAAATATCCTAAATGAGCAAAGGGATATTTTTAAAGACACTTAAAAATCATATGTTGAAGCACTCTCTGTGAATGAGGCTTAACCTGAACAAATACATTGTTTTAACAAAGGTCTTTCATCTTTAGGAAATGACGTTTGATGGATATGCTAAAGAAGGCTTGTAGAAATTTTCCTCACATTTATGTTATGTATACAATATCTCTTTACCTAGCCTGGTGCATGCTCTAAAACAGGGTGCATAAAACTAAAACGACACCAGGTCTGAATAAATAGTAAGTTGGAAACTCAAACGGACTCCACTGTGAATTCTCCCTACTGGTTCACAGGTTCCTTCCTGCAGGCTCCAGGATGAATTATTCTGGCTGAAATGTTTCCAGGAAATACTTTTTTAAGGAACACTTTTCAAGCTCTCGCTGTGGGGAGAAACAGAACCAAGGTGATTTAAGGGGAAGGCAAATATCCCTTAAAGACCTTTGTCATAATATAGCTCTGTTATCATATTTGAACACATGCTCAGTGGCCTGCAGTGTCTCATGTTCTAGTCAGGACAGAGCAGGCTACTTTTTAAGGAACAAAAGGAGAAATAAGACTAACAAGTATGTGTTCGGGATAGATCTAGAAGAAGGTACGAAGTAAGACAGCCACACCATATGAGGACAGTGCGGGGTGGACACAAGGCCAAGCTAACAGAGAGTTTTGTCTCTTCTCATGAAGAGAAAATTGAATTCAGTTCTTTTAACAGTTAGGCTCTGTGGGGGGAGGCAAGTATATGATAGGTCTCTGTTTTGTAAGAAGCTTATAGGGGACTCGCTTGTGCTGGCAAAATCATTCAAGAACAAAGACTGCATTAAAGTACTATGGTGAAAAGAATCTGCAAAGCCATGGATCCACTCTTTAGGGCACATATGCGCAGTTGTAGGGAAGGTATAAAAAGATCAGCTTTCATGCCCTGCGGATCACGGTTACTAATGATAAATTTGTGTTAGTTTTGCCTTATTGCAGATTAGAAACAAAGCCCCACAAAACAACGTATTCCTAGGGATCAACTTCGAGATGGAAATTATATGGAAGTGGTCTTCCGGGATGGGGGCTCTGCTTTGAGAGATGCTACCCAAGAGTGACATTTGGGAGAATTAAAAAGAGAGGGAGAGAGAACTGTAACTGATGCTGTAGTAAGACGATTGTCAGTGCCAAGTCACAGCTGCCTCCTGCTAGGGATTCCTTCCTGCAGGCTGCGGTGTGAATGCTCTGGGCTGAGGCTGGCACAGTACACTGCAGAACTGGGACTCTGACCCGTGGGCTTACTCCCGCTGGCCCCTCTCGGATATTCCGGTTGATGTTGCCAGCTTTGCAGTCTCTATGGGCCTATTTACCTTGGTAATTTGTACCTGATGCATTTATATTGGTGATTTCTTTTTCTCCCTGGGACCCTGGGAACTCATTTATTCACTAGTGCAATGAAGTGGCGGAGTGGGAGTGAAAACCCCTCCCCTAAAGCAAGGAGGGGAAGCACTGTGTAGGGAAAATAGCAACCATCCTAACTGCGAGTCTGATTAAAACACCAAAAGAAGACTAGTTCTTGTTTAGAGGTGGCTAATACTTGAATCTCTGTGTACATGTATGTAGGCCAACGCTAGTCTATCTGTGGGCATCACTGCTAACTTTTATTTTTTTTTAAATCCATTGTCAATGTGTTTCGTTTCAGAACAAAACAATAACAGCCCTAGGATTGAAACACAGAATTCTTTGGCCAGAGCTTGCCAAAACCATGCTTGGTTGTGTGTGTAGGGAAAATTACTTTGAATAACAAAAGCACACACAAGAACTGATAGAATAATAAGCAATTAAGGTGGATTAACAACAGTTGCTGAATTCCAGCTGTTGGCTGCAGATGCAGCCTGGCTCCTTAATTCAAACTAGTTGAAACACGTTGCTATTCAGAGACCAGAAGGAAGAGAGTGTGCCCCCAGCGGCGCCCATATTGGGGGTAGCTTTCTTATTGTCCGTTTGTGGGGGAGTTAAGTATCTGGGTATGTTTCACCATCTCCTATTTATTATGTCATTACTCGTCTTTCTTTGCCTTCGGTTATTTTGATATTTTCCTACATAGTTTTTGTCCTGTTTGATTAAGAATGACTGACTAAAATCTGTGTGCTTGCTTTTTGGTTATGACATATTGAAAAACAAAGAGAGGAGAGCAGAGTGCAGCAGGCCCTCTAATAACGGTGTTCAATGTCATTTCGTTACCATGTTGATGAGATGCCATAGGAACTTAACTCCTGTTATATCAGTTAGCTTTTGGGAAAACTGGTTTCGTTACGTTGTTTCACTTAAGGTTGCCGAACCTATCCGTGACCTTAAATGAGAACTGCCTGTATGTGTTTGTCTCTGTTTCCAGCGGGAAAGAAGAGCTCACAGTAGGAGAAATCACAAATTCCTTTGGCTGCTGTAAATAATTTTCTGGATTGCTTCCTAGGCTAGCAATGAGGTGGAGCCTTCTTAAAGAGGAGAGCCTCTTATAATTATAGCCCCAAGCACGCAACCCTGGGAAACTGTATGAACAGGTAATTTACAGGTAATCGCCATGTGTAATCTATCCCCTCCAGCCTTACCACAAAACCTTTTGTTGCCATCAAACCTGTTCTTGGAAGGTGGAAGGCACTGTTATTGTTGATCAGGAATAGGCTCTCTCACCGTAATGGCCAGGGGTCTGGAGTCCAGGGCCAGCTTCCTAGGCCTGCAGCCAGGTCAGTGACACCATGACTCAGAAGGGCCCTGGACTTAAGTCTCTGCTGTCACCGTCTCAGCATTTTTAGTTTTACCCTTGAACTGGTGTTCTATAAGTGGAGCATATACATGAGCAGAAGTGCCATATAAAATATGAGTTCACCTGTTGGGGCACAATTTGCATATAAGCATTCACAGTGCCCCCTAAACACAGACCACGATACATGGGAATTCAAGGAGACTACAAGCCCCTGCAAGGTAAGCATGATGTGAAAGCTGCGCATTTCCGTAGTGTTGGTAGAATACGCATGTATAAGAAGGAACATTTGAAAAGTTGCATTAGCTTCATGCAGTGTTTCCACTGTCCTGGTAAGAACAAAAGGCATGTGCCTATGCAAACGACCGTATGCAGGTTGCATGATTTTGGTGATTCCGCATACAACTTAAGTGCTCTTCTTATATTTGCCATTAATACTGTCATTGTATTGTATAAAAATGAATAGTAAAACTCATGCTAATAATAAGGTATTTTAGTTTTTCTTTATTTAAAAATTAAATAGCAAAATAAATGAATAAATCATGAGAATTGAGAGAGAGGCCATGGGAGAAAGGATAAAGCTTTATATTGAATGCCCTTAATGGCACTTTTTCCCTGCTGTTTGAACAAGGGGCCCTTCTTTTTGTTTTGTAATGGGCCCTGCGAATGATGTGGTGGACCCCACTCAGGTGGTCTGTAGTCTCAGATTTAACTGGGGGGAATTGAAGGGGGTGCTGAGATCGCCTGATGCTCCCCAGGTGGCCTGTTGACATGCAGGCACCACACAGATACACATCTGCGCCTTCTTAAGAGCCTTAGCTGAAGCAAAGGATTGACCAGACAGGGTCCCATTTAATTAGTTTCCACCATATTTCTACCTGTTCAAAGAAATGTTTGCAGGCTTTATGTCCAGGCCACCTATCTTTTTATGAGTGTCATTTTCTCCAATAATGTGTCAGAGTCCTTTGACTTTTTAGACGTGGTTGGTAAAAAGAGGAATTCTGGAGCAGCCTAGTAATGCTGTTAAATAGCTCTCCCTGCCAGCCCTCTGCCTCTGACCCTCTCTTGACTTTTCTGTTTTCAGCAGAATGTTTACTTGTCTCTGCAAATGAGTTAGGAGATGTGAGTGTGTTGATTTATTTGTCCTCAAGAACATCAACAGTTCTCTGGTAAAAGCAGGCCTACTACCACAGACAGGAACACTGTCAGACCAATGCTTCATTCATATCACCTAAGCCCACATACCACTCTGGCCCAAGGTGACTTACTAACCAGCTTCCAGGACCACACTGTGTTAATAAATGGAAGTCACCTTTCAGAGATCTAAAACCACAGGTCCCTACTGTGGGCCAGGGGGAGAGCTGATCCAGAGGAGGGCAGGCAGTGAGCCATGCCAAAGAGTCCAGGGGACATGGTCTCCCAGAGTTGAACAAAAGCCAAGACTCTAAATGTGAAATGACTTGCTCCTGGGAGCCAACCACATGAAGGGTCTACTTGATACTTTGCTAAAACCATTTTATCTCAGCAGGAGAGACTGTGGCCCCGGGTGTGGAGGAGAAGCCAGAAGCCCTACCCTTGATCTGGTTTTTGTCATAGGTTTCCTGAGTTTGATGTATTTTCCAGCCCATTTTCCCTAGGAATTAGTCAGGCACTTAAGGAAGTTGCAGTTATTTTTTAAGTGCATTCTCTTGCTTAGCAAGCCCCAAACAGACCGTATCAGCCTTTGCCTTCAGCAAGAGTGACAACATTTTTTCGGGACAGACATGTTTGTTTCTTCGGCTACAGTCTTTTTGTGAGAACGGGTAGTTGCCCTTGTGTCTGTCCTGTAGGTAGGGTGGTGATCAGGTACATCCCTCCTTAGGCCAGTGAGCATCCTCTGTTGAAATGGAAGCAGCCTAAAATGGAATAACTAAGATGTGACCTCTCAGAAACTTGATTTGCACCATCTTGTCTGTGACAAAGAGCTGCAGAATGGAATTTTTTGTTTTTTCAAATTTAATCTGAGGGGAGTTGTGTTGAGGTTGGGAGAGGAGAGAGGAGATACTAGTATGTGGGCAAGCAGTCAGGAGGTCACCTTCTTGGTCTCATTTGAGGCCAGGACGGGAGGCTAACCAGGCTTTCCTCCTGCCTTTGTCTATGGAACCCACCTGCCAGGCTCTCCTGGAATTCGCTTCTGCCTAAACTGGATCCAGCAGTCAGTCAGCAGAGCCTTTTTATACCAAACACCCTGGGTGTTAAAAGAGCCTGGCTTCCAGGGATACTTGGAAATGTGTTTGTTTGTTTTTTAATGTTTCATTTTTCTCCCTTTTGGGGGGTGAGAAGAAGCCAGAGTCTTAAACTACTTTGAGAACACATGGTATTTGTCAGACCCCGTCATATTCCTCTCAAATATCTGCCACTTTGCATGTTCTAGGGATTCAATAAATTTACTAAACTGAATGATATGAATAGATTAGGAATTCATGGATGTTTGCTGCCTGAGTCAGTGATGCCATCATAAAATAGATTGAGATAAAATACATAGGTTGTTTTCTGTTTTGTTGCTGGTCATTTTAGTGTAATTAAACTCATTGTAAAATAGTGTTTAGAATACAAACTATGGAGCCAGATTACCTGGGTTTCAGTCTCAGCCCTAACATTAGCACGCCATATAACTTGGGTAAGTGTGCCTCATTTCCTTGCCTACGAAATGAGGACAATAATCATATGAAGCCCATGGGTTGTTGTGGATATTAAATGAGTTAATACATGTAAAGTGCCTAGAACTGTGCCTATGTTTAATCAGTATACACTATTGCTGTTATTCTAGAGGCAAAATATACCAGTTTTGGCCAAGGGAGTAAAAAAAAAAAAAAGGAACCAATACCTCATCATAAAGTTTGTGCAGGTAGTTAGTAATCTGTTTGCACATGAAGGTCCCTTAAAAGTATAAGCTAATATTCTCCTACTATTTAGCAGTTTACAAATTCAAATAAGGACAGTGTAAGTGTATGACTTTGGTTTTCCCAAGTCTTGTTATTTATTTGGTTTTTCTTGGAAAAGGAATTTAGTCCTTAGGGCCATTCTACTCAGGCAGTTTTCTTTCATTGCGTGCAGAGCAGGCTGGTGGGAATGCCAGGAGCCTTGGCCAGCCCAGCCAAACCGAAACAAGATGTGGAAAACACTGTGCAATTACCACATACTTTGAGCTCCTGAGTCCTTTAATTTCTGTTATCAGTAACTCCCTTCAGATAATAACTGTGGAGATAAAATAAGCCTTAAAGTTTGGTGGAAGGAAGGGAGAGCAAAGGATTTTATTGGCCTTTTACTTCCTATTTACTAAAATAGTATTTGGTTGTAAAAGATAACTACTAAACTATTGTGTCTGCTCCAGAAATGAACAAATAAAAGTAATTATTGCATAGGGGCATTAAGTAACAAATAGGATATATTTACTTTTCCTTAGTTGGTGGCTTCAAATCTTGACTTTATTATCAGCATTTTTTGGTTCCTGGTTGAAAATCAAACACAAGAATAAGCCTTAAGGCTATTTTTCTTTCAGGGCAAATTGAGGGACCTAATTCATCATCAGCCTATTTTGTTCTATGAAGTCCATAAAGAGGTGGCTTCATTATCTAATGGTATAGCCTGGTGTGTGAGAATGAATGATGTGGCAAAACACATTCATGGAGGTTTGTGGGTCATATTGAAGAGAATAAGATGATCACAATAGGCAAAGGAAATAATAGGCATTTGCTTGAAATGCTGAATATTTGTCAAGAATACCAAGAGGGAAAAATAACATGCTTTACTTTAAAAACACATTATTTTTAAAAATCTCTAACTTTTATAATATTGAAGTAGATAATGGTGCTTCTAGCTGAATAGTAATTATACTAAAATGATAACATAGACTCTTTTTTAAAAAAAGGTCTGTCCAAGTACAGTGTTTTAGATATCAAGTCTCTGAAGTGTTTTTCCAAAGTCAGTTGTGAATATTGTTGGTTTTTTTTAAATATTTTTAAAAATATGTGTATAACTTTATAAGACTAGATGATTTCCTTTAAACATAGTTTAGGAAAGTTTTGTGGGTTTTATGCTTTTAATTCTTTTACAATTAAGTTTTCATTTTTTGAGTATAATACATGGCATGATACACATTTCAAAAACTATCAAATGGTACACAGTAGAAAATACATCTCCTTCCCATTCCTATTCTCCTATTATCCAGTTTTTCTTATAAGATCATAAAAGTTGCAAACTTTCCTTATTCCAGTCCCCAAAGGGGGAGAGGGGAACCATAGTAGAAGCCTTCTGCATTGCCATTGAGAAAATACTAGAACTAAGAGTCCTGCCCATTTGGAGCACATCCCATCCCATAACTTTTAATATGCCCAGAGGAAGAGCCTTGTCCCCTATTACCCTGGAGGCATATTGGCTAGACCTTGGAAAACCAGCATTTGTCCTATCCCCAGTGGTGACAAAGCCAAGAGGCCCTGAACATTTATAACTGAATTCTGATAACACTTGTGTTCCCTGATTCATAAATCATGTCAAGATGTGGCTTGAATGAGAATAAACGTAAAACGTGTTCTTAAGTCCTAAGTAGGCATAAAAGCCTGCTTGCTATCTTGGAGCTGGGGTTTAGGATTATAGAGTAAAAGGTTGAATGAAATCTCATTCTGTTTCAAATGTGTAATAAGTAGCACCTCTGAAAGGTACTATAATGCTGCTGGAATGGATAAGATAATGTCATGATGGAGTTTATGCAGCTGGGATTAATACAGTGTTTCTTGTCCTCAATGAATGCTGGCCCAGCAAGGACAGATGCGTCTCAGCATCCACTGTCATACGTTGGCCTTGTGTGTGCACATGTAGACTACTTTACCTGTATCAGCTTTCTCCATGTATAGTGACAGATAGGAGTCAACACTTAGTGGTCCCCCCAGGCACCTCCTATGTCTGATGACGCTGGAGTGTAGGTGGTGGCTGGCCCCACCCCACAAGTGAGGTGAAGTTTATATCCTCCACTGGCATCTCAGGACTGCAGGGTGACGGTGCAAGAAATGCTTAACTTCCTTTGAAGTGGTTAATTTGGTGTTTCTGTATGGGAAAGTGTAGTGTGATTCATGGAGAAAGAATAATTATTTAATTGAAGGTGTGGGTGGGATGGCTTAAAAACAAATATACTGGGAAGGCATAGTCTTCACCATGGGTGTGTGCTTTTTCTCCTTTTGTCACAGTAATGATTTGAAAACTTCATCGAGTTCAGTTGCAGGACTGAAACATTGATGTTAGACCTCATGGGTAGAGGTGTGAGTCATATCAACCAAGAAATGTTCAGAAGTTTCAGGGTCCTTTCAGGTCACACAGGAATTTTACTTTCTCAGATATATATATATATATTTTTTAAGATCAATCCAATGCAATTTTAAATCTGTGAAGTTTTGTTTAAATTTTGTTTGGCTTAATACATGAGTTTGCTATAGGTGAAATGACATATTGAATATGTCAGTAACAACGGTAATGCTTATATTGTTAATATACAGAAGTAGGCAAAAGTAAGTTTACAGTCATCCATATGGAAAATACAATAATAAATAATACAAGAATAAGTTGTGTTTCACCACTATAAACCTACTTTTACCCTACCTTGGACTATGTATACTTGAATTCTGTCTCCAACATATTCTACTTTGGTAGATTTAAGACTGTGTCCCTGAGATTCGAGTTTTGGACAGTTTCTTTAAAGGAGATTTTCAGTTTTCCCTCTTAATATTTTTTTACTTAAGGATATCATTTTACTCGGTCAGTGTGAGTGTGTGTGTGTGTGTGTGTGTGTGTGCGTGTGTGTGTGTGTGTGTGTCTTAAGAAGAGGTTCACAGTGAAACCAGCAGAATGGAGTTCAGTTTTTGACTTGGGATTCATTAAATAATGAGATGTTTTTAGGACTACATGTTGACAGCCATAGCCATTTTAAAAATAATAGTAATACTTCAACAAGAGGTGGCCCCTGCAAACTCCCATTTGATCATGAATAACCAGAGATATTTGGGCAACCCAACACAAGACGAGACACGGGCACATTACTTCTTTGCCTCATTTATCATCTTTGCCTTTATGGAATAAAGTGACAAATATCAAGGTGAAATGGACAATAAACCCAAATAGAGTTTAGAATAAGCTTTGAAAACATCACTGACTTGCACAGTGTATATTATTTGTAAATATTAAATGAATGGACAAGTGAGTAGATGAATCAATGAATCAATAAAAAAGTGTAACCACATACCAAGATGGGGGATAAAACTTGCATACAGCTAGCATTCTAGCTGCCTGCAGCTATGGTACACTTTCTTCTTGTTTGTCCCACTGTCACTTTAGAAGCCACATCTCCAGCACAAAACCCATCTACTCCATGGGAAAAACAAACCTTCCTCCCAGCATTTGTATTGTAAGTATACCACCATTTTTGCAGGACCACGGGCTCAAACCAAACATTAATTTTTTTAGAGGCCCTGAAAGCTGGCAATGGGACTGTGAAGCTGTCCTAGGTTTTCTACTTCCATATTTTCATGGGCACTACCTGCCGGGGTTCTTGTCCCAGCTTTACAAAGGGTTCAGCAATCTGGAGAAAGGAGCTGATGTGTAGATGATTAAGAAGGAGTCCAAAGACGAAAGATAATTTTGAAAGGCATTGGGGGTCAGAGGATCTTCAGCTAAAGAAGCTAGAAGACTACTCCTTGTCTAAGGACCCTGTGCTATTTATTAACACAATTTGTCCTAAGGCAAGGTGAAGACATACATTTCAAAGGGTATGGTTTCACAGGGTAGGTTACAGAAGCATTGTCAGATTGGGGAATAGCCTACAGGTGTTCAGGTGTTTGGCCAACAGGAGGCAAAAAAAAAAATCATGAGCTGTCTGGCAGCAAGCAATAATATTCAGGTTTGGGGGAAGTGCCGTTTAGCCTTTCCAATAGGTAAACTACATTTGACTCAACCCTTGTTGAGCTCCCCAAGCTTCACCAACCTTTTGGTGAAACTCTTGTAATTATGACATGTTGGAATTGGTTCCCAGCAACTACCCCCTTTAAGTCCATTTCCCATCTAATGTTGTGTATAATACAATAGCCTGCTAGCTGGTTTCTCCAACCTCACAGCATAGGGAGTAATTTTTTCTAGAATCAAATTCAGCAAATATTTGTTGACACCTGTTATACAAACACTGTGCTTGTTGCTACAGGGGACACAAATATGATGAAGTCATAGCCCCTGTTTTCTGGGAGCTTTTATAGTCAACAGGGGAACAAAAGCAGTACAAACAGAGCTGCCATTTAGGTCACAAGGTGCTAGGAGGCTGATGGAAATTTCATCTTTTCCGATCTCAAGAAGATACAGTGACTCCCTATCACCTTTTGGATCAAATAAAAGATTCTCAGTCTTCATAATTTGACACCATCCTAGCTGCTTAAATTTATGTTATATTACTATCCCACAAACCTCTATTCTGCTCCTGTCCTCTCATTAGTACTGTCAAGAACACATCCATCCACACATTCCTTCCTTCCTGTATTTGTTCAGGATTTCTGCAAATACCAACTGTTTGTCCAATACTGTGCTAGGTACTGTGAGGGGGGAAAAGTGAAGCAATCCCTGCCTTGAGCAACTCACCATCAAGTGGGAGGAAGCAGACAAGAAAATACTTTAAGGAACAGTGTGTATAGTGTTGTAAGAGAAGGCACAGAGCACTGAGCAAGAACAGGAGCTGCAGGCCTCCCAGAGGAAGGGACTGTTGCCAGAAGTTGATGACAGGCTCACAGGGTAAGGGAGGGGAGAGCATTCCCCACAGAAGCTTGTGGAGCAGTTCATGGAGCACAGCAGAATGTGGCTCCATCAGGATGCTGGGGACAGGGATATGGCGTGGGTGCCACTGGGCAAAAGTAACACTGGAAACTCTGGGAGCCAGATTATTGTGGTCATTGACTCTTATGCCAAGGAGTTTGTTCTTTTTGTTGTTGTTGTTAATCCTCACTTGATTTATTTATTTATTTATTAGAGAGAGTGGAAGAGAGGGGAGAGAGGGAGGAGAGAAACATCGATGTTAAGAGAGAGACTTCAATTGGTTGCCTCCCCCACACAGTGAGGATTGAACCTGGAACCCACGTACATGCCCTTGACCTGGAATCAAACCCAAAACCCTGCGGTGCGAGGGTGGATGCTCATGCTCTAACCACTGACCAGCACTGGCCAGGGAAAGGAATTTGTTCTTTATCTTTTGTCTCAGGAAAATCCACCAAGCTTCAAACACAGATGTGAACAGATGTGGGTCTTAGAATGCTCTGGCAGCAGTGAGGAGATCTGAATGAGAGATACTGGAGGCAGACAGGCCCGAGTGTTTGAATATTCCCAGCCCATGGGGAAAAGGCAGTTAGGAGATCCTAAAGGCCTTTTCAGAGTTACTTCCCCTGGGTCTTCCCTGCTGTGGAATACATGTAATTTTCAGGATGGGGTAGGTTGTGCTTCAGTAACAAACAGCCCCAGGATCTCAGGAGCATGACAAAGCTTCTTATTGCAGGTAACTGTTCACCATGCAGTGACTCAGTATAGCCTCTAAGGCTGCATCAGTATTGTGGCTTTCTCACCTCTATACAAGCTTCCATATAAAAGAACACTGAGAGGTTTGCTTTAGCCCACAAGTGATTCACCTTCTTTCTGGTCACAACTCTGCCTAACTATTGTGTGTGTGTGTGTGTGTGTGTGTGTGTGTGTGTGTGTGTGTGTGTGTGGCGGCAGGGGGTGGGGTGGTGTTAGGTGGGTAATACATGCTGAGAAAGAGGAGAGAGTGAATAGGGGCGAACTATAGAAACCCCTACCACTCCATAATCTATTGTCATTTTTTTCATTACTTCCCTCAGGATTTCTGAATATTACCTGACCCACTCTTTCTTGGTCAATCACTTTGACTTTTTCTTCCCTAATTAGCCTGACTTTTAAAATAGGTGAGAGTCGTTGAAGCAAACCCCAGTTCCGATTACTTCCCTGTATATTACAGTAAAGACAGAATAAATGAGTATCTGTAGCTTTTGAACATAATCCATAGGAAGTGGGTATGGCAATAATTATTTCTGGCCCAACACAAAAAGCTAACAGATCAATTCTTCTTTCCCAAGGACCAATTCTACCACAAACATTTCTGCCCTGAGAAAAGAGAGATTCATTCAGTAGGAGCAAGGCTAGCTGTTTATCTGTCATCCCGCAAACTTGAAACACTTATATTATCCTGGTGTGCCTCAGGGCGTTGGCTTGCTGGCTTTCATGTCTGCCTGAGAATTTGCTACTATGAAATGTGCGTATAGTCTTGCTTTCTTTTATTACATTGACTTTGCATTTTAATGTTTTTCATTCTTCATAGCTAAGAGGGAACTTTCTTTTCTCTACCCATTTCTACCTCGGGACGCCTGCAAGTTGAAGCTGGCTAACCTGGGCTGTACAGTGCAGACAGAGTCGGGGTGCGGAAAAGGGACTCCAATAGAAGTTCAAGGAAAAAGAACAGGCTGAGGAATTCGAATCCTCCCCTTAAGTGTTTATTTCTTGCCTTTTTCCTTTTGCCTGTTCCTGAAAAAATATTATTTTCTTTTAACTTTTTTTGTCTTCTCATCTTCCATGTTTCTCCTCCTTGGATCTCTCTGGCACCGTTACTTTTAAGATCTACATCCTTTTCTATATATACATCAATTGGCTCATTACAGCTTTTGCTGGCAAACACTGCTGAATTGTGATGCAAGTGCAAAAGAATCATAACTGACACAACAATAATAACTCGTCATCTTCCCTGTGTCCCACTAGCTGCCCTGGGCTTTAGATGCACTATCTCTGTAATCCTTTACCACTGTCCTATTTAATTAATTTGGGCTCATAGAGTTGTAAAGGGGCAGCAGTGGGTTTCCTAGTGGTCTTACTCCCAGTGCCGATGCTCTTAGAATAAAATCTTGGGGCAATTATAGTTTGTGTCATTGACTCATATATTTGAAACTCACAAGAATTCGCAAGAGATCATCTAGTGTCATCCCAGCTCTTCAATTAGTCCCTCCAATTTCAGCAGACTACATGCACAATGTCTAATGCATTGGATCTATTTAAATCTTCCATAGTGGTTGTGAATCAGATCTTCAATGTGATTTGTGCAGTGAGAAAGAAATTCCTCCTGTGTTATCATTGCTACAACCCAGCAAATTTTGTGCTGACTCCATGAGCAGGAGAAGCAGTGGTTTGGAGAACCGGCCATCCCCTCTTACTGTGGGCACCTTACTCCATAATTCTCAGAAGACTGGAAACCATTAACCTTGGCAGGGGAGCAGAGAGAGCTCCTGAGCTCAGCTTGATAGAGATGCTGAAGGTGTTTAGCAGTTGCAAAGCCGCAGCTGTGTTACCTGTTTTGCACTAATTAGGAGTTCCCATGAATCTGCTTGACAATTAAGGACAGAGTGAACTTTAAGGCAGATCGGTACCATGGGACGGTAAATAGTTCTCAGGCAAGCAAAATCAAAATTTGTACCAAGTACTGTGTTTTACTGAGACTATAAAATTTATTTAATTATGTGGACTCAAATGCATTAAAAAGTCTAAACTAGGTTTTCGGCCACTTGGCAAGGGTCCCTCTCAGGGAATCACACTGCTGCAAACCCTTGGTAGTGCACGTAGTTACATGTGTGCTGTCGCCCACCAGATAAATAGCTCTTTTAACACCAGCCTTAACAAATTAAATCTCCCCTTTCAGTTGCCTGGTTTGGGACTAAGATGTCATAGGCAGAGAGCAGCTTAGCAATGAAGTAGCTACATATCTAGAATAGGAAAGCACAAAAAGGCCTCTTAAAAGTCATATTTGATGAGCCATATTTTAAGATAAAACTTTTCCAGGTTAAGTTTTCTGTTCTTCCTTGCTTCCCCTTTTCCACCAACTAATTTGTACACGCATGTCTCTCTCTCCATCCGCTTGAGTGTAGGCAGGGCCCTTAAGTCATGCTCTTTTGGTGGGCGCTCCATTCCTCAGGGACCTGGTGCTATGTGCAGGCAAAGCAAGATTGCCTTGTCACCATCCCGAATCTGAGAAGAGACAGCAGCCTAGATGTGACTTATGGCTAGGATGGAGGAGTATGTGGAAAGCTTAAGAAAACCTGCACACCACGAGGTAACTTTGAAAACTGTAAATATAATTAAGCCAGGTGGCTTCCATGACAACACAGAGGATTAGGGTCTGGGTGGATCTGGCAGACGGTTGATACCTATTGCGAATGGATGCCAGTCTATATATATATATCCCTTCTCCCCAGGTAAACAACACCAACAACAACCTAGTTTGATGTCTAAATGAAGTAATCTCTAAAAAGAAAAGGGAGATTATATTTGTTAAACTGTATAAAAAAATCAGAAGATAATATGGCTTTGTTCACAGTATTACATAAAGAAGATTAAAGACGAAGAACAAGCTGCTTAAATACTGTAAACTAATTAGCTCTACGAATTGTTTTCCGAGGTTCATGAGATATGAAACATTGGCACCGGTGCGTGAAATATACTCTGCCTCAGTGCTCTTTTCAATTTATTTTTCTGTTAGTGTCATATGTATATAAAGAAAGAGCAGCCACAAAGAAAGAGGTTACAGAGGGAGACCAAAGCCTGTCAGATGATTGAGGCTGACATTTTGTCATCTTAAGCCTGGCACGGGAGGGTCCTCCTCTAATACCCTGTATAAATACCAGCTTCATTTTCTGCCATCACAGGCTACATTGCGCAAATGATGTCATGACAAGGCCCAGAGGAATTCCTGCTGCTGCTCCAAGCGCTCTGGCAGCTCCCAGCGCAGTAGGCCCAATCCAACTGATGCATCCTTAATTTGGTTCCCACGGGCTGAGCTGGGTTTTTGCTGAGAGCAGATGAAGAGGACCCGGAGTGAGGGTGGGGCCAGGGGTCCACCATCCTCAGCGTGGCATGCCCTTGTTCAAACAAGAGGTTTATTGTGTTCTTGTCTTAAAATTGAATATTTTCAGGTGGCGGACCAGCCAAGGCTAAGTTTGTATCCCCAGAATAACAGTTAAGTATATTTATTTAAAATAGGATAGTAAGCTTTTTTAGGTAGCACGTTTTGTCTTTTTCAGAAATTTAACTTAGAATTGTATTTCTGGGACAGTGAGTGAACTCTGTTTTTACCCTGACTCTTCATCATCTGTTTTTCTGCTTCCCTTCCTGTATGCCGGGAACATCCTCACTCCTTACTACCATAAGCATTCCCAGATCTCCTAGTCAGGAGGAATCACTATTTTCTCTGAATTCTCAGAGAAGTAGGTATAAAACTAGGCATAAAATACCATCCGCTTTTTGTTTTCCCACCAAACATCTTAAAGGCACACTTCCTCTCTGGGTCCCAGTCCTGTGGAGAAGGCTGTCTCAGCTGGAACTGACCGAACCCTTATTGTCAAACCCACTGGTCCCAGTTCTCATGGAGCCAGGTGGTCACTCACATCCACCCCAGAATTCAGAGCCTACCTTGTAGCCCATCTCCTCCCTTTCTGAAACGCTCCTGAGTCTAGGGCAGTGATGGGCAACCTTTTGAGCTTGGTGTGTCAAACTTCGCCAAAAAACTGAGCATAACTCGGGTAGTGTGTCACTTTGAGGAAAAAACATTATTTCGCAAATGTTTCATCTTCAGGAGCAGCAAATGTTTCATCCTCGGCATGTGTCAGCGGCCGCATGTCATCAGAAATGGCTACACGTGTCAGTGCTGACACGCGTGTCATAGGTTCGCCATCACTGGTCTAGGAGAACCATGGGGTTTCCCCTTTTACAGTTGGGCATGCTCAGTCCTTATTTCTGGCTTTTGCCTCTCAGCAGATGTGAATTCCTCATTGCCTGCTGCACACCTCTCGTGTCCGTTTTGTTCATGGTTGTATCTCCAGGTTCCAGAACTTTGCCTGCCATTATAGGAGCTCAGTACATACATGCTGAATTAATTAAATGCATGACTCTTCCCAGGATGTTCCCCTGTCAGCTCCTAAACTCAAGAAGTCCGTCACCATTCCTATTTCTCTTGTCTGCCAAACCTAATTCTCCTCAATTGTCCTGTCATTGAGGGCTATCTCGCCTCCTTCCCTTGATTCTGATTTCGGTCATCAAGTTCTCCTTTCTGCTCACTTCTGAGCAGTCACCCATCCTGGAGAGTTGGCTTCCCCATCTCTCAATCCTTCTCTTCCTCTCCACTCCCCTTACCAGGCTCTGTGCAAGCCCTCAGTTAGTCTTTCCTGGACTATTTCCCTCAGGAGTCTGTGGCTGCTTTCCCCAACTTCTCTTCATCCCCCACTTAGCTATCAGAATCATTTCCCCAGCCTCAGGTCTGAATATGTTGAAAAACCTAAGATCACTCCTTATCATCACAAAGTCAAGATGGTTCGTGATTAATAGCACCCAGAGCTTCAACATCCAAAGCTTCTTTCGATCTGAGATTTGTTTAGATGTCTCACTTCATTCTTCCCTATTTCTGTCTTTGCCCACTCAAGCCAGTCTGCCCAGTGTCTCAGCAGTTTGGTTCTGCTTCAATTGTGGCTTCTGAGAAGGCCCCTGTGAAGCAATCCTTTAAGGTTTGTTTGCCTTTTACACACTTATCAAAGGGAACCAGGTGTCCACATAGCTGGTTTATTGAACACCTTTCCTTTCCCACAGGAATGCCTTGGAGGGCAGAGTCTGTGTCATTAGACTTGACATCATATGGCAAACAAAACAGTGCTTTATATGGAGCCTGGTGCAGTACATTTAAAAAAATGAATTCTAACCTTTATTATATTCTACCATATAGTATAGTTGATAATTGATAGTTGGCATTTCTTGGTTCCTGTAACTGAACTCATTAGGAGCAGAGAGCATCTCCAGTACATCTTTCATAGGGCAAGAAGGTGCACACACAATGTGCTTGAATTTAATTTTAAATAAAAGGAGTGAATGTTGACTGGGTAAAAATGCAGATAATTTTAGCCATATCTTGATTTATGGAAAAAAATTCTTAAATTTGAGCATTAATGTATATTTCATTAGTCATATCAAAATAGTAAAATGTTGGCATTTCCAATTTCATAAAACCTTATATCAAAGAAGCATATCTGTAGGGCACTTTTTACACGGACATATGGATTCTGTATTTTCTAATGACTTCTTAAAAACTGTTAGAAGCAAGTACTTGTAGGTTTTTTGGACATCGCATTGTAGAATTAAAGCAGTACTATTTAAACGAATTTGGGTATTTTACCTTTTTTATAAGAGAATATCTTCAGATTGCTGCCCAGTATTGTATTCTGGAAGCCCTATTTCCTTTATTTTGTTTTTCAAAATGTACTTATATGCATTTCTTTGCATGTAGCAAATTAAGAATTGAGGCTCTGGAGTCAGATTTCTCTGAGATTTAGTTTCCTAATCTGAAAAAAATGGGGCCAGTAATAATCCTATTCATCAGGATGCTGGGAAAATTTGAGATGGTACCTAGAAAGCTCTAGCAGCGTGCCTGGCACATACTCACTCAGAACATGGGTAGGCAATATCTTTCCTTTGTTTTAATTGGGATTTGTACAGGGAGGGAGTTGTGTGTTTGGTGGGGGAACCTCTGAAGAAAAGTCTCATGCACTTTTCTGGGACTTTCTAGTTCATGGACAGCAGTGGCAATGAGTGACTCCCTAGAAAACGTGTGTCTCCTATAACCTCAAAACCCCATGGCACCTGGAAATCACTTTGTGTCCTGAATAAGGATAGCTATAATTTAGGTTTTATAAAAATATGTTTTCATTTATTGAGGTCAGTGCATTTGTGTCGAACAATGAAACCTGACGAGAAAAATCAAGGGTAGCCTGGGCACTGCTCAATTATTAATCTGATCAGATTTTAATTAGCACTAGATGTAGAAGGAAGTGCTATTTTTATTATCCATTATCATGCACTTGCTTACATATTTACCCTGGGGTTAGAGGTGTTTTATTAATTATTTTTGCTGGCAACCAAGACAAAAGTTTTGACGTCTGAATTGAAAGTTGCCAACCTGTTTATTAAACACTAATGATGATCATAAAAAAAAAATGAGCAGTGCTATTTACTAAGCTTGAACAAATCTTTGCAAACTAGAGTAATTCATTGTTACGATGAGGTCATAAGCCTTAACTTTTATTCACAAGTTGTTCCAGACTGCTTCACTTACAAATTATTTTTTTAATCTAAAATAAAATTACGTTCTTGGATCAAAGCCTTTTATTTATGTTTTTAGCTGTATTGGGGTGTAATTGACAAAACTGTAAGATATTTAAAACGTACAATGTGCTGATTTAATTTGAGGCCTTTTAATCAGTACGAATTATCAACATGTATTTGCATCTCTTTTAGTATAGTATACCTTCATGGTTGAAAGGTTAGCATTGCTTAGTTATGTTTTTAGAGCATATATGCTACATATTTTATATTACATATAAAACATAATCATGTTTTGGAGCATATATACCTTAGGGAAGTATAAAAACTTCCATCAATAAATGAGTTTCATTTTAGAAAGCGGACTAATGAAGTATGAACCAGTCTAATGACAACAGTGAAGGGGAGCATGAAAAAAATCCAATCCTTTTATAAAAATAATTAGATACTAGGGGACTTTATTGGTTCCAGAAGTAAACTCAGGTGACCCTGTCTTATTTATTAAGACTGATGAGCTCTGGTTGGTATGTTTATTCCTTTGCCCTGCCACTTTTCAGCATTTTTTACATGCTGTCTAGAAGTTTGCAACTTTCATGCTATATATTTTTTCCTGTCTGACTTTTATGACTTCCCCCATAAAATGTATTGGTTGTCTGAGTCTCACAAATCCTAAACTGCTTAATGGCTCTGGCTGCATCCATTATGCTGCTCTCTGTGTTTGTGTGTTTTCTCTCAGACATCTGTGTAGATAGCTTCTGAAATTTACAAAACCTTTGTAACTAATCCCATAGGTTGACCTGAGCAGGGGCAGTGTTTGTTGCTGCTAATTACACAGTGCAGACCTTTGGGAAATAGGCCCTTTGTTAATGATGAATTTGAGCAAGCAACTAAACATTCCTGAATAATGCTGAGAACATTACTTGCCTAGGTCTTTATGCCTGTGGATCCCCTGCCTGCCTATCCTTCCTCCATCGATGGCTGGGCATTGTGCTTGATGTGCATATTAACTGCTGGCTGAGGAAGAGAAGCCAGGAGTTCTCTTTGGCAACAGGGTGTAGCAAACAGCTGTGTGATGAGGCACATGTGGATTATTAGGTGTGACATGAGCTGCATTTCTATCATGGCATTATATAGCTGTCAGGTTGGGCCTTTTTTTTTTTTTTTTTTTGGTCAGGCTTTCTCCTTCCTAGGAATTAAAAACCTGCTCCTATATTGCAGTGGTTATCACTAAAAATGGCCAGAAATCCCACTGCTACCAATCAGTTGTGCTACCTCTAAAATCGGCCTCTGATTGATAGCTTGTTAAAGTGAGTTTAAAAACCAACGGGAACTCTCTTTGGAATAGGTATGTATTTGATTTAGGGTGTATTGATTTGCATAATTTAGCAAATAAAGTAGTATGCAATTAAAGGTCTGGCGATATTTACTCTTAAGTTAGAAGAGAAAAACACATTCACATCTTGTGGCCTAGATTAGACAAATGAGCACCATCCTGTAGAATGGAAATTAGTCAAGCCACACCTTGGAAAACCTTTCACCTGGTAGTTCGTTATTACTATCAGGTAATATACAGAAAGGCTCATAACACTTATCACCAAAAGAAACCTGAAAAACAAAGGAATGAAATAAATGAAATTGCCAGAAATTTTATTACAAATACAATATAGAAAATTTTCTAGAACAGTAATACCTCCTGTTCTTTGTTGCACATGCAATTTTAGCTCTAGATTTGTGCCTTTAAGCAGTCCAGAAAGATAAGGGTTTCTTCAGCTCTTACTCTATTGATCCCCTAGTTAAAAAGATTAGGTGTTATCTAATCTATTTTTTGGAGAAGAGAAAGACTTAAGGGTAGGTACTCAAATATTTATATTTTAATATTCTGTTTAGTATCTTATTTATATACATTGGCCTATTTATTAAATTATTCCTTAGATTCTTACCAAGGGGAACTTTCTCTATAAGCCAGTACCTCCCTTTGAAACTGTGTGATGCATTGTGTTTATTTTTTATTTTTGCTTCGGCCCCTAGGAAGCTCAGTTAGGTTTCATGTTCAGTTGCCACACAGCCTCAGCTGTCCACTGCACAGACCCAGCCCCACCTAGCACATAGTAATACAGGCTAAATAAAGAAACACTCAGGCAGCAAATGTATGACTTAAAGTTGTTTTTCATTGTAATTGACTTCCCATCCTCTTTATTTTTGGCTCTTTTGTTTTTTAAGATCTCTTAAGATCTAATGGTTTCACTAGGTCTGATTCTTATTTGTTAACTACATCAAATGATTTCATGAGGGAATCAGGATATAATAAACACGAAAGGGATATGCCTCTGTTGTACATAGTAGCAACAGCAACATGGTGTGTGTGTGTGTGTGTGTGTGTGTGTGTGTGTGTGTGTGAGAGAGAGAGAGAGAGAGAGAGAGAGAGAGAGAGAGAGAGAGAGAAAATAAACATTTTAAAGACAATTAAATGGGCTAAGAAGAAAACATTCCTTTAGGGAGTTAGAGTTGAAGGATCCTGACACATAAAATTCCAGGAATTGGACTTGATGAAAAGATAATGAAGTATTCCCTCCCCTCAACCCCAATTCTACTCAGATATTCTCATGGAAGTGGTCATTTTCATTTATTTTATAGTTAACTAAACCAGAGGGGAGAAACAGCAGGAATAGATGGGTCTTTTTTGAAACTCTAAAGCCAGTTGCTAGCTTTGTCTATTAGTAAAACAGCAATGGATCCCTGCTTTATGAGGGAGTTATGAAAATACAGACTTGTAAAGGTTTACATATTTTCATCCTAAGTATTATGTACTCAAGAGTGTAGTTCTTTATAAACTCTCAAGCCACCCTGGTATCTTCTATCTCATGTTTTATTGATTTTCAAACTATACCATTTCAAACGGATACCAAGCTGTGAAAAACATGAGCACAGTTTGAAATTCACCCTTGTAAAATATTTCCACATTAGACATTTGAGAAGGATCTGGGAAGTGTTGATATTAATTAACAATGTCCCGTTGCTCCAGAAACAGTTCAGCCTGGATGTTTTAAGGCTCTGAAGTAGTGTAATCTCAGGTAGAACAATCCAGAGGACTTTCTCTCTTGGGGGTGGTATAGATAGGATGTCCTCATGAGAAATCTGCAATAAGGTTGTGGATTCCCTAGACCCATGGTCGGCAAACTGCAGCTCGCGAGCCATATGCGGCTCTTTGGCCCCTTGAGTGTGGCTCTTCCACAAAATACCACGGCCTGGGCGAGTCTATTTTGAAGAAGTGGCGTTAGAAGAAGTTTAAGTTTAAAAAATTGGGCTCTCAAAAGAAATTTCAATCGTTGTACTGTTGATATTTGGCTCTGTTGACGAATGAGTTTGCCGACCACTGCCCTAGACCAATCTGTCTTCAGCGCCGGTGTAAGTCTCAGGCAAGGTTAGAGGGTTGTTGACACAGTCTGTGAGCAGCCCTCAACATTATTACTGGCTTTTTGGGCTCTGGTCCCCTTTTAGCAATGCTGCAGATTAAAATCACTTCTGAAGCACTTGGAACATATTGTGCTACTGAAATCCTTAAAATCTTCAGACACTTTTCTCCCAGGATCCTCATCAATCCTTCGTCATGGACAGCAGTGGCATTTTCTCTTGAGTTTCTAGGAAAGTTCACGTGAACCACCATCCTCCACCAGAACCCTTAGATAGTTTTCATGTTAAATTTTCACAGGGCATTAAATGAGCCCTACAGACCATCTGCCACTTCCCACTTAGCCAGCTGAGGTCCGATACTGATAGCTGGGTAGGTGTGAAGTGCATGAAATGATGACCACCTCACAAGAGTGGCGGGAGGCTGCACCGGTACCTGTTTGAAAAGATCGTGTGTTAATTCACAAGGACAAATTAATTATTCACGTGTAATGCTGTATAACTTACAGGGAGAGAAAAGGATTGTTTAATCATCATGCCACCGTGACACCTCTGTTCAACAGGGAACGTGTTACAAATGCCACAGGTAGTAACTTGAGGATACAGTCTTTAATAACTTAGTAGTTGTCATTTCCCAGTCAAGTAAACCCCCTAGTCCAGAAGTTTATTTGTATGGAGCAGTCATAGTATAGAAGTAGGAAGTAACCTCAAATTGCACAGTCACTATGTGAACCAAGGGGCAGGAAGTATTTCTCTAATAGGCAGTGATGTTTATGGAAACTTCATAGCTCTTGAATGGCCTTTGAGTGACCATCATTTGTCCTTTCACTTAGAATGGTCTTGAATAATCGTGCATCTACGTTGTCTGATCTTCATGGCTTCTCCTTGCTCCCCGCCACTGGCAGGTCAGCCAGCATCATTCTGCAACAGTTGCTGGTCTACTCTCTGTCTTCAGAGTGAGGATCTCTTGGCTGAACCATGGTGGCCGAATGTCAGTGATTTTCCTTCCAAAATAGATTTAACAAGATTGAAATCATGTTCCCTTTATTAGCCAATATTTGATATCAACATGGCTGGCCCCTTACTGCAAAGTTGGTGGCCTGGAGATAGGCTCTCCAACACAGTTAAGCCATCCCAGGATGCCGTAGGTGGGAGAATTACAATTGAGCCATTCCTCTTGGCCAGTGCAGAGGTGCATGGCTGTGTGATGACACCTCACTAGTGTATTGTATCAGTTATGCTTGGAGGAAAACTCAGCAAGGGTTTCTGATCCTCCGGGAAAGTTTTACATTCCAAATTGGAAGTCAGACCGTCTGAAATCCTTGAAAACTTTATTCAGGCTGTTCTGTGTTGACAAATACTTCGTAAAGTAGACAAAAATCTATAAGATATTATGTGGAAAACTCTGAGAAGGGACAAAGAGAGAGGTTCATTGGCATGGGGTACAAAATTATATGCTACCACAACCAGGGAGATATCCAAGTGAGAAAATCAGGCCAGGTGCATGAACAGGGGGCGTCTGGGTCCTGTAGAAAGGGATGGCTGCAGAACATGTCCATGAAAGAAGAAGCCAGCTGTTCTACTTTTTCACAAGAAGGCCAGAGTTGGTGCTGTATATGGAATCTCTGGATTTCTAAACGTTGGTTCAGATTCCTCTGAAACACCGAGCTGGCCAAAACTTAGACATACGGAGTTGAGATTGGCCCACAGGCTACCCAGTTTCCAATCAGTCATTTATGGAACTCTACAGCTAAACCATGAAAGTGGTTTATTAACTATATGGATGTTAAAATAACATGAAAACATAGTTGTTAATGAATTAGAACACTGAACCAAAATGTGTTCCAGAGCTGAAAGAGTACATCATGGTATGACATCTATCCCACACCAAATTATAGATGACTACGCTAACTGTATGTTCAGATCCACTCAGCGTTGAAAATTGGGTCTATCACAGCCACAGTTCCTGACTTTGGGCATCGTTCTGTCAACCTCTCCAGTGAGCTGTAGTTAACATTAACACACGACAGCATCCCTGCTAATAACAGAGAGAACAGCCCACATGTCATTGGTGAAAGACACCCAGCCCTTCTTAATGTATGTACGCAAAGCAGAAGCAGTGCGATCTGTGAGAAGCTGGCTGCTGTCATTTTTGGTGATTTAAGAATGCTATCCAAAAAAAGAGGATGAACAAAAGAAATTCTTTAAAGGCTCAAACTCCACTAACTTTTGTAGAGCTAGACTGCTAAAATCCAGGCCTGGAATGTAGCATGGGGAAACGATGTGGCTTTCTTGAGCTGAGATTTGAGTTGTAGAGTATAAGTACCAGAGGCAAAGTTTCAGTGTCAGCTGTACAAAGGCTACAACTTCAAACACAGTGTGCTGCTGAGCTGGGTCGCCATCAGTAACAACATCTTGGAAGAGGGCAGAGTTGTTTGCAGAAAAACAGGGGTCAGGGTCCCTGGAATGAGTGTGAGCAACCCTGGGAGATAATGCATAGGTGAATGAAGAGTTCAGGCAGGTGCTGGGGTTGGGGGTAGAGAGGGTTCCATTTACAGTGTTGAGATTCCTGCAGGGGCTAAGAATATCAAAGGTTTGTTCGGATATCCTTGAGCCTTTTCATCGGCTTGACATTTGCATCCCTTGGTCCTACCAGCTTTATTTCGGCAGCGAGTGTGCTCAGATGACGGAGCTGGCTCATGTTACTGATTGCTATCTGTTTGTCATTCTAGCCCGCTTACCTCCCACATGAGTTGTACCTTTTTGGTGCAAATAAGCTGCCAGGGCTAGGCTTGCTTGATCTCTGTGCTGCAGATGTCTCTAATTAACTTGATTGAGACAGGTCCGTGGGATCCTGTTGCACAGTCTGACAAGTCCCCCTGTCCTGGGAGGCACTATCCTGTCACTTGATGCATGCTTCTTACTCATGTCCTTTGGGCAAAGTTTATTAAGAACTGAAGTCTTCAAGTGCCCATGCTTTTAATATGAAAGCTGTGGAGTGATGGTTGCTAATGAGCAACCAGGAATGTAGAAGCTATCTCATGTTCTCCTTCAGGTTCTGAGAAAAAATATCTGGAGACCTTTACTAACTTCTAGTGTTTTAACATCTAAAATGTTAGTTTTTGTCATGACTAATACTATTCACATTTTTATTTGTAGCAGTTAAGAGAAAGATGGTATTAACTCATTGCAAGCATAGACCCTTGAATTATTTTGTTCTGATAAAACCAGTGTTTGGAAGTACTGGTTTTGCTAGCTCTGAAATTTGCAAGATGTCCCATTACTGTAGGTGAAACTAGCTCTGAGCAGGGTGAAGAGTGGCTTTGTTTTTATTTCCTTCAACATCTACATTCATTCTGGAGTAACACATTATTCAATTACACTTTGCATTTTGCATGTATGTTGTTTTTTTTCCACATGTGTGCATGTGTTTTCTGTGAATAGTGATAGGTTTTCCTAGAATTTCCGGAGCTTTTGTATTACCAGTCCAGACTTGGACTCTCTGCAAGGATATCTGATACCAGTTATTTCTAAAATATAGTTACACAGAAGTAACTTACTAAATGTTGAAAGAAACAACAGAGAAATCTTCAACTACATGTAAGAACTACATGTGTAATACTGTTGACTTTGCTATTCTCTATAGGTATAATGTCAAGCAGTGAAGGAGCGTACTGAATTCTTGGATTTTTAACTTCTGTTTTCATTGATTACCATTTACATCTGAACTGATTATCAAATACGTCATTTCGGCACTGTTTGGTAAAACACATACCGTCGTGAATCATCACAATCTGTGGTCCAGCATCACTAAGCAACAATGCCTCGACCATAATTTGCAAGTGGATTAATCTATTAGCAGAAGTAGTTCATTATCAGTTATCCAGGCTGTATTATTCAATCAGGGGATTGATATGTCTATCCTTAACTAACTAGCATGAATTTGTAGGTCATGTCCCCCAAAATGAGGGATAAAGAGACGAGGAAGACATGGTCCTCATCAACGCCAAGGAATATAAAATGCAACTGGGGTCATGCCCCAGGATTACAAAAGATTATCTCTATAAATACATGTTCTCAGTCCTGTTGGATCTCAAAAAAGGAGGAGTTCTTTGTGGGCTACGGAGGTAGTGGAAGCTTTAAAGTGGAGTTTAACCATTGAAAAAAGCCCAGCAGTGACCCAAAGGAATTGTAGGCCAAGGGAGAATCAGCAGAGGCCTAAGGTTGGGCATTCACAGGGCAGGTGAGAAAACCAGGTTGACAGGGGCATCCTGAAATTGTGGTTGGATAAGTACAGTGGGGCCAAAACGTGGAAGACATGAAGGACCAAGCATGAGTGAATTAGATCTGCTCTTGTAGAACAGGGAGTCATGTGGTTCTTCACCCAGGAAGGCCTGATGAGGTAGGAGAGGAGAAAGGAAGGAAATAAGGCGATCATGATGCTAATCCACACATGTAACAAGGCTCAAAAGAGCCTGCGATGTTAGAATAGATTCTAATAGCTTTGAGCAGATAGCGAAGCAAAAAAATCATCAGAACTGGTTAACAGATAAGCTTGTGTTGAAGGAAAGAGACAGAAAAAAAAAGATATTTCTTCTGATTTTGTTTTATCATTCTTCTTGTGGACCTCCATCAGAGAGTAGAGAATAGAGAAATGAAATTTCAAAAAGTTCATTTTAATCCATTATTCGCAATGTTAATCTTTGATGAATGGAAGGAGAGAAGGATTTATGGATTGTTGAAGAACTGCTAAAATTGAGGGTTGCTATGGAATTGAGACACTTTAAACTTTCATCTATGCGTCATTAGGAGAAAACATTAGCAGCTGACTGATTTTATCAGCTTCTCAGTTTAGTCCTCCAATTTTAATCAAATAAGACTGAGATAGGCATTAATGGTTTATCTGCTATTATACCACTCTCTCTGGTTAAGTCTCACTGCCGACATGCATATGGAAATTGGAGATTAGTCATTTCCTGGGATACACTTCATCATCCTTAGAAGCCAACAATGATGATTGGCTATCATTTGCTTTGGGTCTAGCTTGGAGACTTAAAAAGGCAGCTATGGCTATTCAGATAAGCCTTTTTCAGGACAGTATGGCAGCCTCAGGACCACCACTGCAGCCATATTTCAGGAGCAAGAGCAGACGGCTAACGAGGGCCTGTGTTGGCAGTGGCAGGGTTAGCTTCAGCTGTAGGTGTGCTTCAGAGTTGCGGAGAGCCCCTCCTAATGAATTTTAGACCGAGAATCTCATTCTCCTAGAACTATCACTTGAGAATCAGAGTAATTATTTCCTATTGCCCTTTGTGGGATACGGTTATAATTGCATTACTGTTAACGGTGTTCGCATTAACACTTAATTGTTAATGTCCTCCTAATTTGGAGGAAATCATCACCTCTTCATATTTCATTGCCAGAAAGCATCGCTAAATTCAAAAAGGATCATTCGAAGCTTCCAAATGCAGAAACTAGAAAAGATGCTAGAATTTCACAGGCAGAATTTGTGGAGCGACTTCTCTTTCTGGTGTTTGTGTGTGTGTGCGTGTTTGTGTTTACTCTTACTGTATCATACGTCTGCTTCATTTTGAAGTTCAGCCACAATGCACAGCCGATCGCTGGGAAGTAACAGGGATTCCTGTGTGGCATGGAAACAGCTCTGGGTTCATGGTAGGAAAAGGGCAGGAACTTTCTCTCAGAGCTGACATCCTGTTTGAGTGTTGAAAGACACATTAACAAGAAAAGAAAGCGGCCACTGTGGCAAGGTCAGCCAGTCGGTGGTGGGCTACAGGCCTTGACTTTCAGACGATTGTTAACCTCTTCCTTTACAATATACTGAACTGCCTATTGTTTATAACCAAGCGATTTCAGCTCCTCAGCAGGAACTGAAATATTTTGAGAAGTCTTGATTCAGACTTGCCAAAAAATAAAAATAAAAAGAGAGAGAGGGACGGAGAGAGAAAGAGGAAATTCCAGAATTATATCAATCTTTGAATCTGTTAAGGGGAATATTGTTTGGGGCATTTGAGCATCTATTTTCATTTGAACGCAGCGTGGGCACCTCTGTGACACTGGGTAGGAAAGAGCTTTTTTAGGAGCTGGAAAAGGAATAACGGGCTCCATAGATGTTTGACCGCGCTGTCTCACAAAGCCTGGCATTGGGTTCGATGTTATGCTGCTGCCGTCTTGAAATTCTTAATAATTTTTGAACAGCAGGTCCCACATTTTAACTTTGCAATGGGCCCTGCAAATTAGGTAGTTGGTCCTGCTGAGCACTCATTGGTAGTTGGAGCGGAATGTGGTTTAAATTTTACCAAATGTGCTAGAAGCCAGATTCTCCTCAGCCACCCACAAGTAATTAAATTCTGTGCTCTTATCAACACACAAACAGGTTTGACAACTTCGCGGGCTTGTTCCTTTTAAAATGTCATTCAGTTAAGCAGCTGTATTTCCTTAATGCTTCCATGATCCCAAATAACCTGTTTGACCTAAATATTTTAAAACTTTCCAGCTGGGTATTTCTACACCCAATGTAGACTATGGATTCATATTGAAATAAGGACAGATTAATTAGTTTAGGTTCATACAAGTTTCGATGCATATTTCAACCAAGAGAAGTATTAAAGCTGGTGGAATACCAAAAAAAAAAAAAAAAAAAAAGATGGTGTGGTTTTAACTCTCAAACACCCTGGGGCACATTCCTTCATCTCTAAGGGTGTGATTGTTCAGACCTGGAAGATTTCAAAAGCACCTTCTCTGGGAGGTCGCCTGGCACAGGGCAGGATGGACCTCTAATGAGTGAGCCCTGCTCGCCGGCCTTGTTCCTTATCAGGTTCTATTTTGCTCTGTGACTCATTAGCTTTATTTCTCATAAGCATGCTTCCCTTCCAAGTACAATCTAAAAAGTTCTGTCATTAACAGCAATTTTGTTTTCCCTGCCTAAGGGAGACTGTTTTCAACAAAATATGTGCATTTTGACAATGTGAGTCTTGCCTATTTAAAGCTGTAAGTATAATTTCTTTTTTATTGGGTGCTAAACTAACTTTTTGGCAAAACAAAAGACAGTCAAGATTTCTCCCCTTCTTAAAAAAAATTGTGATTTCACATTTCTCTGCACATGTTTTCAAGCACGTTTTACATAACTCTGCCCTTTTTTTTTTTTTTTTTAACAAAAGAAAGCTATATGGCTTTGTGTGTTATTAGTTCTACAAGGATGTCAGTGATGTTGAGCCTTAAATGAAGCGTAAATAGGTCACGGGGAAAAAAAGAACAAAATGCTGTGTTGCATTTGAAAATTTGGATTTAAATGGTTCATTCCTGTAAC
Organism: Eptesicus fuscus; assembly: GCF_027574615.1. Lineage (NCBI taxonomy): Eukaryota > Metazoa > Chordata > Mammalia > Chiroptera > Vespertilionidae > Eptesicus > Eptesicus fuscus. The sequence goes on from NC_072476.1 coordinate 50,835,284, forward strand.
TATAATGTGATTATGAATTTACCGGGGTTTGGGGGGGGGGGGCAAGTCCCTAAGCCTGATATTGATGTCAGCACGTATGCATGCCTCCGTTTGTCACCTGTTCTGATTATTTTTGATGTGCTGTGCGAAGGGAAGGACCCGGGCACTGGGTCACAGATGCCTTTCCTGCTTCTGCTTGGGAAAGACAGCCGGACAGCATTTCCATGCCCTGCCTCCAGGTCTGCTGCCATCGGTGCTCAGGGCTGGCTTTTCCACCCACTCTCACTCTTAGATTTTGCTTCTGGGCCAGTAAAGCCAAAAAGTAAAGCTGCCTTATGAGACCGGGTTTCTCAAACTTTGGTCATCCATGTGCTGCTATCAAAATTTTTGCTATGGGCATCTATCACATATGCCAGAATTTATTTAATATTTTTTAAAAATATCGACCCTAATCTTTTTTTTACCTAACTTTTTTTTTCATGGAAACTTTATATCCTTCTCCTAAATATTCCTTGCCACGAATAATATTACTTGGCATAACTAAGCAAACCAGGGTCTGTTTCTGAAGCCTACTTTTTTCTTTAAAAGTAGAGATTAGTCAGTGTTAGGTGTTAAAGACCTATTAGCTCCAGACTGGGACTTGCTCCTTGAGAACTTGAAAGAGGGTTCATAAAGGAATAATTTTCTCATTCTGTGACTCATAGTTTGTTAATGCTATATCCACAGCTCACCTGTAGTTCTCACAATCCTGCAAGAAGTGTAGATCATTCACTTTGAAAATATGCCGTATGTGATGAGATTTGATGGATTCTGAGAGGGCCCCTCACTTGTCATGTTGTCTCAACTCCACCATTATAATCATTCCCTTAGACTTATATTTCGATTTTGTTCAGTAATTACCTATTTAAATGTAAATTACTCTGTAACCTCTTAGTAGTCTTCTAAAGATTGGTTTCCCTTATTGAGACTAAATTCCCGCAAAGAAGGACACAGGCTAGAGATTCGGACAGAATAAAAGACACACTTCAGACAAACATACATTCTTTGCGGTTTACTTAGGGTTGTAGTGTCTTTTCAGGCATTTCTCTCAGCCCGGGACAGGGGCAGGCCCTCTCTGTTTCCCCCGACTCTGGCTGCCACGCTTTCTACAACACTGGGCTCAAAGGCCAACACCTGTGTGCCCTTCCCTAGTGGCCCACCCCGATGTCGAAGGCTCTGTGCTTCTTGCTTGTGTCACTTGCCACACTAGTTTACATCATAGCTAGTTTCAAGCTCACCTTATCTCCTCCATCTAGTAGACAGTACGTGAGTGGTGAAAGAACAGGAGACCAGACTTCATGGATGGCGACAGAAAGTAGGCAAGATGAGTGTCACAAAGCAAGTTTTTCTAAGCTGATTTTGCAAGAATAGTCTTCATGCGGCACAACTGGGAAGGGTAGCATTCCATTCACCCAAATTTGGCCTGTGTCCCTGTGTATAAAACTCATTAAAACTGGCAGACACTGAGGCCTGCTGAGCTGTGGGAGTGAGGAAGGGAATTCAGGACAGAGAAGCCGTTTCTCTCATTTGAGCTCAGGTGCCCAGCTCCACTTGAGCCATCTTTCTCCCAGCCTAGCTGACCGGCTAGCATATATGGACAGGGAGGATAAAGTATTATCTCTGCAAAGCATAGCAGTGACTCAGCATTAATACCTGCCCCTTTGACACAGACTATGGCTTAACAGGATTTATGAGTTGCTTATTGCTTCTAAATCCACAGTGGAACTTGGGTGTCATAGTGGAGTATTGGCAGTGCAAGAGCGACCTGCCGTAGCAAAGGGATGCGTCTCTGAATGACCTGGGCACCATCTTTGCAATCCTAGTCTCATGGAAAGTCCTGTGGGTCAGAAACACCTGGGGTTGACTCCTAGTCCCACAGTTAGCCTTGATGTGAGTTAGTCAGACTCCTGGTGGTCCAGACTTTCTCATGAAAGCTGGAGATGATGGCAAGGTAATGGCTCCTGTTCCAAGTGTTACTGGGTATCCAGGGAAGGCAGGGTAGTTGTAGAGCACACAGCACACCAGCAGTCATGAACGTTAGCTCCTCTCTTCTTTATTTTTCTGTGAGGATCTCAGGCTCTGTCTTACTTGGAGCATGTGTGTATCTTTGGGAGTCTCTCCTCACCTGCCCCCCCCCCAACACTCACACACACACACACACACACACACACACACACACACACACTACCTTTACAATGTAAGACACCATGACAATACATTGAAAATGAGGGAACTGCCTTGGCCTATGTGGCTCACTTGGTTGGGCATCCTCCCCTGCACCAAAAGGTTGTGGACTCAATCCCCAGTTGGGGACATGCCAGAGGCAGCCAATCTGTGTTTCATTCTTACATTGATGCTTCTCTCTCTTTTTCTCTCCCTCTCTAAAAATCAATAAAAATTTTTTAAAAATTAAAATGAAGGAACAAACTAATTGAATAGCCAGAGATGCAGAGGAGAGTATCATTATTTTTGCTTATTGCATTTCTTCTGCTGCTGTGATGAATTGCTTGGGAATAGAACCTGTTAATTATTTAACTAGCTATTTATTTGACTCTCCGTTGAGTTGGACTTAAGCTCTCACACGCCGACGGCCATAACTTCATGAGCACCACCCTGGCTGTACTGGCGTTGGCTCACACTGCGAGGCACGGCCACGTATTGTATGTGTTGTGCTTAGAGTAAAGCCGTGGAACCTTGGTGTTCTGCCCTATCAGGAGCAGCCCATGACTCCTTTTGAGGATGCACCTGGCCATCTTAATTACCCGCGTGTCCTGCATAAGCTGTAACAGAACAAGATCTAGGAAACAAAGAAATTAGATCGGGCGGTCATCGAAGGTAATCTTTCGCCATTATCTTTAGAAGCTTAATGGTTGATGTTCACTCTTCCCAACTATGTAAGAAAAGATGGCCTTGGGAGCAACTTGGAAAGAAGTCAAGGTGAAGTCTGGTGTATTACAAGTCAGAATTTGGGTCACATTTGAAAAAAAAACAAACACCAAAAAATACAAACAAAAAGCACCACCACTATGCTGTTGCTGTTGGTAAGCATTGGCCTAAGGACAGGCAGTGGTTCAGAAACTTGTTTTACTTTAAAATAATCTCGCACCGAATGGCAAGTTTGGGTCACAGGTGTAAACCCTTAGGCCTCACTTCCTCAGTGAGCTCAGTGCTGGTCTCAAGGACAAAAAAGAGAAAGAAAAAAAGAAGTTTTGCATTGAAAACAGGTTGGTCTCTCCAGGCAGAGGGACGCTATGAATGCAGTTCCTGTCAGGACCTGGAGCCAGGGGAGAGAGAGCGGGAAACCAGCTATGGACTTGAGGTGTTTATTTCCCCCTCGCCTCTTCTCTGGCATGATGAATTTTGCTCATGGACTTGGATTTGCTTCAGAGTTCTTTCTGTGTGATAAGTGAAGGTTAGCTACTTGGGGACTGGTAGTTAATTTGAGCCTGTGGGCAACTCCCCTTTGGCCTGGGATTCCATTTGTAACATTTTGCTCTGTGGGTTTAACTAAACTGTCAGGAGGGCAGGGGCTGAGTTATTAGAGTTCATTGTCGAAAGCTCAGGCAGGAAATGAAACTGTTCACCACCCTAGAGAAAGGCTTTGCAGCAGAGAAGGAGAGAATGTCAGGCCCAGGGTCCTCTGTGATATTCTGTTTCTCTGGAAAATTATGTACAGAATTTCTCCCTTTTATCCCCGGAGGACGTGCAGACAATAGATTTGGAAGCAGCATCACCTCTGTGTTTTGCCCCCGCCTTTGCCAGAGCACAGCCTTGCTCTGTTCTGTCCTGGGGTAGGAGTGGGTTGGACGGACACTGTTTCATGTTCATCAAAAGGCATCCCAGGGCCTGAGGTGTGACAGGGATGATGGAGAGGGTAGGCGTAGGCTGAGGACAAGAGAGTGGACTGAGCTTGTCTTGGCCCCAGAAATCTCAGTCCTGCTTGCTGGCCCTGGGGCTGAATTGAAGCCAGCCAGTCTCCAAGGTTAGGAAGCCAGGCGCAGGGTGGGCCTAAGTTGTTTCCCTGCCTCCTGTTTAAACCTCATGAGGTTCCTTTTATCTTTTATCTGTAATCGTTGTTTTTGATTCAAAGATTGATATTAAAACTGTCTAAAAGCTCTCTCTCCTGAGCTCTAAAATTCTTTCCTTAATGCTTCCAACCCACTTACTTTGCTGCTCTCAGAGTAAACCTTGATCTAATACGAGGTAGCTGCTACATGCAAGGTGCTCACATCAGGGTGCTCCATGCAGATGGGTAGGTGTGACTATATGCCTTTGAAGTCAGCATTAGTAACTTCAGATCAGCCCCACAAGGAAGCAAAGCTTTTATGAAAAGAGAGGATATGGAAGCTTATGAAAGAGTACAGAAAAGGTCAATCTTAATGAATTTTAAATTGATTACAAGAAAATTCTTATAGATACAGCTTCCCCAGATTAATTCAAGCAATAGTTTTAATTTTCTTTGTACCTGAATTTATCACTCCATTGATTATCAAAGTTCTCCTAAGTCCTCTAACAGAATTTTATTTGCTGTCTAAAATGTTTGGGTCAATTATTTTTACTAAGTTTCCCAAATCTTATCACTGAATCTCAGTGCTATATAAGTCTCTCCCTCTCTCTCTCTCTCTCTCCTTCTCTCTCCTCTCTCTCTCTCTCTCACACACACACACACACACACACGTACACACATACACACGTATATCACAAATGTTTGTTGGGAAAATCTTTGAAGATAGTCCTGAAAATAGCTAGGTGTAATAGCTTAGCTTTTTACTTCTAATACTGTTTTCATGATTATAAAAGAAATGCATTGTCATTGAAATAAATTAGAAGTATATATTTTTAAGTGCACTGATGAAAGTAAACTTTATTCATAATATCATCTAGAATGTGTGTGAACATGCTCAAAACTGCTTTATATATTACTAGTGGCCTGGTGCACAAAATTCGTGCACGGGGTGGGGGGGTTCTCTCAGCCCAGCCTGCACCCTCTCCAATCGGGGACACCTTGGGGGATGTCCACAGGGATCAGGCCTAAACTGGCAGTCAGACAAACCTCTTGCAATCTGAGACGATTGACTCATAACTGCTCACCTGCCTGCCTGCCTGATCGTCCCTAACTGCCTCTGCCTGCCTGCCTGCCTGCCTGATCATCCCTAAACTCCTCTGCCTGCCTGCCTGATTGCCCCTAACCTCTCTGCCTGCCTGCCTGATCGCCCCTGCCTCTGCCTGCCTGCCTGCCTGATTGCCCCTAACTGCCCTCCCCTGCCGGCCTGATCTTGCCCCCAACTGCCCTCCCCTACCAGCCTGATCGCCCATAACTGCCTCTGCCTCAGCCCCCACCACCATGGCTTTGTCTGCAAGAAAGTCGGACATCCATAAGATGGCCAGCTGACCTGGTCTAATTAGCATATTACCCTTTCATTAGTATAGATAGATTATATAGAATAGGATTGCTTAAAGCGGGGGGAGCCTTTTTCAACAGGAGGAGATGCTCTTGGCAGATAAAAATACATAACCCCTATATCTGGACTGATAGCCAGTTATATGCACTATACTGCCAAACTGGTCATTAAAAAATTGAACCGCTTTCTTACACCTTACACCAAACAGCTGTTGCCCTTAAAACTTCTCCTCAGCCTCCACCTTAGGCTCTGCCTTCGCAGTTCACCCAGATTAGGTTCTGATTGGTCGATTTCTATGCCAGTCAGCGTCAAAAGCTCCGCCTCCTAGGCAGCCATTGGCTCCTCGCAGTTCACCCAGATTTGGTTCTGATTGGTTGGTTTCCATGCTAGTCAGCATCTCTGGGCCTGATCAGAGAGGCGGGGCTGATCAGCAGCCGCCCCAGGCTGCTGGCGAAAGGGCTGAACTGCTGACCTCTCGGAGAGAAAGAGAAGCGCGGCTGCTGGTGAGGCCCTGGAGAGAGAGAGAGGCAAGGGCTGATCGGTCGTCCCTTCGGTCGTTTTTGGATGTTACGGACCCTGGCTCTTTATATATATAGAGATACTGTAATTTGCTTTTTCATTTAGCAATATATGTCCACTATTTATTTTAGTAGAGAATGACCAAATCGGAACTTCTTCAAAACCGTTTGAAAATTATTGTAATTATATTTTCAGTAAAATAAAAAGTATGCTGCCTTAGAATTAAAGTATGCCCCTGACCCCCACCCCCTGCTCCTTTCAGCACCCTCTCTTCATCCATAAGGAAACCCAGCCCTGGAGAATATATGTCACATCCCATGTCACACAGAAGGGGGACTGGAACCCAGGTCTCCTCCTCACAGTCAGCTGTGTTTTCTTTTCAGTACAAATCTTTGTATGGTATTTTTCTTTCCTTGCATGAATGAACTTCAGGTTCATGAACCTTCCAAATCTCAACACAAAAAAGGTGTGAACCATTTATATAATGGATTTGGGAGTAGAGGGAAGAAGAAGGAATCAAACTTGGTTTAGCTGAGACTTGGGAGCTGCTGCTTGGGCAGGAGGCAGTGCTTCTTAGTTATAGGAAGCAGGTATTCTGGGTAATACCCTTCTTCACAGCAAGACACAGTTTATTCTTTGCCAGGTGTTTCCATCTCTAGTCTCATTTTCCGATCATCTCAAATACGGGTAGGGATGGTATTTTCATTGAACTGGTGACTTAAATTCCGGGATTCAAAAATATATTAACTGTGCATGAAGCTTTAAATGTAGCTCATAGCCTGTGCTTGGGGCCATTTACCATGGAGCTTTCTGCATTGTGGGCGTTTATTGTGGAGCAAGTTTCTATTTGAAATCAGTTCCTCAATATTGCATTTGTCCCATTTGTTCACTTGACTTCTCAAAGTAAACTAAAGATTTCATTCCAGAAATTGCTTCTATAAACAAGAGATGCCCTCTTTGTTCCCTTTGGTTTCCATATCTCCCTTTTCTTTCTCTTTCTCCCTCTCTGATTCTTTCTCTCTGCACACCCTGCCCCACACATTCTGTTCTCCTTACTTCTTCTGAATTCTCTCAGCTCTTCACTCTCTGCTGTAGAGATGACAGGTGGGTGAGTTTTAGGACTGTAGAGTTTCAGAGTGTGTATGTCTGTGTCAAGATCTCTGCAGAGATCTCAGGGCCTAACCACATACTCTGCAAAAAGAACCTTCTGAAGAGTTGCAGGAAATAATTGATTAAGAGCTTGCTCTGTGCAGGGCACATTGGAATTTAGTTAATGTGTAGCCTGAAGCAGAAAGTGCCTAGCTGCTTTCAAGGCCCTTTGAAAACAGTACAAATACTTGGTGCGAACTTCAGAACTCAGTTAAGCTGTCTTTGATTCTGAAGATATCCCTAGGGCCAGTGAATAAATTACAGATGCTTAAAAAAAATTTTTTTTTTACTTAATTCCTATATTAAATAATTGATTTTTTTATGAACCAATGTGACTAAATAGGTTAATCAAGTTATTGCTGGATTTGCTTAATTTTCCCCACTTTTTTTTAAAGAATGCCTTGTTTAATTCCAGGGCTCTTTATTATTCTTGTATAAAATTAAACACTTTTGACCTAGGGAAGCAATGCTGCATCTCTAAGCCATGCGAGGTCCATTTATTCAGTTGAGTGGACCTTCCTCCCCTGTACTCCCTTGCCTACATCACAACCCATTGAAAGGTCTTTTTCTCTGTATTTAATACCTGGCACAGAGGGCCTCTCTTTAGGGGTGCATTGACTGGTTTCACAAAGATGCTATTTGGGGCTTGAACTCAGTGACTTACTAAGTGGTACCTTTGTACCCTTCAAGAATTCTACTGAATAGCTTTTTCTCTACTTGTAAGCAAGTTCAATCTTCTGTATACTTTGTCCTTGCTTCATCTGAAAATTGTGTAGAACTACGTTGTAATTATGGGTATTTTAGCCCATGCTTTTACTTTCAATCTCTCTCTTCAGAAAATCTTAACCTTCCTTGTTCCATCTTTATTTTTTAAATTTTAAGGTCTCCTCGAACTGGGAATTGGAAGAAACCTTAGGAGTCAGGTAGTCTGATTCCTACCTCTTTCATTTAAACTGGCAGATGGTCAGAATAGGAGCAAATTTTAAAGATAGTGAGCTGTTGTGCCTGAAGTGATACCTCTTCCCCACATCTGCATGGCAAATGAAGAATGAGTGCTCCGTGTCCTTCTGTTTTTCTCACTGAATATCCAAGCATATTTCTAAAGGAGGGGTTAAGGAGAAGCTCATTTTCTCTTGTTTTAATGACTTAGCTATATTCCTCTGACAGTCACAGACACTCATAGGAAGATGCAGCTTTCCTTGGGGAATTTGAAATTGATTAGCATCTCTGATGAGCCTTCAAGCTTTATGGTAATGTTGGTATCATTTTCTCCTCTTCCTCCTCCTTTTTCTCTCCTTTTGGTTAAGAGAGAGGAAGTAGGTCAGCTCTAAGGCAGTTCCAGCTTTTTCCACGTTTTAAATTTCAAAGGGTCTGAGTTTGCTCAAATGTGTGTGTGTGTGTGTGTGTGTGTGTGTGTGTGTGTGTGTGTGTATTTCAACCAATAAAGAAACAGCTGATACCTTCTCTTAAGAATGAGGCTTTACCCAGTCAAGTTTTCGATAAATCAGTTACACTGATATGCTTGCTGTGTGACAGACTGCAACTGAAGCTCATTATTCATACATGTCTGTGTGATGTTACTGAATCAATTTGTGCTGTATCCATTTTGCACTCATGGATAGTTCACGGTCCCTTATGAGCAGAAATAGTCAGCAGGCAATAATAGAAGACATGGAGCACAAATGGATGGGGCCCACAATCCTTTGTTCCATGGTGGTGGGTACATCTTTAAAATTCATTTTTAGTGTTTTTTAGTTCTGGTTCCATCAACGTGAGGATGGCATCAGCAACTTCAAAAAAAAGATACGTTCCAAACCTTTAAAAATCATTCTGCTTTTTATTCTAACACAGGTTAAGTTAGGGCAGTGGTCGGCAAACTCATTAGTCAACACAGCCAAATATCAACAGTACAACGATTGAAATTTCTTTTGAGAGCCAAATTTTTTAAACTCAAACTTCTTCTAACACCACTTCTTCAAAATAGACTTGCCCAGGCCGTGGTATTTTGTGGAAGAGCCACACTCAAGGGGCCAAAGAGCTGCATGTGGCTCGCGAGCCGCAGTTTGCCGACCACGGAGTTAGAGGAACAGGGCAGGCCCTTCTTGCCTCAATTCCTATTGGCCCCAGTAGTCATCTTTGTGGCATAGTAGCCTTTCCTAAGTCAAAAGACAACAGGGCCCTGGCTGGTGTGGCTCAGTTGGTTGACTATCGTCCTGGGGTCTGAAAGATGTCGCCAGTTCGATTCCCTGTCAGGGCACATGCACAGGTTGCAGGACCTATCCCCAGTTAGCGATGCGTGTGGGAGGCAACCGATCTATTGTTTCTCTCTCACATCGATGATTCTCTCTCTAAAAATCAATAAAAGCATATTAAAAAAAAAAAAAGACAGAAAAGCCAAAACTGCACGCAAAAATATTGCCTTGGCAGTGGCTAACCAGTTTCTAAGGACAGGCATTTGAGTTGCATAAAACAGTAGAAGGAAGAATATGAGATGGTTAGCACCACCTGTAGCTGCCATGTCAGGCCAGTTCTGGTGTCTGTTGGCAGCTGGAGACAAGAGTTGTGGCCATTAAAACTGACCCCAATAAAGGTCCTTTAGGATCCGTTGTCAGCCAGTGCTGCTTTTCGTGAGGTGCCAGCTGTGCTCCCACTAAGGAAGCCGCATAAACTCACCCATCACTCTCGAAGCTCAGAACTTCCGTCTGTCTGTGCCCCTCTCCTCTACATGCAGGGTCTTCAACCCCTTTGCACTCAGACAACTCCAGTGTTAGGTTTACAGAAACTGAACAGCTAGTACAGAGAGTTCCCATAAACCTTCCTTCTCCTACTCACACCTCCCCTAATTCACCGTTGAGTTTTTTGTGGTTGTATGACCTAGGTAAGTTATTTAAGCATATGGTAAACATATAATTAATAGGGTCAGAGGCCAAGTAAGTGCCTTTATCTCTAAAGACTATTCTGTCATTTTCTTTCACTTCAATGTGGCAAAAGACCTGTCTTTCAGAGAAGATAACTTTAGACCGGCGATTTTTCAACCGGCGTGCCACAGCAGGCGCAAGGTTGGTGTGTAGCAAGAATTGTTAAAACATGCAATACCTACTTAGTCTAATTTAAAAAACGACCATTGCCAATACAACAATAGCCTTCTAGTGTGAAGGAATCAAAATTATAGCTATATTTTTTTTATCAGATCAGCAAAAAAATATCCTTTTTGGTGTGCTGCAGAATTTTCATAGTTTGTGTGTGCCATGAAATGAAAAGTATTGAAAATCGCTGCTTTAGACCATAACACGTCAGCAATAAAAATTAAGCAGGAAAAGTCATGAAAATGTTGAATTTACACACTGAAAGTCTGGGTTGTGGTTTTTTAAAAGAGTTTTCAAGTAGAATTGAGTGGGTCACTGGGGCTTCCCACTAGTAGGTGGACTGAAGGGCCTGTAACTGACCCGGGCAGAGAGGAGAGGTGCGGAGCATTTGACCTGCCAAGAGGACTCCCCAGTGGGAAAGCCAGCGTGGGTGTGGAGGAAAGCGGCGTACCGGGGCCGAGCCACTGCACAGAGTCAAACTGGGCACTTGGGGCCGTGCAGATGCTGGTGAATCTTTCTGACTATATCAGCAGCATTTGTCCTTAAAGAAAATGGATTTAAAAACCCCCAAATTCTTGCAGGGCCATCTTGAGCCAGGGGAAAGCTAGGGCAGCCAGGGAGCCATGAAGGAAGGCAGAGCGGTGATGGCTCAGCCTCCCCCTGAAGCGGCAGTGAGGCCAGACTGATTTGCCGGGACAAGCACCGTTTGCTCAAGTAGCAGGCCGATACCCGGCCACTGGCATGGTTGCAGCAGCACTTGGCTTCAGAACCTCTTTTCTCAGAAAGGAATGTTTTTCGGCTCTCGAGAGACTTAGCAAGATCTGAAAAGATTTTGCTTCTCTTTGCTGGCTGCTACACACGCCACTTTTTACACCTTTACCTAGATAGAAAGCACTGTAGCCCACTGCTTTGCATGTTCGAACAAGCCTGCTTGGATGGGTGACAGTGCGCGAACAGCTGGCTTCCTCAAGCACTGATTTGCACTGCCCTGTCGTTACCTAAACAGTCATTACTTACTTTCTTGCTTCCTTCAATGCTTAAGCAAGTTGTAGCATGTTAGAGAAGAGATACGTGGGAAATGGCCTAGAGCCCTGGGCTAAAAATATATGTCACACCCTAGTTAGCTTAGGTTAAATTCACTTTAGATTGATATATGTGGACACCTCCTTTTAGGAGCGGAAGCACCCACACTGGCCACCCCAGAGCTCTTAATTAGCCCTCTCCCTGTGGAACACGGAGCTGCAGCCATTCGCGGGGTCCCTAATTCTTTTCCAATTAAGGGTTCTAAGTTAAAGGGACAGTTAACATCTTTCATTTGTATTATGCCTATCAAAGCTAAAACCGTGCTAATCAAACAGACGTGGAGGATGGAGCATTTCCTAGTCGGTGGATGGCATTTCTCTGCAGGAAACATTCAAAATCAGAAGTTTGGCGGCATCCAATCAGGATGGCTGTGCGCTCAGGTCGTGCTGAGCATATGCGAATGTGCACTGGACCAAAGTGTTAGTTTTACAGATCATTACAAGGCTGGTGCAAAAGAATAATTGACACTGAGTGAAGTGGAGAGAACGATCCATTTCCAGATTGCAGTGATGAGCTTTCACAACAAAGAAACAGGCACTTGGGTGTCTTATGTTACATGCCTGTGTGTTGTCCCAGGGAGATGGAATCAAGATAGGTGAAAGGCAGAGAATGAGGAACTTTCCATCCTAATTCAATACTGTGTTTTAAATAATGTCTTTCATAAAGGCAGTGCCCACTTCTGGTACATACATAGTATGTCGCATCTCCCGAGACTTCGATTTGCAAGGAAAATGCTGGTCAGATTTGAACACCACATATTCATGAGTTTCCTCGTGTGGCTGGTTAGTCATTCCTTATCCCATAAAGAATTTTAAAAATGTGCCAGCTTAAGGAGGTCAGAGGCTACAGCATGGAGGTGTTTAATGTGAATTTTCTCTCTCTCTCACTAATAGACTGTTGACATGGGTCTTTTGTGAATTCCCCAGCTAACTAAATATATTCATGATCTGAGCGAGGGGAGCAGTGGAGACTACTCAGATTTCAGGATATGAAAGGTTTTGTTTAATTTCAGTCAATCATTTGTTGATGGCATATAGACCAGATGAAATGCATCCTCTAAATGAGCTCTGAGATCTTTGGGCCTGTGTGTATAAATCATCTTGCCTGCCACGACACCACATCCAGCAGACCCTGCTGACACTGACAGGGACCAGATGTGTGAGGCCATGGCGAAGACATTAGGTTTTGACATCAGCTGACTGACAGTTACATTTGGAGGCACCATTTGAGGGTTTGAGATTTTGTCGAGTCCATCAAGTAGATGGAAATCTGCATTAGTGTTATCACATGCCTTTAAACACTTAACTAGAGATAAAACTACCTCTGCCCATGGAATTGAGCTTAAAATAACCTAAATACTTCACTCCCACCAGCTCTCTCGTTCTTACTGTCTGATTTTTGTAGCTACCGTGGGAAGAGAGTTTAAAAAGTAAGAACTATATTTATACAATAGTTATAAGATATATTGTTCTGGAATATTTTCTGCCTTGTTCCATCTCTGCCCATCTCTAAATATACTAAACACTAAAGGCCTGATGCACGAAATTCGTGCATGAGTAGGGTCCCTAGTCCTGGCTGGTGATCAGGGCTGATCTGTGGGGCGACTGGTGGGGCGATCGCCTCCTGCCCCCCGCTGGCACCCACCTTGGCTGGCTTGGGGTCTGCGGGCTGGGTGCAGCTCCTGTGTTGAGCATCTGCCCCCTGGTGGTCAGTGTGCATCATAGCGACCGGTCATTCCAACGGTGGTTCTGCTGTTCGGTCGATTTGCATATTAGGCTTTTATTATATAGAATGATAAAATTTATGAGCATATGCATAATACATTTTACATTCTCACACTAACAAAATGACCTTAAATTTATTAGAGGTACTAAAATTTTTAGTATTTGGATATTTACAAAGTTTTCTTAAGTTTTCACTTTTAGGAGCTTAATCACTTCTGGAGGTTTCCTATTTCTAAATGTCCAGGTTTAAGAATCTCTAACATAGGGATAGTAGTTAAAGTAGATTACCATTCTAAATAAAAGATTCTGTGCACAGAGTCGTTGAGAGGCTGAAGTCATTTCAATCTGATATTGAAAGAAGCAGGTCACAAAGCAATGAACTGATTTTAAATAGCATCTTGAGTAGTTAAATGTTTATTCTTAATTTTTAAAATAAAGCTGTATTTTATATATTTCACCAATATTTAGATAAAATAAGGAGCAAGTTTTCTTTATCTTAAAAACTATTTCTCATTGACTTTAGTATAAACTGTTTTAGAGCACTCAAGTGGGTTATAGAATGGGTTACAGCTTTGATTTTTAGTCTTCAAAATTTTACTGACAAAATATGAATATATTTTTACTTTTAGAAAGCCCCAATATCAGCATTAGAGTTTATATGAAAGCAATTGCAAAGTGACAGGAGAAAAATGCTCATGTTAATTATGAAGGCAATTATTGGCTTCGTTCATATTGAAACCCCTTTAATGCTGATCTGTATTCATTTACCTGTACAGTCATTTCTTGCAGGCGTGTGCGCACGCACGCGCGGACACACACACACACACACACACACACACACACACGCTCAGTTGGCATTTTTGCCTACAGGCTGCTGAGAGCTGATTATTCTTCTAATCAAAACCGTCACAATCAGAGGAGACAATTAGCCAGGTTAGGCCTCTGCTGATTTCACATGTGGCCCTCAGCATCGGTTGGCTTTGAGCACTCTTGAATCATATCAACAAGTATTTCAATAATACCTGCTCCACTCCACCTGCTGCCGTTAGGGTCTGCCTTTCATCTCTGGAGTTGCTTGAGTTTGTGAGCTCTTGTTTGTTTTACATTGAGACCACAGGGTATTGGACTTTTCAAAAGTGAAAACTTCACAGAGCTCATCGCGAGTGCCATTTTAAAATCACCCTAAAAATCTTGAAATCAATAACCTATATATACTAGTAGCTCGGCCAGTGTTGCTCAGTGATTGAGAGTCGATCCATGAACCAGGAGGTCATGGTTCAATTCCCAGTCAGTGCACATGCTTGAGTTGTGGGCTCCATCCCTAGTAGGGGGCATGCAGGAGGCAGCTGATGGATGATTCGCACTCATTGATGTTTCTATCCCTCTCTCCCTTCCTCTTTCTGAAATCAATAAAAAAACATATTTTAAAAAGATAAAAGAAAAAAACTAAGTTTATTTTTTATTCTGTATGTGTGTATTTATAGAACTCAATTTATAGAGTTTGATTCCTACTTAAAATGCATATACATACTGTACATAAGACAGTTCCACATATATTAGGCCTAACATATTTTAAGCCTTACTTAAATCAGAATGACATAAAACCAATTTGCAATAATATATCTTCCTATTTTTTATAAGAAAGAAATTTTATTCTGAATATAACATTTACTTATTAGTCTGGTTATTGTCTCATTTTATCAGATACTAGAAGTTTTTAAATAAAAAAAGCAATGTCTTTTACCAATTCTTTCAATATCGATCTTTCTAATTGAAAATTCTGCTAGATTTAGAAGGCAAGCTAGAATATAACGAACTAGATCTACGGTTTCTTCATCAAATATATACCATTTATTTCAATATTCAGTTTAATAGTATAGTATAATTTAGAAGTAACATGTTTTTAGAAGGAAGCCAGAAAATCAAATAGATATTTGTTTAAAATAAAAAAAAATGTTATTCTTATATGAGAGCACATATAAGAACTTCTTAATGAGGTTCATATAATTTTTTTTAAAGGGAAAAACCAGGCAAGCATTCCTTTTTTTTTATTTGAAGGATGATGATGTTTTACTGAACTACTATGTTTCTGAGTTAGGTCTTCATGTGTGTGCACATCTGTGTGTTCATGAATTACCCAAGTGAAGGCACTGTAATTCTTATATTTCACAAGGATTCTTAACAAGCCAGATCAATTAGAAAATGACTCTTTTAGGGTTTACTACATAAGAGATAGTTTTTTTATATATAAAGAGATTTTTCTTTCATAGTACTGATTATTAAGTGAATAGAGACCTGAATTTTTACAAGCAAATGTCGGTTTCATAAGTCTAATTATTCTTAAGTGGGTCCACATTTGAGTAATCTGTATTTCTGTATTCATTTATTTATTCATTAGTTTATTCATTCTCTCTTTACATATAAATAAATCTACATATCTAAACATATATTGAGAATATTTATTCTCCACCTCCAAAACAGGAAAGTAGTTGATATCTCCAAGTGTATTTTAAAGGATTTTTCCCCCCATTTTGCAAAATTTAGAAATATTTGTTGGATTTATTTGTGATTTTGGGGAATAATTTTTTTGTCCTAATTCTTGTAGCTTATAGCTTGAACAATCTTGCATGTTTATTTTTTTCTTTACACATATGCGGAGACAGCTAATACAAACCAGTGCAGCTGACTTATCTAGTGGGCAATTAAGCCAGGAGTATTATCTCAGCAGGAATAAGTGGGCAAATTACACATGTGAAGTAAATGGATCTTTGAAGCTTGAGCACATAGGTATTACTATACAAGAAGCTATGTTAAGATTCCTGTAGAGATTAATGGGGGTTTATTGATGAATACCAGAGAATAGAGAAGCGATGGCATAAACTCTTAATATTTAAGGTTTTCTGCCTTGGTGAGACCTACAGCCTTTATGTGATAGAACAGTATGGCCCTCTATGTATTGTGAAGGAGGCTCTCTGACTTCCCAAGGGGTTAACACTAAGGGATCAAATGTCAAGACCAAGCAGCTCTCAGTTTCCTGCAGTTGTCTGGAGAAAATGGAAAGCCTCCAAAATCATTATTACCTTTGTTCTCTTAAGAAATGTGATGAATGATAAAGCATTGTGATTTTTAAAAATATTTCTTGTGAGTTGCCACACATAAGCAAAACTCTCATATCCTCATTGGTTTGAGTGGTCTCTGGTTGACCTCAAAAAGACTATATAATTTTAGCATTCTAAACACCCCCATGTGTCTTACAAAACAGGGTCCAGTTCATGTGAAATAATGACTACTTTGTTGGAGGATTTAGTAGATGAACCACATACATCCAGTGCCCTGGTTTTCACCCTTAGCCCTCTAATTGCTCAGTGTTTCTTGCGTTTATCATTATAAGCAACATTTAAGGAGCAAAAAGTAGAAAAAACATTTGAGTTACTGAGCAATACTTTCAGTCATTAGGCTTTCATGAATTTGATGTATGAATTATAGCTTCAAACATCCTTAAAGACATTGGGAAGAGGAAAAATTTAGTCAGCAAAACCAGGTTAGAAGGAAGTCAAAAGGGGAGTATGGTAGAAGGCATTCCACAATTCAAGACCTATGGCTTTAAATCAAGTCACAATGAGGCTATAGCGCCATTTTTCCAGGAACTGAATATTTTTCTCTCATCTAGAGAAGGCAAGAACTTGGCCTTTGTAATCCAAACCCAAAGGCACAGAGGTCCCAGGATGCTCAAAATGCCGTTTTATTTCATTGAATCAAAATGACCAAAAAACATTTTTGTTTGGCCTATTTCATTCCCTGTCTTTTAAGCCCCCTCCCTCCTCCTAGTGCTAAAGTTGAGGCATATAAAGTATTTCAAGGCTTTCTGTCATAGTTAATCCAAATTTTTTGCCAAGAATAACAGATCATTTGAAAGGACATGATTTGCCTCACCTTTGGGACCTGCCGGTCTATCTACCATGCATAACAACAAAACATTTATGTCAGCACATCCTTTATAGGAGAGCCAAAAGGCAAAGTTAGAGAAATAAAAGAAATGACCTCCATCTGCTTAACATATTGTCAACAGTTTTGGAGACAGACAAAATCTTAAATTACCCCCACACTTAAGGTACCTAATTACCTTCTGAACGACTTTGGGAGAGAAGTTTTATCTGTCCAGAGAGAGTAATACAGATGTTTTTTCCTATCATTTTTAGTAGGAGGGAACAGGTGTAAAGCAATTTTGATTAAGTGCACATTATATATTTATATCCCTGTAATGGGGATGTTGGAACCCAGAGAGCTCCTCAAGGACTGTAGATACTAAGAGACTCTATGAAGCAATTCAGAAGATACTTGGGAGGAAATCTCTAAGTGGTGACCTCACTGATTTTTTTCTCATTATTTTGCTTGCCATTTCCTGCCGGGCTACTTCTGCCTTCAGTAGGTTTGAGAGCAGGTATGGGGGGGTGGGGGTGGGGAGGATGATGTAATATACTTTAACTACAGCTTTTCTTATAGCTTTTAATCAGTGGTGACATTTCTGTCAGTGGTCACCACCTAAGTGGTCCCTAGTTCTGCCACTTGTCCACATGGAAATAGTGGAATCCTTTTCATGATTGTGACCCTATTGTTGTTCTCCCAGCCTTCCATACCAGACAATAGACTCTCAGTCATCATGACCTCCTTGTGCCCCGGAGTGCTAGATGCTATGCCAGCTTTGAGCTGTTCCTCAGGCCAACGAGATAGATATAATGAATGAAAACCCTGGCACAGAATTGGGTGTAATCTCATATTCTACCATGTCTGATCATTCAGTTTCTAAAATAAATCAGTCACCAAAAACATACTCACTATTCTATATGATCCCTATGCTGAATTGAAATAGCACTGTAGGACATGTAGCTTTTCATTTATTAAAATTAAATGATCCTGGCTGGTGTAGCTCCATTGGTTGGGTGTTATCCCGTGTACCGAGAGGTTGCTGATTTTATTCCTATCTGGGCACATGCCCGGTTTGTGGACTCAATCCCCAGTAGGGGGCTTGCAGGAGGCAGCCAATCTATGTTTCTCTCTCTAATCAATGTTTCTCTCTCCCTCTCTAAAATCAATAAACTTATAGATTAAAGAAAGTACTGAGATACAGAGAGATTTAAGTGACTGGCACAGTTCACACAGAGACAGTATTTAAACCCAAGTCTTAAACTTCATATTCATTGTTCTTTCGGTCACTGCATATTAACTTTTAGCACATGTGGCCATGTAAGTACTGCCAAATAATGAACAAAATGTTAAGGATTACTTTTAATGCTCTTCCGGTGTTTCTGCCTGTCGTTAACATAGCTCTTATTTATGTCCTTTTCTTCAATCCCACAAACGCCCTACTTCAAGCTTATCCTATCTAGGCAGTCATAGGAACTGAAGTAAAGAGTTTGTGTGTCTGACTTTATTTTCCACAACACAGAGTACCTTGCACAAAATAGGGCCCTATGGGTAGTTGCTGAATGGACAAATACATGAACAGTTTATTGCCAGGTGCAGGGGAGTAAGGATCCTCAGCTAAAGCCTGCAATGTCTGTGCGTTTGTCTGCCAGGCCTGTTGAGTTGACTCTGTGATCTTCCTTCTCCAGACTCTCTCCCTACCCAGTCTGTCTTCTTGAGGGCTAAGAGAAGGATCACTTTAAAATGCAAATCCAGTCTTGGCCTGCACCTTCTCAAAACTCTTCTCTGGTTCTTCATTTCCTGCCTAACTCCTTTTTCAAAATAAAGTTTTCACCTCCCTTGGTAGCCTCATTTGCTCTCTCAACAGGCTTCAAGCCTTCTGGGGATTGTACCTCTCCCCTTCCCCTGGGAAACTCACCCCCTCGCCTTCTCTTGGGGATAATTTTGTCCATCTTCCAAGACCTGGCTCCTCTGTGAGGTCTTCATAACCCCTTTGAGAGCCTGTTGCTGTTTCCTCTTTTCCACAAGGATTTGGTACAAATTTCTCTTGCATTTATCACGTTTTATTGCAGTGATTTATTGTGCTACTGTCCCCCACTAGATTGTCAGTTCTTCTAGGCCGGCACTATGTCTTACTTCATTTTGGTTTCTCCACATTCAGCACAATGCCTGAGCTGTAGGAGGCAATCAATATACTTGTATTGAATAAATGAATTAACGAAAAGAGACAGGACATAAATATGTGAAAAGTCAATCAAATTAACTAACAATGGAAGGTCAATCTAATCATTATATTGCTCAAGTGAAGTGTAATTTTAAAGTTTAAGTTAAAACAGACCTTCTTTTGAGAAACGGCATTTATTCTAATGCAGTGGTTCTCAACCTTTCTAATGCCGCAACCCTTTAATACAGTTCCTTATGTTGTGGTGACCCCCAACCATAAAGTTATTTTGGTTGCTACTTCATAACTGTAACTTTGCTACTGTTATGAATCATAATGTAAATATCTGTATTTTCCAATGGTCTTAGGCTCTACAGCAGCGGTTTTCAACCTGTGGGTCATGACAGTAGCAAAATTACAGTTATGAAGTAGCAACGAAAATAATTTTATGGTTGGGGGTCACCACAACGTGAGGAACTGTATTAAAGGTTCGCAACATTAGGAAGGTTGAGAACCACTGCTCTAGTATCTCTGTTCTAATGCATTGTGATGACAATCTGTAGAGGTGACCTCAGCAGAATTAGGAAGTCTCAAGTATTTCTCTAGTACAGTGGTTCTCAACCTTTCTAATGTCGCGACCCTTGAATACCGTTCCTCATGCTGTGATGACCCCCAACCATAAAATTATTTTCGTTGCTACTTCATAACTGTAATTTTGCTACTATTATCCTTCGGATGGCCTTAGGCTCTACAGCAGCAGTTCTCAATCTGTGGGTCGTGACCCACAGGTTGAGAACCGCTAGCAGGGTCGCCTAAGGCCATCCGAAAACACAGATATTTACATTACGATTCATAACAGTAGCAAAATTACAGTTATGAAGTAGCAACGAAAATAATTTTATGGTTGGGGGTCATCACAGCATGAGGAACTGTATTCAAGGGTCACGGCATTAGAAAGCTTGAGAACCACTGCTCTGGTATCTCACCTGCATCTGTCATTCCGTCCCATGACCCTTCCCTGGGGTCTGTTCTCCCAAACCCTGCAGAGCACTTACTCTTTCTTATCAAAATTTACCTGCCATGTTTGTTCCTTAGTCTCTCACAGGCCTTAATTCTGCTAGATTATGGGTACCAATGAGTCAGAGAAATGAAAATATGTTAACGCATTAGCTGGCAGGTAAGATTTCCCTCCCAGGCAAAATAACACTTCACACATATTTAAGAACTGAAATTCACTTTTGGGAAAGCATTTCTTTTTGTTCCAGAAATCACACTGCATAGGCAACTGCCCATCTGTCCTCCATATATTTATATATTCAACATACTTCCAAAAGGCGACTGAATTGTCTTTTTGTATCATAGGCAGTCCCTCCCATGAGTTAGCATATTCTCTCCATTCTGTAAACTGCTTATAGAAATCACTTTCCATTTATTATCAGAAACTTGTTATACATACATTCTATCTAGTCAGATGTTGCAATGACTATCAAATTTTTATCTCTAAAGATCTGAGATTCTCAAGATACTTTTCAAAGTAGTAAAATTCTTTGTCTTCAGTGGTCAAAATTTATTTTGGTATATAATATAATTGTACATGTTTCTTTTACCTGTACTATTTGTCAAGCACTAAGCACTTTACATTCAGTCCTAATTTACTCATTTAATTATTTTATTTAATCCTAACAAATGTCCTAGGAGTGAGGCATTATTATTATTCTTCCAATTTTGAATGAGGAAACTGAGGCAGGAAAGGTAAAGGAACTTGCCAAGGTGACACAGTTGGTAGTAGCAGAGCCCAGATATGAAACTAGTCAGATGGCTCCCTGTCCCTTTCTCTGAATTTGTTCTTCGGCTGCCTGCCACAGATGATAAGGATGGTTGTTTCTTCTCAGTTATCAGATGGGTGTCTACAGAGTCTGGGAAATGAAGATAAAGTTGAAATATCTTGAATCAACTCTGATTTCCTTGATAACCACCAGACATTAGCAAACTTAACAAAACATATGTGCTGAAAAGCCAGGTGCCACAAGGAGGATTGGAAATGAAATTTTCTTTCCATTCTGATTTCCACTTTTTATTAGTGACACCTCCCAAGTGGTTCAGAGAATGCCTATTAGTGTTCCTGGACATCTTGTACAATTTGCAAGCATCCTTAGAGAGGTCTGGGTGGCTGAACTCCACACCTGTCAGATGTCCCTCTGCCCCTGTTGAACATCCCTTCCTGAGCAATTCTAGAATGCTCAATAAGCTGAGACGTCTCCCCGTTCATGTGCTCCACATCTTGTGATTCTACATTGTCAAATCCATGGTGCCAGTAATTGAAACAGATTTTTACTGGATTTTTCCCCTCTTTCTTTTGGAATCTGGTAAATTAGTGCAGTGGAAACAAGAAGAAAGTAACAACCCTTTTAACAGAGCACATGTGTGCTCTGTACCAACTGGATTAAAATACTCTTTGGGGATGAAAAATCATATCTGAATATGGCAATTCCTGTCCTCTTTTGTCCTGTGATCAGCATCTTATGGGTAACTTTATATTTAAGTTAGTTATTTTACCATTAGTCCCAAGACTAAAACTACATTTATTTATTTGAACCCATAAACAGAAAGCACTTAAACTAATAAATATTGAAAAACATGTGGGGACATATACATACATATTTATTTTTTTCTCCAGAATAAAGCACTAAATAAAAGCATTATTTGAGACAGGGAGTAACTACCTAGCAAACCATGTCTGCAAATTATTCTCCTGGGGGTGAGCCCTTTTGCTGGTTTTCACATTAAAGAGTAGTTTACTTCTGTGTTTGCGGGGCTGACACATGAATTTGGAAAAGGAGAGCCATTCCTGCCCTGCATTTGGCAGCTGTGCCTGTTGATTTTATAATCTGTAATCTCAGTTTGCACTTTGTTTTGATTTCAGCAAGTCCAAAGCACAGGATTTCTTTCAAATGTTTGCATATGGCTATTTAAAAGTGAAAAGAGAAGTTCAACCATTAAGTATTCTCATCTTCTCTGAGAATTTTGTTCTGATGTGATGAAGTGAAATGGTTCGCCATGTCACCCACTGTCTTGCTTACGCAAACATTTGGATAGGCTGTAGATGCAAGAGCATCTACCAATCTGTACAAATGTGTCTGGCTTTGCGTTATTGTTAAGTCAGCGAGGATTCTAATGGAGATGAGACAACAAGAATCCAATCAATAGCCACAAAAGGCAAATGAACTTGCATAAATTATCACTCTAATAAGAAAAGAGAAATGCATGTTCTTTTATCTTTCAAGTAATACATATCATCAAAAGAGTTCTAGCATACCGTCTTTTACTTTTACCTTTTTAGAGGGGTGCAGAAACTAGAAAATGCAAGGAAATTGAGCATGGAGGTGACGGTTCTGAACCACTGCAATCAGATCAACGTGTCAAGTGCAGTGTGTAGAACCCAGCATGCTGTGTCCACATGGATGGCATTATTGTCAGTATTGCTCATAGAAATACACAAAGATCTTCAGGGAAGGTTTGTTCCGTGACCAGAGTTTGTCTTGGAGGAAGAAGTCTCTGATCCTGACATCCAGTGTTCTCTACACTTACCCCATATTCACTGAGGAAACAGCAGGCAGCATTTTCAGGTGCAGAACGTCTTGGTGTCTGGGACCGGGGCAGCCACAGATCATCATCTGCCACTGCAGCACCTATAGTAATTTCATCACGTCACCATCTCAACTCAGGGAATTCTTGAGGAGTGAGAGCAGTGTGCTCTGTTCTCCATTATACAGCTGACCCTTGAACAACATGGGTTTGAACTGTGCAGGTTCACTTACATGTAGGTTCCCCGATCCCCCCTACTCCCCCCCCCCCGCCGCCGCCCCGCAATAAATACATCCAGCCCTTCATCTGCGGTTTTCCACCTGTATATAGAAAGTGGTGTTTTTGTTCCGCGGTTGGTTTGAATCCACGGATGCCAAGGGCTGACTGTAGTTAAGTTATGGGGGAGTCAAAAGTTACATGTGGATTTTCAGCTGCATGGAGGTTCAGTGCTCCTAACTCCCACATTGTTCAAGGGTCAACGGTACCAATTATACGGTTTTTGGTGGAGGTGGGGGTTGGGGAATGGTAGCTCTGGCAATGTCAGAGGGTAGCAAGTGTCTGGCTGGCACTGCAGCTTCTGGCCATAATACAATTAGCAATACTAAGTAATTTTCTCGGCCGCTTCTTCTTCTTCCCTCTATCTCTTTGTTTGCTGCTTCCGTCTGTGGGGGAAGGAGCAGGGCGTATCAGGGGCTGCCACGTAACCTTCACTGCCTTTGCTAAAAGGCAGAAATCTCAGCCATGGATTTGCCATCGCACTTGGGCAGCCCTCAGGCCAGCACAGCAACCTGATCATTTGTGTTGCTGGTTGATTTAATATGGGCCAATAGGAAACACCCTAATGGTTCCATAATGGCATTTTCTGTAGTCAGGGAGGAACCTGCAGCCAGGGGGAAATTCGGATATCCTCTTTCATATTAAGGAATAAATACTCTGGTTTGAAGTAGGCACTGTTTAAGATGTGTAAAATTCACATTGTTATTTTTTTATTTTTTAGCACCTGGCCAACTTTTGCTCCTTGGGAAATCTTGTAGAAATACTATCCTAGGGGAAGTAGCATCTGTATTGTTGGAAGCGAAAGAAGAATTAATTTGTCAGTGTTGTTTGGATCTCAATCCAGAAAGCCGAAAAGGGTTTTTTAAAAATGTCTGCTGAGTATCAGCATTTCTTATCTTTTCCTTTGCATATTTTAAAAATAGGTCTTTCTTTCACTCTCTTCCATTATGGTTAACTGTAATCAGTACTTTATGGTTATATTATATAGCTTTGTTTCATTAGGGCAATGAAAATGGTATTGAACAATAGCAATATAATGCAGGGAAACAGTTTGTAATTCAGTTGGAAATTGCTAATGCAGTAGACAGTCGATAATACAATCAGCTCGACTTTCCTAGGAAAACATGAGCTAAATTTCCTCTATTTTTCTCTCAAACCTAGTTACAGGGCGGGGGCGACGGAAATGCCCTCAACCACACTGGAAGCTGGATGCCCCTGAATAGAGAATTGCTTTATGTGTTGTCTTTTGAATGACATCTACAGGTCCTGGGAAGAGCTTCTATTTAAGACTCAAATTTTCCCTGGAGGGTTTTTTTTAAGAGTCTAGATAATTAACAGTCCTGAAAGGAAACAGCTGGATGAGATGGTGCCTCAAAGTTCCTTCCACTTGTATGTCTGTCTGTGCAGAAATAGGGTTCCTGGGAAATGATTATCGAGTACCATGAGCCGAGGGAAAACCAGAGCTATCTATTCACGACCCTCGGTCTCGCATGCTACGTACATTAAGGAATTGATGATCACTGTAGGTTAAGACACTAGAAAGCACTGTAGGCTTACAAAGGCAAATAACCTGGTGTTTTTAAGTAGTGGGGAGATTGCCACTGTCAACTCCAGTAACTTGTGGTGGTAGTTACATTAAACCAATTATAAGGAAGTTTTATGTGAGAGGAATCCATAGATTCAGTAGTGTACATAAATACTTAGCTGCAAATATAATGCTGAGAATTCCATTTTTAATTCAGTGAGTGCGTGGGGATGCTGGGTTGCAATTTACGACTAAGAAATACAGGAGTGATGTGTCTAATTTTGAGTTGTCCTATAAATTTTTCTAGTCATTCGAACCAACATTTTTCTCTCCTGTGATATGAATTTTTAAATGTCCTAATTGTCTAACAGAAAAGAGCAGTTTCTGTATACTTCTAAACATCTCCAACATCTTTAAAGATTTTAATCTTCAAGCCACCATCCTGATTTAAACACACACACACACGCACACACACACACACACACACACACCTAAATTTAATACTCTACCAGGAAGTGCTATTATGCATATGTAAGTTTATCCCTTCAGTTTATATGCCAGAAATTCATAGAGTAAAACAGAAGCACTTCCCATAGTGCCCAAGTTTTATTTTATTTCCTCTAGAGCAGTGGTCGGCAAACTCATTAGTCAACAGAGCCAAATATCAACAGTACAACGATTGAAATTTCTTTTGAGAGCCAATTTTTTAAACTTAAACTTCTTCTAACACCACTTCTTCAAAATAGACTCGCCCAGGCCGTGGTATTTTGTGGAAGAGCCACACACTCAAGGGACCAAAGTTTGCCCACCACGGCTCTAGAGGATTAGAATAGTTTGTAACCTCTTAGGATTCACCTGAGCAGAGGTGTGTGTAAGCGTCACCCCATGCCCAGGCACGGAGTAAACGGAACTCCAGCTCAGCTTCCCTGTGCAAAGGGGCAGAGGAAGAGGCGTTTCTGCTGCCAGGACACCATTCTCGCTTCCTTCTAATATTCTCCGCATGTGAGTGCAGCTTCGGGCAGCTTAACAGCACCAATGGTGGACATGCCCTTTTCAGCCTCATGGATGGTGCTTTTATGCTGCCCGCTTAGCCTGCACATGTCATGTCACTCTTCCTAGTCATGTTCATAAAGCCACAGTAACCACCACCCTTAGTGACCAAGACTTGGGCTTTTCAGATAATAACTAGATTCATTAAAACCTCCTTGGGTGGGTCTTGCTGTTGTGTATCTGTTCGCTACAGATTGCTCTGAGACAGGAAATCTAGCCCGGAGTACCAGGGTGAGTTCTCTTTTTGCCTATATGCATCTCCCAGATTCAGGGGTGAGAAGTACACTATATTTATGGAGTGGAAAACAAATCTAAGTTTGTTTTAAACTACAAAAGGGGTTATGGTTTTAATTAAATATTTGATGTGCACAGAGCAGATACTCAGATGTTGAATTAAAATATCAATAAATGAAATTGCCCTATTCCATAAACAAATTGATCAATGAGTCACAGTTATCTTCAACAGGGTACAGACACTGTGCTAAGACCCAGGCTCCTTTAATATTTAATACATTTCATACATAACCTTTGTTGTTTTTGACCCAGCTCATCAACACTTGAGTTTGTAACTCCACAGCTCTCATTCTCTCTCTCTCTCTCACCCACTCCACCCACCCCCTCGGACTTGAACCATTTGAATAGCAATAAAACCTTAAGGTGCCTGTGAAAGAAACATTGGGATCTGGGATTGTACTTCTGAGTGCTGAGGAAAGCCAGTTGTGACCCTGTCTCTGAAGTCTCATGGTGCTGAGTTGTCACTCAGCGTGGAGAGCCCATTATCACCTCTTATTTCATCATCTTTGTGTCTTGGCACTAACCATCCCTCTGAAACCTTACAGTCCCCACAAGTGGCTCCTTCAGAGCTCATAGCAGGACCAAAAATTCTGAAAGTTCAAGAGGAAGGTCATGTGCATTTGCTTTGAACTATAGTTCTTTTCCAAGGTAGACACTTTGAAAGTAGAACTTATAAAAATGAAAGAGGCAGGGGGAAAACAACACCTATATTCTCTGCCGTTGACATAGACAAGCCTTAAAGTACATAGAGATATCAGAGCACTTGAGAATCCCCTGGAGTGTTGAGGTTTATTTCTAAAAAAGTAAATGGTGAGTTGTTTCTTTTGTTCCCTGCCTTATTTTTCTCTGGGACAGAACACTTAGTTTCTTATTTTTTTTTATGATTGTATTATTCTTGTATATATCGTTCTGTGGTCCAGGCTATAAAAGTAGGTAGAGAATCCACCTGAATGAATGAATATCCTTTTAATGAGTGTGGGGAGGAAATAGTAATACTAAGTAGTGCAAAACCATTTTTAATGTGATGAATCAAAGTACCCCTGCTCCCCAGTCCTAAGCCACAGGCCACCAGTAAATGTATGCGCAAAATGACAGTTTTATGTATTCTGGTGTTAACAGAGGTACCTTGCGGTTTGTTGGGTCCCCAGAATGTACTTAATGTGATTTTTAAAAGGCGATGGCATATTCTATTTTAATTTACAGGGTCAAGGATTGGTAAAATGGAGTATGTGACTTTTCTGTAACACCCTTCACTCTATCTTTGGGCGAAAGCCTTGCTGAAACAGTGAGATAACACAGTTGCTGGGTGATAATACAGTCGTTTTCATGGTGCCATGAGTTAATTTCAGAGGTGAAACTATCCTTACTTGGGAAAATAATGTGTCTTCTCCCCTCCGACCAGCCATTTGCTCAGAATAGCAGATGGACATGAGTGTCTCCCACGTGTGGGATACTGGGGTGCCAGCATTGGCTTAACTCTGCTCTCTTCCCTCCCCCTCACTCTCTTCTTTCCTGGCCATCATTGCCTTGTTTTTCATTGATTCTTTATATCTCTGATGTGTCCCCGGCAGTAATGTAATTCATACTACCCCACCCCAACTCTACCATTAATTAAATTTTAAGCTGTGTCTGTATTAGTCTGCTCAGGCTGCCATGACAAAATGACATAGACTTAGTGGCTTAAACAATAGAAATTAATTATCTCACAGTTCTAAGGTTAGAAGTCCTGGTCAAAGTTCCCAGGGTCAGTTTCTGGCAAGAGTCCTCTTCCTGGCTTGCAGAGGCACATACTGGGAGAGAAGAGAGGGGACACAGGTCTCTCATGCCTCTTCTTAGAAGGACACTAATGCTATTGGATCAAGGCCCTACCCTTTATAACCTCATTTAACTTTAATTACCTCCATAGAGGCCCTACCCACAAATACAGTCACATTGGGGATTGGGGTTTCAACATGAATTTGGGAAGTGGAGACACAAAAATTCCAGTCCATAACACTGCCCAAATAATGGGAGAAACCAAGTCCTAAATCAGAGACCCATACCATCACATGGACATTGTAGCGGTTATTAAACTTTGAATAGGACACTCGGTGCTTCCTCCACCTAGCCATGGCCCACGTAAACACAATCTGAAGATGGTTGCCGGGGGGATTTTGAGAAGTCTCAGGATAAAGCCAAATGAAGAATCTCAAATACTTGTGTACTAGTTGAGGGGTGGAAGGAGGGATTTCTAACCCCCAGAAGGACTAAGGACAAAGGATTGGTTCTAGTCTTTCTCTACAAGGATTTGCATCCCTCTTTGGTAGCCTTGAGGTGACGCTAGTCGGTCCCTGAGAAAGGTGCGTCTCTCTCCTGACCCCGGCTTGGGGAACAGAGACAGGATGTCCTGGCAGGAGGGGCACAGTCTGTACTCCCCATGCCCCCTGCTAACTGGAGCCAACCCCGGGCATATCCCGGCTTGGTGTAGGTCCGACCTGAACAGAAGGGAGCCTCAGAACCAAAAGATCCTCTGGACTGCCAGCTCGTGGTTGCTGGGACACAGCTCGGAGCCGAACAGTGGTTGGCAGAGGCTGAAAGAGGGAGCCTTGGATGTTCCTGCCAATGTGATAGGCGGTTGCAGGATTTTGTGAAGCAGTCTGATGAACCCTCTCAAATAGAGGCACCTAATGCCGCTCAGCTGTGTAATTGGGATGGAAATGGGCCAGTGCGAGGCAGCAGTTTGTGCTTAACCTTTTGGGAGTTTTGTTCCAGGAGACTGTGTGGGGGCCGGGGGCAGGGGAGGGGGGAAGAGAAAGAAGCATTACAAATAATAAGCCTCTCCGCCTGGTTTGTAATGAATTAGTAATAAATGGCCTAGCGCTCTGTGAAAGTCTGACGATTACAGAGCAGCTTTAGCTAAGTGCATGGGACCACATCTTATTTTGATCAGCTGTAGCATAGCAAAGACATGTAATTATCATAATCTAACAATTAGCCTGGCATCACTTTCCAGTGTTTAATTACCCCGATAAATGGTAATTGAATAGAGGACTTAATGACAAGAGAGAAACTTTCATTCTGCCTTAGGTGCTTAAGTTGTCTACTCGGCTAGGCATCGTTTTCTAGCATTGCTCAAACAACAGTCCTGATGATGATTTTCCTTTTTTTGTTTTTTTCTTTTGCAGTCGGCCATTATTTTGTTTCCTGATCCTGGCCTTTGTTTATAACATTATTTAGCACTACTCAAAATTTGACTTGGGACCCAGAACACAGAAGGAGATTACTGGGCACTATACACAGTTTTTCTGTTTTTAAGTATATCTTCCAGCTACAATTTCCCTTCTCTGGACATTTCTCAGTCACCACAGTGTTCAGGTATTGTGGTAAGTGTTGGAAATATTGAGATGAGGAAACACCAGCACTATTTTCAAGGAGCTTTATACTATACTAGAGGCCTGATGCACAAAGTTCGTACACGGGTAGGATCCCTAGGCCTGGCTGGGATCAGGGCCAATCGAGGCCTTCTGGCTGTGGCTGGGGCCTTCCCCAGCTGCCGCCTGGGCCTTCCTTCATTCTGTGCTGCTCCCTGGTGGTCAGTGCACATCATAGTGAGCGATAGAACTTAGAACTCTTGGTCTCCAAGTCAAACTCCCATGGGGACACTTTGCATATTAGCCTTTTATATATATAGATTGATTTAAAAAAAGGTCCTGCATAAAAAAAAAAAAAAACTACTTTTGCCCACCCCTGTATTATAGCAATAATTACAGTGACTTGCTTTCAGTGAAGTCCCTGTTTTGTTGTAGATCAATGCATTTTCCTTGAATAAATTCAGTATGTTTTATGACTATACCCACCACCTGATTTCTTGTGACCTCAGATTTCTTTTTTTCTCACCTTGGCCTTTTCCTGGTCCCAGATTTATATCCAATTGCTCACTGGGCTCTAACCAAAGGGATAAAACTAACTTCTTTCACATGCTAATTTACATAGAAACAGCAACCATGTCTGCTTTTAGATCTTGAAACTTGGTATGAAGTACTTATTATTACTGTGCCCCAGCATCACCAAATATGTTTTCCCTTGCTGTATGAAAATCAAACAAAAGGAAGCCATAAACATGCATTTTCTTTCTTCCAGCTTGGTGTTTCTTCCTTTGTTTAATAATAGGTTAAGAGAGTTTAGTTCCATGCCACAGAGATCTCAAATACCCCACCCCAATTTCTGAAAAGTCCAGGCCACATTTCAGACTTAATTGGTAATGATCCCGATAAGTTATCATTAAGCCATAATACAAATATTTACTTCTCTGTTGGCACACCAGTATTTGAGAACTATTAAATCATTACTTAAGTCGGTTAATAGAAAGGACATTTGTTAGAGTGCTTTGGCTATGTTTTTATTATTGGAACTAGAAGGAGCCTGAAATTCCACGGGGTTACTCCATCCCAGCAGGATACAGAAGGGACTACCTGTGCGTAAGCAGTCTGGTAGGGGGCTTATTTGTTTGATTGACTCCCACGACCCCTGAACAGAATCGTTTTCTTTAATCCATTTCTCTAGGACACTGGCTGGATAACCTGCTCAATGATTTCCTGCGTCCGCCTCAGGACCTGTGTGTATGTGGCAGGTGCTCTGCTCTGTGTGCTTGACACAATGTAAAACTCGGGAGAACTTAGGGCATGAAGGGCAGCCTTGTCAAGCTCCCGGCCCACGGGAGTCGGGAAAAGCCTGTTTTGCATTGTGGAAGTGACCTCTTAGGACATATTCTGATTGCCAGACGGTACTTCCTTTTTTTAAATCCCTTTTCCAAAACCATATGGAGTGATCTGTGATTGTTGGGGCTATAGAACTCTGCCTGGTTAATTCTCTGGCTGACTTGGCCTATTGATGTTGACACATTCTTACTCGATGCCCGAGGCCTTGGTGAGGGCTTAGAAGCAATTAGACTGTCACCCAAAGCTCCCAGGCCCTTCCTGAAGGAAAGTCTTATTTAGGCTCTGCCAATTTAATGCTTTGTTTCCTTTGGAGCGCCTCAGTCAAGCTAATAAAACAAACTCCAAATGAGTGAAAACACTGGAGGAGAGAACAGTTTGTGGGCCCTGAATTTGAAACAGGTATTACTCCTGGGAGATACCGATCTCAAAAAGTCATTCTGACTGGTGTGTCTTGTATTGGAAAGCAACAAGTGAAAGCTGTTTGAGATTTGTATCCATCTATTTGATATGAAGAATTAGTATTAAAGGGGGGATTTTTAAATCACTTGCTTAATCAAATTGTGAACGTGCATTGATATTGGTGCGGGGCGGGGGAAGCGACAGGTTAGTATCCTAAACCACTAATAAATTCTAAGTATCTGACCAAGTAAATATGTCTGATTCCTATTGCCAACCACTACTAAATTCAAAGCAAAGCTCCCATGCTGCAAAACTTGGCTGGACTTTCCATTAGTGGATAAATGGAGCACCAACTCTGGGCCCTAAATATTTTGTTCAGTGTCTTGTGCTTCGTTGGGTGAAAATGTACGTGTTGTAGCATACAACATTTCAACTGCAGAGGAGTACATAGGACACATCTCTGAAATTCATCCTTGACTAGTATTTTTTTCAATGTGAAACTCTTCGCTCCTGTGGGGATTTTAGTTATGATTGGTGTGTTCTAGAGCCTGAAAGAGCTGGATTGGGCTTCCGGGAATGATGTGTTTCGGTCTTCTTGTACTGTATACCTCCTTCAGCCTTAACACCTAGCCTGGTGACAGTGAAACTGTCCATGGCTGACTATCCCAGAGCTGAAAAATGAAGGTCAATTACCAATACATTTGAGAGGTTAGACACGTTTTAGCCCTTGAGAGAGGAGACACATTTGAAATCAGTAAAAGAAATCTTTCTTCAGCCCCCCAGCAATGCTACTATTATGTATCTACCTCAGGTTTGATTTGCTGTTTATGTTCCATGCTTTAACCTCTGCAAGAAAACAATAACAGAAAAAAGAGCATCTTCAGACTTTGGATAGGAAAGCCAGAAGGCTTGCATTCTGTGCTGAAAGGAGTGGCAGAAGGAGACAAGAAGAGACGTGCTATGCAACAGAGGCTGCCGTTCTGCTCATCTCCTCACAAAACGTATTCATAAACCAAAGCCCATGTCTCCTGCAGGGCCCATTAGGCCCCCAGGACAAATGAGAAATTCCTCTGGCTAAAAAGAGACATCTTATTCTGAAATTAGCCTTTAAATCAATAATAGTAAAATTGAAAGACAGTGCTGCCAAGATATGTTCACTCTAGATTTAGCTTAAAATTTGGGAGGAACCCTAAGCTGATAAATGTGCTTAATCTTTGACCATAAATCATCTCCTTTTACATTTCAATTTCAGAATGTAATATATTAAGTGGCCTTGTAATTAAAGAAGTGACATTGTAGGAATATTGCAACAATCACCACTTTGACAGATTAAAATATATTGAAAATGTAAAAATCAACTATCTGGTTCATGATAAATAATGTTTTCCTTATCCGATCCTTTAAAATGTTACATGAAGGGAGGATAAAGTGTCTCACAGCTTCCTAACCTCCAATAAGCACTCTGCCTCCTTTCAGTAATGCTGTTTCTATATTTATGGAGTGCAGAAACTTCACTCAGGAGCTGCTTGATAAAAATACCTCTGTACATATTTCCCTGGAAGCAGGCTCTCTGCTGTGCCAGCAACATATGCTGAAGGCCAGTTTAGAACATTTTAAATATGCACCATGCCCTTCCCCTTCCAGCGACTAAAATAAAACGCATGTTGGCTTTAGCAAATGAGGATGGAACGAGGGGAGGAACACTGCCGGGAAAATGGCTGAGGATGGACTCGGAAGGGTGATTCGAGCTGCTCCTCTGCAGCCTGAGTCCCACGGCGGTGCCTGTGTGTCCTTTGGACTTGGCCTCCCCGGTTGTCAGTCCAGCAGCACGAGAGCATATGGTGGTAGAGGAGGAAGGAAGGTCAATGACATGCAAACCGCCCATTGGAAAAAAGCTAGGTGCTGTCTATTTGCCATAGCCGAAAGGAACCGCAGACAGAGTACACTGAGTAAAGGACTGGAATACTCAAGGACTAGATGTCCTCCATGGAGGGACCCAAGTTAACAAATAAATTACTTAGTTAGGAGGAGCATAGTCCTTATGGCTCAGGTTAACTATGTGCATGAAACAATGTGTTGGTTCCTATCTCAGTAGAGAGAGGGCTTCATTGGTGGTGACTCAAGGAAAAGGCAAATTGTCAACTGTTACTTCACCTCTATTGTCTTTATTTCATTTGATTTTCGAGACTCAATTCATGATTCACTTTCTTCAGAAAGGTTAAATAAGGAGAGAGATAATAATAGTTTTAAATTTATAATCAAAATTGTATTTAGCTATGGAATCAGGTAAATACTGAAGACAAGCTAAGACAAATACACATCTGCATATAGGCTTTCTAGCTCAATCCCAACTGTGGTTGTTATTTTTACTATTCATGGTCCCCAAATGTGGTGGTGGTGTTTTTCCCCAATCCTCCAGGCAGCCTCTGGGTCATCAAGAACTACTGTAGCCCTGCTGGTGTGGCTCAGCAATAGAGCGCTGACCCAGGAACCAAGAGGTCACTGGTTCCATTCCTGGTCAGGGCACATATCTGGGTTGCAGGCTCAGTCCCCATTGGGGGGCATGCAGGAGACAGCCAATCGATGATTCTCTCTCTCTGATGTTTCTCTCTCCTTCTCCCTCCCTTTCTCTAAAGACAATAAAAACATTTTTTAAAAGAACTATCATAAAGTACATAATTCATTTTTGGTAATTAAGCTGATTACAAAGAACAAGTTTCCATGCAGAATTTTCTTCTTAATTATCTAAAATGACCCTTCCATAATATGTATGACATTCTCAACCAGTCTTCTACCAATTGATTAATATGTACAACCTATTTTTGCCATAACAGAGTACATGTACTGTTTAGTATATGTTATAAGGAGCATTGATCTGATACCCAGTAGAGAACAAGGGCCATCATTCTATGCATATGAGATGTTTCGGGCACTTGAGATTTTTGTGTTGTAAGAACACAACCAGGGCAGCAATCATTTTACACCAACACAATCACTTTTCCAAGTGTGGTAACTGTGCATGCCTTTGTATTATAATCCACTGTGATAATTTAGCAGAGATTACATTATAATTATTGTTGGCTTGTGGGTAATACGTTCATAATATGCAGTTATCTCAGAGAGGCAGAGATCCATAGATACAATGGATGGCATTAAGAATGAGGACTAAAGAGGACATATTTCCGAGAAATTTACAGGTGTGTTAAAACAGGTCGTGCTGCCCATGGTATTTGTAAATACTGGCATGTGGAATCATTCTTCCTTGAGGTGAATTTGCTCTTTTAAAATGAGCTAAAGCTCATGAAAGCTGTTTCCAGAGGGAGAAAAATATATTTTTATGAGAAAGCCTAACAGCACTTTATTCTAGGAAAGACTGAAATGATGTGTGTGATTTGGGTGCTGACTCTGTGATCTGAGGCTTATTCTAAATGTGGGTGCACCCTTCTGCCTCCAGTTTAGGAGTGTGGGATCAACCTAGTGCTGTGGTCGGCAAACTGCGGCTCGCGAGCCACATGCGGCTCTTTGGCCCCTTGAGTGTGGCTCTTCCACAAAATACCACGGCCTGGGCGAGTCTATTTTGAAGAAGTGGCGTTAGAAGAAGTTTAAGTTTAAAAAATTTGGCTCTCAAAAGAAATTTCAGTCGTTGTACTGTTGATATTTGGCTCTGTTGACTATGAGTTTGCCAACCACTGACCTAGTGGATCAACACACTCAACCTTGCAGCAGGCTTTCCTAGAAGATCAATATAAGCTGCATGAGGGCAGTTACACTGGTAACGCTTTGGAGCCCTTGTGGTTAGGAGGAAAGAGAATACACTTCAGAACCATGTGAAACTTGGGTTGAAATCCTAACCCTGCTACATCTTTCCTGTGGAGAAAATTAAACTAAGAGGATAACAACTTCTCTGAAAGTCATTTCCTCAGTGGTAAAAAGAAGCACTTATAACCACTCAGTAATATGCAACATATTTAAAGCCATATCATAACACCTTCTGGATGTGGCAAATATTTGCTGCATCAGTGAATGAAGAAGAGAACTGAAACCCATCAAGAATGAGAATAATCCCTCTCGGGGAATACAGAGTAGACCTAAGAGCTGGATGCTCGCAACTTACTCTCTCAGGAAATGGAATAGTGGAGAGCTTCAGTTCGGAGACCAGAAAGTGGGCTGCTTGGGTTTGAATTCTGCCTCCACCTTTTTCCATTTGTGTAACATTGAGCAGATTGATTGACTTCTTAATCTCAGCTTTCTCATCTTTAAGTGGTATACAAATAATGTCTATTCTGTGGGATTGATGATGGAAGTTAAATTGAATTAATGAGTGTAATAAAATAAGCACTCAATAATATTAGCCATACATACTAGTATGTGCTCCTTCAGAGTAAGGCCAGAATGTAATGGTTCAGTGCTACTTTGTAGCCAGAGAGCGTGATTTGGGATCGTATAAGAATATTTAACCCTAAACTTTTCCTTGGATAGTACTTGGTACATTATACAGATGCCTTTTATGAGTTTCAAGTTATCATTGTTTTAGTTTTTATTGGCCCACCTTTGAAATTTACATATGTA
Source organism: Eptesicus fuscus (assembly GCF_027574615.1). Classification (NCBI taxonomy): domain Eukaryota; kingdom Metazoa; phylum Chordata; class Mammalia; order Chiroptera; family Vespertilionidae; genus Eptesicus; species Eptesicus fuscus. Next base: position 50,870,745 of record NC_072476.1, read on the forward strand.
AACTAATTTGCGTTAAAGATCTGAAATTTAGTATATGCTTCATGCTGAATCATCATCTTAATTTTGTTGTATGTATACAAGAGTAGAAATACTAATTCCTGGGCAATCCCATTTTTAAAATAGGTTCCACAGTGATTCACTTCACACCCCACATAGAAATGTCACCAGAAAAGGATAACTGGTCAACCCGGTGTAAACCAGGTCTTCAATCTCATGGGTTGTTGTATTAAAACCTTAGCAACTTTACCAGGATTAAAGGATAAAAGTCAGAAAGGGAAAGCTAACTATGAGGCATCAAAAAAACCTATGACAATTTGTAGACTAAAGCAATAATAGAATGGGTCCGGACAATGGCGGTTTTCATTTTTATTTTTACTTTAAAGCTGTGTTGAGTGCTAGCAGAAGCTCAAATGAGTGACACTTAGGGAAAGGAAAAACATCCCCCTAGAATGTCTTTAAAATCTATAATAATAATATAATAATACAAAGTGCATCTGGGCATTGCCTTCTGCTGCGGCTCCTGTCTGGCTCTCATCCAGAACTTGTCAGGCTGCTCTTGAGTGCTGATGATTCATAGCCCAGCACCCTTTTATCTGAACGTTGCAGTGTCTTTTCTTTGTACTTTGGCAGTGATGTTACCTTGATGTTCAAAAATCTTTTAAAAGCAACACAGGCTTTGCTTGCATGTTGACAAATTGTTGTCTGCCGGTAATGAAGAAAAAGTAAACTTGGTTCTGTGATCATTGTAAATACACGGAAATAAATACTTTCCTTTTGTTTGTTTGTTTTTAAAAGTTGGTAGTATCTTGAGATCCTCTTGCTGAAAAGTAATCTGACCATCTTTCTTTATTCCGCTTGTGTGAATCAGCATGCTGCTTTCCAAACGCAGGGGTCAGCTGGAGTGTTCGTAAATCATTTGATATTTGAGGAGAGATTTCGGGTTTTAAACAAGGGAAACATGAGGTTATTTTTATTTCTGTTGTGTGCTCTTACTGATGTTGTTTCAAAGTTAATATTTTATTATTATCCATTTGCATATGCTTTCATATATCCCGATCATAGTAACAGTGCTTTGCATTCACGTAATGCTTCTCATACGTTTCCTCATCTCAGACTTGAAGCAGCCATGTGAGGTTAACAAGGCAGATGATTATTATTATCATCCCAAATTGCATATGAGGAAACGGAGGCTGAGGATGGCTTCTGACTCTCCCACTCAGCCTGCAGCAGAAACCAGTCTACTCACTCAAAATTAGCACTTCCCCTTTTGTCATGTGGTATTTCAGAAAGAAATCTGGGCTTTGTCGATGAAGATTTAACAGCTAGAGTGAAGGTAGTAGTGTTTTTGAACATTGGTCACCACAGCCTGTGGAAGGTCTTTGTTACATTTGGGTGCAGCACTTTTTAAAAAAATATATTTTTATTGATTTAAGAGAGGGAGAGAGAGAGAGAAACATCAATGATGAGAGAGAATCAGTGATTGGCTGCCTTCTGCATACCACATACTGGGGATCAAGCTCGCAATCCGGGCATGTGCCTGACCGGAATCAAACCTGGACCCCCTGGTTCATAGGTTGACGCTCAACCACTGAGCCACACCGGCTGGGCTGGGTGCAGCATTTTAAGGAGAACACTGGGAAAATGGAGGACCTGGGGGTCAGAAAACTAGAATAGTGAGGAGCCTGGGAAAGATACCAGAAATAACCAAAGGAATCAGGATTCTCCAGTCTGAAGAGAGGAGGATACAGAGCGATATAGCTGACACCTCCAAATGTTTTATAGACTACCTGGTGGAAGAAGAATTAGATTTGTTCTTGGTAATTTCAGGCAGCAGAAGTAGGATCACTGGATCGAAATTACACAGAAGCAGATTTATACTCAATATAAGAAGAGACTTTCTAACATTTCGAGATGTCCAAAAATGGAATAGACTAGCTCGCCCTCACTGGGAAGTGTTCACCCTGAGACTGTCTGACTTCAAGATTATATGACTTTATGGGTGTTGTATTTCAGCAGTAACACAATTTTATGATGAACCTTCTAAGAGCTCAGAGAAGAATTTCCTCACTAGCTAAAAACAGAGGATTTTTTTTCCCTAACCTTTCCACCCTGATTTTAGAAAGGTGTATGCATACCAATTCCTGTTCCACATATTACTGGGTCCTGAGAAATATGGTTCAGTTGATGGGAAAGGCATATTAGTTAAAACAAATAAGCAAGGCTTTTGTTAGATAAGAATCGGAGCAGACCGTGGTGTGATGTGTGCAATGGTGTATGTTTGCGTGCATTTTAACTATTTCAGGTTGAGGTGGCTCTAGTTTTTGCTATTTTCATGTGGCTTGTTACTTTCATTACTCAGTAGTCCAGCCCTAGAACAGGACCTATAAGATTAAAAGAAATGGGCAGAAAATCATTCAAATTTGATGGTTTCAATTTTCTTAATATAGAAAGGGACAGGGCATTAAATAAGAGAGAGATTAGCTAAAATGACTTTGTGACATAAACAGATTTCCTAAGGGAAATACCTAACTAGAATCCGAAGGCTCCATCCCAGGTCTAGCTCAGTCATTCACTGCTTCATCATTATGCCTTAGGTTTTTATTCCTCTAACATGTACATCTTGTTCTAGGATTTTTCTTCCCAGCTTTTAAACTTTATGACTCTAATTCTCTCGGTTTGCATAGAAAATTGAGAATGCTCTCAATTATCACAAAAAAAATTCAGTCATTTATTTGTTCTTTAAATTACTTATTCATTTATTCAAAAATATTTATGAAATAAAACACTATGTAGAAATGAGAAAACTTTACTTCAGCATATGCGATTTGAAGGATGAAAAGAAAAACAGCAAATCAGGATCTGTAATACTTAAAATGAATGTGAAGGACTCCATTTGTAGGGTATTTTGAAACAAATATAATAGCATTCCTCTGTACCATGGCGTGTTGTTTCTTTGATTTCAAACAATAACATTTCAAACCAGGCCTTGAATCACAATGGCATTGTGACAAAAACAAGTTACAGTAAATCTTTTAGTGCAGGCATTGTTAATGGTTCAACCACCGACTCCAAAAGCCTTTCCTGTATGAATAATCTCAGCTGTTCCTTCTCCCCACAGATTCCAGCGGGGTGACTACCACATTGACGTCTGCATCAATGACTACCTGGATGTTTTCTGCCCTCACTACGAGGACTCGGTCCCAGAAGATAAGACCGAGCGTTACATCCTCTACATGGTGAACTTTGATGGCTACAGTGCCTGCGACCACACTTCCAAAGGCTTCAAGCGATGGGAATGTAACCGGCCTCACTCTCCAAATGGACCACTGAAGTTCTCTGAGAAATTCCAGCTCTTCACGCCCTTTTCTCTAGGATTTGAGTTCAGGCCAGGCCGGGAATATTTCTACATCTGTGAGTATATGCAGATTTATCATGTGGTGGGGCAGCTGGGGGAATCCAGAGTAATTTTTTACCCATGTTCCAGAGAATTGCAGCGAGCTGGACTCTGCATCCCAGATGTCTCCTTGTAAATGCATACATCAGGGTCCCTAGATACATTAGCCAGGAATTGAGAGCACAAATTAGATTAAAGACACAGAGCCTCTCCCCCTATGAAATTGCATGTCAGCCTGTTCAGTGAACCACTGCTGACTTGTATTTCTTTTAAATGAAAATTGCTAGACTTCTGCAAAGCTGAGGGGGGGACAAAAAAAGAAATTCCTGAAAAAAAAATTAACGGAAATAATTAAATTTACATAGCTTAGAGTCATTGGATTTCTTATTCAGGTGTCAGCAATATCCTTTCAATCATCCACATTTTCAGTGGAGAAAGCCAACCCTCCTGCAAATGTCAGTATGCTGACGATAAATACTCTCTTTGCACCAAGGAGGAAAGACGATTATTAAGAGCAGCTGTGTCTTTAAACAGGAAAGAGCATAAAGAAGGATCTAGAAAGGGTTCCAAGGGAACTGGTGTAAGTGTGTTTCCCACCTGTGAGCATTAAGTGACCCTGTCCTGGGAGAGCGCTAAAACTTTCTCAGCAGACCTTGCTTAATCACATTGCCACGACCTTCTATTTCTCCATCATATACACCATCACTTCTTCAGGCATCATACTAGTCATAGATTCCAGACAATCACTTCCGGAACCTCTGTGCATAAGTCACCTGAGATCGTGTTATAATGCAGTTCGGTAGGTCATCCGGTGAGGGCATGCTTCTGGCCCATGGGTTAGCAAGGTTATAGGTCATAACTAATTTAAGCAGCCTGCTGTGTCTCTATCTGAACTAATATCAAATTTTTAAGTGATCTGGCCTTTCCCACATGTTTTCTGAAGGAGTTAAAAAAGTTTGTTTAAAATTACATTTACTGAACAGCACACCATGGCTCAGAAGTGTTGGGGGATGCAAGAGGAACAGACACTCCCTGTCCTCAAGGGTGACTGTCTAGTGGGGAGCAGACTTGTCCAGAGGCAGTGGAAGTATAAATACTAGTAGACAATTGCTGAATGAAGATGAATGCAGGGCGCGGTGGGACCCTGGAGGTTGTATCTCACCTGCTTGAAGAATCAGGGGGTGCAGCTGCTCATGGTGCGTAGCAATCCCAGCAATACCACCCAGTGTGCTGAGTGTTGATTTTTCAACCCGCTTGCCAGACCAGCAAGATGAAGAACATTCCGGTTCTAACGCATTCCTCCAATTCAAGTGTCCCCACTTTCTCCAAACCCACATGTTTTAAGTCTACAAGGATTTCTAGCTCCCTTTTTCTCCAGAAATGTTATAAGCTGGATTTCCCCATCACAAGGGCACTTTCACTTACATTGGAATTGAATTTAGAAAGGAAATTGAACAGTACCAGTTTTATTATTTCAGTGCATATTTCGGCCCTTAGTCATGAGAAAACATGTGAGAGCCTTGATACTATCTCACCTTCCATCCATAAAATAAGAAGGGCGGGGGTAAGGGGGAGAGATCAACCAAAGGACTTGTATGCATGCATCTAAGCATAACCAATGGACACAGACACGGGGGGGGGGGGGCAGTGAGTGGGGGGGGGAGCAATGGGGAGATAAGGACACATATGTAATACCTTAATCAATAAAGAAAAAAATAAATTAAAAAAAAGAAAAGGAATATTGAGTCCCACGGATGAAGGAAACACTGGTGTACAGTGAGTTCGCAGGCAGCAGGCTCTTGCTGTTTGCCGATTTTTCACTTTGTGAAAGAATCTCATTCAGCATGAGAGGAAAGAGGAGGACCTCAGTTGTGGGACAGCAACTCATGAATTGCCTAACTCTAGAATATCATACCAATACAGGAGGAAATTGTTGCATTTCCAAATTTTCATACTGGTTTCTCAGGTTAAAAAACAACCATAAAAGCAAACCCCAAAATGAGTAGAGCACACTAAGATGGGGAACATACTCACCGTCTAACTAGCTGATTGCATGATTATTAGAAATTATAGAATCCATTGAGGTTCATAAGCAAGATGTTATTATTCAAATATACCCATAGTGCTTATGACTCGTTTTTCCTCATTTGTGGTTAAATTCAATATTTCACTAAAAACCATTACGTGTCTTCTATAACATTCATTTAACGGAGTCATTTAACTGTCAAGGGCTCCTGTCAAAGTAATTGTTCCAAAATGCTTCAAAATATCAAGAGCTTTTTGCTGTTCAACTGAGTTTAACCTGAATTACATTTTTTAATGAAAGGTAAAATAGCACAAAATTAGCGGTGAGGAGATGTTCATTTACAGGAATCGTGGTGGCCTGGAGTCGGTTAAATTGAATTTTTAACTGTGTTTTAGAACCACAAGAGCACCCTTCCCTGTCTTTTTAGTAGTGAAAGGGTTTCCTCTCATTCTTTTACTGCTGAGAGCTGAGTGGCAGAGCTGTGGGGATGTCTTAACGACGTTTAATATACTCTGGTCATAATTAAACTAAAGAAGTCTTAGGGGAGAATTGGCCCTCAGTTGAATTCTCCTCTCTCCTAATATGTGTGGAATGAACAACATGATTGGGAAATGGCTCTTTTCACACTTACTATGTCACAAGAAGCTCTATTGCTGATCCCAGGAACAGGCTGACTACCCACTGGTCAGTTTTATAAAATGTTTTTACCAGGCCAGGGGTATATTTCAGCTCTTCACAGCCTTAAAATCTCTTCCGAGTTTTCCGAGAGAAAAAGGAAAGCTATTGCCTAAAGTAGGCAGCTTTGCTGTAGGGCACTAGAGGAAGGGTTACATTTAGTGGTGACTGTGAACAGAAATTCAGATGTAAACGTGAACTTGTGGGAAGGGAAGAGGAGTAGCCCATAACAGGTATCCACCTTATCACTTGGAGAGGACACCCATTAGAGAGTTCTTATCAAGTTCGGCTTTATCCTCAACAAGATTTATTGCCTTCTTCATTCCGTTGAGGCATGCCAAATTAAGAAATACAGTCGTTGAAAATATCTCATAAGAAGTTTCCAATTTACTTTACTTAAAAATAAAATATTCTTCACAATTCCAGATCCTTTATTTGTCCCAAGAATGACTCTACGCTATGTCCTCCTTGCCTTGGGAACAGGGAGTATATTAAGTTGTTATAGTAAGGGATTATTGCTACGGCAGACTGAGCCCATTCTCAAATCTGACATATACTGTTTTTAATCTACAGGAGTTATTTTGGTAAGTGATTGGCATTCTAAATTAGAGAAGGTCGGCGGTATTTCTATCAGTGATAGATTTGCAGAACTGCCTGCGAATAGGTTATGGCAATAGAGACTTCCTAAGGCAAAGAACAATTTTAGAAATTTCAAAAGTACTCATTTTAGAAATGATTCTCATAAATATGAACAAATGAGAACAGATTTGAAAGAAGTTTTGCTGTTGCTGTTTTTAGATTAGAAGAGGCAAAGGAAAATAAAGAGGGCACAGTAAGTTGTTTTTGTAAGTCAGTAGGAACACTGATCTAGAACAGTGGTCGGCAAACTCATTAGTCAACAGAGCCAAATGTCAACAGTACAATGATTGAAATTTCTTTTGAGAGCCAAATTTTTAAAACTTAAACTTCTTCTAACGCCACTTCTTCAAAATAGACTCTCCCAGGCTGTGGTATTTTGTGGAAGAGCCACACTCAAGGGGCCAAAGAGCCACATGTGGCTCGCGAGCCGCGGTTTGCCGACCACGGATCTAGACTGTCCTCTTCTGTAAATAAGGCAACCTGAGTCCCAGGCCCTTCTCTTGACTTAACTGGCCATACGATCTTGGGTAAATCATTCAATCTCTCTGGGTTTCCAATTCCACGTCGGTAAAATAATGTGGTTGTAATAGATGACTGCAAACATTTCTTGAGCTTTAATATCCCAATGTTACTCTATTTTACCGAAGGGTCTGCACCACTAGGGTAAGAGAGAACATCTGTGAAATGGCCCAGCCTAATGCCTTTTCCTTACTTAGTAGGTGTTCAATAAGTGCCAGTTAAAGGGGTAATTGGGGGAAATGCAGACTGGAGAGGCCTGTTGGGTATTAGAATTATGTCCTGTTTAAACCACCATTCCCTGTGGTCTCCACTAGTGCAGCCGATGCCTATCTGTTTTCCTCACTGGATCACCACTCTGTCAAAGCCCTCCGTGACCGACTTCCTGCCTCACCAAGACAAAAACCAGTCTCTAACCTGGCCAACATGGTCCTCCTTGGCAGGTCCTCCTCTCTTCCCCGCCTTCGGCCTCTCGCTCTTCTCTTACCACTCACTCTTCTCCCTGTTGTCTGCTCCAGCGCCTGCCCTCCTTCCTGTTCCGCATGCCTGTCCATGCCCAGACAGCAGGAACTCAGTACCTTCTCTCCTCTCTGCCAGGGATCCCATTGCCACAGGCATCCATGTCCTTGGCTCTCACTTTAAGTCGACATTAAAAAAAATAAAAAGTATCAGACAGGCTCTTCTGCCCTCCCTGTATAAAGGTAACACCTCTATCATTCTCTGCACTTTTTCCCTGCTTTATTTTTCCTCAGGCACTCATCACTCCCGGCATTAGGTATTTTGCTCTATGCCCTACATTATATCGTTTGGCATGTAGTATATGTTTAATAAATGAAGATAACTAGTGTTTACATAGCACTTACTCTGTCCCACGCACTGTTCTGTGTACCCTACAATTTTCAAAACAGCAATTCGAGGTAATGTTATTCCCATTTTACAGGTGAAGAAACTGAGTCACAGAAAAGTTAGGTAACTTTACATAGATAAGAAAGGCTGATCTGAGGAAATTAAGTGAATAAGCAACTAAAAGGAAATGAAGAGATAAAGTCCTAGGTATCAAATGATGAAAAAGGAAAAAATATTCTTTACATAGGAGTAATTAGCACTACTGTTTAGAAAAATCTTACTTACAAATTGCTAGAAACTCAAATAAGATTAAGTAGCAAGATACATTTTAAACACATTTATGCATTTTCAGCTCTCTAAAGGATATTTTTCTGTCTCCAAAATAAAGCTGTATCATCCTAGATGGTTGACCCTTTTAATATGATAACATCAGAAGCCAGAAATGTCGTATTTTCAAAGAAGTTCGTTTTAAGATACTCAGCAGGTGGAATCAGGATTCCACACTTAATTCAGGAATGAGTGAGCTTTAATGAGAGACTTACAATAGGAAGACAAATGGCATTCGCTGAAGTTGATACTAAAACGACAGATAATTATTCAAGCATTTGCTGTATCTGAAGTATAGCTGATATTCTTCAAAAGATATTCAGAGCACAGATATTTGATAGTCACGGCACCCAGATGGAAATCAGGAGTTTCTGAGAGATTAGTAGGGAATGCACCCTTCCAAGATTATTGGTGAGTAAACTTGAATCCACATGTTTACTCCTTTATATTGATAAGGTGATAGAAGCACAGAACTAAAAATTCCATTTCTTTGTACTAGAATCTCAAAAATCTCATCAATGAAAAGAACTTTTAGGGGAGCTAAAGACTTCTGTTTTAGTCTTTTTGGGATGCATATTTTTCAAAATTAGAAAGAAAATCATAGGGACAGTCTATGTTACTATGGGCATCATTCCTAAATCCACAGCCTACAACAGTGGTTGGCAAACTGCAGCTCGCGAGCCATATGCGGCTCTTTGGCCCCTTGAGTGTGGCTCTTCCACAAAATACCACGGCCTGGGCGAGTCTATTTTGAAGGAGTGGCGTTAGAAGAAGTTTAAGTTTTAAAAATTTGGCTCTCAGAAGAAATTTCAATCATTGTACTGTTGATATTTGGCTCTGTTGACTAATGAGTTTGCCGACCACTGGCCTACAACAACTTGAATGCATGGTAGTTAACTGCTAATTCTCTGCTTTATGTCCTTAAATGAAAAGTTTACAGTCTTAACTTGCGAGGAAGTTTTAATATGCACTACACAATTTTTTTGAAAGTGATAAAATAAGTAACCTAAATTCTTAAGAGAGATTTTATTGAATTGACCAAGATTAGCTTCAGAAATCATTTGCTTGTACAATATCGTTACTGATTATTCTTTAAAATGTATAAGAGTATTCAAGCAAATCCAGAGACTATTAATGTAAAGAAAGTCCTTCGCTTGCCAACTGACTGTGTTCCAAAAGCTTATTTGCAGGTGAGTTGTTTGGAACTTAGAGCGTAGCTTTTCAAAGAAGTGTTTGTGAAATCAGGCCAGCTCTCCATTGCATGGGGAATCTACTTAACCGTAATATTGATGTAAAACTGTATATTTTAAACAAAACAAATAGTAGAAAACAATATGTAGAAGAGTTGTTCAACAAATGTTTGTCAAATGAATAAATGCCATAATAGTAAACCAAATAGAGCAAAAATATTACTTTTTTAAAATTTCTTACATGCTGGTGTTTGAGAAATGCAGGTAAATTAGAAGCCATAGGTTTTACTGCATCCACTACATCAGTTCCCTAGTTTCTTAAAAAAAGTTTTGATCATATGCTGGGAATACATTACATCAGAAGAGGGAATGGACATCATTTTTTTAAGGGCACCAACTCTGGTAAATGCAGCTTTGAGCTCAAACCCTTATATGCTCTTCATAGCTGTACTTAACATCATCAAACCTCTCTTTATCTGCAAAATGGAAGTATAGTAATATTTTATTACAATTTTTCTTATTTCCAAGACTCAATTAAGGAAATATTTTTTCTCTGTGGTCAGCGTTGCTCAGTTGGTTGGGCATCATCCCATGCACCAAAGGGTTGCCGGTTTGATTCTGGTCCAGGCATATGCCCGGGTTGCAGGCTGGATCCCCGGTGGGAGGCATGCAGGAGGCAGCTGATCGATGTTTCTCATTCCCTTCCTCTCTCTTTAAAAATCAATCAAAATTAAAAAAAAATTTTTTTTCAAGGACCAGTTGACTACCAAATAGATAAACTTCAGTTATCCACATACAAAAATGTTTGCATCCTTTGAAAACGTAAGGCAACTGGAACAGTCCCTATTGATAGTTTAGTAAAAATAATTCATAAATGTTGCCCTAGCCGGTTTGGCTCAGTGGATAGAGTGTAGGCCTGTGGACTAAAGGGTCCCGGGTTCGATTCTGGTCAAAGGCACCTGCCTGGGTTGCAGGCTCGATCCCCAGTGTGGGGCGTGCAGGAGTCAGCCAGTCAATGATTCTCTCTCATCATTGATGTTTCTCTCTCTCTCTCCCTTCCCCCTCCTCTCTGAAATCAATAAAAAAATGTTCATAAATGCCTAGTAAAGATTCACAGTTTGGGTCCATGCCTATCTTCTGAAGGAATTACATGCTAGGATTGCATGTGCCCAGGAAGGGAGTCTTCATTGCCTTTGAGATGTCTGGTTTTTCAGCAGCTTACACTAATAATCTACATTAATAATTATTTGGGTCCCGATGGTTCACACCAATCACTTTTTTTTCTGAGTTTTCTTATTGAAATAGAAGAGTGTCAACGCAGCACATTTATCAAAGCAGAAAGTAATCTTTTCCATCTTTCAGAGTCTTTTACTCTTTCAGGGGAGGTGACCTGTAAGCACAAGGTACTTCCTTAAAGTGAACAACTCAATATTTGCTTCAGCATGTTGAAGAAATGTTTTGGGTTACTGGAGACTTAGCATTAAATGCTCTAACATATACTTCTGCTGAGATTCAAGGGGTGTATAACTGAAATTTCTGTAAGGACTGTCTGTCTACTAGTTTGCCCCCTGTGTCTTTCTTGGTCGGTGGACTCAGATCATGGTCTTCAGCAAAGCATATTATTTGTCTTAATACAGAAGGGAGTTGAAGGGCAGTATTAGGAAATTTATAAATTTAATATCTTTATAGTGAAAAAGAATGAATATGGCACAAACATCAAATAGTAATTGCTCAGATATAGATACAGAGTATATCTTAGTCACTAAAAGCTATGAAGATTTTTTTTTTAAGTTTTGGGTTTGTTTTTTTTTGTTTGTTTTTTTCTGTCTCTCTCTTTTTTTTTTTTTTTCTAGACATACAATAGAACATTTTTTTCTCTACTTGGACACTGAAAGTTTGTCTGGGACTATATCAGATTACTTCCTGAAAATAGTCATTCTCTTGCCTTTATATATTTCCCATGGTCTTTAGTGAGCCTGCAAGAATGCGCCTGTTTATTTAAAGAATGAGTTTCAGAGAATTGTGTCTGTTTCAAGTCGTCCCTAGCCATCTTTTAGGAAAGCATGAATGGATTTCAAGGGCTCTTCAATGAAGGTTAAATAAAGAACAAGAAAGAGGATATTTAGAGACTTGAGGATATTTTTCTGTGTTAATTGTAAGTTTCTCTTCTGAAAACAGTTGTTTATAGCTGGGCGCCCTGTTACAAGAATGCTCAGCTCAGCATGGCTGGGGCTCAGCAGACATGTCCCCTGGCACGTTTCAGATAGTCTAGGTAAAATCGAAGGCCAGAGAGGCAGCTGATAGGAGCACGGGATATTTGAAAATACTTTATTATTTTGTAAATTTTGGGCAATATTATTTGGTCATGTAGGGAGAATTCTATTTTATTTATTTTTATTTAAATAATGTATTTTTATTGGTATCAGAGAGGGAGGGAGGGATAGAGAGAGAGAGGGAGAGGGACGGAGTGGTGGAGAGAGAGAGAGAGAGAGAGAGAGAGAGAGAGAGAGAGAGAGAGAGAGAGAAACATCAATGATGAGAGAGAATCATTGATCTGCTGCCCCCTGCATGCCCCCTACTGGGGATTAAGCCTACAATCCGGGCACATGCCCTGACCAGGAATCAAACTGCGACCCCCTGGTTCAGAGGTCAACACTTAACCACTGAGCAACACTGGCCAGGCTTGTAGGGAGAATTTTAAAAGGAAATGCATGCCCTGTTAAATGACTTAAGGATGAGGAACTGTTAAAAAGAATCAGAGAAATGAAGGCCAGATACGTCTGTGAAAAGGAAATTGGAGCAAACATCACCGCTTCATAGATTTTGACTTGGGGGGCGTTCTTAAAGTTTGCAAGGGGAACCTTAAAAGCTATTGAGTAATTGGAACCTGACGGAAATTCATGGTATCAGTCGTAAGAAATTGAAGACTCCTAAGTATTCTTCCCATTATTTGAATTTTTCAAAGGCTGCGGCACTCAGATAAGAAGCTCGAGAACCATAGACTTTTTATTTGTGCTCCTTTTATGAATGTAAAATGCCACTAGAAGACTGGGGAACCATGTAGTGTCTGGCCTCCTGAGGAGGAGGAAGGACTTATGTCACCTTTTGCTTCCTGTCCCCCCACTGAGACTAAGTGCCGAAATGGAAACAAATTAAAGGATTGTTCTTTTTATCCCTAAATGTCAAAAGTGGCCACATCTCCGAGAGAAATAACGCACCTGATTAATTGTGTAATTTCACGGGGAAGCAGTAATTCTCAGCCTTATAAACATGTACTGTACTAATTTGATTTCAGAGTTAACTGAAAACAGTTTAATGAGCTGCTGCATCGTTGTGTGTGTGCAGCGCTGCCCAGAGCAGATGCCAAGAGAAAGGGAAATAACACGCCAGTGACACTTGGAATAACTGTTTATACTTCATTGACTTCGGGTTGTCAGCATGCTATTCTGTGTGTTTCCCTTAGTAACTTATTAAGGCAACCGAGCTCCAGTGTGATGCTGTCTGAGTGTCATTTGTTGTAAATTACACAAGCATGCACACGCCAAATGCATAGTCAATCTTGGAAGAAGAAGAAAAAAAAAAAGACTTCCTCCCTCCCTTAGCCAACCAGAATACCATCCACGTGGCCTGCACACGGGGCGAAAGACTGCTCCCTGTCGGAAGAGTAGCATTGGCCTTTCATCAGAAGAAATACTATTTCTACCGATTCCTCCACTCATCTATTCTTGCTCTATTTTAACAGAATGGTTGCGTAACTCTTGGTTTGAAAGTTGTCATACAGCCTCTCAGCAGGCTTATATTATCTACAGAGTTCTTTATGAGGAAGTATAAATCACCACAAATGAGACTTTTCACAGCCAGAGATATGTAGAAATGTGTGTCAGGGCTTTGCTGGCTTGCTAAAAAATACCTCTAGGCTCCAAAGCTCGCTCACAACTCATCCCCGCTCCCTACCCTTTTGGGAAGCAGTTCTCAAAACTTGAGATTTATGGTCGGGAGAGCTGATAGTGGCTATAAAGTTTTCTATTTTGTCTTTTCTTTAATATTAATGCAGAGAGCAAGGCATTGTCATTCATTATTTTAGTTCATGAGTATCCTGTGGGCTTGAAATCTGATTTCTGGGGACATGGTTACCTCTGTTTAATAGGGGAATAAGTGGAGTTTGGCAACAGGCTTCCTTTCCACTGAATATTTTTGGGCAGATTATAGGAAACCCACATTAGGAACAGAGCTTTAATATATATGCTATGTTCAGGTTTGGTTTTAAAATTTAAACTTTACAAAATATGAATTCATTCTGAGCTCCCAGAGTAAAATATCATGAATTGGAGAATAGCCAGCCAGTCTATTGTTGTTAGAAATTGTAATATCTTTTCATTTTACTATTTTCAGAGATGTACACCATTTCCAACTAGCTCTGTCTACATTGATGTTAGGTGAGATTTCGTTTACAGTTAGCGTTCCCTTATGCTTCCAAGTTTTTTAAAAACATATAATGTCTCTGAATCATTAAAAAAGAACACATGTTGTTAATTTAAACTTGTCCAAATTTTAGTAGCTCCAATATCTGGCTTCTAATGTAAATTTGCTTTTTCTAATTTGTTTAGCAAAATTTCTCCTTTAAGTCCATTGTAGACTGCTTAAAGTTCTTGCTATATACGCCAAAGGCAGTTCAATTAATTTTGAGACTGTGTAATAAATGCTGAAATGATTTAAATGGAGTATAGCTATTATTGTTATAAAGGCTTACTCAGACTTTGACTAATAATTTCTCCCCTAACATTTGTTCTGATAATCATAATTCTAGTGATTTGGCATTTATTGCAAGTTTACTGTGTGCCAGGCACTGTATGAGCATTATACATGTTCTAAATCGTTGAATCCTCATCTATTATTATTCCTCATGTATAGATGAGAAATGGAGGCTGAGAGAGGATAAGTAACTAGCCCCAAATTTTTGTAGTTTACAATGAAGTTAGGATTCGAACCCAAGCTCTTTATTCACTTACTTCATAATACATATTTCAAAAGAAGTTAAAAGGAGACAGATTTCAAGCACTCTTGTAAGTCATTATGTAACTCCTACCTACACCATGGAATTTAAGGCAGACCCTGTTAAAAAAAAACTGACTAACATGACCTAGCTTATGTTTCATGTTAGCGTATTCCTGAGGTTCACACCCTTAGGAGGTGTATGGGTTTTTAAAACAAAGTAGAATGCTATCGAATGGTGTGTGGGGCCAGAACATGATGGCATAATAACATGGGCCCTTCACTCTCCCCGCATCAATTGTGATGAAGACATTTAGTGACTAGCAAGACTACTGGAAGTCCCCTGAGTCATTTTTTTCAGAGGTTTAAATGTGATGAACAGAACCAGTAGCATGGGGAAGGCAGTGGTGGATGGATATACTGCAAAACCTCACCGCCGACTGTCTCAATATCTCAGCTTGTTCATAGGACATGTTGGCGATTGTCTTACCTTGACCTTCAGCTGCACAGTGGCTACAAATGATTGTTTCCATTATTATAGTTGTTGTATTGCTGTTATTACTTAAAATCCACCCGTTTTTCACAGACTCGAGGTTATTACACATCTCCTCACATTCAAGAAAGAGGAGTAGAGATTCTACAAGCGGGAGTGCCAAATTTGAGAACCTGTAACAATTGAAATCTTTAGAATGAAGTTCAGGAATTATGGCAGCCGAGTGCAGGGCCCCACGTTTTACACAGGAGGGGTCATGGGCTGGTTCATGAGGGCACTTGGCAGAGTTGGGGAGACTACCCCGGCAGCCCTCCAGAGAACAAGTTTCACACAGCTCCCTGCATTCTCTCATCTGTCTCCCCTGTGCTGGTAAGGGAATCAGAAGAACTCAGACTCGGGGGTCAATGAAAAGTCGGGTCTGACTGGAATGAAAGGAGAGGACTTGGTAAACAGAACTCTGTAGGTTGTGCCAGATGGTGGAGAGCTGTCAGTTCTGGTCTGAGGAGTCTGGAACTTTTCTAGCAGGTGGTAGGAAGTAGTATATTTTTGAAGGTGATACTGATCTGGGCCTTATCATATAAATACATTTAAGTAAATTGTGTTAGGGCTGGATGCTGACTGGTTATATACTAACTAGAGGCCTGGTGCATGAAGTTCGTGCATGGGGGTATGTGTCCCTCAGCCCAGCCTGAACCCTCTACAATCTGGGATCCCTCTCACAATCCAGGACTGCTGACTCCCAACTGCTCGCCTGCCTGCCTTCCTGATTGCCCCTAACTGCTTCTGCCTGCCAGCCTGATTGATGCCTAACTGCTCCCCTGCCAGCCTAATTGCCCCTAACTGCTCTCCCCTACAGGCCTGATCAATCCTAACTGCCCCCTCCTGAAGGCCTGGTCACCCCTAACTGCCCTCCCCTGCAGGCCTGGTCCCCCCCCCCCCAACTGCTCTTTCCTGCAGGCCTGGGTCTCTCCCAACTGCCCTTCCCTGCAGGCTTGATCGCCCCCAACTGCCCTCCCTTGCAGGCCTGGTCCCTCCCAACTGCCCTCCCCTGCTGGCCATCTTGTGGCGGCCATCTTGTGTCCACATGGGGGCAGCCATCTTGTGTGTTGGAGTGATGGTCAATTTGCATATTACTCTTTTATTAGATAGGATAGCTAGCATGTAGCGAACACTTTTCTGTTACATAAGTTTACCTATACAGTCTCATCCGTGTCTTATTGCAACTATGTGTTAGACACTGTTATTGTCCCCACTTCACAGATGAGGACTCTAAAGCACAATCGGGTCAAAGAACTTGTCTAAAACCTCACTGTTCCTGTGCAGTGGAGTCCTGTTGAGCAAAGGCTTTCTGACTCCAGCGTTCACGCTCTTAGCTCTTTTCCATGTATGGCAAATAATGTTCAGAAACTTATTCCATAAATAGTCCTGGTACTTATGAAGAAATTATTCTAATCACAGGGACAGTAACACCCTTTATCTGAATTTCCATTGTTTCTGTATCGCCTTTAGCTTCTTTGCCTTGGCTGCAGAGTTTTGTTTACTTTTTAATTTTTTTGGCATAGCTTTGATGATGTTTTATTAAGTGAAATTGCCAAATCAATAACATTTGCTGGATTATTAATTCAGTCAAAAAGCAGAATTTCTGACCTTTTGATATGAAGTGTTAGTTTGTTATTAAAGTTCATTGTAGAAGATTTATTGCAGCTATTTCCTGAAATACTTATCTTTAAAATGCTATATAAATCTGTTTATTAAAGTCTGCTTGGGTTGTTGGTACTTGTGCATCATTAGATTTGTAGAAAACCTACAGTGGCTATAGATGGATGTACTTCAGTATTACATAGCATTTTCTCATTAGGCAAACAATTCATCAGGACTCCCTGAGTGGTGTTTACCCGTCAGGCCAGGGCCGCAGACACCATGGAGGGACAGTGGAAAATATTCGATGTAATCGTTGTCCTCCAGTAGCTGATGGTCTAGTAGGAGAAAAATATATCCATGAAAATGATCACTAAAAGAGAAATAGAATAAATTACAAGATTGACACTGTTGATTAACAGAGGGAGAGCAGATGGCTTCCAACAGCATTAAAGATGGGAAGTGCTGACTTGAGGGACATGGTGGCATCCAGGTATCAGGGCTTAAAACAGTGTCCTACCTTTAGTGACTCACCTGCCAAGGGGAGGAAAACAAACCCGCTTCCAGAGAGTCTGACTCATTACCTTTTATGAGGTTTCAGTAGGGACCTTCACTTTTTAACAAGCTCTCCAGCAGTTTCCTCTGTAGGTTGTCTTTGTTCCACACCTTGGGAATATTGGCTTAACGTGGGTATAGATGCATCTTGAAATCAAGACGAGGAAGGAGTGGGTACTGGGAGCTTTGCATGAATGGAGTAGCATCATCAGTGTTGAACAAAGGCCGTCTTTGTTAGGTGAATGTTTGCATAACTGAGGGAACTCTGGTTAGAGAGAGACCAAGACAGTCTAAGATAAAGACTAAGATAGTCTAGGATTCTGGGAGTCAGCTCCTTCAAGATGGTTGTAACAGATCCTTCCTTCTGTCCCATTTCAACAGTCTTGTTTGCTGTGTCCATAAATAAGATACAGTTTCACCAGGCTGATGCAAACAAGAACCAGCTAACCCTTTGGGGGCTTTGTATTTTTTATATAACTTTTAAAATGTTTGTAATAAAATGAATTCCTTTGACAAAGTGGTAAGCTGTGTGAGGATAAGAATCAGAAAGCCACACAAAAATAGAGGACACAGGCAAGATATTTAGTGATAAGAAATATTAACTTTGGACCAATAGTTTAGAAGGAAGATGTGTGCTTGGGGAAAGTGGAGACAGTGAGTAGTTCCTGTAATATTTTATTGCAGTAACACGTCCGTTGGAAGGTCCACTGAGGAAGTGGGTGCCTATTGTCTGTGACCTTTCATGCTTGTCAGTTTATGTCCTCTTGTTCCTGCTGTTTAGTTCGAGTCTGATGAAAAAGGAGTACTATATCTCAGTGGAGCCTTGATGTGGTTATGATTAAAGGTCAACAGAGATGTATGTATATTTAATCACTGTTTACTGCTGATGTATTGGGTTAGACAGCAATCATGTTTTTAACCCATATAATATGTCATGGTTCCTAAAAAATAAGAACATTATTTAATAGGTTTCTTTTACTAAAAATATTATTAAGTTTAGAGGAATAGATAAGAGGAGAAGGAGGGGATCCGGGTCTTGACTCCATCACTTGTTCGGTATGTGAAATGGCAGGAGGCTTCAGCCCATGCCTCAAGTTTTCCATGTATAAATGAGTTAAAGTGGTCATTTAATAAATGGTATTCTTAATATTGATGTTTGAAAGGCAATTAGTTACTTTCCTAGTTTCTGTCAAAATTAATGATAGCTTCCATGACAAATTTTTATGGGTACTTTAAATTATACATTTGCATGTGTCAAAAATAGTTCCTACCATCAACTAGTTTGAAATACATTGGTGGTCAGAAATAGCTTACTGTCATTTACTCACAAGGGCATTTTTCTCACATTCTTTGCCAAATCAAATGTGACCAAAATATATTAAGTCAGTTCGCTGTGGTTCATTTAGAATGTTTTACAGTGGTGAAGATGCAAAAATACCAGCCTGTCACTTAGAGAACCATTTCTTGGGTCAGTTGAACTCATACAAAATATTTTTGAGGGCTAACTCAAAACTGCTTCACCCTTGGCAAGTGTTATGCACCTGTTTTTTCCCTATACAGGCTCATACCTGCAAAACATAGAGAAATGTTCTTTTCTAAATGGAAAAACTCAGCTGTAGTCTGAATGAATGGGATAAATTATCTTTTTCACAATTATCCATTAAAGGGAGAATTAGAATTAATATTAACCACAGATGTTTCATCAAGTTTTATTATCAACCAGATTGACTGCCAAAGTGCTTTCTGGAAGACATTTTCCCTCCCTCCCCCACCTGCTCCTGAGAACAAACTGTTATTATGGGTCCTTAGATAAAGATGAATGGTTTTGGCAATTCATTTGAGAAAATCTGTACTTTACTGTACATTCTACTTCAGTTCAGGGCATATCTGAAAGCATGGCTTGTCAACTCCCCTATAAAATAAAGACACAATTCTTTCCACCATCAGAAATAGATTAGCTAATGAGCAGCCCAAGGTGCATATCACCTGACTCATAATTTTTAGAATTTTGACAAGCCTTGTTTATAGATAAAATAACCAAAATGCCTATGGAATCCTGATATTTTAGCAGCTGTATTTTTATCCATCACAGTTAGATTATTTTAATACTAGAGGCCTGGTGCATGAAATTCATGCATGGGAGGTGTGTGTCCCTCAGCCCAGCCTGCACCCTCTACAATCTGGGACCCCTCGAGGGATGTCCGACTGCCCGTTTAGGCCCGATCCCACCTAAACGGGCAGTCGGACATCCCTCTCACAATCCAGGACTGCTGGCTCCCAACCGCTCGCCTGCTTGTCTGCCTGATTGCCCCTAACCGCTTCTGCCTGCCAGCCTGATCACCCCCTAACCACTCCTCTGCCAGCCTGATCGATGCCTAATTGCTCCCCTGATGGCCTGGTCCCTCCCAACTGCCATCCCCGGCTGGCCTGATTGCCCACAACTGCCCTCCCCTGCCAGCCATCTTGTGGAGGCCATCTTGTGTCCACATGGGGACAGCCATCTTTGACCACATAGGGGTGGCCATCTTGTGTGTTGGAGTGATGGTCAATTTGCATATTACTCTTTTATTAGATAGGATGTTTTAATATTACTTTTCATTTTTATTGCCAATTATTTTTGGAATAATTCTTTACCAGCTGTGTGACCCTTGTAATAATTGTGAATATTTGATAATGCCCCATTCATTTGCCAAGTACACCATAGATGAGTATTATATTCACTTGTAAACAATAGTTATCAGTTCTTGCTAACTGAAACAAACGAAAAGTAAGAACTTTTTTCTTTGAAAGACATTGATTTTTTTTTAACTGAAGAACTCAGGATGGACAGGAGCCCAGGCAATGATGGGGATCTAGAACATAGAAACAAGTAAATGATTAGAACTATCTCATCAAGACCCAGCCATTGGATTTTCTCAGCTCTATAATTTCTTCATTCCTGTGTCCATCGACTCAGGATTCAAGTTCTTGGGAGAAGGAGTTTGATTGGCATATATTGCCTATCCTTTGGAAAGAATAAAGAGCACCTTGATTGACAACCCCATCAAGACTGGGAATAAGGAAAGAGGAGTTCTTAAAATATTTTGTAGTTTTTGTTTGGTTTTTAGCCTAAGGAAGATAGGCAGTAATGCTGAATAGGCAAAAATAATCACTGGCCAAAACAAGGGTATGTGCCAATGAATAGTAGTGTAGAATATGTGGAATTGTTCAAAGCAAGGGGGGAAAAGTCTATGTAATAAATCCTTTAACTGCAACAGGGCCAAAGCATCAATTTAACATGAATATTTCTAGTTTGTTGTATAGTAATGTTTTATCTTTGTCTAGTACTTTTGCTGGCTTTGCTGTGTTTCAACAGATTAAAGAGTGTGACTCATTTTTCAGTTAAGATTTCTCTCGCATTTAATTGATTTCCTTTATTTTAATGGAGATAATAAGAAAAAGCAAAGACTCCAGACAAATAATAGAAAATAACCTATTTATTTATTTCCAGCTTTATTTCATTGACATCAACAGAATACAGGAAAAGCAGTGGAATGGTTTAGCTCCTATTTCTGCCACTGCCCAGCTCTAGTCAGATCTGGGATCAGTCATAAAACTGAATCTGTTCCTTCGAAGTTAAAATGCGGGTTTGGGGCTAGATTGGGGGTTCCAAGGACTAAGAAAATGATTAAGACCATTACAGTTTCTGATGTTAAGTACAAGTTAAGTTTGGGAAATTCTGAGTTAAAGTTAGCTAATTTTCCCCCCTGCAAGACTTCCTGGGGCTTAAATATGATAACATGCATTGTAACATACTAGTAACCCTCCAAAGAGAGTGATATAATATATATATTGTTCACCAAACTTAGTAGATTTTAAAACCCTTTTTTTCCATTGCAGCATCTTGAGGGACCTTGCTTCCATGGGATGACGTTGTATTATTTATAAAATCCCATTTGGCTTTAAAATATACTTCTCTGAGTAATGAAAAAAGTGAAATATATTTTAACGTCATTCATCATCTAGCCCTTACCATCTAGTCCAGCGGTCGCCAACCGGTGGTTCGCGGACCATCATCTGCGAGGTCCAAAAGGTCGGCGACCGCTGGTCAGCATAACCAGACTTTGTGTATAGTTGAACCCACATCCTTGCACCTAATCTTCATTTGAGATGAGCAACAAATATAGGCTACTTGTCGCTTCTGTCAAAGATTGGTGTGTTTGTAGTGAGGTATGACACTTAACGTTCCTTGGACTGTTCCTGGGAGAGCTGTTTTAAAGTTCTTAAAATAACTTTTGTCACTTTTCTGAATCCAAAACATGAACACAACACTTTGATTAGATCTGACAAATAAGTAGACCATTATGATGCACGTTCAATGTACAGTCTGCTGGGCTTTGTTTTCCCTAAGATAAACCTGTGCTGCCTCTGCCATTCTTCTGCTCCTGATTGAACTTCATCACACTTTTACAGACCGTTTCTCTAGTTGTCTTCCAGGACGCGTGATCCCACCCAAATACCACCACTTACAAACCTATTCTCAAGTCCATCTCACATCCTTGGATGAAAATGTTAAGTAATACCTTAAGGACGCCTAAGCTGGGCGCCAGAGGAAGGGAGGCACTCACTAAAATGCCTTCGAACGTGGGTCCTCGACATTGATGACCCTATTTTTGCAACGAGTAGCTAGCCAATTGCACAGTCAGTCCCCAGCTATGTGATAGTCTTCTCATCTGGCCTCGCATTGTTCTACAAAAGGCGTCATGCTGCCCACACAGTTGCGCCTGGACGTTGTCCCTACTGCACCCTCCTGGCTGCTTCTGCTCCCCTGGCCTGTGTGAAGTGCCCCCGCACTTTAGAGTATCCAGTTGTGCCTGCTGGGCCCACAGGCTCCCCAAAGCCTGGATATTGTTGGAAGTGACTCCAGCATGTAGCTATGTAGGGGCTTCCTGCACTGGTAATCCAAAGCGAAAGGTGAGGCATGGTCCCTACCCCCATGAGTTCAGCTCCTAGGGTGAACATGGCTCAGTTTTCAGTAAATGCTTTTTAACTGCCTTGTGTCTGGCACTCTCTTCTAATTACCAAGTGTATCCAGATTGCCAAATGGCCCTAATTGAACCTGCCCCCTTAGAGGCTTTCAATGTCTTTGTGCCAAATTTGATAGAGTTTGGCATCTTGGACTAGGCCCTTTGGTTCAGTGTTGATGGAAAACCCCCCTTACGCCCCTACCCTCCACCCCACCCCCACCCCCGCCAAAGCCTCCAACCTCTATCTGCCTATCAAGCTCCTTCTCCACATTTTGTATCTTACTCTCTAAAATGAAGGGTCCTGAGGGCAGTGACTGCATCTTCTTCCTGATTTTGAACGTAGGGGCTCAGGAAGGGAAGCAGGGATGGATACAGGATTCCAGCACAGCCCACCGAGGCTTTGACAGTGAGGATTCAGCTTTCTGGAATTTTTTGATCTGTGCAGACGTAAAGATGATGACAAGGCAGATACTGCTAAGTATTTTTTTTTTTAAATTATGCTTTCTACTCTAGAGGAACTTTTCAACTGAAACGGGGTAGAAGGAAATAATTAATGTTGAGTTTTTCCCCTTGAGGAACTATGAACAGGTCTATATCATTTTAAACAAGCATGGCATATGAAAATTCAGATTTTAAGAAACACAAGTTGCAATGATCATTCCGTTTATAGAAGTGGAATTTTTTTTCTCAATAGCCCTGGAGCATTTTAAAAATGATTTGATTTCTAAAAATCCAGTTTTCATATACTATTCAGGATCAAATTGGTTGCAAGAAACAAAAGTAGTTGAAATTTTTGAAAAGATAGCTGTAGGTGAGGGGGAAGAACATTTCTTTGAGAGTTCAATGAAATTCTTGATGCCTGAAAATTGAGATAAAATGTTACAAGCCTCTTTCTTAGTGTGATGATAGCGATGGTGGCGATGGGGTGGGGGCAGGGATGTGTGTGTGGCGTTGCCGAGACCAGTGGTGACAGCTGCCCTGCCCTTGGCAGAGTTGACATGTAGAATGTAGTCCTGTACTGTGTAGAGAATAGATTAGGGGCTGGTAGCTACTTATGAGAAATAACCATTATATGATTTCATTAGTTCTTCAAATTAGCATCACAGACAGCTCCCACTTGTCACTACTGTGCTTTCTGGAAATAGAATCATAAAGCAGAGAGTTGTAAAGTGCCTCCCATTTTCCTCCAGGAGTAATACCTTAATTGAGACTGTGTCTCTGACCATATATTTGAGAAAAAAAATAAATCATAACTATGACTGACCTTATGAAGATGCACTAGCCATAACCTTCCAGCTATTTAAAATAGTAAAATTCTACTCTTTTCTATAAAAGGGACATAAATGTATTATACACATTGATTTTACATGCACTCTAAAGAATGTGTTCATCAAATAAAAAGTTCAGCTAAACTGTTTCATAAATTTTAGCAGAACTAGCTATCCTCTAAATCCATTAGGTATTTAATTTGTAATAATTTGGTTCTTCGTATTTAAGAGGAGCTTTGGGGATGACGTCTTGGCTCTAATTCTGTCCTCAGTGTTTCGGGTGAACTGTTGTTTTTGGCTAACTGTGCCTGGGCCAGATCAGCTTGTTCAATATCCTTCTCTCAATTCAGCTGAACTTTGAGGGGTTACTTGTCCTCTCTGAAATGCTGAAGTTCAGTTTCTACAACTTGTAAAAGGAGGGGAGTGAACTAGCTGGGGTCCCTAAGGTTCACAGCGCTGAGTTCTGTGATTCAGTGATGAAGCTCACAGGTTGGTATAAGGATGCCCAGTGTTCGGTTCTCAGTGATGATGGTGATGAGAATCACCTCCAGGTCTGCGTCACCCCCTTATTCATTCTTAGGCTACGCAGGGCTGCTGCTGCTCAGCCAAATAAAGGCCACCAACAACCTGACCTCCCCCTCTTGGACTTAATACTTGGCTGACATTTTACCGTCACCTGCCTTCACCCTTCACCCTTTACCCTTCAAGGGGTGCCTTGAAGACAACCACCAGGTTATTAGGAGACGCTTTTCCAAAGGTACTTTAAAATCATTTTCCTTTATGCAAATATGTCTTAGTGCATCTTAATTGTATTTGGGGAAAAAATAGCCTCACTCTCTCTAGAAAAATAAGCCACTTACTCACATTTATAGCAAGCTAAGGACCTACTTACAGTGCAGGAAACTCACATGCCTACTCAGTTATTGGCTGATTTATGTTCCTTTTTCTACTCCAAACTTGATTTTGTGGGCATTTATCAGTGAGAAAACACATTTTCTTGGGGTGACCTTGTCTTTCATTCATTTATCCTTCTTGCCTTCCTTCATTCAACAGATGTTTACTGAGTACATACTGCTGGCCAGATAGTATTTTAGACTCTTTGAATATAGTAGAGAAAAAAGTAGGCAAAAGTCGGGCTTTAATAGAACCTACACTCTTCCAGGATAGCAGGGCTGGGGAGGGGGATAAACAAGCAAATAAATAAATATGAAATATTGTCAGGTAGTTGGTAAATGCTATGATAAAAAAATGAAACAGTAGGGAGACTAGAGAATATAACGGTAGAGAAATTGCTGTTTTACACATATATATATATATTTGATATATAACATATAAATATACTTAAATGTATACATATAGGGTACTCTATATAATTATATATAACATAGGGTGATCAATTAACATATATATATATATCTATATATATATCTATATCTATATCTATATCTATATCTATATCTATATATATATATATATATATATATATATATATATACTAGAGGCCCAGTGCACGAAATTCGTGCACGGAGTGGGGTGGTCCCTCAGCCCAGCCTGTACCCTCTCCAATCTGGGACCCCTCAAGGGATGTCCCACTGCCCCTAAACGGGCAGTCGGACATCCCTCTCACAATCCAGGACTGCTGGCTCCCAACTGCTCACCTGCCTGCCTTCCTGATTGCCCCTAACCGCTTCTGCCTGCCAGCCTGATCACTCCCTAACCACTCTGCTGCCAGCCTGTTTGCCCCCAACTTCCCTCCTCTGATGGCCTGGTCACCCCTAACTGCCCTCCCCTGCAGGGTTGATCACCTCCAACTGCCCTCCCTTGCAGGCCTGGTCCTTCTCAACTGCCCTCCCTTGCAGGCCGGGTGCCTCCCAACTGCCCTCTCCTGCTGGCCATCTTGTGTCCACATGGGGGCAGGATCTTTGACCACATGGGGGCAGCTATATTGTGTGTTGCAGTGATGATCAATCTGCATAGTACTCTTTTATTAGATAGGATAGAGGCCTGGTACAGGGGTGGGGGCCAGCTGGTTTGCCCTGAAGGGTGTCCCGGATCAGGGTGGGGTTCCCTTGGGGCGTGGGGCGGCCTGAGCGAGGGGCCTGTGGTGGTTTGCAGGTGGGCCACGCCCCCTGGCAATGCAAGCGGAGGCCCTGGTATCTGGAATTTATTTTCCTTCTACAATTGAAACTTTGTAGCTTGGAGCAGAGCCAAGCCTGGGGCTCCCTCCGAGGCCCACAGCCATTTGTGTTGGGGTTATAATGGAAACTTTGTTTCCTTAAGCGGGTGGGCCCGGCCAGGGTGTGTGGAAAGCTTTGCTTCCCCTGTTGCCGGCAGCAACCCTGGCCTGTTCTCTCAAGCTCCATTCTGCCGCCATTTGTTTGAATTTGTTTACCTTCTATAATTGAAACTTTGTAGCTTGAGTGGAGGCTTAGGCCTGCAACGGCTGGCAGAAAGCTTGGCTTCCTCTGTTACCTAGGAAACCTTGCTCTCTGTGGCTGTAGCCATCTTGGTTTGGGTTAATTTGCATACTCGCTCTGATTGGATGGTAGGCGTGGCTTGTGGGTGTGTCGGAGGTATGGTCAATTTGCATATTTGTCTATTAGATTAGATATATATATATATATATATATATATAGAGAGAGAGAGAGAGAGAGAGAGAGAGAGCAGAGAGCAAGCACAGGAAAGGCCTTTCTCACCTGCTGACACATGAGGAGGGAATTAAACGGAATGAGGAAGGGCCTCATGTGTCCATCTGGCAGAAGGGCATTCCAGGCAGAGGAAACAGAACAGCAAGGGCATGAGGAGAGGTGCGTGCCCCCATGGTCGGAGCAGGATGAACATGGGATCTTTGTAATTGTGTGTAAGGTGTGTGATGGGTGGGGGTGGAGTCACCGTAAAGGTCTGGATTTCACTCTGAGGGAGATGGGAGCTGGGAACCCTGGAGGGTACTGAACAGAGGAGTAACATGATCGGCCTCAGACTCCGTCAGGACCACGCTGGACTCTTGTCCATCTGAACAGAGTGGAGCAGAATCCTTTGTTTCTCTGGATGGAATCCTATGGATTCTGTTCTTTAAGGGGAAGAATTTTAGGAAACTAGATGGCGTAGGGAAATGTTCTATGTGCTGGTGAATAGGACATTTATAGATCAAATACCTACATTACAAGAGAGAAAAGAAAAAACAGAAACATGCAAAGTTGTCTGTGGTGTACTTTATCAATAAGCTCATGTAATTGTTGAATTTTAAGGTATAAACTAGTGAATCTGCTGCATCTTTCATTTTTCTAAGACACCAGGAAAGCCATTGGCTCTTTCTATGTGTAAAGAGGCAGGTGGCTCTGGGCTCCCCCAACGGAACCCTCTCAGTTGGACTTTGGACAAGAGGAATTTATGCTTTACGTGTTCATTTTGGTGGTTGTGCCACAAAGTTGTCAGCTGATTTATTTCTTCTCCAGGCCAAGGCCAAGGCACCACAGAGGTAGGAGCAGGAGCAGACAAGAGCTGCCCAGATCCCAAGGGATGCCAGGAGGCCGGGCACAGCACTGCCAAGCTGAGAAATCTCTCCTTTCACAGGGGAGTGTGTACTAAGGACACTGCCAATTTTCCCAGTCTTCTCTTTGGAACATCAGGAACAAAACAGTATCCTACAGCGATGCATATTGGTCCTTAGGAGTACGGCAGTTCCTATACTACAGTATGAAAATACTTTCTCTTGACATGCACCTGATGAGGAAGGCTGTAGAGGGCATATCCCTGCAGGCAAAACCCCCACTCAGTTTTCTTGCTGAAACCTACTGGGAATACTTAAGATACACAGTCAAGTTCTACCAAGTTTTAACATATCCCCAGATTTTTTTTTGGAAAGATTTTTAAGAGCTTCTGGGAAATTATGAAACCAATTTTTGAAGTAGGGCAGTCATGAAGAAAAGCATGATTTATACCGTAAACTGAGGTTGTAGAGTCTTGGCATCAGAAAGACTTGGACTTGAATATCCGTTCTGCCATATGCTAGCGGTATATGTCATCAGTAACTACTTATCCCTCTAAGCCTCAGTTTCCTCGTCTCTGAAATGAGGATAATAATACCTGCCTGGCAGTACTGTTCTGAGGATTAAACTTAATAAACCTGGCTCAGTGCCTGGTACATAGAAATATTAGATAAATGGAAGCTATTATAAGATATTATTATGCATCCTGAAATGAAGTTCCCTCCCACCAAGCTCCACATCAATTAAGAAATAACTTCATGTTTCAAATTTGTATTTGGTCAGGTTAAATAGAGAAAAAGAAACATTGCAGTGAAATAATATTCTAGAGTAATGGGTGCCAAAAGAATCCTAAAACATAAAAATATAGGTCTTGTTATTAATCCCTTAAAACAGTCATGTGCAACCATTCTGCGAGAGATTTATTGACTACAGCATTCATTTGGAAATGCTAAACTAATGAGAACTTGGCCGTTAGTTGTGATAATGGTCTACCATTTGGAGCGTGTACCATGTGCACTTATTTGGCCTCATTTCAAAATAATGAATTATTTCAGACTCGTTTCATTTCTTGAACATGTTCTCATGATTTAGGTCATGCTTTGGATTATCTAAGTAGTATTCCTATCATCCATTGTCTAAAATAAACTAGATGATTCTGGGCTATTTTAAGATTGAGAAACTTCAAACATCTTTTTTTTTTCCAGAAATTGCATAAAGGGGTCACTGAGGCTTCTCAAGCCTCTAATTTATCTTTTGATGTCTATGCTTGATTGTTATCCCATATTAAGATTTATTCTCCCTTTTAAAATAGCTCTACACAGAGTGAATATATTGCTAAATACTACTGCAAGGGAATGTTTACAGATGCTAATGACTTCTACTTAAGGAGCTCATGATTAAAACGTGATGAAAGAATGTGGCACTAGAAAGCATGTGACTAACCTTTGAAAAATCTCACAATAGGACTGAATATGGGATGTTTTAAATCTAGGATTATAGATATAAAGGTATGTGTGAATAGGTGTGTTCAATGAGCTGCAAAGACCTCAAATTGAAACTTGTTAGTCTAATTTTACTTGCCTTTAATGTAGATAAAGTAACTGTTTTATTATTGGAAAACTGTAATGTGGGATGAACTAAAAACCGGTGCACTAGAAGGAGCTAGTGTTACGTTTGCCTGCCACAGGTGAGCCAGACAGTTTCCACAATTGCATCTTTCTGATAAAGACAAGATAGCTTTCCCATGAGTTCATCACCAGTCCATCTCAATCTCCCGTGGATGCTTTGAGGCTCAAAGTATATTTCATTTTCTTCTTTTTTATTTAAATCTTCACCCAAGGATATATTTTTATTGATTTGATAAAGGAAAGGAGAGAGAGAAAAAAACATTGATGTGAGAGAGGAACATTGCTTAGTTGGCTCCCATAGGCACCCTGACTGGGGATCAAACCTACAACTTGGGTATGTGCCCTGACCAGGAATTGAACCCTTTACCAACTGAGCCACAATGGCTGGGGCTCATACTTTCATTTTCTTACTGCTCATAAAGTCAGGAAAAAGCTCTGATCTTTGGCAAACATTTTTTCATTTTCTTTGTAATTTTTATTTATTAATGAGAGAGAGAGAGAGAGATGGATTTTTTTGTTCCACGTATTTATGCATTCATTGGTTGATTCTTGTATGTGCCCTGACAGGGGATCAACCTGCATCCTTAGCCTATCAGAACGACTCTCTAACCCAGTGAGCACCCGGCCTGGGTGGTGGGCATGTTTTTTCAATCTATTTATATCCAGAAAAGATCTGCTCTTTGGTTCTTGTGTTAAAGACTAACCTTCTGGGGTCATCCAAGACAGGAGTACAAGTTGTGTGTCTCACGTGGGTGGAAATTGTGCCGTTCTCCCCTGGTGTAGGCAGCAGTCCCCGCTCCCGCCCTGCGTACGGGTTCTGGAGCATGACCTGGTTCAGGGCCTGGATGTACAGGAGAACTAATGAACATGTCATGCGCGTCTCGAGTTTTCCGGTCTCTGGCACAGCTGTGGCACTTTACCCCTCCTGCTGGGAGGCACAGCATGCTGGCCATTTGTTGGCAAGTTCATATTTCACACTGCAGGGAATTGAAATGATTGAACAGACAGAAGAAGAGTCTTATTTGCAGTAGCCTACGTATCCCCAGACTCTGATTTGGCATAAAACATCTGCTTCATGATCTGCTTCAAGGCCAGTTCCTTTCCTCCCACAAAGGTTACGACTTCAGGCAAGCTGTGCTTCCACTGGCAGGAGGAAATCTGCCCGAAGACTTGATTTAGTCTGAATCAAAGCGTCCCGCCACAGAATTTCTTTTTTCAATTATCTCCGAAGAGGCAACCAGACTTTAAATGTACCAGTATCATAAAGGCAAGGGAATAAGGCAGACACTCCTTTCCCCTGCTGGTAATAACAAGGCAAGGTGCATAGACAGTTGTGCATCTGCACCCAGAAGCCTGTGAGACTCACCTGGCTACCTGCCAACACACCTGTCTTGGCAACAGCATGCTGTCGGTGTGGCCTTTTGGTTGTGTTTAGGCCCATCAGCCTGGTCAGCAAGCACCACGTTGGTTTTAACTGCAGTTTTTACATCTTTCAGATTATAACAGCCAATCGGCATGATGCGGAATGTGATTATTACTGTTTTTCACAGTGAGGAAGCATCATATAGCCTTTGTTTTGTAGTATCCTAATTACTAATTATATTTACCCACGTGATTTTGTTGTGCATCATCATAAATTTTGTCCCAGACAGCCCTCCCTAGCCTTACAGACATATACAAAATTAAATCCTGGCATTTTATTATGCCAGAGCAATTAGATGCCATCCTCATAATGAGAAATATGACATCTTCATCTCTCTCCTCTATATTTTCCCGTTGTTTTAATGCGCACATTTACCAGACTTTAATACAATCTTCCTCCTATACATGCAAGGGTACACACACACACACACACACACACACACCCCTAATTGAATATCTGCATATCTCCGAGGAGTCCTGTGGGTGAAACTGTGTATTCATCTTCTTTAGTTCTTAGGCCACTTTGGTTTAAGAGTAAGAACTGTTGCTTTTATGAAGTGCCTTTTTCTATAAAGTCAAAACCTCACAGCAGTGCACAGAAAGCCGATGGTATAAAGGAGCTAAGTAGAGTCTTTAATAGAGAGAGCTGGGTTGTAAGTGTTTTTGTTCCTATGGAGCAGATAGATTTGGCTCCATCTGTTCCATATTCATAACAAAGGAGCGCACTTACAGGAGGGCTGACTTCCCAGCGCTGCCTGGTAATGATCTTTTCACCGGAATGAAAGCATCTGAACCCAGTGGCATGGCCCTGCAAGAAGCAGCTGGCAGGATTGCCCTTCAGAACCCCGATTTCCTTATAACTCAGGCTGACATAAAATTTCCCCGTCTATAGAATGAAAAAAAAAAAAAAAAGACCAATTTCTCATCTCCCCGAAGCACTGTGTCCTTGGGAAGTTCAGAGTGTGTTTCTACCACCCCCTCTGGCAACCAGGAAAGATTGGTAATTAGATAGTAGGGAGGGTGGGGGACGTTTGCACTTTGAAGTATCTAAAGGTATCACAGGGGAAACAATATTCTTTAAACTGTTAAGTTGATTCTTTTCAGACTTTTTTAATCCTTTTAAAACTGGGGTTAATGAATAGAAATATGAGTTACACCAAATAAGGAAAAACCCCTGTTGAGTCTCGTAATTAGCAAACTCAAAGCCAATTTCAACTGAGACCTCTTTGATTAAAAAGATAAGTTGACCCAAGAGTCCATACTTTTTCTTCCACTAAAGCAGAAGAGTGAGCTTTTTTTGCCCAAAGTGCAGTTATGAAGAAGAAAAAAACACCTTTCTATTTGTATGACATGTAGAGTCAGCACTGAAATGTAAATAATTTCTTAAAACTTAAATAGGACGTCAGTATTA
The DNA here is from genome assembly GCF_027574615.1 of Eptesicus fuscus. Taxonomy (NCBI): domain Eukaryota; kingdom Metazoa; phylum Chordata; class Mammalia; order Chiroptera; family Vespertilionidae; genus Eptesicus; species Eptesicus fuscus. The sequence goes on from NC_072476.1 coordinate 50,902,259, forward strand.
ATGTATGGCTAGTGGGATACCTGTATTTATATGCTAGCTTCACAAAATTTCTTAAGAAATAGGAACATATTTTGAAGGATGGTTATCCTTTTCTCCATTCTGTGGACTTTTACTAGAAGCTCCTAAAAATACATCGATTTATTTAGTATATTTCATGTTAAAGTTATCATTGTAATTCATCAATATTTGATTATCCATTTTGGTACCATCTGTGCATTATCTGCTTGCTAAACTAGGGTTTTTGACAAATCAAAAAGTAAACAAATCTCTTAAAATGTTTGCCGCAGCAATAAAGTGGGCAAAACGTTCATCTATCTGTGAGATGGAAACTCCTGTAGCAAGAGGAAACAAGAAAGTAAAATTCGCAGAATGGAAAAAGCCCCGCCTAGCAATCTGTGAAGATCTCAGGTTTCTAGAACACCTGGGTCTCTGGTTATTTTTTTGTAATATACAGACCTGAGTATTTCTGGCTTATTCAGTTTTTACTTTGTTTATTTATTCATTTCTTCAAAAACATTTTTTTTGTGTGCCTGCTTTGCACCCAGCCCTGTGTTAGGTTTAGAGACATGACGGTGTATTTAAAAAGTGATCTCTGCTTCTGGAGCTTACAGTTTAATTGGGAAATAGACAATCAACCAGGAAACAAGCCTCTACCCGCCAGTCATGCGAGGACCTAGAAAGGCAGTCAGATGGGGTGCTAGGAATATGGAGGGGGGAGGGTAGACAGCTTTTGGTGGGTGACCCTGGGGGCCTCTCTGGGAGGCAGCATGAGCCATGACATGAAAGGAAGTGTCAGTATGAATTTCTGGTGCACAGAGAATGCTTTTTGTCCATAGGAAAGGATATTGAAAAGGTTAGTTTGGATTTGATATTTGACTTATTAAATTTTGCCTTATTAAAATTAGAAATTAAAAAATAGGATTCTTCCTTAAAATGTCAAATGCAGTCTATTCAAATGAGTTTATACATCTTATGATTCTATATTATAAGATATATCGGCTCCATTTACAAACTTGGTTCATTAAACTCCTTTAACCATTAAAGATTTAATATATTCTTTCCTTTTTAAGTCCTTAAATTGTTCGACTGTAAAACCTTCCAAGTACTTAAGTAATTCTTAGTTTCATAAGAATTTAAACTGAAAAATATGAAGTTTTTATTTCTGTTCTCTTAAATGTTTTAAAACTAAGTGTAAATCAGCTGTTCCATTATATATTTTAAGTAGGAATTACATGTCTGACCTGTTACTCTGAATGGCCGAAGTTTGCCCACATTTTGAAAGTATTAGTTTCACATTCTCAGATACTTGTTTAGCACAAAAAAAACCAAAACAAAACACTAGCTCTGTGGTTTTGATTCGTATGAAAATGCCTGTAGTTAAATTTTGAACTCAGCTGTGGCTAAAATAGAGGCTATGATCCCAGGTCGTGAGTAAGGTTCTGACTGACTAGAGACTCGGCCAGGATGGCGGCACCTGCAGCTGTGCTCACACCACCCCAGCCTCACTCCTCTGTACTTAGAGAAGTCCATGGTCACGGGATTCTAGCATCCTCTTGCCTTTGTTTTCCTGTTTACTCAAGGGGCTTGCAGCCCCTCCACAGGCTGATCACTTGATGGATTCTGCATATTTTGGGCTCTAAAGATACCCACATTTCTTTCATTTACTTCTTATCTCTCGGGACCACACACTCACAGATATGAAAATGATACGCATTTGAATGTGTTTGAATTTTGTATGTTGCTCTGAGCTTTGGCGAACTAGTAGGTCACAGTTTCCAAGCTCCTTCCCGAAGAAGGAGGCAGCAGAGAGGGGAGAGGAACATGCCAGGAAAGGGGGATTTTAAAAAAAAAAAAGTCTTTGACATTCACCACTATCCCTCTCTATGTTTTTCTTTCTCATTCTAAAGCTGAGTTTGGGTTCACGTTTGTCAACAAATCATGTTACAGCCACACTAATGTTGTTAATCTCTAGACTCATTCTTCAAATCTTTACTGAATATGAACAAAGCAGTGGACTCCTCAGAACTGAGAATCCTGCAGGGCTCCTGACCACAGGGAACTCGAAACTCTAGTAGCAGAGATGTTACCTAACAGCCAAACGGGATGGTTACATGATTGGTGCAGGTGTTGGAGAAATGAGAGATAGCGCAAGTGGCCAGAGGGAGCTGGGGTCTTGAGAGGCAAAGGAAAAGGTCACATAAGAAAAGGGAGATGGAGGAGGTTCTGGGAGGAATATTGCTGCGACTGGTTATTAATGTGGATTGAAGGAGGGGAAAGGGTGGGGGAGACGATGGGAGACCCGGACTGCTGTTCTGCGGGGATGATGCCTGCACTGCACAGCCACTGACTTTAGTGGAAATGGTCCTACTCCAAGAGCAAACTGGAATGTAGCCCCCAACATTGGCGGTATGCACTTTGTAAATAATCGTCATCAAGGAAAGCATTTTTGGTGTGAAACATGTTGTATAATCCTGGTACCTCAATGACTCCTTCCTTGGTAGTACTTAGTAGTCTTCTAAAGAAAGAAAGTAATTTGTTCAGGCCTCTAGGGTTCCATTAAGGACCTGGTGTACACAGGAGTGGCCACTCCTGCCTGGATACTTGCCTTACCACCAGAAATGGCAGATGGGGAGAACGTAGGCTACTGGCCAAGAAAAACAACCACAGAAATAATTGGTTTGTATAAATAGTTGCAAATATGATGCAAAAGTATATTGAAGACAGGAATGGGAACCATACCCACGGGCAGGAATGGGCACGGTGCAGGGTTGGCGTCACCTCTGGGCTGGTTTTACTGAGTGCCAGCGCTGGGGCAAGTCTGTGCAGCTGCAAAGGCAGTCTCAACTCTCAGCTCCCAGCCGTGTTGCTTGTCTGCAGCATCTACGTCCTCATCCTTGGTCAGCATCCCTCTAGTGTAATAGCAAGATCACATTCTTCAAATGAATGCAAAAAAGAACTCTCAGAACCTTGGCATGATTTTCAAAAGGACGGGGTCTTTCACTGCCCTTTCTAATTCTCTGAATTCTCTCAGCCCTGCTTCAGTTCACATCCTCACATACTAAACCCCTTCACCCCTTCACCATTCACCACCACCTCACGCTCCCCTCCCCGGGCCCCCCCCCCCCCCCCCCCACCGCAAATAAAAACTAGGGTAGAATCTAGTTTTTCTCATTTAGGCTAGAAATGAAGGGACACATTTGTCCCCCTTGTCCCATTGATTTTCCTGATGACTCATCCATACCTTTTTATCCAAATTATCCATGACCGAATCCCCTCTCCCTCCTACAGATCCGCAGTCAGACTAGAGACTGCTTGCTGAGGGACACTGCATGCAGAGGGAGCAGCACTGACAGAGCTGACGATATCTGTCGAGTCGTGACATGATCATCTGGATCTATGGGGATCCAGCACCGAGTTTCCAAGTGCAGTGTAAAAGTCTAGTGCCCCTCTAAAGTAGGCCAGACTTAATTTATTTCCAGGAAGGCTTACAGGGAAACCGAGGCCTAGGTGGGTTAAGCAGCTGATGGAAAGGCACAAAATAGGTGAGAACAGGTGAAAGTTCAAAGCATCATCATGCATGCACTCAGACCACTAAACCGTGTCCCTTCCAAGGCACCTCATCAAGGAAGAGAAGGATGAAAGTGATTATGAAAGATTCAAAGAAAGATCAACGTTTTTTTCTAGGCGCTTCTTTGAGTTGTATTACCTTGGTGACTTATTAGTAATTTCCTGCCGTGCTACATTAGTGCGGCATGCTAACAGCATCGTTTCTGTTACTACTGTACACGTAATAGGGCTCGTGGCCTTCTGTGCTTACCAGGCCGTAGCCACCCAATAGCACGTCACCCGGCGGCACCGGAGCCTGTGGAGAAGTTCCTCTCTGGGATTCTGGGAATTCTGCCTTCTGTCTGAGTTTTTGTTGTTGTTGTTGTGACTTTCATTGTGGCTTCCAGGTGAAGAAGAGTGTTTGTAAACCAATCAGTCTGCTTACCTATCTTCTTTTGTCAGATTACACCTATCTGGTGCAGCAGGTGAAATTCACCAAAATGACCACAAACAAGAGAAAAGAACCACCCGACCTTCATGGCCCGGGACTGTCATTTGAATAGCGTGGCCTTAGGCCTGCCGAGGTCTCAGAAACCGATGACAGCACTTAGCCTATTATAGGAAACTTAATTTTTTCCTAACTGTTCAAAGATGTTCAGTGATTTCTTTTTTTAAAATAGTAAAATATCCAATAAGGGGCTTAACTAAAGCTCCTCATGTTGGGGGTTTGGTTAACAATTGAAATGACATCTACATGTTACCTTGCTTTCTCTGCCTATGTGGAATGGATGTCTCCAGCCATAGCATGGAAGGATGAGATCAAGTCTAGGTTCAGAATCTGAGATTGAAGCCGACTTTAAAATTTCCTTAACTATAGAGGGAATTTTAAAAGCTTTCTCTGAAATCCAGGTTATTTTTTCTTTTTGCTCCTGCCTTACTAGATATCAAAGTATATGGGACAAATCATAAGCTGATTCAGGAGGCAGTAGAAACAAGTTTGTTGTCTCCGAGCTTTAGAAAACAAGGACAAGTTTGCTCACACTTCAAACAAATGTGTATAAAAGCATGATAATGCCCTATTTGTTTATTCCTACAAATCAGTGGAAAGAAACTTGTCCTCAGCCTTTTATTTGAGGTCGCTAAGAAAAAGTAATTGATCTACTGAGGCTCAGCTGCAGGAATTTAAATAATATTCAAGTTAGCATTTACAGTGAGAACTGTGCCCGAGGGGGCAGAGAGCTGGGGAGGGGAGCAGTGGGTGCCTGGTGGCACCTCCTGTTTTCTCTTTTGTCTGAGGCTGCACAGCTGGAACTCATTTTACTTTGCTTGCCCTGAACTTTCCTCTAATTATTTGTCCCTGTTTCAGTTCCCTCGTGTTGTAACCAAGTTTTAGCTTGCAGTGTGTGTCATTTTACCCCTATTGTATTGCTGGAAACACACCACTCTCTTCCTTTTCTAGTTTTTTAAAAAGAAACATCTCCAGAGCCATTATCAAAGTGTCTAATATTTGCATGATATTTTACATTTCTCCAAGGCTTCCACCTTCACTTAGTAACCTCATTTTCAAACTTTACGTCTGGGACTTTGACCTTAACCTGCCAGTGATTGAAGTCTTGAGACACTGCGGGCGGCAAGCGGTGAAATGTGTGGGCAGATGGAGCCAGCTCCTGTGGGTGCCCATTGGGTGCAAGTTTGATAAACCTGGGGCCAGGAGCACATTAGTAAAACATGTGACTTCTAAAATCTCAAAAGGTAGAATGGGGACATATATTCCATCATGACTGGTGATTATGCGCTTCATGTGAAAATAGGCATTGTGCTTGTGCTCTTTTTACAAGGGGCAGATGGCCAGTGGCAAGTTGGTGCTGGGGTATTCTTGCCTAACTTTTGTTTTAAGACGTTTTCTGAGGGTGTGGTAACCATTTTCCAAGCCATCCATTTGGCTTCAGTTAATCTCTGTCCTATTCCCCACCCTCTACCCACAAACACAAAATGGATTTTATTGAGGCCCAGTGCATGAAATTCATGCACTTGGGGCGGGGGGAGTGCACCCTCTGGGAACCCTTGTGGGATGTCCAATTGCCATCTTAGGCAGTCAGGCATCCTTAGCACTGCCGCAGAGGCGGGAGAGGCTCCCGCCACCACCACTGCCCCCGCACTTGCTAGCCGTGAACCCAGCTTCTGGCTGAGTGGCGCTCCCCCTGTGGGAGTGCACTGACCACCAGGGGGCAGCTCCTGCATTAAGCGTCTGCCCTCAAGTGGTCAGTGAGCATCATAGCTACTGGTTGTTCCGCTGTTCGGTCGATTTGCATATTAGCCTTTTATTATATAGGTTTATATTCTGGAAGACATTTTCAGTAGTATTATGTATTTGCATCGGCTTAACTTTTTCAGTATTTACTGTGAAAGGAATATGAATGCTTAATTCTGCCATCACCTAATTTGCACATATCTGTGTTGTATGTTAAACCACATGAAAACCTACAGAGGAAAAACTGGGCTGTGCTAACAACTAATAGCCTATCTTTTCCTTTGACTTGCACAAATTGAGAAATATTGCCTGTGGCAAACATAATGGAAAACTGCATTTTTAATGCTTCTGCACACAAGGAGGAGGAGGGAGGGAAAGGGAGGAGGAGGAGGAACAGCTGACTGTTCTTAAAAAAAAAACTTCTCAAAGTACCCAGACTGACAAGGGACACAGAAAAGGAGAAGGATCTGGACTTTGGGAATTTGGAATTAAGACTTGAGGGTGAATAAGGTTAGGCAGAGATGTTAATACTGACTAATGAGTACTGACTAATGAGTACAGTATTGGGCCTGAACATGTAAGAATGTATAATATGAAAGTCTCACCCCTCTCCTGCTAAACTTCCAGTGGGTGTTGGAGAAGGTTGTTACCTTGATTATTTTTGTGTTGCTTGAAATCTCATCTGTTTGTATTAATTTGATAGCCTGTTTAAAAGATAACATAGGAATTTTTTGATATGAAGAGAACTTTTAACTTTCAGATACTTTTAAGCCTACCTTTACATTCTATTTCTCATGTTTGAGAGAAAGCATTCCTTCTTATGATTTAAGTTTACATTTTGAATCAAAGATCATGTAGGTTTACCCAGCAATTTGGATTTAACGTGAGACATCATGTTAATTGCAAGGAACAACACAGGTTGGCTACATTAGCAAAAACAAACTAAGTGGCATGGGATGGAAAATGAAAAACAGTTTTTAAATGCTGGAGGGAAAACAAATAGATAGATCTTGTAGTGTTTCTTCAACAGAAGTTTATAATTACCACTCTTCGAGGCCTGTTTTAAGGGAACTTGTACCAGGAGCTTGAGAAGTTGTTTAGACAAGGCAGCAACACGAGGAGGGACCTGCTCTCTGAGCAAGGGCCAGGCGGGCCTGGAGCCGAGCACACACCAGTGTCTTAGTTCTTAGGTCGCAAGTCAGCCGTGGGAAGCCTCTGATTGCCTGGAATCAGTTAGCTGTTGAGAAACATATTACTCCACAATTTGTGGCTAAGCCAACATTTATTTTTTTCACAGTTTTCTGTGGGTGAGAAATCCAGGAGCAATTTAGCTGGGTCCTCTGGGTCTGCGTCTCTCACAGGCGAGTCAGTTCACCACTCAGCTAAGGACCCTCATTCTAGCTCACTCACGAGATTGGCCGTGATTGGACTCAGTTCCTTGTGGGTTGTTGCACTAAAGCATCCATTTTTTGCCATGTGGGCCTCTCCATCAAGAATCTCACATTATGTCACTTTGCTTCATGAGTACGAGGGAGGGAGGGGGAGAGAGAATGTGTGTGTCACAGTTCTTTGCAACATAATCACAGAAGTGACATCCCATTATTTTTTGCTACGTTCTGCTCATTAAAAAGGCAATAAACTAGATCCAGCCCACTCTCAGGGGAGGTGAATACAGGACAGTGGCATCAAAGGAGGTGGGGGTCACGGCAGCCAGGTCAGAAGCTGCTGACCACAAGCTCGATGCCAGTATTCTCTCACGCATCAGACTCCGAGTGAATTGTGACGTGAATATCCCATGTATTTGCAGTGCTGAATGCGGCTTTTGGAAGTACTGATTTGAGGGCATTGAGTATGATCCTTTTATGTATCAAATTGGCTGGTAAGTGCTGAGCAGTGCTCACCTGAGCCCCAGGAGACCCAGGAGACAGGTTTGCAGGAAAGGCTGAACGCAGAGCCCCTGGCTGAGGTCACGGGAGAGAGTGAAGATAAGCAGCCCTCGTGCCTTATTAGCATGATGCTGTGGGCACGGAGACCCAGAGGGCCCCAGGTACTGTTTCACTGTGTGCTGGAAGGTTTTCATTGGTACTTTGCAGATCATTAGGGGGAAGGGGCCCTATGGTTTGATTATTATACAGTTGCTATTAAGATCATGGAGTGGGAGGTTGTGCTTGTTTAATGGTCCCCATTCCCCTATTCTCAGCTTCCTGACTCCAAGTGTACATTTTTGGCAGTAAACTGAGTAAATGATAGGGTTTGGGATTATGTGACAAATGTGTAAGACATGAGTTGAATTTCTCATTTTGAGTTGAATTTCTCATTTTAATTTGACAAATTCCATTAGAATAATCCATGTATCTTTATAGGAAGAGTTCAGGTCTAGGTTTTCTTCACCTGTTAACACCTCATCTTGGTTGCTAAACCTTCCATTTGGGAACTTGGGGACAATTCAGTGGCCATTGGTCAGCTTCCGGGGGATCTGTGAAGCCTTGATGAATTTCCCTCTGACACACATGTCTGGAACACCCTCATATTCCCAGACAAAGCTAACTCCCTGCCCAAAGCCATGCTGGCAGTACATGCAAGCCTCGGTTACTACAGGGATCCCGCCTGGTGCCTACACTGTGGTTCATATTTATGGCCCCAGATGGAATGAGCACAGCGCAAGGATAGGGAGTTAAGTCTTATATACCTTTGCTTCCACAGCACCTGATAGGGAAACTGGCACATAGTAGGGATTTTAAAAGCATTTGGATGGATGGAGCTGAAGTAATACATATTGATAATTATTCACTATTAAATTTCTAAGGAAAGCAGCATGAGAACTTAAATTTTGTCTTAACAAAGATAAAGTTGATCATTATAAGGTGATGTTTCTAGCCCTAGCCGGTTTGGCTCAGTGGATAGACAGCCAACCTGTGGACCAAAGGGTCCCAGCTTCGATTCTGGTCAAGAGCACTTCCCTTGGTTGCAGGCTCCTCCTTAGCCTGGGCCCTGGTCAGGGCTCGTGCAGGAGGCAACCAATCAATGTGTCTCTCTCATGTCGATATTTCTCTCTGTCTTTCCCTCTCTCTAAAAATCAATGGAAAAATATCCTCAGGTGAGGATTAAAAAAAATAATAAAGTGATGTGTCTAGAATCATAGGGATTAAAAGCTACCTCCTACAAAAACAGGCACATTTTAAGTTTTTTACTCCCTCACATCCATCTTCAATTTTTTTCCTCATAATTGATCTTGAGAGGATTTTTTTTTGTAATTTACTGTATGAATATTACATTTTCAATTCCTCTATTTTGTGTTTTTAATGCTCAATCTTTGGCTTTTTACTAGTGACTAGTAAAGTACTTTGATATTATCTTATAGTTTCAAATACTACAATAATATATTACTAATAATCTATATTTATAAATGATACAATTTGCTTCAAATACTAATATATTACTAAATATACATTTATAAATGATAAAATTATAAATATAGCTTCAAGTACTACTAATAATATATATTTATAATTGATATAATAGCTTCAAGTTCTAATAATATATTACAAATAATAATCTATTTATAAATTATATAAAGGCATGTTACATTGGTCAGCCAAGGGTTAAGAAATCTGGAAAATACCATGGAAGAAAGACACACTCTCGCTTTTTTAAGCTTTGCATTGAAAAATGAGTTTTGCCGATATATGGAGAGAGGTTTTTATGCTTTTTGGTTTTCAGCATGGTAAATAAGGAAGCCGACGTAAACTGACTGAGCAAGGCTCACCCACTGAGGTTGGCTCTAAGGGTTAAGAGTTTGCTTTATGAGCTCAGGTCAGAGAGTGTAGTGTCAATTGACTTCATGTACTCTGCATTGTGTATTCACAGTATGTGTTTATACTCTTCGCTCAGACTTTTTTTCTAAGAATTAGAGGCTAACAGTGCCATAGGTTGTCAGTCACATTATCGTTACAGCCTTTCTGGTTTCAGGGAGGCGATGAGGAACTAATGGAGGAGTTTGATGGGAAAGAGGTTTTATTTTGTGTTAAATAGAAGTACATTTTACATTCTTAATTTACAGACCAATGTAACTCATCCAGTAGCTAAGGCTAATTGTCCCTCTTGGAGAGCTGGTGGGAGAGCTCTCTTCAGTTTTTTTTTCCTGGACAGCTTATCAGTGGTTGCTGTTTAATTATTACAGTGATTTTTTTTTTGTCCTGCATTTATAGGATTTCTCCTACATCTAAATCTGCCCGCTTTCTCACACCACCTCTCACACAAAGACATAAACAATCTCAAGAACCCACGGTTTTCCTAATGAACTGGGGTCACCTACGTGGACTGTATTTGGGATGCACATTTGCAGTTGGGGTCCACAGGAAGGACACCATTTCCTGGACCAAACCACAGAGGGCAGATACTGTGCCCTAAATAACACACTAGTTACTGTCAGTGTCAGTAGAGGGAGTTTTTCCGACTTTGATTTAATGAAAGCCTCCAGCAAAGCCAGCTGTTAACACTTCTTAACTGCTTGTCAGAGTAAACGAACTTGGGAGATGGGAAGGGCCAAAAACATTTTATTTTTTACCTTTGTCTTAGAATTAAGAGTTTTCTGCAGGTATCAAAGACTGATGCTCGGATTCTTTGCAGCTTGATGTCTGTTAGGTAGTGAATTTGTAAGTTCTCCTCTAGGATGGGGATCTGGAATTACAGGAAGAGATTCGTGTAAAATTAGTTTGAAATTTGCATCTTAAATCCTCTCACCTTCAAAATAAGCATTTTCGTTTTCTGGGCTCCCCCCCCCCCCCCCCCCCCCCGGGAAGCATAGCAAAGGGTAAAAATCAAGGAGGGAGAAGGCACACCACACACCAGCCGTCTCTGTCACTGAGGGCATCACCAGACGGATTGTTAGCCATGTGTGTTTTGATTGATGTCATCTGCTCTGAACAAAGAAACCACTTGAAGCAAGCGCATAGGGAGGAAAGTATGCAGCGCTCATTTCTGTCATTTCTAGGATGCATAGTAAACACATGTGATGGTCCCGGGTCCTCCCGCCCTGGGAGATCCCTTTGACATTACCCTGTGCATGCTGAGGGGAGATAATCTTTCAAACGCAGGGAGAGGTTACGGTCTTATTGTCCTGAGGAGGAGAGGAAAGTTTCTTCCTCCAATGATTTATAACTCGAAACACGTTGTCATGTTTCGGGTAAGCCCACTTTATTAATTCCATCCTTCTCTGTGGCACATTTTTGAAAATAAACGTGCCATTGCATCGCGCTGTCTCAATAGCATATTGTACTTATAATGGCGTGAGGGAAGTGGCTGGGCTCGGCTTAGTCGTATAGAACTCGGAGCCAAGCTCTGAGCAGACCCTCTAATTGAATTACCTGCAAAGCACTGACAGACAGGCTTTCAGGACAGACAAAGCTTTGCTTTCTGCAGCAGAGGCAGGTCGTGGTTAAGTTGCCCTCGTAACTATCTGTGGTTGGTTTTTGCCAGCACTTTCACCGTGGGCTCTGCTGGCCCCCTGAGCCCTGCAGCCGAGGAGGAGGCGGAGCTCTGTGAAAGCGGGAGGGCTCAAACATTATCTTCTTATTTTAGAGAAAATTGATAACAGATCAAGTTAAATGGAAGAGCCTTTGAAATAAAAATCCAAAGCATTTTCTGTAGATTACCAACATTCTTGCGTGATTCTTCATCATATTGAAAAGAGAACACAGGGGTAGGAAAGTAGCTCCTTCTGTAAGACTCTGTGCCAATCTGAAATGTATTTTTGTTTTAACTTCTGGGAAGAATTAGAGTTTGCTCCGTTTATTCAGGAAAGAATTGATTGCAGACCGCTTGCATTTGAAAATGAAGAGTGATCATCTGTTGTCTTCTCCCCTCTCTCTTCTTGTCTTGTCCGCAGCCTCCGCAATCCAAGATAACGGAAGAAGGTCCTGTCTAAAGCTCAAAGTCTTTGTGAGACCAACAAGTAAGTTCCCTCGAATGAGCTTCAGAGGGTGGCTTCACTGCGCATGCTTGATTGTGTGGTCTGGTTCACAGCGGTAACACTTTTTTTACTGTTAAATCCTGTGTGGTATCTGTTTTGTATATCAACATTCATGTTTTAGTTTTCATCAGATTTTTTCTCATCATTCTTCATGATGCTTTTATTTTTAAGTACACAGCAGTTGCTAACTTGTTGTTTCTTAGACTGTTGTATGTGCACAGCAAATGGGAACAATATTGGCATTTTGATACATGCCATTGATTGTAAAACAATCTACATAAATAAAAGGAAAAAAATTAGAGAGAAAGAAAGAAACGGGAGTTTAAGGGTGTCTGCACTAACATATTTGGCTGTTATCTCTATTTTTGTTATAGATAGCTGTATGAAAACTATAGGTGTTCATGATCGTGTTTTCGATGTTAACGACAAAGTAGAAAATTCATTAGAACCAGCAGGTTAGTATGCTTAGAGAATCTCTTTTAACCAATGCATCTCTCTGGTGCTTCAGTACTTTTTTTTCCTTTCTTCCTCTCTGCATGTTTGCATGTTAGAGTTGCTCTGCTTTTTGCTCATTGCTAGCAATGCTAATATTACTTATATTCTACCTCATTCCTCCAGTATCTGTGTAGTGCATGGTAGATAAAATGACTTTTCTTTTTTTGGATATGGGTTTGATATAACACAGTATCCTAATGTAGAGCCCCATCAGAATGCTAAAACCTCACTACTTTTTACCATCTCCTCCGAGCATGCTGGTGAGTCACCCTGAATATTAATGGATCTGTTTTCATGTAAGACAAAAGCATTTCTATTGTATATGCTTATCAAATTTTCTTATACATTATGTCCAAATCTACGGATAAAATAGTAACTAATTCAACATAACTTAGTTTTCTCTGGAAATTCACATGCATCACTGAAGTGATCTAAAGAACTTTATATTTCAAGTATTATTTGTGCTATTATTAATAGTCACGGATTTGGAGAAGTATAATCATGTTGCCTCCTAATGCTACAAATTCACACACCTACTGCTCCCACAAATGTATTTGTCTATCGAGCCAAATGTGATCCTTGATTAATAAGACAAAATAAATCTACCGTATTTTCCGGCGTATAAGATGACTTTTTAACCCAGGAAAATCTTCTATACGCCCAGTCGTCTTATACGCTGGAAAATACGGTAAATATATATTTTTTTCTCTATTACTAACTTCTACACACCCAAACTTTCCCATCATTGCAGAAAAAGAAACACCCACAAAAACACTCGTCGAAGCATTTATACTGGAGATAATGTAAACTGTTCATTTGGTTATAAATCCAATCTGGCTATTTAATGCACATCTAGACTGACTGTGAGGAGTGGGGGCCCCTGTCCATTGTTCACTGAGGAGTGTGCCTTAATTCCCCCGTATGCTGGCCTTCCTCTGGTCTCCTTTAATGACCTCAAAGCTTAAGGGAAATAAAATTATTTCCTCTCCACAGAAAGATGTGAGTTCTGCCCCCACTTTGGTAAACAGATACTTTCTTTCATCTATTTGCAGTAGGACTTCTTTCTTATTGTCCTAGAAATTATCCTTTGAGCATTATTACTGGGACACACAGTCAATGAGCCTTAGGGAAACTTAGCCTGAGTAAGTGTGGTGCCTCAGGACATACAATAGCTTTCCCATTGTAACTGACAGGCGGAGTTAGGTTTTTTCCCCAAGCATTCTTGTTTTTCTAAGGCAGGCGTCTTACCCAGAGCACAAATGAGAGGTGTGCACAATAAGCTCTCAGAGGCCCTAGTGGCTCCCTAGGGATCAGTTAGCCACTTTAGAAAGTTGCAAGGAATAAGGGGAGACATTTTAATTGTGTCCTGGAAATCTGGAAGCATCTCTGTGGCTTTTCAAGGCACCAGACTCCTCACAAGCTGGAGGACCCAGGCCATCGTAGGATCTGTGAGTTCAAGGGGATCTCCTGGAAGGACCCTAGTTACACTCTTCCTTTCGTAACTGAGACTTGCCCAGGTCACATAGTTAGTTAGAGACAGATCCAGGCTTCTCTCATCTCCCATTCCAATGTTAATATAAAAGAGTAGGATCCTCTCCTGGCTTTGCTAATGTCACGCATAGAATGACTGGCAAAGTTAGGCATGTTATCAACATAACTTACCCTGAATTATGATTTTCCGATGCATGCTGTTAGCGAATGTAGGCGTATCTTTCCAGTATTCTTTTTCCAGGTAAATTCCATTGCCTAGCAAGAAAGCTAGAGGCTGTTTAGAAATATAACAGATAGTATGTTTTCCTCCGCTACTGAAGAGGCCATAGGAAAAGGCAACATACTGGGAGGTGTTCATACGTGAGCATATTTCACTGTCTTTTAGGAAATAGGCTCTTTTCCACTGAGCACTTAAAAATTCCTGATTGCCCCCGAATCAATGCACACATAGCTGATGGAAGGTTGCAGAATGTAGTCAGGGAGAGAGTGGAGGGGAATGTACCTGCACAGGTCTACATGCCGGGAAAGCTCCTGAGTTAGCCATGGCTGTGCTTAGGGCTTTCTGGTGAGCATCTTCACAGAAAAAGTAAGACGAAGTGGCCCTACCACCCCTGGCTATATAAATAATAGTTTGAGTACTTCACCTTGTTCCTTAGAAAATTCAGTCCGACTTACAGCTGGGCAGCACGGTGTTGAAGGGCTAAGTGTAGGCCCAGACTTTGAGTTCGTCAGGCCTGGAAGGACTCCACTGCATGCTCTCGGCACCATGTACTAATTCACCTGTCTTCGGAATGTGTTGTGTTTGATGTTTGCTTGCACACTCTGCCTGCCAGTTTCTTATCATCAGGGATACAGGATGATCTCAGGGCAGACATGTGCCATGTAATATGCTCCAAATCATCGCTGGGTTACCTGGGTGTCCTCCCAGTTAACCATGGAAACCCTCGTGTGGTGGAATCCTATTCGGGAGGCAAGACTTGGCTGCTGAAGAGGAATATTTTCTTCCTCCAAGCCGCAGTCACTGTTACGAGTGTTAGAAAGTCATGTTTACTGTGGGTGTAATTGCCATTGAGGTAGATTGTGCTTATGAATTCCCTCGTGGAATTCTAAAATTGTTCTGATTTACCCAAATGGCAGCAGGTTTCTCATTCTGCTTCTCGGGCGCCACAGGCTCTCCCAACAGCGAGGCCCCGTTTTCACCGAAGCGTGCTTTGTAGACTCCCGAGCCAGGACCAGCCTCAGGCAGGGAGAACCGTGATGCCTAAAGGCACAGATTTTCCCAGTGAGAGCAAGAGGGTACCTGCCGACAGGACTGAAAAGCACCTGGAGCCTCATGCTTCACTTTAGGAAAAACAAGTGCTTTCCTCTCAGTGTCCTGCGGACTCATTCACCCTGCCTTGTGCTGTGGGCTGGAGCAATGGACGGCCCTCGCTGAGCTCCCTGGAGGGACAGGCAGGGCTGGTCCCCTTCAAGCTCACACGGAGGACCTAAGTGTTACGTGGGTATGGTAATAGCTTAGTAAAAATAAGGTGGAGAAGAACCCCATAGCTGGTGTAACTTCAGGTGTATAAAAAGCACTCCATCCTCAGGGTTTCTAGGTTATTTTCACAATTAAGCCTGCAGTACTCTATTCTGATTGACACCACAGTGGTGCTCTTAAATGATGTGAATTTGAATTTCAGGGCTATTAAGAGCATTTACATCTACCTCCTGTTAACTACAGACGGAATACCTTCGCAAAGCTGAGAGAGAAGAGTCTACGAGTATTGGGCTAAAAGCTGTGGGGCTTTATATTTTCCTCTGCATCCATTTAACTTCCCATTCCTGCTTCCTAACCTTTTCTAGTCTCCTGAGCGAATAGCCACTCTCTGCAGGTTTGCTGAGGGCCAGGAGAGGGGAGCCACTCTGCCTCAGGGGCGCAGCGGCTTCTGTGCAAGGACAGGCTAACCTAAGAGCCCTCCAGGGCAGAAGACGCACAGCTGAAAAAACATACTTCTTAGTTCATATTGGGAATGAACAGATATGCCCCCACTGACATATCGGAAGCAGGGGCTTGCAAAGGGGTCACTTTAGGACAAATAAGAAGGGAGTGTGCCTCTACCCAGAGAAGGAAAAGCATCCTTCTTGTGACGTGAAAATGTAAACAAATGTAGTTGATACATTAAGGGGTTTGAGGTAGGCCATTCAGGGATATTTAGGGGTTATCCTTTCAGGTCTGCAAAATTGAGAGCAAACACTAGAGTCTCCTTTGTCACCGTTCTCTCTGAATGACTGGGGAGAGAAGCCAGGGTGACAGACAATGGCTGAGCTCCTACAGGAAGGGTCCATTGGTGCTAAAATAAAATCTACCACAGAGCCCCACTGTTAGTCCCAAGGACACGTAGTCTAAAAGCGTGAGTTAGGCCAGGTGGAAGGAAGGAGGTGTACAAAGCCTCCAGTCTATCTTTGGGTACTAATTGCTGCAAAGTTCCTGTTTCAAAGTTAAGCCGGTTAATCATGCAGATCAGGAAGTCTCTGGAAAGTCAGAGGCAGCCTCAGAGAACACTTTCTAGCTAAATAAAGGAAGCTTACCTCACTTAATCCATTTTATGTAGAGGAGAATTTGCATCCACGCCGATCATTTTTGTGTGCCATGCTTCAGCCTGATAAAAGCAAAAATAGTTAAGTTCAAGTAATTTAATCCCAGCGCTACCGGGTTTGTAATGGAAATAGCACCGTAATTGATGCCTAATTGTAAGCAAACCAGTGGGCACTGGTGTAGTCAGGTTTAGCGGGCATTAGGTATGGTTTATTTTTAAATGCTGTTGTTTTGGCATTTGATTTTTTCATATTTGAAAATTCATCTAGGCTTCCAACAACCAGGCATTCAACACTAATCCTATGAAACTGCTTAAATGAGGAAAACGGGTAGCCAATTCCGGTTAATCACTAATATGCCAACATAACTGCCCCCACCCTGGACACATGACTTGTTTCTCCGTGGCACGTTGGGTTTAAAAGGTCCATTCAGATATCTCAGGTTTGTGCAAGGTGTGTCTGACTGCCGGCTAACCGGAGGAGCTCATGTGCCAAAGGTTACATACAGTGTGTGCATAACCCTCCACCCCCTCAGTTTTTAAGGAAACTTCATATTGCTGAGAAAGTCCAATTTCCTCTGCTTCTCCTTTGTTTGCTGTAAATAATGAGTGATTATGCAGACATGAAAGTCAATGGTGGCACAAGGTTCATTACCTTACTTTGCAGAGGGTGGCAAGGTCTGAACAGCAGGCTGCTGCGAGAGAGTTATTAAGGATGTGAAATCTCATTGGAATGTGTGCTTTCTGTTTGAACAGATGACACCGTCCATGAGTCAGCCGAGCCGTCCCGTGGCGAGAACGCGGCACAGACACCCAGGATACCCAGCCGCCTTTTGGCAATCCTACTGTTCCTCCTGGCGATGCTTTTGACATTATAGCACAGTCTCCTCCCGTCACCTGTCACAGAGAACACCAGGGTCTTGGAACACCGGAGATCCACCTAACTGCTCATCCTAAGAAGGGACTTGTGATTGGTTGCTTTGGCAGATGTCAGATTTTTGTTTTCTTTCTTTCAGCCTGAATTCTAAGCAACAACTTGGGGCCTGCGGGGGCTAACGTAGTTGCTGCCTCCCTCGCCCCACCCCAGCCCTTGCCCTTGACTTTTCTCACCCCTTCCAAATTAAATGGACTCCAGGTGAAAATGCCAAATTGTCGTAGTGACACCGGTGGTCAGCAGCGCCTGTGCACTCTCCTGTAAGAGCTCCCCTTCTCCAGCGCCCTGTGTCAGCAGCATGTGGCCGAGGAAGAATAGTGGCAGATGCAGCCAGGGATGGCGAGGCCCAGGAGGGTTCTTCTCTCCCATCCAATATTTATGCCTTTTCATTCAGGACTGTAAGAGAATCGTGCAGGCCATCATGTCACCATGTCAAGTCCAGAGGGGAGGTATTAAGGACAGATATAATATTACACTATTTCCTCTAGGGTGTGTAAATGAACAGGCTTCTAAAAGGTTGAGACACTTTTTTTTTTTTTTAGATGACTGTCTTGACAGCAAAATGTGTGCTCCATAAAAGAAGCCTTTTTTTTTTTTTTTTCTCTAGGCGGTGGGTAGGGTGCCGGAATGCTAGCACAGAGCAAGTGCGAGTGACATCAGAGAAAACTTAGGTTTGGTGGGGGTGTGTATGTATGAGTGCCTCTAATTTTTTTGGTGACTGGGCGGTATACACCAGATTATTTTTCCCCTTTGACTACAGATCACCATGGTGCTACAACTATTTTTGTTTTTAAAGAAATTCAAAGAGGCATTTTTATGACTAAAGTGACCTTCCCCAAGGCTGACAAGCCAGGGTTGATGAGTGCATAATGGAATAGCTTTGAATTCTCCTCTGGGGCACACTATGTACCAAGGAACACATGTCCGTGGCCAGAGGAGAGGTGATTTGGCTTTGCTGGAGCGCCAGTCTGCCGTGGCCTTTCCCCGACTCCCACCCTAGCACCCACGTTTTGCTCCACACTCGGTGACGACAGGGGCTCGGACACAAACCCCTGGCACCAGGAGAGTCAGTCAGCACGACCTGGGAGGGCTAAAGGGAAATTTGGAATAAAAATTCCAAAGTGTGGAATAAAAAAAATTCAAGTGTTGATTTTATATTCTTTCCCTTTCTGACACAGCCTGGAAGCGTAGGGGGAACATGTGTTTATCTGTGGGAGATAAACAAGATGGAGTCCCAAAGACTTTAACAAAATATTTTTTTAAAAATCCACTAGAATAGAAAATACATTATTTAGATATACTTTATGCTGAGAGTGTATATGCTTGTCCTATTTAAACTTGTGAGAAAAAGTGGTATCCCTTGATACATTTAGAAATACGGAGGCTATCTTGTTTCCTTGTGGGGGTGGGGCGGAAGGAGAAGAAATGCAGGATGACCCTGTCGGTGTAAGGAATCTCAGCATGGCCAGCAAGGGATGTTTCCAGTCAGTTACCAGGAAATGCACGCCTTGGGGGTTTCTACCGGTGAGGCTATCACAAACTTTGAACTCGGAAGCCTAGACAGGGAAGAACGGCAGACCAAGGGAAAAGAAATCTTGCCTTTTCTGCTATTGCACGACATATCAACAGAAAACATGCCTTTCGAAATAAAACAAAAAAAAAAAAAACGTGAGATGTGAACAATTGGAAGAATTCCAGGAAAACAAGTGATTTTTAAAAATGTATGTGTTAATAATAAAAAAAAGAGGGGTCCTCTGATGGACCGATTCCGTGAATGGGAACTTGGTAAGCACCAGGAGCAGCTCTGAATTAGAGAAGTAAGTGCAAGAAGGCAGCTCTAACGGCACTGCTCCCTGGAGAGTTGTGCACGTGTTGAAATGTAACCTGGGCTTACCTGATCTTTTTGGGGGGATGTTGCTGGGTCTATGTGCCCTGGAAACCAGTGAGTGGGGCCGCCGGCCTCGCAGATACAATCGGTCCTGGCCCCCCAGACATCAGGGCCTTCTCGGGAGTGGCATGGCCGAGTCTTGTCACAGAGGCAGCCACCATTTCGCTGCAACAAAAAGTTCACAGCATTGGATTCTTTTTTTCCTTCAACTGTTTATCTGCTCAGCACTCTCAGTAATGTCCAATAACACTTCTTTTTATGAATAGTTACAGGCTTGTTGGTCCAGTGGGATATGGGTAGGAGGGAAAGAGATACCTTCTAAAATGGATCAATAGTCAGAACCAAAATAATACTGCATGTTCTATAACCACAAGGAAATCAAATGATCCTGTAATGATGCCAGTTAGTCATAACTACATTAGCAGTGCTAATTTCATTTTAGAAATGGTGACTTTTGTGGTTTTCCTAGCATTTGTCTCTAACAAATGATGAAATAATTACTCATGGCCCTCTCTGCCGCTCTCTTTCATTTTTCACAGTGAAATTAGACCCCTTCCCTTCACCATTGTGCCACTGCAAATTAAGTTTAAAAAAGAAAAAAAAAGAAAAAAGTAGCAAGACTACCCACACCAGTAGACAGTGTGCTTCTCTACCTATAAAGTGATGTAACTGTAGGTCATGCTTGCCGCGGAGTTTTCAAGATGATTGGTATCAGGCAGTTTTCATCTTGTCCAAAAAGTGCTGGTGGCCTTTTGTGGTGTCGTGACAACCCTCTGGGGGCTTAGGAAAATGTCGATGCAACTTTGTAGGAGCTTTTCATTTCAAAAAAACAATTCAAAAGTCTGAAGGGCAGCCTTCGCTGCCTCTCAGCCCGTTAGTCAGACCCCAGCGACCTTTGCCCCTGGTTGCCTAGGGCTTTGCAACATGAAGCAGGGAAATGAGGATCTGTCTGTTTAGTGGATACCGTGTATCCTGTAATAGGCCAGGTAACAGTTTGTGTTAGTTTAGACTCTTGTTTTGTACTGTACTTTCTTGGGTGGCAGAGGAAAGAAAAGTAAAACATAAAAAACAAAAAAAGCAGCAACAACAAACAAAAAAAACTGCGTTCTTTAAATTCTGTATTAGCAACCTCTGTTGTATATAGTGTTTGATAATAAAGTATTAATTTGATTCTTATGTCTTTTGTAAGTGAGAACAATAGTCTTTCAGGATACAAAACGGGCCTTGAGGCCCTCAAACACCCAGTGCACACTTACCTGCCTGAGAAGAGGGGCTGCTCCACGCAGGACTCCCCTGTGGCCATCGCACGCCCAGTCCTTAAGACGCCACCATCTGGGACCTGGGACAACAGGACTTTTTTGATCACTATTTTGGCCTCAATGTTTTCAAGGTCTGATGTTGGAGCCCTGTGGTATGTGAGTGAGAGTGTGTGTGTGTGTGTGTGTGTGTGTGTACTTCCACCCCAGCATGTTGGTATGGAAAGGTTTAGGGAATTTAGAAACAGCTCTGTATTTGGTTTGGTTTCGTTTGTGGTGGTTTTCACACAATTTCATTTCCCCCCCCCGAAGAGTCTCACCAGTATCACGCAGCCCAGGTACGGGAAAGGCTGCAGAGTCCCTCCGGGGCGGTTAAATGGGCTGTCTCCCTGTGTCACTGTGAAAGGAAGAGGCACAGAGTACCTATGGGTCTCCAGGAACTTAGCTTTTCTCTGGTGCCTTAGCAACGGCAGCAGCCATTTTTATCATTCCCCCCAAATCAGACAGTTTTCAGCACCTCCTCTCCATTCATTGCTCTCCGAGCTGTGGTCACTGGTGGTTCTTTTGAAAACCACCTCCACCAACACCCCATTCGCCTACAACCCCCCTTTTATTTCCTATGCTTACATTGTTGTCTCTAGCCTTTCTCCCACGTCCCATTTTCCCTCGGAACCCTGAATGGGCAGGTCTGTCTCTGGTTTGGCATCACTGACTTTTTCCCATGCATTGGCCCCCGAGCCACTCGGATGTGAGACAAATCTCCCTACAATGGCCTTTCCCCCATTGTCTGTACAGTTTAATGGATGCTGGCATGTTGGAGGTTACCCATGAGTCAAAATCCGCTTTCCATGCTTCCTCTTGACACCCCATTGAAGCCACTCATTGTGTGTGCGTCCGGGTGTGAAGTCCAGCCCCGTGTGGTCCTGCGCTTGTGCCGCCTGCTTTGCAGCTCCTTTGCACTGACCCATCGAGTGCTGTTTTGAAATGCTTACGTTATATAAACCTAAAAGAAAATGTAAAAATAAATAAATAACCCCACATAAAAAAAACCCCATACGATCTGTATTTGTATATACACGTGTCCGTACTAGTATACCTAAATAAAAATGAAAGATTTTCATCATTTTAATTGGAGCCCTCCTTCTACTTCTTTGTTCCTTGAATGACGCCTTTATTTCAGGGGCTACTTTTACTCTGCTGATTTTTCAAAATCTGTGTGGACAGAAAAGAGACAGGACACACATCAGAGAAGGCCTGAGAAGTTCAAAGAATGCAGGGTTAGACATGGCCCTGTAGCTCGGCCCAGTCCAGGTATTCTGATGAGAAAATGGTGAGATTTCAGCCATTCTCTGTACGTGAGCCTTAAAATATGACAAGCCCTGCATCTTATAATGACTATGAAGTACCCGAGCTCATAATAAAGTATGTTCTTTTACTTTGCCTATGTTTTTTCATCCCATAAAGAAAAAGACATAATAAGCTTTTTTCCCAGCAAACATCTTAAACTTCTGAAAGAGATAAAATGACCATTATAGTAATAATCCCTTCAGTATAACCCAAAGCCACAATTCTTACTATCAAGAAAGAATTAACTTACCACTGTGTGACCTTGGGCAAGTCACACCCTGGCCAATAACTGACAGGGTTGTATAACTGATTGGCTTGATTTTCTGGATATTGCCCTTGCTGGGTACTCTCACGCCCATTTTGCATCTGGGTGATGAGAGTTTTTGTCTCTGATGATGACATCGCTATAAACACAACTTGAAAATTTTATCTGTAGAGGGAAAACGTCTTAAATATCTGATATAATAGACCCGTAATGCATTTCAAGACTTGGCTTTAATTACACCATGTTAACATTAAACTCACTGAAGGCTTTTTATTATACTTAATTATTTGACAGGACACTAAACAGTAATTATAACTTACTATAACCCTTTTTGCTAATGAAGAATGACAGCTTTATAGAATGAGGAATAACTTATATTAAAAAAAAAGATGTACCGGACCACCTACTTGATCGTTTAAACCAGAACAGCATGACGTTGTCATTATCATCATCACCATCATCATCAAAAGCATTTAAGCGATCATGCCATTGTGCTCAGTGCTGTGCAGAATCAAGTTTATGTTTATAATCTGTAATTTCAAAGTTTACAACATACGGCCAACATGTGTGAGCAAAATAGAGTACCAGTTTATAAAGTAGAAAAATATAAAATTCAAACATTTACATCATGCATAAATAAGTGGGGAGATAGATGTTTTTTAATAAAGTGAATGAGGGGAAAAGTTGGGGATTTTAAGATCAGGAAGCTAAGAGTTAAAGGAGATCACCTTTACAAATAAAATGAGGTTAAGAGCTTCTGACAAAATAGAAAATGGTTAGTTAAAAACCATTGTAGTCTGTAAGCGAATGGTGCAGAGCATGGAGTCAGTGTTCATAGTAGCTACAAAGCTAACTGCAGAAATGAGAAAACCCAAAACAACATCTGAGTGTCACTGAAGCAAATTATGAGGATACTTGTCCAGAGACATCACCATCGTACACTAAGGAAGTAGAGGAATTGCTGAAAAGATGACAACTTCAGATTTTGCTTTAAAGAATAATCAGATAGCTGCTCCTGAAGCTGTGACTGCAGGTACACCAAGTCATGAGATGTCCAGGATCTTACCCAGGTAAAGGCTCCCTAACACACAGAAGGAATACAATGCAAAATTGGGGAATAAGATCATTTGAAAGTGACTGTGAGTCCCTGATTAAAAGGCCAGTTCCCAATAGACAATGTTGCACACTCTAATGGGAAGGCATGCCAGACCAAAGGGGGACTATGAGCAGTGTTGCATGAACCACACTTAATTTGCTTGGTAACGAAGTGTTTGGAATATTTGAGTCATCTAAGGTGCTATATGAAAAGAACCATAGGGTAAATTTTGGTGAATAAAACACAGATCTGTATTTGAGTCTCTTATCCCAGGGATAATGATGAGAATCTTTTACCTCATTATAGGAATACTATATATAAAAAAGCCTAAGATACTGGCCAACTGGCCAGTAGCTATGACGCACACTGACCACCAGGGGGCAGATGCTCAACACAGGAGCTGCCAAGCTGTGGTGACTTGGCAGCTGCAGTTCTCAGGTACCACACCTGGAACCAGAGAGGAGGGAGCCCGATTCCGGTGTGCATCACCCAAGAACTGCCCTCTTGCAATCCGGGACCCCTCGGGGGATGTTGGAGAGCTGGTTTCGGCCGGCCAGATCCCCACAGGCCAGGCCAAGGGACCGACCCCACCAGTGCACGAACCCGTGCACCAGGCTTCAGGTGTATATATATATATATATATATAATCTAGGTGTCATTAGAAAAACTTCAAGAAAATTCTGATAAGTTGCCAACTGACCATTATAAATTCTAACAGTTTCTTAGGAATTGTTTGCAAAACAGTGACTTAGAGATTGTTTGCAAAGCTTAGTTTCACCTTCTGCTGATAACATAAGTATCTTTCAGGAAAGCATTGGCAAAAAAAAATGATGTGAAAAGCATTCTGATTTTGCACAGTCTCTCTGGAAAACAACTGCTTCTGAAATAATTAAAAATAACTAACCAGGCCAATACTCTCCATCAGTTTTTAATTTGATATATTCTGCTATGTTAGTCAAGTCGTTCAGGGGTTCAGTACATATGTGTGTGTTTTCTCAAAGCAGAGTTGTAACAGCTGATGGACCCTGTGAGCAGTAAATTTGCAATAATTGCATGTCCTTTTTTTATGTAGATGATAAATGAATGCACAGCTTTAAAAAAAAAAAAAAAGCAGGCAATTGCATTGCCTAAGGAATTGGTCAGAAGCATCACCATTGGCTTGGGAGAGAGGTGATTAGCCAAAGACTCTAAAAAAAAAAAAGAACAGAAAACCAAAAACCCCAGCATCTAAGTGAAAACATTGGGCTTGTTTTACGAATGCTGCTTTCAGGCAAGTCCTTGCCTCCTTTTCCCTTTCCAAACAGAATGCAGCTTCTAAGTCCTTCTTGCATAGAATTTTTGGAGCCACCCCTAACAGTAGGCAGAAGAAAAAGGACTAAAGGCCTCCTGTTCAACATATTGCAACACAGAGCCCCTTTGACGATTTCCATTCGAGACTATCACACACTTTTCCCAGGAACCTCGGGACTTGCTGCGAGTAAAACATGATTTCATTAAAAACACCTCTGCCTCCATTCTCAGTGTCCTGTGAGCTTTGCCATCTTACTCCTGGCAATGGCGTGATGCAGGCTCCACCCTGAGGGAAGGCCAGCAAGACAGTGCCGCTCACTTCCAATAAAAAGAACTTTCAGTTCCTCTTCTGTCTACTTTTTTACTCAGTTTAATTCCTAAATGTGGGCTTTTCTGTAACATTAATAAAAGAAACCTTTTGAGCAATACAACTAATAACACCCTGAGATGGGGATGTTACCACTCGAGCTACGGTGGGGACACGGGAGGACCTGACAATTGGGGGTAAAAGCACCACCTCAGGGATGCTGTCAGTCAGAGTTGACTCAGAAGAATTCAATCTAGTGGGTGGCTCTCTGAGTCAACAACGTGCTTTGAAAATCCTGGATGTTAGTCATGATTATTCAAGCAAGAACTTCATGTCACTTGGTAACACACGGATGCTTGTCAATCTTGACAAGAACACAAAGGAAGGGACAAAAAAAAACCTCTAAGAGAGATTACAATGGGAAATAGAATAATACTTTTGCATGCTGTTTTGTTCGTAAGTGCGAGGGGTTCCCTCAAACTGCACGTATCATTTGAAATGCAGGTAGCCCAAGTCGTTTCCTTTCCTTCACAGCCATGAATCAAGACACTAAAATAAGAGAAAGAACGTGATTCTTCTTACACACATCTTAGAAAAAGCATTTTATCAACACCCTAGTATCCTCTCCTTTTTGTGTTCAGAGCTTGTTCTTTTGGATCAAAAACACACACAAAAAAAATCACACACACACACAAAATCACACACACACACACACACACACACACACACACACACACTGGAAAAACAACAATTTGTGTAGCACAGAGTGTGGAACACATTAATGCCTCTGAAATGCATGCGTTGCTTTACTAGATCTGGGCACATTTTCCGCAGCAGACAGAACAAGAAGATCTGTGTCTTTTTAAATGTTTTCCTAAAGACAGTGTGCCCGCCAGAAGGCTGGCTCCATTTGTTTCTCCTGCAGAGAGCCAGTGTGTTCCTTCTCCTGAAAGATGCAGGTACTTAAGCCAGTAATAGGCTTTGTGGTTTATGGAGAGTATTTCATCTGGAGATCTCACGGGCACGGAGAATAAAACACAAACGAGGGGCTCTTCCCCACAACTCCGGGAGGAATTAAAGCGAGAGGAGGATTGTCATCACTCTTCCCTGGAGAAACGGAGAAGAGAGCGACTTCACTCAGGTAGCCTAGGGAAAGGCCGGAGCCCGGCTGATCCGGGATTTGGACAGAGGCCCCGTTTCTGTGACTCTTCATTCCTCGGAGCTTGATTAAGAGCTCCGGCTGCAGGAAAACAAATGGAGTGTTTATCCCTTCTGCGAGGTTTCAAATGCACTGGAACTGGGAGCGGGGCACGGGGCAACTTCCCACATTTTCTCGTCTGTGAGTCCAAAGTTTTATTATCCAAGTGGACTTTTCAAAAGTCACTTTAATCCTGTAATTTCTCGGGAGATCCCTAATTTGCATGAATATTCCAACTTGTCTAAAAATTAGGAAGAATTGAAGAGGCAAAGATTTGTCTTGTCCCTTCTTTCCGTCGTTTCTCTGCGCTCCACACACACTCATTTACTTTTCCTAACAATATATCCACAGCACTTTTGTTCTTGGCATTGTCTCTGCTGAGCAGTGCAAGGGTACTGAGGGTCACTTTGGATACGTTTAAACACCAGGCTGATAACATCTAAGGCCAAAGGGCAAAAATGTAGTGGTTCAAAGAAGTCCCGCTAGGGGAAGGCCAGCCAAGCACTGCGGTGTTCACAGATCTGACCACACTGCAGAGACATTTCCAGAGCCCCCGATGTAAACGGGAAACTGTCTACCCTGGCAGGGAATACCCTTTGGCATTTTAGATCTTTGTCTTTTTCTCAACTCACCTGACTTTCCTACCAACGTTCTGAAATCAGGCAGAGCCATTGTTCCACCAAAGTGTGTGCCCCAAACTTTCTTCAGTGGTCCAGCTGGCTCAGGAGGAGAGCGCGGGCTCTGAGCACCGGAGGACTCCGTCTGTGCCTCTGAGGGACGACCAGTCTGGGCACGAGGTTCCAGGGAGTTGATAACAATTCACGTGCGTCTGTGACTTCCTTAAAGTCCCTCGTTCGGGTTGGTTCAGTCTGGACTGAACCCTGGTGCACATTACAAACGCTCGATTTGCTCTCACTTCAGAGTTTGAGGTTGCCACGAATTAGAGGGCCCTGCATTCTGTGTGGGTCTTCCCCATTCTACGCTCCCCGTCAGTATTCAACAAAGCCAGTTAATCTCCCCGGTAAGTGACAGCTCTGTCCCTTGTAACTGGCATGGAATCAATTTTTAAACTTGATTTGAGAAGTGAGAAGAGTATCAGGAATTCAGCACCAGCAGGTGGATTCATTAAAAGCTGCATCTGTTTTAGCTGGCGTCTGTTGGGCTGTCCTCGTCTCCTGGTTCTGGTTTGGTTTTGTGTCTTTTATCACCGATCCTGCCCACAAGACTTATTGTCTACTCTGTGTACTGAGGACACCAGGATCCTCTGCTGGGTTGTTCAAGGCAGGCTCAGACACTCCACTCTCTGCCCCAAACTGTGACAGCGCCACAGAGAGGAGGAAGAAAAGTGGATGAGCACTCTTTCCACAGAAATTGACCCAAACTTCCCAAAATGCTACTGGGACGCACAGAGATAGTGGAGAAGGCAGCAGAGGTGATTGTCACCAGGAAACCTAGTCGTTGTACACAGCAGATATATACAGCCGTTCGGAAGCAGTCCCTCAAGTACGGGGAAGTTTTTCTCTTAAGCAATATGGAAAGAACCACAGACAGACTTCAAAGGAATTATTCATATTTTGGTGGGAGATCTGCAAAATGGAAGATTGATTCCCTCCCCCTCCCCTACTGCCCCCCAATCAGTACACTATTTCTTCTGCTTCTAATCCCTCTCTCTGTCCTGATTAACTTTATAGATGACTATGTGAAGGGAGGTACGCCCAGGCAGGAAGAGGTCTTCACCCAGCACAATCCTGAACTTGGAGCAACATGACTGTGCTGCCCACTGTGGTCACAGAATCTTGGTGCGATTGTCATTGGGGACAATCCCTTGGGAAATCTACATGAGGACATGGAGCACAGTCATGTTACATGCCTGCCATCCCCTGAGGGGGATGGCCTATACCTCCTGCCCCAAACATTTCTGATGTCTGTCCACAGCCCTGAGGAAGACACAGGTAGTGGGAGGAGCTCACATGCTGAGGAGGGATCTCCAGCCTTCCCTCTAATGGAACAGGCCCAGGCCCCCTTGATACCAGAACACAAGTTTATATTCTTTCACAGCTTTTCCTGTGGATGCTCTGGGGACTTATTCTCTAGTTTCCTATGGTGAGTCACTCCAGGGTACTCGAGAGAACAGCTAAAATCGCGGCAAGTTTCTCATCTTAAAGTGAGGTTGAGCCTTGATTGGGACTGCGCACGTGTGTGTGTCCCTCCACAGGTCTCACATGAAACCTCAATCTCCTAGGAAGATATTTGGAGACAGGGTGCCTGAGAGGGGATTGGGTCACGAGGGTGGAGTCCTTATGATGGGATTAGTGTCCTTAGAAGCAGGAGAGAGCTTGCTTCTCCCTGCTCTCCAACATGTGAAGACACAGTGAGAAGAAGGCTATCTGTTTGCCAGGAGGAATTCCCTCACCCGGACCTGTCTGGCACCTTAATCTCAGCCTTCCCAGCTCTAGGATGATGAGAAACAAGTCTCCGCTGGTTAAGCAATGAGCCACATACACTGGACTCCATTGTGGTAGACCACTGACTTGCTGACTCTACCACAATGGCTCAATTCTTGCAGGTCAAGAAAAAAAAAAAAAAAACTGGAAAAGACAGAGGGAAAGTGAGGTATATCATGTCTAGAATCCAGAATCCTTTACTATTCCGCCTTGTTGGCAAGTAACCAATATAAAGTCACGTACAGACTGCAAGTGACTCTACTTCATCTAGAACTAGCCCCAGGAAAGAAAAGTATAAAGATTCACTAATTCTGTGAGCTATCAGGTCTGGAGCACCCACTATAGGCCAGAACTTGTGCTGAGCACTAATAGGTATTTTAAACAGGAGACTGGCTTCACTCAGGTAAAGCTCTCAGTCATAATGGGGCTAGCCACATCAGTTATGGAGCTTGCCATATCCACAGTCCCTTCTAAGGAAAAGAAAGGAAAGCACATAATGTATCACATCATACATCCATGGGTCATGGCTGACTGGACAGAGAGTGGGCACCGGACTCAGAGGCGGCCAATCCGCAGGCTAGTCAGTGTCCTAGAGGTATGTGTTCTGGCAAGGAGAATTCATCTCTGCCATCGCCTGCTACCTAGTGATTACCCAGGACAATTAGTACATCCTCCCTGAGAGGTCATATAAATGAACTAGAGGTCCAGTGCATGAAATGGGCAGTCGGACATCCCTCTCACAATCCAGAACTGCTGACTCCCAACTGCTCACCTGCCTGGCTTCCTGATTGCCCCTAACCGCTTCTGCCTGCCAGCCTGATCACCCCCTAACCACTACCCTGCCAGCCTGATCAATGCCTAACTGCTCCCCTGCCAGCCTAATTGCCTCTAACTGCTCTCCCCTACAGGCCTGGTCAATCCTAACTGCCCTCCCCTGCAGGCCTGGTCCCCCCCAACTCCCCTCCTCTGCATGCCTGGTCCCGCCCAACTGCCCTTCCCTGCAGGCCTGGTCCCTCACAACTGCCCTCCCTTGCAGGCCTGATCGCCCACAACTGCCCTCCCCAGCCAGCCATCTTATGGCAGCCATCTTGTGTCCACATGGGGGCAACCATCTTGTGTGTTGGAGTGATGGTCAATTTGCATATTGCCTCTTTATTATATAGGATAAGTGAATCTTTGAGTCAGAAGAAAGAGGGGTAAACAAAAAAGAAACAGATACACAGAAAAGCCCTCACTTTGGCCTGCTCAGCTCCATAGAGCTGCTCCCTTAAACCCAGAATCACTTTCTAGTTCCAATCACTGTGACGCCTGGTCATTATCTGGTTTCTACTCCATGATTAGCACAGGCATCCTTAAAATAAGTCCTCATTATTTGAGTTAGCCTGAGTGAATCACAGTTCCTCGCAAGCAAAATAGTCTATTAAACAAATATGATAGGATCAGAGGGCTATGAAGAAAGTGCAGTGGGAGCACAGAGGGAGTAATTAACACTGCTGGAATTTTAAAAACCCGATTCTGAATTTCAGTGTTACAGTACTGAAGAAATTTGCCATATTTCAAAGGTTACTACATCTACATTGACACAGTAAATGGTACATAATGACACACTTGATTTTCTTGAAGATTCAGACTTTTTTTTTAATGGGGTAAAATATAAAATAGTGAAGACAGCCCCCTTTCCCTGCTGATATCCCGTATGAGCTGGCACAGGGAGGAGTTATAAGAATCAGACTCTAATTAGATAGTGTTTGCAATGGGCCAGCAAACAATGACACAGATGCCAAACACCACCACAAATGAGCTCGGGGATCAACAGTGGAGAAAAAGGACCCACTAATCCACCGAAGAAACCTTCAGTGGAGCCCTTTCCCATCCACGGGTGTCATTTCCTGACAGCGATGTACAGTAGCAGCCGCCTAATACTTGGAGAGGTGGTAACTCCTTTCTGCTTAGCATAAGCCCCTCAGGGAAAGCAGAACTTGCTGAGCAGTCTCGGATGTTCCCAGTATTTTCTGGCACCTGTTAGCGGTAGGAAATGCCTCTCATTACCAAGCATAAATGCTGTCAGCAATGGCATGGAGGCATGGTACACGCGTGCAGGCAAGAGCCACAGAACATACTGGTGTCTCTCTACAAGCTCATGCCGCTTAAACATTCCTTTTCAGCAGTGAGAATTCTTAAGCTGAAAGAAACGTTTTAAGGTTTGAATGTGCGGTGCAAAACAAAAAAATCCCCCCACTGGTTCAAACCTGCGTGCCCTGCTGGGCGGGGTGGCAGTGGGAGGCACATTATCCCATTTCCACGTGGCCGCTGCAGAGGTCTGCTGGGTTCTTGTACTCCCCTGAAAAGCTCTCAGGACTGATGGAGAGGGCACAGTTTAGATAAACCGGATTAGAAGGAAAGAGAAAGATGGATATAATTCTTCCTTAGACACTAAAAGTGGGATGGCCATCTGCTCTAATAAGTCCAACAAAAGGGCCATGCTTATCTCCACTCCAACCTGACGTCAGTAATTATGCACAACTTGAGAAGTCCCTGTTAACCTAAGCAGGGGTTTATCCGGCCTTTGTGGGCTCCTGGATGAGTCCATTAGCAATGCAGCTCTCAGATTCCCTCTCTTGTACTACAGCGTTTACCCTTATCGTCAGCTCGACACAAAAGCACTGTCTAGACAAAGCTGAGGAATGTGTGGCTCTTCACTCCCAGGGAAGGCCTCTCCTGCTTATTTCTTTAATTATTATGTAATTCTGCATTTGTTTCCAGGTTAAAATCAGATATCATGGAGGAGGAGAGCCACCCTGCAGCTCCTGGGCTCTGGTCTCATTAACCACGTTTCCTCAAACCTCTGGTACTTCAGCGAAGTTTTGCCAAGTGGCTAATGAAATGCACACAATTGCAAAGTGTTATGAATATTTATGATGGTTTAATGATGGGATTTTTTTTTTTTTTGCATCCATGAATAATAAAGATTCTAACAAGAACAGATAACGAGATGAGGACAAAACAGTAAAATGGTTAATACAAGAACTGCTCTTGGAGGAACCCCACTGAGAACAGCAGGAGCTGAGGGCCTCTCCTCTCTCCACCAGAACCAAGTACAAAGCAGGGGCACAGGGGTTAACTCATATCACCCCTGCCCCTTTTTAATAGATATCTTCAGCTAAAATAGGCATTTTATCCCTACTTTGTGCCTAAGCTCATGTTCTCCTCTGGAGGTAAAAGAGGCTCACAGTGACAGATACCCTTGTAAAGGGACCTTCCACTTCTAAGAACAGTATTTATTTCAGCCTTGGGTCACCAGCAACATATGCTGCTTTGCCCTTTCTAGTTAAAAAGCACTTGATCGCCGCTGATAACTCACAGACACCAACCTCAACTTCGGGAAGGCCTTTCAGCAGAAGTTTCTAAAAGATGAATGGCAAAGTTGTTATCCCCATCAACATTTCATGAATTTAAGCAAATAAGCTGCCGTGTAGTGATACACTATGATCCCGTTGGCTCGTCATCTCTTGAAGTCAGCCTTGGGAGCATGCTGCCTCTCACATGAAAGCCCTCGCAGTGACTCAAAGGACAGACACCGACATAACGGGGTCAAGGAGCTCTGGCTAGCTGCCACCTTTGGCTCCTGTGAGGCAAACTTTCCCTGATATCCCAATATCATTCATTCATTCATTCATTCATTCGTTCATTCACGTTTATTGAGCACCTATTATGCGCCCCAAATGTTCTAAGCCTGTCTGACTCATCTATGAAGAAGAGAAACAGGGTTCTGCTCTCAAGAACTTAACAAATTCATAGGTGGAGGAATTAGAAAAAAAAATAAGCAAAACAAATTAGTGAATGGTGGGTCCTTGGTAAAGTGACTCAGGCAACAAGAAAATAGGACTTCTACATTTATCTTGATAAGGACTTGCTTAATGTGATCAATATAAAAATTCTAGAAAAGTTGTGTGAAAATCTAATAATATTTTTAAAGCCCTGAGGAGTGTGCATTGTGAGTATGTGCGTGTCTTTAATAAAATCACACCGTGAATCCCTTCCTTAAGTAATGATCACCATGTCCTGCTTTATCTCCTTTGGGAATCTGGGATATGCAGATATAAGTGTCCATTCTTAATGAATTATCTTTGGGATAGAAAATCTTTAGTATCAAACCATAATATTGCCTAATATTTGGTTAACCCCTGCATTGGAAGTGCACAACCATGCTCTTAATTCTACTAAGGCAAATTAATGGGAAAGCAATTCTCATCTGGAAACTCATTTAAAGAATAAATTAGGTGCAGAGAAAGAATGTCCAAAAGGCCCCTCTGATTCCTTTACTTGCTCTCCATCTCTGTATTCCTCCCCAGTACTCTCACACAGTCCAACCTCCTTGCCTGCCAATTTTATTAAAGCCTGCTGTGCGGGAATTTCCTTTCTTTGCTTTATTAGCTACCACAACAACCCCGTTAACGTGATTTTTCACACATTTTTTCTTCCTGTGTTCTGCATCTCTGTGAAATTTCATCTCCCTGACTCACCGTTAAGTCTTCCCCATCTGAAATCACACTCACTCATAATCTAGAATAAAGTACAAAAAGAGGAAGTCACAAACGGAAACAGACCAAAGGCTTTCTCCCTCCAATTACTCAGACATTAAGCAAAAGCTACATGGGAATTTTCCAGTCAACCAAGACTAAGTGAGTGCCCACATCCAAGGAATAGATTAATCTTGGCATACACCACACCGCATTCCAGAGCACTTCTCCCTTAATGGAGCACATACATCTGTCTAGATATTAAAATCCAGGGAACCGATGATAGGTGTTTCATAGAGCAAAAAGAATAATTGAAAACTGGATTCCCACAAGATAGACCCTGAATTGCCTCCCCATGGAATTAGAAGCAGAACTAGAAGAGGAAGGCAAGCCCTATAGAAAGGAGACTAAGAAGTGGCCTTGGAAGAAAAGTCTCTGCTCATGCCATCCTGCTAACAGAAAACCCTCAAAAGTTTCTTAGATGAGATAAGCAGCCTTCTATTTTTTATCATACAAAACAAAAAGCTTAATCATCCCCCAAAAGCTATAATCCAGGGGTCCTCAAACTTTTTATTTTTTATTTTTTTAAAGTATATTTTATTGATTTTTTACAGAGAGGAAGGGAGAGGGATAGAAAGCTAGAAACATCGATGATCGACCAGCTGCCTCCTGCACACCCCCTACCGGGGATGTGCCCGCAACCAAGGTACATGCCCTTGACCGGAATCGAACCTGGGACCTTTCAGTCCGCAGGTCGACGCTTTATCCACTGAGCCAAACCGGTTTTGGCAAGTCCTCAAACTTTTTAAACAGGGGGCCAGTTCACTGTCCCTCAGACCGTTGGAGGGCCCGACTATAGTTTAAAGAAAACAAAAAAAAACTATGAACAAATTCCCATGCACACCGCACATATCTTATTTTGAAGTAAAAAAACAAAACGGCAAAAACACCTGCATGTGGCCCGCGGGTCGTAGTTTGAGGATGCCTGCTATAATCTATTCAGGTACATCCTAATTCTAACATACCTAATTCCAAAGGATCAGGAGCCCCAACAATAATATACTTGTGCACCACGTCCAGTCATAGTTCACAGGATGGAAAAATTGTCACAATTGTTAAGACCAAGAGCAGGCATTCAGGCTTGACATCTGCTTCTGACTAGTGCACCGTGGTTCCAGTTGGTTAGTTGGAGGTTCTTGCATTGTGTTAAGAGCTGTGTGTAACACTTAGCTGGACATGACTTCTACCTACTACAAGGACTTGATGCCTAAATCCACAGATAAAACATCTATGACAGAGATTGGAGGAAATTAACTAATTAAACTGGGCTGTGAAGTTATGTGCAGTCAGAAGTCAGGTGAAAGGGAGACTTCCTATTCACTTGCTCCTTTTATCTCAGCTTACAAAGTTAATTAATTAAATGAAACATTACCAAGTAGCATCATAACGGCTAATTGTGGTTCCTTTGACCCCAAACATGTGCTTTGAGATCTTAAAAGATGGGAAATCTGAAATAAAGGAATTTGATGGTATCCACAGAAATCACATAAGACAGGCTCAGAATGACAAATGGTTCGCCCTGATTTCTTAAGAGAGCATCTTAGTTATATCTGAACTTGCTATGTTCCTAAAAATCAAGGAAGGGATGCTGGTTTCTGTTAACTTCTCGGTATGATTTAAGAGATCAATGGCTTTGGAATCAGAAAAACATGAGTTTGAATCCTTAGTGTAGGCCATCTACTTATAGAAAAATATTCCTCTGCTTCTTCACTCATAAGGGTCTGGTAAGGACACCTTCTCTTAGATGCAGTTATTGCAAGAGTTATCTGAGATATTTTATGTCAAGTACCAAGCATTGCAATTGGCTCATGGTAAATGCTCAATCATAACTGTCACCCATAAGAACATTTGAAACAAAACCTAGGAAATAATTGAACATAGTAACTTCCTCTTCCTAATTTGCCTTTTAGTGCTTATCTTCTCCTGTTTTCTCTTTCCTTAACCTGAGCTGCAAATGCTTAGTTTTCCCAAATTCTACCCTGATCCATATCACTTGTCATACTCCCTAAGAATGGAGGAAATGATGAAAATGTTCCTGTCTGACAGAATCAGGAAGTTTCCATAGATGATACTCCCGAGATGACAGCTTTATAAAAAGATATCTATCAGAATGCATCCCTCCACATTAGTCTCTTGCTTCTGAACAGCCCTATGGAGGCCACACACACACTCCCAACATTGTCACCTTTGCTTAAACAACTTTTTAAAGCACCCCCTTTTTGTAATTGCTTTGAGAATCTTTTCAATGTCCTCAGTGATGATCAATTTTTATACTTTGAAGGTGCATTTAATTTTTGGAAATAGCCCCAAGTCCTCGAAAGCAAAACTGACAAGTACAGAGGATGATCTAATTGGGTAGTACAAGTGAGATGTAAGTTGTAAAGCACCAATATAATTTTCTTCCATGAATTTTAAGCATTTCTGAGAGAAAGTCCAAAGATATTTTGAATTAATTCAGAATTTCTGGAATCAATATGATTTCTAAAGTTATTATTTTGAATGACAACTATGTTGACTAACTCCTTTTGTGTTTCTTTAAAATACTCACAGTCATCAGTCATTATTTTATAGCCACTCCTGATAGACCCAGAAATGGTAACATTTCTCACATCTATAATATACCAAGAAATGAAAAATGTGGGGGAAAAAATTTGAATACATATTTTTATTGATTTCAGAGAATGGAGAGGGAAAGAGAAATAGAAACATCAATGATGAGAGAGAATCATTGATCAGTTGCCTCCTACAGCCCCAGCTTTGTCTGTAAGGTCGTTCGGCTGTCCAGTCTAATTAGCATATTATACTTTATTATAGACTAGAGGCCTGGTGCATGGATTTGTGCACCAGTGGGGTCCCTCAGTGTGGCCTGCAGGGATCCAGGGAGGAGCTGCTCCGACTCATCCCGGCTCCGCTCATCCTGGTGAGCTGAGCGGGGCTCCTGCTATGGGAGCTCACTGACCACCAGGGGTCAGCTCCTGCAGTGAGCTTCTGCCCCCTGCTGGTCAGTGCGCATCATAGCTACCAGCCGGTCGTCGGGTCGTAATGGTCACTTAGGCTTTTATATATATAGTACCTATAATAATAAAAGTGTAATATGCTAATTAGATCCAACAACCAAATAACCTTCTGGATGACCTTCTGGATGAAGCCGCGGCTGTGAGGGCAGAGGCGAGCTGTCGCAGCTGCGACAGCTGAGCTCCTTGCACAAATTTCATGCATCGGGCCTCTAGTAGATAATAATGAAATATTACTCAGTAATATATAAGGAAGAAATCTTAGCATTTGTGACAATATGAATAAACCTATGGAGTATTATTCTAATTGACATGTTAGAAAAAGACAAATACCATATGATTCACATATGTGGAATCTAAAACAAAACAAACAAACCAACAAAAGAAAAGAGAACCAGACTCATAGATACAGAGAACAGATGGTTGCCAGAGGGGACCAGGGGTAATGGGTAAAAAAAGTTGAAAGGGAATAAGAGGTACTAAGAGGTACTAACTTCCAGTTATAAAATAAGTAAGTCATGGGAATGTAATGTACAAAACAGAGAATATAGTCAATAATATCCTAATAAGTTTGTGTGGTGCCAGATGGTTACTAGACTTATCACGGTGATCACTTTATAAGGTATATAAATGTTGTACACCTGAAACTAATATAATGTTGTATGCCAACTATACTTTAATAAAAAAATAATGAGAAATTGAAGGCAAAAATAATCACAACACCCAACTTGTTACCCACAAGGGACCTCCTACAAGACAATGAGCACATTTTTTTTAGCAGAAACTTTGTAGGACTAAAGAAAGTGACATGATATATTCTTCTTAAGCAAACCAAATTCAACAATACATTAAAAGGATCCTACACCACGATCAAATGAGACTTATTTCTAGGATCCAAGAATAGTTCATCATCCTCAAATCAATCAGTGTGATACACCACATTAAAATAAATGATAAAAAATTATGTGATCATTTCAAAAGACAAAGCATTTGAGAAAATTCCACATTAATTTATGATAAAAATTCAACAAAATGAGTATAGAGAAAACATACCTCAACATAATAAAGCATATCTGACAA
The DNA here is from genome assembly GCF_027574615.1 of Eptesicus fuscus. Lineage (NCBI taxonomy): Eukaryota > Metazoa > Chordata > Mammalia > Chiroptera > Vespertilionidae > Eptesicus > Eptesicus fuscus. Next base: position 50,939,288 of record NC_072476.1, read on the forward strand.
GTCTATAGCTAACATCATATTTAATAATGAAAAGCTCAAAGCTTTCCCTCTAAAATCAAGAACAAAACAAGGATCTCCACCACTGGCAATTTTATTCAACACAGTTCTAGCCAGAGTAATTAAGGATGAAAAATAAATAAAAGTCATTCAAATTGAAAAGTAAGAAAAAAAAGTTAATATTTGCAGATGACATGATATCACATATAGAAAACCTTAAATAAGCCACCAAAAAAAATGTTAGAACTAATTAACAAATTCCAAACAATTGAAGGAGACAAAAACCAATATTCAAAAATCTATTGTGATTTTATACTCTAATGACAAGCTATTAGAAAGAGAAATTAAGAAAACAAAGATATTGTAATTGCATCAAAACAAATAGAATAAAATGCCTAGGAAAAAATTTAACCAAAGAAATGAAAAACCTGTACACTGAAAACTATGACAGTGAGGAAAGAAATTGAAGAAGACTTAAAATATACAAAGATATCCTATGCTTATGAGCTAGAAGACTAATGTTGAAATGTTCATAGTACACAAAACAATTTACAGAATTCAGTAGAATATCAAAATTCCAATGGCATTTTTCACAGAAATAAGACCAAAAAAATCTTAAAATTGGCTTAAAACTAAAAAAGATCCTGAATAGCCAAAGCATTCTTGAGAAAGGCAAATAAAGCTGGAGATACCGTGCTTCCTAATTTCAAACTACTGTATATTGCAAAGCTATAGTAATCAAACAGTGGTAATGGCATAGAAACAGACACATCTATAATAATAAAAGCATAATATGCTAATTAGACCAGACATCCTTCCGGAAGACCTTCCAGATGAAGCCAGAGCTGCGAGGGAAGCCCGGGTCTGGGTGCCTGCTGATGGCTGGAGGGAAGCTCGGGTCCCGGGTGCCAGAGGGAAGCCGGTGCCAGCAGCCTGGGGGAAGGAAGGCCTACTCTTGTATGAATTTTGTGCATCAAGCCTCTAGTAAATCAATAAAATAAAGTGGAGAGCCCAGAAATAAATTTACATATATGGTCAATTAAGTCAGAACAAAGCAACAAAGAATATATAATGGGAAAAGTTCTGTCTATTCAGTACATTGTGTTGGGAAAACTGGACAGCTGCATGCAAAGAATGAAATTCTGCCACTATTGTACATTGTATACAAAATTTAACTCAAAATGGATTAAAGATTTGAATGTAAGACATGAAATCATAAAACTTCTTGAGGAAAACATAGGGATAAGCTTCTTGACATAAGTCTTAGCAATGATTTTTTTTTGGATCTGACACCAAAACAAAGACAACTAAAAGCAAAAATAATGAAATGGGATTACATCAAACCAAAAAGCTTTTGAACAGCAAAGGAAACTATCAACAAATGAAAACGCAACCTGTGGGATGAGAATAAATATTTGTAAATCATATAACTGATAAGGGGCTAATATGTAAAATATATTAAAAAATCATTAGTAACAAAACCCCCCAAACAATTTAAAATATGGGTAGCGGACCTACAGACAGCCAACAGGTACATGAAAAGGTGCTGAACATCACAAATCATCAGAAAAATGTAAATCAATACCACAAATACCGTGTGATCTCACTTATATGTGAATTTTAAGAAGATCATCAATCTCATCTCCACTCCCCCCAATTCATAGATACAGGTGTGTGAGGGGTGGGAAAAATGTGTCAAGGTAGTTAAAACTGTACAATCTTCCATTTATAAAATAAGCAAGTCTTGGGATGTAATATACCATATAGCATTGTGACTATGGTTAATAATACTGTATTGTATATTTGACAGTTATTAAGAGAGTAGATGTTAAAAGTACTCATCACAAGAAAAACAATTTTGTTACTGTTCAGTAAAGGATGCTAACTAAACTTATTGTGGTGATCATTTAACTATATATATATATGTGTCAACTTGTTATGTTGTACACCTGAAACTAATATTCTATGTCAATTATAACTCAATTAAAAATGCTATATGTTATAGTTGTGGTATTAACTATATTTTATTGTAATTTTATTCTTTCAAAATTGAGCACTCATATTGATGATTTGTGTACAGTATTTACCGCAAATTTCAATCATTGCACCTGTTTGATTATCATATCCCACCAGTGAACCATAAAGGAACAGGAACACAATTTTATCTATACATTTCCAACTGGCCTTTAGTTCTCCCCTTGTTTCCCTGGCATCAACTAACTTTCAAGACACTACTATGTGCCAAGTCTGTCCCTCATGTTATCTCCATCATCTGCATAATAACATGTTAGAGGTGGAAATTGAGCACAAAAATCTGGTCCTTTGCTCAAAGCTTTCTGACATGGAAGGAGTAGAGCAAATGAAGCCAACTGTGTGTGAATACAAGTCCATGATCTACAAAGAAGCCCTTGTGACTCAATTGGGTTGAGCAAAAGCCATGAATTGGCCTCTGCCAAGGTTACAATTGAACAAGGGGAAGAGGCTATAGTGTTATATAACCAATCAAAGAGTTTAAAGACTGCAAATGACATAGTCTTTAAACTTGTGAATTTGAACATGTCCTCCGCTTGCTCCTTCAGGTAGCATTTTCCATGTGCATTTCTGGCAGTCAACTCTGATTTTTTTTAAGAGTTTACCATTTGGTTCTTCATTAACCCCAGTTTGTTAGGGTAAGCAGGGAAATGCAAAAGAGAGAAACTAAAAAATATTACCTTATAGTTGTTTATCCCTAAGTACTATATAATTCACACCAACACACTAAATATTAGGACACTTTTTTTTGACATCTTCCTTTAACAAGAATTCCTTCTGTCTCTTTTCACTTACATAAACTATAATTTTCTTCTCTGTGTGGGTTTGTCTACAAGCACAGAATTTGATTATTTAGAAAAGTACCCAATTTCTTCATTTACTTTCATATGTATAAAACTCAATTGGCAATTTAAATAAGGATTTTTTTTTTAAACTCTGAAAACTGGTGTTTAATTTGGGCATTTTGCCAGCTTCCTTTGTTTGTTGTTATCCATGATAATCTAGTGTCCCATTACTGTGAAAAATTAAGGGTTGCCTAATCATGAGAGACTAATGAGCAACAAACATGCTCAATTGGCTGTTTTTAATACAGCTGAGAATGAAGAATGAACTATATTCATGATTATGGGACCAAGTGTTTCATTCCATATCCTATATAATAAAGAGCTAATATGCTAATTAGACCAAACAGCAGAACAACCCAGACGATCTTCTGGACGAAGCTGGGGCTGCAAGGGACAAGCCCCTTGCATGAATTTTGTGCATAGGGCCTCTAGTATTAACTATAATTTAGATATTTTTAAAAAGTGAGAGAGACAACCAAGATGGCAGCATAGGTAAACACCTGAACTTGCTGCTGCGCACAACCATATCAAAACTACAACTAAAAGACAAAACGAATATCATCCAGAACCACGGGAAGGCTGGCCAAGTGGAAATTCTACAACTAGAAGGAAAGAGAAAAGTGCATTGAGTCTGATAGGAGGTGCAGAGGTGAAGTGCGGAGGTGTGGAGGTACGGAGGCACGCACAGAAGGGGCTGGCAACTGGGTACGCTGTTTGTTTGTTTTTTCAATCAGGAGGGAGATACAAGCTCCCAACTGCTCTGAACTCCAGTTCTGAGCGAGACTCTGGGGACCCAGACTCATACCTCATATAGAGAGAAACTGGACTGTCTGGCATCAGGCCGGAACACGAGGACAGCTTTCTCTCAGAGGTGCTTGCAGCGATCATTGTTCCTACATGGTGCTGCGGGACACATAGACCGGGGGGGGGGGAGGGGGGGTGCCTTTTTGGGGTAGGGCTGATCGGCAGCCATTGCTGTTTGTTCCGCCCTGGGGATTCCCGGAGACCCTGCCCCACCCAATTTACAACCCCACCCAAGCTGTGCGCAGAGGTTTTTGCATACGAATAGCCTGGCCTTTCTCTGCCTAAAAACCTGTCAAACTGCAGCTGGGTAAGAGAGCCCCAGATCCTCCAAAAGAAAGCCCAAGGCTGGACAGCAGCTTGCATTGCTTCACAGCTGGGCCACATCTGGGCACCTCCAAACCCCAAAGAGGAGGAATCTGCAGATCTCTCTGTAGCTCTTGCTGGGTGGCCTCAGGCAGTGGCTGACTTTGCACCTCCTTGGAGATCCAAGAGCCAGTGTACCCAGTGGTCAGAGTGAGACCATCCAGATTACAACTCTTCACATCCATTAGAGACACACTCAAGGGGCAGACTCAGTGAGCGCCAAAGCCCCATTGAAGCAAGTCCTGCCCCATAAGGGTGTCTCCAGCACAGAAGTTCTCCCATTGCAGACACAACTGGTCCTCACAGCCAATTGGCCTGGAGGTCAATTCCTCCCAGTGATACCAACAGCAATCAAGGCTTAACTACAAGACTGTGCACACAGCCCACCAAGGGGTGCACCAAGAGTGTCCACCTCAGGTAATTAGGGAGGCTGAGCCAGTGGGCCCTATAGGACACCTAGCACAAAAAGCCACTCTATTAACACAGGGAAGCAGCCAAAATGCGGAGACAAAGAAACAGGTCACAAATGAAAGAAATGGAGGAAAGCAAAATACTGGATGTAGAGTTCCAAACCACGGTTATAAGGTTACTCAAGAATCTTCTAGAAACCTCTGAGAAATATAGTAAGACCCTCAAGGATATGAAAAAAGACCAACTAGAAATTAAGCATACACTGACTGAAATAAAGAATAATATTCAGAGATCCAACAGTAGACTAGAGGATCCCAAGAATCAAGTCGAAGATTTGAAATATGAAGAAGCAAAAAAACACCCAACTGGAAAAGCAAAAAGAAAAAAGAATCCAAAAATATGAAGATAGTGTAAGAAGCCTCTGGGACAACTTCAAGCATACCAACATCCAAATTGTGGGGGTGCCAGAAGAAGAGAGAGAGCAAGATATTGAAAACCTATTTGAAGAAATAGTGACAGAAAACTTCCCCTACCTGGTGAAAGAAATAGACTTACAAGTCCAGAAAGCACAGACAACCCCAAACAAGAGGAATCTAAAGAGGACCACACCAAGACACATCATAATTAAAATGCCAAGATAAAATGACAAAGAGAGAATATTAAAAGCAGCAAGAGAAAAACAGTTAGTTACCTACAAGGGAGTACTCATAGGACTGTCAGCTGATTTCTCAACAGAAACTATGCAGACCAGAAGGGAGTGGCAAGAAATATTCAAAGTGATGTAATAGCAAGAACCTACAACCAAGATTACTCTACCCAGCAAAGCTATCATTTAGAATTGAAGGTCAGATAAAGAGCTTCACAGATAAGAACAAGCTAAAGGAGCTCATCACTGCCAAATCAGTATTAGATGAAATGCTGAAGGGTATTCTTTAAGAAGAGGAAGAAGAAGAAAAAGGTAAAGATAAAAATTATGAACAACAAAGTGACAACATATACATATCTATCAAAAAGTGAATCTAAAACTCAAGTGAATAAAAAATCTGATGAACAGAATAAACTGATGAATATAATAGAATCAGGGGCATAGAAAGAGAGTGGACTGAAAATTCTCAGGGGGAAGGGAGTGTGGAGGTGTGGGAAGAGACTAGACAAAAATCGTACAACTACAGACGAGGACAGTGTGGGGGGGTAAGGGCATGGGGTGGGGTGGTAACTAGGTGGAGGGGAGCTGTGGGGGGGGGAAGAGGAACAACTGTAATAATCTGAATGATAAAGATTAAAAAAAAACTAAAAAAAAAGTGATGGAGAGGGCTAACAAAGAAGACTGGGCTTGAACATAATTAAAGTAGGTGGATGATTGTCAGGGAGCTTGCATTTTTAAAAGTACAGCAGAAACTTCTAGTCCCCTATCCAAAATGATTCTCTCATTTTTGCTTAATATCAAAACCCCTGACATTATTTAGGACAGAAATATTCCTAACAAAAGAGTTATTTGGAGAACTGCTGAGGAAACACCATAAAAGGAAGACAGCCAGCTAGGATTCATTTATACCACCTGAATTGGTATCCTGAGCCTGAGTTTCCAATGTGGCGGCGGGGGGAGGTGGGGGGTTCCTCTGCACCGCCAACAAGCAATTCTCAGACACCAAAAGGGTGTCCAAGAATTCAGCTAAATTCTGACACTATCTGCCCAGAGATAACTTCAGATCCTACAGCTTAAGGGGTCAGTCCTGCATCCCTCGCCCAGCACTTCAGATGCCAGTCACAAACCCAGGCTGTTACCTGTTCTTCTGACCAACTGGAGAGAAATTAGAGGTTCCTAAGACCCTTTCCATTGGCAACTTAATTCAGACACCAGTCCAGGTTCTCAAGATCTCCTTAGGTTCAAATAACTTGCTACAGCAGGTCACAGAACTCAGAGAAGCATTTTAATTACTAGATCACCAGTTTATTATAAAAAATATATAACCCAGAAACAGCCAGAGGGAAGAGAAGCATAGGGCGGTGTATGGCAAAAGGGTTGGAAGCTCCCATGTCCTCTCCAGGTGCGCCCCTCTCCCGAAGTCATCATGTGTTCACCAACCCAGAAGCTCTTTGAACCATGACCTTTTAGGGTCTTATGGAGATTTCATTACATGGTCATGACCGATTAAATCATTGGCCTTTGGTAATTGATTCAACTAGTAGACCACCATCCCTCCTTGGAGGTGGGATTTGGAATTATGATAAGAGAGTTCCAATTCTCTAATCACCTGATTGGGTCTCCAGTCAACCAGGCCCCCCTTCTTACATATGGTCCAAATTTCATCTCATTAACATAACAAAAGACATTTTTATCACTTAGAAAATTCCAAGGGTTTTAAGAAGTCTGCCAGAAATGGGGGTGAAGGTCAAATATATATATATATATATATATATATATATATATATATATATATATATATTTCTTATTATAAGTCACAATATCACATCTCCACACCCTCCCCTATCTCTTCCCTGCCTAGATGTGGATATAATGACAGCATCCATCTTAGACCACAGGGTGAATCTGAGGATAAAAGCTATACTTTCAGCAAAAGAGGCAGAAATATAAAAGGGACTGCATCCCTGATAACCATGGAGCACCCACAACCCTGGACTGACTATTACTGGACTTCCTTTATGTGAGAGAAACCCACTTAATTAAGCCATTGTTATTTCTAGTCTCTGTTAATAGCAAACAATTCCTAACTGATATCTCTAATACTCACTATGGTCTAAATTTAGAAGGCAATGGGTCTTGTTAGTCTTCAACTTTGATCTCTACTGAAGTGCAGTCACCTGGTAGAGTAACATTGTTGAATTTAAGGTAATTTCTATATAGCAAGTTTTGCAAAGAGAGCAAACATAGAGATAAAAGGCTATAGAGTGGGGAAAAAAAATACTACTTATAGGTATCATGGAGGGCATACCAAATAAACAACCTAAAAGATTATTAATAAATTAACTCATTTTAATATAAATGGAGGAGTGATCAAGAGACTTTGTTTTGAGATTTTTTTTTTTAATAGCAAAGATGGAAGTTTATTGAGAAACAAGCACAGACTCTCACGTGGGGAGGAGGGAAGAGTCCCCTGTATTGAGATTTTTTTGACGATTCCAAAACAAGGGAAAAAAACAAAAATGAATCACATCAGCAGGGCAACTTGTGCTAAGCCCCAAGAAAAACAATGCAATTCTGTTCACCTGACACATTTCTCCTTTGAATTTTATAGTCACATTTCCCCCTCTAGGGGAATAACTAGGCAGGAAGGCTCCACCTGGGGGCACCTTCTTATCAGCAGATATTCAGCCCCCTCCCTGTCCCATCCATAAAACTTACTATGTTAGTCTCATATCTATCAGCCCCTGCTGATTTTAAGAGTCAGGGATTTTTACAAAAATAATACCTTTCACTCTTCTTTCTCTTTGAAGTTCTAGCCATTATAATTCAGCTATTTCTTGGCTCATAAAGTTGGCAAGGCTTTCTGGAGGAAAAGAAAAGTCACTCACTGGCAGAGAAGTTTTTCATATGCCGATAGTTTAACTTACCTGAACTCGATGAGTAATATGAAGGATAAAATAAGGATTGTAAGGGGAACAGGAAGCAGAGTGCCCTCCACAACCAAGTCCTGGATCCTGATTGTTGTCTATCTAAGATGAAGAGTCTTTCCTGTGAGGTAGCCTTCATTAACCTTAACCTTTTGCTAAAATGCTTATTCAATGTAGTTTTCCCACTGGATGGAAAGTGGCCTTGTCTTCTTCGCCAAACCTTTCCTTAAGTGCTGATTCAAACTTAATTCTGTGCTGTCACATCAGAGCAATCTTCTCTAACTCGACTGCTAAGGAACACAGCTGGGGGCTTAGGACCACTCAGGACGCCTCACGCTCAAGGAGCTCTTCATCTCAAAACAAATCTCTTAAAAATATTCCTTGCAGCAAATCTTTGTAGACAGTTCTATCTGACATCTCATGAGGAGGAAGCTTCTGCACCTCTGAAAAGGGCCTATGAGCCTCCAACTCTGAGTCTGAAGCACATGGAAAATATTAATTAGCCTAAGTCCTTGAGTACACAATGCAGGAGGCATCTGTCCCTGTTTCCTCCATGCTAAGTCCCTTTTCCATGCTCACTTTAACTAAAAAATAAAATAAAATAAAACCACAGAAGTAAAAGTGGTTCAAATTAAAATCATACTCTTTCACACAACATTCTGCCCTGCTTAACAGTTCCATAATTCAACTGCAATGTAAACAATTAAATAGGGATATTGTAAAATTTGCTATAATCTGCATAATAATGCTATATTGTTATAATTTAGTGACTGCGTTTGCACAAATTTAATAACAATTCAGCTTACATTTTTTTGTTTTAATGTATTTTATACAAATAATGTCAAATTTATAGATTACTCAGTTCCCAAAAGCAAGCCAGATGAGGACATTGCATTTTTGCAAGTTTAATATGCCACATGATATGATAATTCTAGCCTTCTTAACTTAAAGGTCACCTCCTTTACTGATTCTAGTGGGGGTTTTTTCTTCCCTGCTTAAGAAATAGGGCTTTTGAGACTCTTAATGATGAGGAAGAAAGAAAAATATACCCATTATATATTCACTGACATCCAACCAGCTGAAAATATTTTAAGTATATTCTTCCCCCCCACCCCCAACCCACTTTTATTTCAGAGAACTATAGAATTTAACCCTGAAGTCTAATTTTAAAAGATGTTTTTAGATTTAAAATCAATCACATTTGAATCCTGGGCTGGCAGACCAAATTGCATTAAAAGATGTTTTTATTGTATTTATTGTCTCAGATGTTAATTCAGTGGATCTAACCATTATTGTCTTTTGGATTTATGGTATAATTCCACCTGATAGAAACTGAATTGACACATAAGCTCTGCTCTTATCTGAGGCTTTGTGCTCCCAGGGCCACTGGGTCCTTGATGAAATCATTGCAAGTCCTGAATCAATGTTTTCCTTGAGGAAAATTGCATTGATTATTGCTATAACAGGGCATCTTTTTTTCACAAATGAGACCAGAAATGGGTTTCTTGTAAAAAACATTAGAAGGGTTTTTAGTACATAGAGGTTAAGTGACCTCATTTGTCAAGGTAGCTGATCAACTATGGAAAAGACTTGATAATGTTGGTTGTTAAACATTCAAATGGATTGTCAATAAAAGGCTCAAAAAGATATGTTCTTGATGATGCTTTAGAAATCCTTGATTCCGTTTAGGGCTGCTCCATATGGTTTTGCAGGTTACTGGCTAAGAAAGGGACTAAGTGGGGTCGGAAACGTAGCCTGCACCCCATCTGCTAACCTGGGTGCTCTGAAGAATGGCTGCACAAGCCCACAGGGTGAAGCACCTTGTCCAGTGTGCACAAGGGCACTCTAGGAACTCATGACAGCCCGCAGGTCTGACTTTGCACGTCGGCATAACTGTGCTTTGGCCTAACAAAAGAACCACTTCCAAGGAGCTCCTTCCCACAATTCCATGATTTTTAAATTAAACCACCAGGGGCTATAAACTGAAATCATTTCGCTCAAAGTGTTAATCCCACAATAACTATAACAAAAAATTAAAGTTAAAACTATTCCAATTCAATGTATACAGGATGTCCCAAAAACATGTATACATACTTTAACAGCTGATAGCTTAATTGATGTCTCTTTCTTTTCAGTCAGACTAAGCTTTGAACAAAGCAAATTCAATGTGAGTGCTACTGGAAGTTTGAAAATGCAGTTGAAGTACAAGCACTGCCTTTCTAATTATTCAAACTATGTATAATTTTGGGGGACACACTTTAACAGCTGGTAACTCACTTAATTTTCACTTCTTTTCAGGTTTAACTGATTTGAAATAATGGGTGAAGCCAGATTAAGCTTTGAACAAAGAAAATTTATCCACTAGACTTTTTTTATGGGAATACATAAAAGATAAAGTTTACGATACAAAACTGGCAATAGTTGACAAATTGAGGGCACGCAAATATCAAACAAAAATTATTCTTGATGTTTGCAATTTCATTTCTTTGCATTATTAGCAATGCCTGGACCAGAACGGTCATCAGTTTGAAAACAGGCATTGACAAAAAAAAAATTATCCATTTCTGTACATTCTTTTAAATTTTGAAAACAAACTATGTTAATAGAAACTGACTTTATAATAATTCAAAGTGTGTATACATTTTTTGGGACACCCTATATTTATGTCATTTCTTACAAACTCATTGGATTTGTGATTATATCTGTACCAGACAAATAATCTCAACACTTATTCATTGAATTTGATCATTGTGACCAATTGATTATAGTAATCAGGCCAAAATCCTGTTCCCTTCTCCACCTCCACTTTCTAAGTTACAGCAAGTTTTCTGTTGTTTAATTTTATCTAAATTCTTAGATAAGTACTTCAACTGCACATTTTGGTTTTTCAAGTAATCAGCCAATCCTTCACTGTTGCCATTTCTGAGGCAATTTATAACCTTGACCAAACTCTTCACTCATAGAGTGGTCTAGAAGACTTATTGATTAAAAAATTGTTTGGTTCAGAGAGATGTTGCACTTTATAAAAGTTTGTTTGTGAATTATTTGATATGTAAATAATTTCATTTGCCATTATTATGATATGTTTAAAGACATCTAGCATATTTAAATGACCAGACAGAAAACACATGACAAATAAGTAACGCAGATTTCAAACCAGGAGAGAGAGAGAAAAAAATGGATAAGGTAATAAAAAATTAATGTATGGTTTAGGACATACATTTTTATTTTCTATGTGTGCCTTGCACATAGCTACTTCATTAGTGAAAAAATTGCATTTAAATTAATCTACTCTAATATGTTTTTATGTAATCATAAAATGCAGCGTGTGAAACTTTCTCTTAAAAGATTACTTTCTATTAACCTCTCTACGTCTCTGTACATAAGCTGTTAACTAAGACATACTCCGTACAGAAAGAACAAAGATAATAGGAATTTAGGTGTATATATTGTAAACACAATCTTACATGTAAAAGAATATGACTGAGGTCCTACTTCAATTAAATAAGTTGAATTCTTATTCTAAACTTGCTCTGATGAACATTGATCCAGAGCTATGCTTAACAGCCACATCCCATGAAGCTCTAACTGAAGACCCTCTAGGACTATTCTGAGGAGAAAATACAACTTTACCAGTAAATGCTAAAAAACAAAAACAAAAAACAAAAACAAATTTTCTTCTCTTACTCGGTAAAATTTGACATACCCATACCAAACAAGAAAGACTGCATTTCCTCATTGTCTAGGCCAGAGAACAAGAGATCTCAGGCACTCTGCAGAGGCCTAGATAATGATTCTTAAGATCAGTTCTGGACCACATTAATATTTTTACTTTAAAAATGTGTATAAGGCACCCTCCCTCTCAGGAGCATGCCCCTGCCTTTCCCCCCTTTCCCGTCCCTCTCCTTGTCCCCCCAGGAGCGTTACCATTACCGTCCTCTCTCCCAAGCCCCAAGGGCCCCTCCTTTTGCTTCTGCAACTTATCTCTGAACCCATTTCTTCTACTGCTCACTTCCACCTCTGACTTTCTAAGTAAACTTTCTTTTGTAGCTTGAAAAAAAATCTGTATACCATCTGTATTATTTGCTTATGTTTTTTCCTTAAATGGCTCGCATTTTGAAGAAAAAAAACTAAATAAAAATTTTTAAATAATAATTTATGTCACTAATATAAAGAGACTCGACTTGAGATAACTAAAAATACATATAATAAAAATAAACCAATTTAAATAAGTTTTAGCTGGGAAGTGTTTCTGTCAAATCCTCTGAGCCCTTACCTTGCTATATGTTTAAAAATGAGAGAGGGAGAGAGGAAAGGAGGGAGGGCAGGAGAGGGAGAGAGAGATACTGGCAAGTTTAGGAGACACATTTTAGTACCATCCGAGTTTTTCTAAAAGCTTAAAGGACTTTTGAAAGGGAATTACCTTTCTTTATATGACATTTGAAGTTATTTAGTGTCATGTTTATCTACCACTTAAAATCATCCATCTTTAATGTAGGGGTATGGGTCCCAAACTTTTGGAAACACTGAGCACAGGTTTCTGCCATCACTGGGATGCCCTTCTACAGACTTCTGACTCAATAAGGTCACCATCCCTTTGCCACTAAATGAAATGGCCCCAGATTGTGAAAAGCTTTTGGTAATAGCTAACATATACCATCGCATAATTACTCAACCTATGTATTCGTATGCTTAGTTGGATAAACTAAGGCAAGCACAGTGCTAGCTGGTGTGATTGCAAAGATTCAGTACCAGTCATTTAAGTACTCCACAATAAATAAGTGGAGGACTATTTATTACCCAATATTTTAGAATTGCAATTTAAAAATGAAGAAGTAAAAAGTTTTGCATGTATTGATATTTTGTGTTAGGCTTTTATTTTCTTAAAAACAAACAAACAGGTTCCAGTTAAAGATAGTGATGTACGAGGACCCTGACCTCACCTCCTCCCACAGACACATTGAATCCATAGCTAGCTACATATGAATAATTCCCTCTGAAGAAATTTAAAAACTAACTCACCAACGTCTACACATCTAGTGTAAGAGACACTGAAACACAATATCCCATAAAGCCCATCCCTTTTGCAGTGAGTCCAAATCAGGAGGGAACTCACAAATCACAGCTTTTCTCTGAGGAGCAAAGGGTTTGAACTGTACATCTGAGGCCCCAACTTTTAAGACCTGCACCTGAGAGACAGATTCCAAACACATCTAGACTTGAAAGCCAATGGGGCTTATGTCCACAGGCCACACAAACCAGAAACAGCCCTTAAGTGGCTTGCGTGGACTCATTGTGGCTAATGTCCCAGGCCAGGGCACAGTGCAGAGGCAGCTGGATGAAATGCGTTCAGTCTTTCTGGGGAAAAAAGGCCTATTTGCTTATTTTAGAAAAGCTTCAGCTTGAGGCACTGGCATCTAATTTATTATATATCTAGGGGTTTACTGAAATACTCCCTAAAGATAGTAAAGGGCAGCTGGCACCCCCATGCAATATTCCTCTACCTCATTCCAGTCACCAGTACCTCCCAGAAAGGAGATTGTGCACACATCTGGCATCCCGGTTTGTGTGGATGCTGCTCAGGGGCTATCCTTTGATCGCCTAGCTCTGGTGGCCAGTGGGGCTTACTTGCAAAGGTTCTATACAAGTGTAACCAATGGAGAGACAGTTCTTAACCGGCTACCCCCCCAAGCCACATTGCAGAAACAGCAGGCTTAAATGCGCTCAGTGTTCTGTGGAAGAGGTCAAGTAGCTCATCTTGAAGCTTCAGCCCGAGGGGCAGGCTTCTAAGTTAACACACATCCAAAGGCCTCATAAGGAATGTTAAGCTCTGGCTGGTTTTGCTCAGTGGATAGAGCATCAGCCTGCGGACTGAAGGGTCCCAGGTTCGATTCCAGTCAAGGGCATATGCCTGGGTTGCAGGCTCGATCCCCAGTAGGCAGCATGCAGGAGGCAGCTGATCAATGATTCTCTCTCATCATTGATGTTTCTCTCTCTCCTCTCTCTCCCTCTCCCTCTCCCTTCCTCTCTGAAATCAATAAAAATGTATTTTTTAAAAAAGAAATGTTAAAGGGACTTTGCTAATTAGTAAAAGGAAAATATATAAAAGTATAAATCTATGGGTAAAGGTAACTACTAAAATTCTGGATTATATAATGTGGTAAAGGTGATGAATTAATCACTTATAAAGCCAGTATAAAGGTTAATAGACAAAAGTAGTAAAAATAACTATAATTACAATTACTATTAATACACAATATAAAAAGAAATATCACACACAGGATTCAAAACAATCCTCTTAAAGAAGTTGGATAAATGACAAAAATACAGTTAAATTAAATTTAAAAAAACAACAATGCATGAACAAAATGAAAAGATTAACAAATAAAAACTATCAAAACCCCCAAACAGAGATTATAGAGCTGAAAAATATAATAACGAAATAGAGATCTAAAGAACTCAATAGAGAGCTTCAAAAACAGACCTGAGTATACAGAAGAAAGAACTAGTAACCCGTGTTCATGGGTCAAAAGAATTAATATCGTAAAAATGTCCCAACATATTAAAATGTACCCAAAGCCATCAATAAATGAAATTCTATCAAGATATAGAAAAAAAAATCCATTCAGTTGTTTGAGGGAAAATAATACAATAATTAATAAATAATAATAGAAGGATAAACTCTGTTTCACGTACCCAAAACTGTAAGCCTACTTTTACCTCACCCTGTATATTACACAAAATATAAGACAAAGACTTTAATAAGAGACAAGGAAGTTCATTACATAATGATAAATATATCATTCCAACCAACAAGAGGATATAACATTTATAAATATTTATGCACCCAACATAGGAGCACCCAAATATATAAAGCAAATATTAACAAATCTAAAGGAAGCAATAGATAGCAATATAATAATATCTGGGGACTTTAATACCCTACTTTCATGAAAGTATATCATCCAGGCAGAAAATTAGTAAAGAAATATTGGACTTACATGACACATTAGACCTTATACACTTAAAATACATATACAAGAACATTCTATCATGAAGCAAAAATATACAAATTCTTCTCAAATAGACATGAAACATTCTCCAGGACCTTAGGCCACAAAATAAGTCTTACAATTTTTAAAAGATTGAAATCATAGCAAGCATTTTTTTTTTACCACAATGCTAGGAAACTAGAAATCAATTACAAGAAGAAAACTGAAAAATTAACAAATATGTGGCAATTAAAAAAAAAGCTATTGAACAATTGTTCAAAAAATAAATTAAAGATAAATAAGAAATACTTACAAGCAAATGAAAATAGAAACAAAACATACCAAAACTTACAGGATGCAGCAAAAGAAGTTCTAACGAGTGAAGTTTATTGCAATAAATACCTATGTCATAAACAAGGAAAAAACCTCAAATAAATAACCAAACTTTACACCTTAAGGAACTAGTAAAATATAAAGAAGTAAAGCCTGCAGTCAGAAGAAGGAAACAAATAACAAAGATCAGAATGGAAATAAATGAAATAGAGACTAAAAAGACAATAGAAAAGATCAATGAAAATAAGCTGTTTTTTTTTAAAGATAAACAAAATTGACAAACCTTTAGCTAGACTCAGCAAGAAAAATAAAGAGGACTCAAATAAATAAAAGTAGAAATAAAAAAGGAGATGGTTATGCCCTGCCAGTGTGGCTCAGTGGTTGAGTGTTGCCCTATGAACCAGGAGGTTGCAGTTTGATTTCCTGTTAGGGCACATGCCCAGGTTGTGGGCTCAATCTCCAGTACCAGGTGAGCAGGAGGCAGCCAATCAGTGATTCTCTCCCTCTCTCCCTCTCTGAGATCCATAAAAATATATTTTAAAAAAGATGTTACAACTGACAACACAGAAATACAGAGGATCATGAGACTTATATGCCAAGATATTGGACAACCTTGAAGAAATGCATAAATTCCTAAAAACATATAACCTACCAAGACTGAATCATGAATAAAGAAGCTGAACAGACTGATTACTAGTAAGGAGACTGAATCAGTAATCAGAACCTCCCAACAAACCAAAGTTCAGGACTAGATGGCCTCACTGGTGAATTCTAACAAACTTTTAAAGAATTCATACCAATTCTTCTCAAACTCTTCCAAAATAAATACTAGTACAAGAAGGGGAAACACTTCCAAACTCATCTTACAGAGCAAGCATGGATTACCCTGATACTAAAAACAGACTAGGACACCACAGGAAAAGAAAATTACAGGCAAGTATCCCTGATGAACATAGAAAAGATTCTCAACAAAATATTAATAAAGAAGAGTCAACAATACATTAAAAAGACTATACACCTTGTTCAAGTAGGGTTTATTTCCTGTATGCAAGTATGGTTAACATCCGCTAATCAACCCATGCGGTTATACCACATTAATTGATAGAAGGGTAAAAATCATATAATTATCTCAACAGATGCAGAAAAAGCATTTGACAAAATACAACAGCCATTTATGATTAAAAACTCTCCACAAATTGGGAATAGAGGGAACGTATGTCAACATAATAAAAACCATATCTAACAAGTCCACAGCTCACATCACACCCAACAGTGAAAAGCTGAAAGTTTCTTTTCTAAGATCAGATACAAGGACTTTAACATCGTAGTGAAAGTCCTAGGCAGAACAATTATGCTAGAAAAAGAAATTAAAGGCATACAACTTGGAAAGGAAGAAGTAAAACTGTCACTATTTGCAGATGATATTACGTATGAAAAACCCTGAAGAATTCATCAAAGAAAGTTGCAGGATACAAAAATCAATTCACAAAATTCAGTTATATTTATATACAATAATAGCAAACTATCAAGAAGAGAAATTAAGAAAACAATGCCATTTGAAATTGCATAAGAAAGAATAAAATTCCTGGGAATAAATTTAAACAAGGAGAAAAAAGTCATGTACACTGGAAACTGTAAGACATTGGTAAGAGAAATTGAAAAAGACACAAATAAATGGAAAGATATTCTGAGCTATGGGTTGGAACAATATTGTTAAAATGACCATACATTCCAAAATATTCTACAGATTCAATGTAATCCCTATTTAAATTACAATAGCATTTTTTTTCACAGAAATAGAACAAAACCCCCTAAAATTTGAATAAAGCCATAAAATACTCTGAATAGCCAAAACAATCTGGAAAAGAAGCAAAAAGCTGGAGGCATCATCCTTCCTGAGTTCAAGGTAACAGCATAAAAACAGAAATAAACACATCTATATGGAGCTATTTAATTTACAATAAAGAAGCCGCAAATATACAACAGGGCAATGTAGTCTCTTCAATAAATGATGCTGGAAAAATGGCATATTCACATGCAACAGAATTAAGATGGACCACTATCATATACCATACACACACACAAAAAACAATACAAAATGGATTCAAGATTTGTCTATAAGACCCAAAACCATCAAATCCTTAAAAGAAAACATAGGGGGTAAACTTTTTGACACAATCTTTATGATGATTTTTTGGATTTGACACTAAAAGCAAATGCACCAAAAACAAAAATTAAAAAGTGGGGTGACATCTGCACAGCAAAGGGAATTATAAAAAATATGAAAAGGCACTCTGGCTGGGTGGTTCAGTTGATTGGAGAGTCGTCCTATACACCAAAAGGGTTGTGGGTTCGATTCCCAATCAGGGCACATCCTTAGGTTTTGGGTTTGTTCTAGGTTAGGGCTCTTGCGGGAGGCAATGAATCAATGTTTCTCTCTCACATCAATGTTTTTTCTCTCTCTCCCTTCCTTTCTCTTTAAAATCAATAAACACACACAAAACAAACAAACAACAACAAAAACAAAACATGTCCTCAGTGAGGATTAAAAAAAAAGAAAAGGCAACTTACTAAATGGAGAAAATGTTTGTTAATCTGTATCTGAGAAGGGGTTAATATCCGAACCATGTAAAGAACTCATACCATACAATTCAATAGCAAAAAATCCAGTTAAAAAGTGGGCAGAAGTTCTGAACAAACATTTTTCCAAAGAAGACATACAAATAGCCAAACAGGTACATGGAACATGCTCAACGTCCATAATTATCAAGGAAATGCAAATCAAAACTACAATGAGACATTACCTCACAACTATTAGAATGGATATCATTAAAAAGAGCTAGAAATAATAGGTGTTGCCAAAGAGGTAGAGAAAAGGAAACCCTAAGTGCACTGCTGGTGGGAATATAAATTGCTTCAGCCACTATGGAAAACATTATAAAGAATGCTCAGGGAAAAAAAAAAATAAAAAATAGAACTACCATACAATCCAGTAATTCCACTTCTGGGTATTTATCTAAAGAAAACAAAAACATTAATTGAAAAGTTTTCTGCACTTCCCCATGTTTATTTCAGCATTATTTTCGATAGCTAAGATATGGAAACAACCTAAGTGTCCATGGGCGAATGAATGACTAAAGAAAATGCAAACATGCGCGTGCACACAAACACACATGCACACTCACACACACATATACAATGGAATATTATTTTGCTTTTAAGATTCAGAGAACGGATTGGGGGTATGGGTGTCAGCAAAATGAGTGAAGGAGGTCAAAAAGGGGTCAAAACAAACATTTCGTTATAAAATAAATGTCAGGGGATGCAATGTATAGCATGGCCATTAAGTTAATAAATACTGTATTGTATATTTGAAAGTTGCTACAATAGGAGGTCTTAAAAGTTTTCAACATAATAAAAAATATGTAACTATGTATGGTGATAAACTTACTGTGATTATTCCTCAATATATACCAAATGTCAAGTCATTATGTTGTACAATTAAACTAATATAATGTTATATGTCAATTATATATCACTAAAAAATCCTATTTGCAATTAAAAAGAATAAAATACATAGGAAAAATTTAACCATGGGAGAAGGGTAAAAGACCTGTATTCTGAAAACTATAAAACATTAATGAAAGGCATTGATGACACAAATAAATGGATAGTCCTTACTCATGGATTAGAAGAATTACTATTTTTAAGTCCATACTACCCAAAGCAATCTACAAATCCAATGTAATCAAAATTATAATTGCATTTTTCACATAGAGCAAAAAAATCTTAAAATTTGTATGAAACCACAATAGACCCTAAATAGCCAAAGCAATTTTGAGAAAAAACAAAGCTATAGAGGCATCATGCCCTCTGATTTCAAAGTATTTCACAAAGCTATAGTGATCAAAATAGTATGGTATTAGCATAAAAACAGACAAATGGAACAGGGAAGAGAGTCATGAAGCAAATATCAACACATACATGGTCAATTAATTTACAAAACATGAACCCAAGAATATACAATGAGGGAAAGACAGTCTCTTCAATAAAATGGTAATAAATGACAACCACATGTAAGAGAATAAAACTGGACCACTATCTTATATCACACATAAAAACCAACCTGAAATGGATTAAAGACTTGAATGCCAGATGTGAAACCATAAAACTCCCTAGAAGAAGACATAGGAGATAAGCTCCTTGACATCACTCTTGGAAATGATCTTTTGATTTTGACACCAAAGCAAAAGCAACAAAAGCAAAAGAATATAAGTGGGACTAAATTAAACTAAAAACCTGCACAGCAAAAGAAACCATCAAAAAATGAAAAAACAACATACTGAATAGGAGAAATTATTTGCAAATCATATCTGATAAGGGGGTTAATATTTAAAATATATAAGGAACTCATACAACTCTATGGAGAAAAACAAAACAAAATACCAAAAAGCCCAACACACAAAAATAATCCCATTAAAAAATGGGCAGATAATCTGAATAGATATATTCCAAAGAAGACATACAGATGACCAACAGATACATGAAAAGGTGCTCAACATCACTACTCATTAGAGAAATGCAAATAAAAACTATGAGGTGTTACTTCACAGCTGTTAGAATGGTTATTATAAAAAAAGATAAGAAATAAGTGTTAGTGAATATGTGCAGGAAACATATTCAGTTATATTTATATACAATAATAGCAAACTATCAAGAAGAGAAATTAAGAAAACAATGCCATTTGAAATTGCATAAGAAAGAATAAAATTCCTGGGAATAAATTTAAACAAGGAGAAAAAAGTCATGTACACTGGAAACTGTAAGACATTGGTAAGAGAAATTGAAAAAGACACAAATAAATGGAAAGATACTCTGAGCTATGGGTTGGAACAATATTGTTAAAATGACCATACATTCCAAAATATTCTACAGATTCAATTTGTGCATTGTTGGTGGGAATGTAAATTGGTATAGCCACTATGAGAAACATGGAGGTTCCTCCAAAAATGAAAAATAGAACTGTCATGTGATGCAGCAATTCCAGTTGATGGTATTTATCCAAAGAAAATGTAAGCATTAACTCAAAAATATATATGCACTCCTATGCTTATTGCAACATTATTTATAACAGCTAAGACATGAAAACAAACTATCAATGGATGATGGGAAAGAAAATGTGGACACAGAGATAAGGCAGTTGGCCTAGGACCTAGGCCACTTGACACTTAGGCGTTGCCCATAAGTGAGCACCTAGGCTCACTTCTGGGCAACACCCAAGTGTCAAGAAGTTTTAGATCTACTATTGTAGCAGCTTTCAAATATATACACACACACACTTGTAAGTACAATGGAATATTACTCAGCCATAAAAAAGAAGGAAATCCTGCCATTTGTGACAACATGTATAGATCTTGAGTGCTTACACTGAGTAAAATAGATCAGAGAGAGAAAGACAAATACTTCATGATCCCATTGTGGAATCTAAAACAAATCCCCCTACAAAATCCTGAATGCATAGATACAGAGAACAGCTTGATGATTGCCAGAGGTGGGGTGAGTGTGGGATAGGTGGGTAAAAGCATGAAGGTGATCAAAAGTTACAAATTTCTAATTATAACCTAAGTCCTGTGGATGTAATGTACAGCATGGTAATTATAGCTAATACTGTCTGGTATATTTTGAAGAAAAAAAAAGAAATATAACACAAAGCAAAAATGAAAACATCCACCTCAGGTAATCACTCACAATTTCTGATTATGGCTATCCCATCTCACACAGTGGTTCCTAATTCTTCCTAGTGTGTGTTAATTGCTAACCTGTGAAACTACTCTCAAAATCTTAAGGGGAAAAAAAACCCCACCATGTAAGGCTATGATACCAAAGTAATAAGTTAACACTTGGCTTTTGTAATTTTGCGAACACTGCCATATGTTTGTTTGTTTGTTTGTTTTTTGTTTGTTTTAATTTGAACCTCATGAGGTTCTGATTCAACTCGGAATCCCATTTTATAAAGTAGCTCAATATCCAAAAGGCGGCCAGTTTGCCCACGACCCCAGCGCTGTGAAATGGAAAAGTTAAGTCACAATCTTTGGGTTATTCTATCACCAAAATACTGTCTCACATGGATAATTTTGGTCTTCCCATTCCTCTGTGCAGTTTTCGGGTCCATGTCCATGTTAGTTTACTTTTATTGGGTACCTAATGTGTCCTAGGCATTGTGATAAGTAAGGATGTGAGCGTGAATTATATCCTAATACCATCCACTTAACTTGCGTTCCCCAGAAGGGTTGTGGTCCTTATATGCGCCCTTATGAAGGAGTATGATCCGTGGGATTAGGAATGAGGGATGGGGGCAGTGAAGCAGGGAAGGAGGGGGGATAATAGGGAGCGTTGCTGAGTTTGCTCACATTAAGTGCCACTAACAGCGTCTCTTGGAACTATTCTCTAGAAGCTTTATAGCCTTTGTTGCAGAATATTACATGGTGGGGATGGGAAGGTTGTAGAGAAAGGGCAACACACTTATTTACCAGCTCCCATCTCTCAATGGTTGGAGCTTTGCCCCTTGGAGTGTTAACTTCCTTCACACTTAGGCTGTTGCCCATAAGTGAGCACCTAGGCCAGTGGTCGGCAAACTCATTAGTCAACAGAGCCAAATTTCAACAGTACAACGATTGGAATTTCTTTTGAGAGTCAAATTTTTTAAACTTGAACTTCTTCTAACGCCACTTCTTCAAAATAGACTCGCCCAGGCCGTGGTATTTTGTGTAAGAGCCACACTCAAGGGGCCAAAGAGCCGCATGTGGCTCACCAGCCGCAGTTTGCCAACCACAGACCTAGGCCATCTGCCGAATCTCACCTCCGTGTCCTCAGGGAAGCCCCCCTAAGAGGAGAGGGGCATACGGCCTGTGGCCAAGGCATAACGTGATGCAGGTTGTGAGCCGGTAGAACTTGGAGGTTGCCCCCAGGAAGATGATGGAATGAGAGCCAGGATAGCCAGGTGTGTCTGAGGTGGTGCGTGAAAGGAGTCTTGAGATCATTCAATGTGAAGATTTTAGCACTCACCGTCCATATTTCCAGTCCTCGCAATGGCTCGCAGGAATGTTCACGCAGGCGTCTCTCAGCATGCCTAACCTTACAGGTTTCCAAACCAGAAGTCTTCGCTTCTCTCTCTTCAAGGGGAACTCTCCTCCAACACAAATGGGCACAAAAAGGTTCATCTTCACTATGACAAAGATAACGTCACGCTTATAATTAAATATCCCATGAACTAGGCTTTATGTGAGGAGGTGCTGGGAAGGAACGCCATCAGTCCCTGCCTTGGAGAAACGGACTGCCTTGCTGCCCTTGGAAACCTGCGGGGGAGTGTTAAAAAGCGTGCTGGCCCAGGTGCCAGGCCTAGAGACTGATTTAATTGGACTGGGGTACAGCTTGGGCATTAGGATTTTTGAAAGCTCCCACGTGATTCTTCCGTGCAGGACAAGTGTTGCAACCTGTAATCCAATGGTAGCGAACAGGCTACGATCTAGGCTCGAGGGTTTTAAACTTCAGTGCATCAGAATCACCCAGGGACTGTGTTAGAATCACCCAGGGACTGTGTTAGAATCACCCAGGGACTGTGTTAGAATCACCCAGGGACTGTGTTAGGCCTGCTGATTCCCAGGTGCACGGCCAGGGTTATGACTCACGGAGACCGGGGCGAAGCATAGGAATCTGCCTAGTTAATAAATGCTCCAAGAGAATCATGTGTGGGGTGCTTACACCTCGCCTTGAGAAACATTTCCAGTCGTAGAAGGTAATGGCAAGAGTGAAAAGAATTCAGAAGAGAGCACAAAGGTTATTTATGGATTGAAAAATAGTATGAGGAATTATTAAGATTATTTATTCCAATGACAGAGCCAAAGAAGGATTTTTTTAAGAGGAAGTGTGCTGTGTGGTGACCAGCTGTTCTTTAATGACCTCCAGGGCAGATGAAGAGCCACGGCGGTTAAACTGCACCACGTGGGCTTTAGGTTAAATGCAAGAAAGGAATTCCTCGCAGTGAGAGTTGTTAAGCACTGATTTAGGTTATTAAAGAAGGCTGTGAAATTTTTTTTCTCTGGAGGTTTTCAAAACCAGTATAGATTCTCATCTATCTAGGCTGGCTAAGGTATTTATCCTGCTCAAAGGCAGAGGAAATAGACGAGCTAACTTTTTAAGCTCTTGAATGGCTTATGACTCATGGATTTGTAACTAACAGCAATGGTGGTGACCTGTGAGTGTGGAGGGGCTTCCAGAATGACAGAGCGAGGAGCCCGGCAGGCCCTTTCCCCAGAAAAACAACCATTTAACAGATGAAAATTATGAAAAGTAATCATTTGAAAGCCCTGGAAATTGTCCTAAGGGCGTACAGCAAATGGGAAAACATTCATCCAAGAAAATCCACTAACTCTTAGAAAGAACAGTGAGAGTCCTTGGCATGAGTCAAGACCCACTCCCTGAGTCCCTCGGATCTCATAGGCCTCGAGGAAATTTTTCTGGGTAGTGTGGCCAGGAAGGCAAGGGGTTGTGTAGGAGTGGGGGCGAGGGGACAACTTCTCCTCCTTGCTCCTACCCAGTCTAGGGCTTTCCTTTTATTTTATTTTTTTATTGATTTCAGAGAGGAAGGGAGAGGGAGAGAGAGAGAGAAACATCAATCATGAGGATCACCAACTGGCTGCCTCCCGCACGCCCCACACCGGGGATCAAGCCCGAAACCTGAGCCTATTTGGTATTGGGATATAATGCCCAACTGCTGAGCCACACCCTGCTTGGCTAGGGCTATGTTTTTACCCTGCAAGGAGCACTCCGCAGGTGCTGTCATCCCCCGGCCCCCTTCCCCTGTTACAGAAACTCTATTTAGAGCCTGGATGGCTTTAAGACTGAGGTCCCCATCCCCCACCCCCTACTCATAGGGCAAAAACTCTACCGCAGGAGTGGCAGGCCAAAAATATTGGGGCCTTCACTGCCCCGCCCCAAGCAGTGTGGAGGGGGGCAAGCTGAGAAGACCAGGGGCTGCACCCCCCGCTTCAGCACCCACTTGTAGAGCAGGGGTGTCACTTGGGAAGAGGTGGGCCACTGTCCCTGGCCCTGGCTCCCGAGCAGGAGTGCAGAGGTTCGGCTCAGGGGGCAGGCAGGCTGGAAACAGCTCTGTGGAAGGGGCTGACTATACTTGGAACAGAGATGGGAGAATTCCAGGCCTAAGGGTATTGTTGAGAACAAGGGCGATCTTGGTGGAGAGCTATTAAGAGCGTTTGGTAGCTCCATGAAACTGGTAGCAACAAGTGAAATAGCGGAAGAGCCAGGAGTTTAACAGAGAGAACCATAGAGAGAGAAGCCAAAAGTAACCTCCTGGAATCACAGGCAGCTCTGGGTCAGGAAGGCGGTGCCCATGTGCTAGGCACCGACTCAGAAGCAACCGGAGCCGGCGTTGTGGCTGTTTTGAGATCATTCCCCAGCTGCACACAGACCCACCAACACAGGGTGGAAGCCTCACTGGCACAGGGGGTTTAAGCACAACTTCTGACCAAACACTGGCCCAGGGGCAACTCCTAGAAAGCCAGGCTTAAAAATAAAATCACACTCATCCCTGGCCGTTTGGCAGGCTGTGTGCATGCCCAAAACTGCACCCTCTCGGGAGCAGTTGGAGAGGGAACTTCTAAACTACGATGAGGCTGATCATGAGGCAAAAATCATAAATTCCCTGAGTTGTGATAGCAGCCTCCAAGCCACATGGACATCCAATGCTAAAGGCTAAAAGCTAACTGATCATGAGGACTTACAACAACCTGTGACCAATAAGCAGCTCAAGGGCAACTCCTAGAAAGCCAGGGTGAAAGATAAAAACAAGGGGAAAATAATCTGAGCAGAGACATCAGAGAACAGTCACACAGGGAAATAGACGCCACAGAGTTAGTTCAAGTACATAACTGAAAAAAGAGACAAATGATCAAGCAAACAATGACAACAACCCCCGGAGGGATACTGGTATCCAGAGTTGCTTCAACATATTATCTAACATCTCCAGTTGCCAATAAAAAATTACAACCTGCGCACAGAAACAGAAAGCGTGGCACATACACAGGAAGAACAGCACGCAATAGCAACTGCCTTTGAGGGGCCAAGAGGTTAGACTTA
The DNA here is from genome assembly GCF_027574615.1 of Eptesicus fuscus. Classification (NCBI taxonomy): domain Eukaryota; kingdom Metazoa; phylum Chordata; class Mammalia; order Chiroptera; family Vespertilionidae; genus Eptesicus; species Eptesicus fuscus. The sequence goes on from NC_072476.1 coordinate 50,964,792, forward strand.
GCAGACACAGACTGCAAGGCATCTATTAAAAATATGTTGAAAGCACTCAAGGAAGTCAGGTCTAAAGAATGAAGGCAAGTACGATGACACTGTCTTATCAAACAGAGAATATCAATGAAGAGATTGAAAGGTTAAAAAGAATCAAATGGGAATTCTGAAGTAAAAAAGTACCCAAATGAAAAATTCACTAGAAGGGCTCAAAAGTAGATTTGAAGCGGGAGAAGAATCAGTAAACTTGAAGTTAGATCAATAGAGAGGATGCGGTTTGAAGAACAGAAACAATGAAGTGTGGAAAAACTTAAACAGAGCCTCATGGAAATGTGAGATGTCATTAACATACCACCGTATGTGTAAAGGGGAGTATTCAGAGAGGAGGAGGAGAAATGGGCAGAAAAAAATACGTGTCGTGCTTCTTAGACATGTAATATTTTTCATCAAATTTGGAGCTTTTCAGCCGTTATTTTTTTCAAACTCCAAGCAGGAAATTCACAGATGCATACTAAACACATTATGATCAAAATGTCAAAAGCCAAAGATAAAAAGATATCTCAAAAGCAGCAAGGAAAATGACTCATCATGTACAAGGGAACTCCAATAAAATTAATAACTTCTTACACAATAAAGTTAATAACTTCTTACCAGAAACAAGGGAGGCCAGAGGCAGTGGGACAACCTATTCAAAATGTGAGAGTGCAATAGGAGACTGGATCTTGTATATGTTATTCTCCAGTGGCTTCATCATTTGTTTTCCTCTATCCTATATAATTTTATTTTCCATTATTTCCCATGTTGTTCTCTCGTGATGGTTTCTGAATCTTTGTGTAGGAATTTTTTTTTTAACCATTTCAATTAGTATAAATTCATCCAAGTTATCAAATGTAGTCTTAGATCCTCCATCTTCTCTAAAATTAAGTATGTATCTTTGATTCTTGTTTCAGGTGGAGAGGACATAGTTCTCCATCATGGGCACCTATTATTCGCCCTACATCGATGTTTTCTTCTTGTGATAATATCCCTGGTGTTCTTTTGGGGAAACATCCTCACTCCTCATTTCATATGGTTTATGTGAGGCTGATCTAAAATGCTGGCTGTATGGGTGGGCATACAACAGAAACCTACAAAACCAAAGATTTCCCCCAGCCGCATTGAACCCTGATCAGCTCAGGGAGGGGCACAAAGCCGAGCCATGCTAGTGAGACTCAATTTGGGGACTTTGACTAAAACAACTGAGAAGATGTCATTTCATCAGCATTACTCAGCTGGTAGGGCATAAGCCTGGGGGTGTCATGGGCCGCCAGGAGGAAAGAGCCTCTCAGAGATATAGACTAAACATGAAAAAAATAAAAAAAAATGAAAGATTGAGAGAGAAAAATATTATTCTTACTGCATTAATTTGAGTCATAATGAATCCAATTGTGCCTGAAGCCACTTCCATCTCTGATTACATTGAACAATATATCCTATTTTGCATAACATGTTTGAGTTGGGTTTCTATTAGTCACAACTAGGAGTCGTGAATAATGATATGCTCTTCTGCTACACTTCATATACCTATGAATGCGTTCATTTTACAACCTGAAAAAAAAAATGACTTGATACAAGAGGCAAAACAGAAATAGGTACAAAGAGACTCAACAGTAGCTTAAGATGAGATCTTAGAAAGCCACCCTTTTTATGGATTTTTAAAAAAAGCTGCAGTAACTTTAGTAATGAATTCAAGAAACAGACGTCAATTAGAACTTCTAATAGCTCATGTGTTGGACAGTATCTGGTAGGTGATGCTGATCTAAGTGTGAACACATTCCTCATTAGTGTATCTATTTCTTTCTCGTTAACCATCTGGGCCTGGAAAGGTTGTGGAGGTGAGGTTTGAGGGCAGGGAGAGTGAGCAGAGGTGATTAGCAAGAAAGCCCTGAACATTAACTCAGGGCCTTGTTGAGCTATGTAGGACATACTAAGAGATCCAAGGAGGCCACATTTAAAAATAGCATAATGAAATTAGTACACTGCAGTCTGCCCTGAGGAGCAGACATGACCTGACTTGATGAAGCTTCACATACAAAATGAATTTTATTTTTAGGGCATTCTATCTGGGATAACAATGGCTCTGCTGATAATGAAGGTGGTGGGTATAGTTTGTCTTAGTGGCTGGTGCTTATGCTTGAAAAGAACAAAAAAGCGTATTTAAATTGTCAAGCCCTAATTGTTTCATTAGATGGTGGTAGTCTTTGACAAAAGAAACTGGCTAACTGCTGTTCGATGTAAGAAACGTCCAAATCTGTAGAGAATTTTTATGAGTTTATTTGAGCCAAACTGACGACAACTGCTGGGAAGCAAAATCTCAATGGATTGAGAAAATGCCCTAGAGAATGGCAGTTTTGCACCTTATTTTATACATTACAATCCAAGGGAGAAGCGTAAAGGGGTTACATGAAATCCATTGGTGATAGATTAGGGAGGTGGGAGAAAGCAAGGACGGGGGATCTCTGGAATTGGATAAAAAGTGAAGGGAATAGACACATACTTCTGTTACATTTGTGGGTGCAGGATAGATAACAGTCAACAATTAACACGATAACAATAACAATGAGCGGTTCTGTGGTCTCTGCTCTGGTGCAGTGATTGTGCCCCGAGGGGTCTGGGAAAATGAAATTACCCTGATATTCCAAAGGTGTGTTATTGTAGATGCACAAAGACAATAGGCTCAGTTAAGGTAAAGGTTGACCTTCATCAGGGAAGATGCCAGCCTAGGACATCACTACCCACTGACTCGCTTTTAGTTAGAAAGTTTTAATTTCAGACCATCCTACGTGGGTGGTTACTTTTGGTCTCTGAGTTTGCCAGGCCACCATGCAGGCCCTGAGCTTGTCAGGTTCAGTAGTGGCCCCATTTGCCCTTACTGCTGAAAGTAAGAAAGATAAGCCGTAATTCCAGCGGGGCCCTGGCGTGCTGCACTGGCTACCTCTCCTCCTTTGTTTCTCCCCAGTTCATTTCTCTTACAAGGCAAGTCTCCTATTCTAATGTAATGACTGCTATCAAAATCAGTTAAATGCTTTTCATGAGCTCTGTAGTATATCTTCTACATATTTTTAGATATGAATGAACCACCATGGAGGCAAATTCTAGCATTTGTTGGGTCCCTAGCATCCAGTTTAATATCAATCCTATATAATAAAAGGGTAATATGCAAATTGACCCTAACGGTCCAGAATGACCACTGGACCAGTCACTATGAGGCGAACTGACCGCCTCTTGGTCCCTTTCCCTGGCCTGCAGGCTCCAATCACCTGATGGCGAATGGGGAACCGGGGTTGGTTGGCGGGGGATGTGGGCGGCGCCAGGCCAAGGCCCCCCGCCTCGCCAGTCACCCCCCACACAGACAGCGACCCACGGCGGGGCCAGCGAGCAGGTGGGAACAGCAGACCTCTCAGTCCCTTCCCCCTGCCATCAGGCACTGATCACCTGATGGCGAACAGGGAACCGGGGTTGAGTGGCGGCAGGGGGTGGGCAGCCGGGGAAGATGGCCCTGATCACAGGCCAGGCCTAGGGACGGTACCCGAGCACGAATTTTGTGCTCCGGGCCTCTAGTTATAGTAATGATAGATATTTATTTAGGACTTTGAACCCAGCAAGATGCTAAAATGATTTACAAATCTTATACATCATGGATGAAATGTTTTGTTTACCACTAACTTGTAGTTACCTCACCTTTGATGTGAACATCAGGACACCACCAACTGCCTCTCCTATCTGGCAAATGGAGACCCTCCTGCCTGTCAGAAACAAGGGAGGACTTGGTAGTCAGAAGGCAAGAATTCAGCTTACTATCTAGACTGGGCACTGTAGAGAGACCCCCAGGCTAGGCATTTAGGGTAAATAAAGCAATTTCCATATATTAATTTTATAAAGCATTTCTACTCTTTTCTCTAACGCTGCACATCTGTGAGGTATCAGGGGAGAGAAGAGTAGGGGCATGAGAAGGGGAGTTCTGATTTATTTCTTGCTGTTCAGTGGAATAAAGACCCATGGCATGTTTTCCATTTACACACATTTAAGAATTTAGAGGCTGCTTAGAATGAGAGAGTGGTTATATTTCATCAAGAGACATCATAAAAGCTTTCTCCCGTTTGAAACACACAAAAAAATCAGATCTCAGAGATAGCTGTTTTTTCTCAGGTACAAAGAACCAAATGTGATTAATGCCTTTTTCAAGGGCCTGTGCCGTCTTCCCCATCCAGAGAGAGCTCACAGAGGCATCCTCCCAGCCACCCGGCTCTGTTCTTGGCAGGGAGGGAGGGAGACTCCTCCGCTGGGTGGGCCGTGTGGACCTCTGCCTTGGAGGCTGCCCCTCTGAGTTCAGAGAGCTGATCTATCTTTGATTTGGGTTTTTAAATTAGCCTTGTTTAAAATTGTCTAATTTTTTTCCAAGGCCAGCTACATTACACATGGTATATAAATTTCAGCTGAGTTGTTTTTCAGATTCAAGAGTCTGAAATACTGAAGCCCACGACGTGTACCTTCATAGGCTGAGTTGGAGTAACCTCGTCCCTGTCAGGCATCGGTTCTGAGTCTGAATGGGCCCTCTACTTTATTGGTTCTTGCTCATCATTGAAGAATGATGATTTTGTTGGAGAAAAATGCTCATCATTTAAATCCACCCCTTCCTAACTTAGGTGTGGATAGTTGAGGGGCTGCTGTCATTGAAAAGCTCCATTCAGTGAGAAGAAATCAATCAGAAAAATGTGGACAGTGTACTGAAGAGGAAATGGACACCTTGAGCTGAACTAAAAACTCAAGTGGAAGGACAGTGCTTGTCTATCCTGATGACGAAGTGCTGCAGAACATTCTGGAATCTAAGGGACAGTCACCAAGGGGAAAAAAAACAACAACAACTGGGTGCAATATGCCTTGTGGTTTAGAAAACGAGCAGGCAAAAGCTGACCTTTAGTTAGCAGGTCTAACTACGAGGTGATGGCAAAACACTTTTCCAGCAGAGTCTGTCTTGCTCCCAGTGTGGACAGGCCTGCTGCTTTCAGCGTGTGCTGACACAGGGCTTCCCTCACTCTGATGACTCATTGCTGTCTCCACAGGCTTAGCTGCCACCCAGCAGGCTCCGTGGAGAGTGACCTGTTCAAAAGCTGGAGACAGGCGGCTTGCCAATGCGTGCCATTGAGGAGAGGGAGACAGAGTCACATTTTCAAATGTTTGTTTGGTCTGACACATGTAAGAATACATTTCAATGGTCTAATTTGGCAATCTGGTTTTGCAGGTAATAAGATGAACAAACAAAAACCTCTAGTGATGATTACCATCTCCCGCTTCTATAATTTCCAACAATATACGAGCAGATGGAGGGGGAAAAGGGGTTTACTTAACAATTATGAAATGTTTTTGGTTATGAAAGAAAACAACATTTCATAGAAATTGAAAAATTGCATAGATTCCCAATTTGTTTCTTTCCTCAATGTGAACAAATAGCCTGGAAAACTGGAAGCTATAGTTAGTGACATGGTTTTGGATACGGAAGCAAATTGCCTCACCTAAGATAAAATTAAAATCAGGCAATAAGTTTCTTCTAAGTTTGCATGGGACTATACTATTGATCAAAATTGCCTCTGTAGGTTAATAAATAGGTAAATTTTTTCTTATGTTTATTTTTTTCACTCTGAAAAATGAGTATTCACATTATTTTCATGGATTGTTATATTATGCTCATGAACTGATCAAATGTTAAGTGCGTTGGACAGCAACTTCTCTAAGTTTAAGAAGTTATCTTTGAGGCATTAACAATGATTTACCTGCCCATAAAATTGCCAAATTGTAATCTCAGCTGTAAATCGAATCAGGAATCTTCCATTGTGGAACCATTTGACAAACTTCATGAGACTATCTGAGAATATGCATGTAATTATAGAATGATGGGGCTGGATAGGAATGTAGAGCCTCTAGCTCAACAGAAGGGAGACGGGTGTAGCGAGGCTGAGCACCAGCTAGACCTGGCCTCCATTTATCCTCTTGTTGTTAGAATTCCTTCAAGGGCCATCTAGGAGTAACAGCTATGGAAGGTAACAATGACCTTAGTGATTTGGTTGCCATTTTTGTGACCTTTTTTCTTTTTAAGAATCCTTCAACATTTCTTTAGGAGAAGAGTGGTCAGCCTTAATAACCAGGGTCTTATAATTTTTGAATGTCATTTTTTACAAATACTCAAAGATTAAGCTTACCTTTTTGCTCCAGGTGGGAGAATAGCACAAGAAAGAGATTCCATTGACAGCAGCATCACTCTGATTTGCCCCAGCCCTAATCCTTCCAAAGAAAAGTGAGCACCAGGGATCTCTATAGTAGTCTTCAGCGTAGAGGTCAAAGATTCCATGATAAAGCATGTGGGGAAATCCTATTTGCTAAAATGCTTTACTTATGGTTCACATGCAGAACATTCTTCCCCCCAATCCTAGCCCCTCATCCTCTAAATCTCCCAGGCCTGCTTTTATCTACCTCGGGCATCCATCTCTGATTCTTGTGAGTGTCAAATGAAAGTTCAAATAATTTGGCCAGGATAGGAAAATACAATATAGTTTTAAATAATAATAACTTTCTGTACACTTTGGGGTACACATTCTAGATTTTAATAGGGTTGTTATAAAATGACTCCAGTGTAATTGCTGAGACTCAAGTAATGGGAATAAAAAAAATGAATACATTGAAATTTTCTTATGCTTCAAAACACTCACATGGGATAACAGTATATGTAAAATATTAATGCTTCAGAATCACACTAGATCAGCTGATAGTAGCATGATGGACATCACAGAAAAAAATCTGGCATATCTAATGCATGATACTGATAAACTCCACAGGAACTGGGGAAGGGGGTATTTAGCAAATATGGCTCAATTGGCTATGATCCATTAGAGTTGAATAATTTTTGATGTAGACAAAATGGTAATAAATCTGAAGTGGTGGGGTGCATCTCATTAAAACAAAAACAAACAAGCAAACAAAACACTGTAATATTGTTCCCAGGGGTTGAGGCAGGAGAGATTGGACATTATTGAGTAAACTGCATAAGGAGAGTTTCAGGGATGTTATTATTTTCATCCTATGGTTTTTATATTTCTCTCTCAAATTCTACTCCCAGTATCACCTCCCTTTGTGTGACAGACATCAACAGTGAGACATCTTGGTGTCATCTCAACTGAAATATCTTTTACATGGAACTTCTCTTGCCTTTGAGCTTTATTTTCTAACTCCCCAGGTCCCTGATAAAGATCTCTATTACCCAAATTTGAAATCTTAGAGTTATCCCTCATTTATGCCTCTGTTTTATCAAGAAAATTTGAAAAATTTCTATGAATCAACTCTGTTCTGCACTCATTTTTTAAAATGATGTTATTGTTATTTAGGCCAATGTCTTAAATAACCTATTAGCATCCCATATCAAGAGACTTCATGGGTCTTCTTTCCTCTGGATTCTGAGTATATTAAGGATCATTTCAAGGTTTATTTTTCCTGAATAAATAAATCTTGGCTGAATTTTACCAAACTTATACACTTGTTCTTTTTCTCTTCTAAACCTTGACAATAGTCAATTTACACCAAAACCCCACTAAATTATTGCCTGCCTTATGATATTTGATGTTGTTTGCACATAGTATAATCTTCCCACTAAAATGTAAGTACCTTGGATGCTGAGATTGCTTCTCATAGTTATTCTAAATTTCCTATAGAACTCAGATAGTGCTGGGGAAGTAATAGGTATGCTAAAACAGTATGTAAGTATAAATTGATTTCACGTTTACTGAGCACTTTCAAAAACATCATTTATATCTTCCATGAAAATAATCCTTATATCTAGTATCATAAAATTTAGGGTAGGCTACACATCCCCCCAAAAAAAATATGTCTGAACTTCGGATTTTTTTTTTTTTTTTTTTGCCATGTACCTGCATTCTTTGCTGAGAGGTGAAGGCAACACCTAAGGATGCAAATAGTGAGACTAATGCAAGTTGATGAGACAAATAAAATTTTCTAATTTCTATGACATTTGAGAGCCCTCGAAAGGTTATACAAATACTTTTTTTTTTTTTAAATCTTGAAATCTTTGGCACTTTGGCCATTCTAAGTGTGTGTATTATTGAGGTCATGTTGGATTATATATTGAGGGGCTGAGAACTGATATATGTCAACAAGATTCCTGATAGTCAGATGAAAATTAGAAAACACAGTAAAAATGTAAATGTTTCAAATTCTCTCATGTCCCATGCTGCATTGAGGCTGTCTCCTATAACTGATTACGGGCATTAGCAGAAATAGCTTTATCAACATTTTAGAAACTCAGTTCAGTGGTATAGATATTCTCCAAATGGAGAAGATGAGCAATGATGCATCTGAGCCACAATAAATCTATGTGAGACTTTGAATTTGAAGCAATAGCTGTATTTATTTTTATTATGTTTTTTATGAGGAGCCTTTGGGAAGCTGATGTTCCATAATCTGATGTTTATGGTCAGTTCAATCTTTTTTTGAAGATGAGCTACACCCATAAAATAAGCCATGACTCATCCAGATGCTTATGACTACATGATGCTCATTTGTAAGGTTCAAATCTTTACAACCTTATGGACCCACCTCTTCTTGACAAGCCCGAGGTGCCTGAGCTTGGTAGAGGTGGAAGTATGTGTCACTACAGGCTCAGGAATGAGCATGCTCTCCCATCATCCACGCTGACCTCAGTGTCTCTGTCTATATAAACCAGTCTGTCTGCTGAGCATATTAATCATGTTGGCTTTAAACTTGGGAGTCTTTTAAAAGAGAAGCTTCCACTCCTCAACAATAACAAACAATTTAACATTGTGTTTAGCAACTTGTCAGCTCCTCCATCTCTGTCAAAGGCATCTCTTTGGTGATTATATGTCAATCATGGGTGGAACAGTTTGCAATATGCATTATATAGAAGTGAGTGGTTCATAAAACAATTTAATAGCACTTCTTCATGTGACAAAAATGTAGAGAGAAAATGAGAGAGAGAGAGAGAGAGAGAGAGAGAGAGAGAGAGAGAGAGAGAGAGAGAAAGAAGAAGGAGGAGGAGGAGGAGGAGGAGGAGGAGGAGGAGGAGGAGGAGGAGGAGGAGGAGGAGGAGAAGAAGTAAAAGGAGATTACAGCTAACACTCTTTTGGTACTATCTATTTGCCAGGAGCTTCTAAGGGCTTCAGATGGATTGACTCATTTAATTCTCATCACAGCCCCATGAGACAGCTACTATTATTTCAACTTTTTCTAATGAGGAAATTGAGGTACAACAAGTTAAGTACAGATTTAAGATCTAAACCCAGACAACCTGAAACCGGAGCCCAACTTTTAAACCTCTAAAGAATGCTGTCACTCTACCTAAAAGTTCCTGATTGCTCATTTTTAAAAAGACATAACACAAAATGAATTGGGATTTGAATTTTCTATATGTTTAGCCATACATCCAGAAGATGCTTAGACAATCTATTGAACATTGAAATATTTCACCAATCATTTGACTATGAGTCCATGAAATGGAGCTATTTATTTGGTTAGTGGTGGGTGGAATGAACTGACAAATAGTTTTCACACAATGGAGAGACAATGAGTGCCATTTGAAATTCCATAATCATTAAGAAATGCATCTATTTGAGGGTTTCAATTGGCTTCTTTTTATCGAATCTTATTCTGGATCACTTCCCTGATTTTATTGTAGAGTTTCTTGCAGATGTGCCCAGCCTTTGTAAATGTCAAAGCATTAGCCAGCAAATATTAATTGATTAAATTTTCACTTTCCTTCCCAATGTACATGTCTAGAGAGTAGGGTCTCGTGAATGCTTTTCTAAGGGCTGATTGGTAGAATTAGTCATTCAGCCAAAAGTAAAGGGTAAAGCATGAATATCAAGTCTATAATGTTTATCTAAATACCATTGAAAAAATGGTTTGATTTTGATAGTCTATGTGTTCATGTAATGTTAGTAAAGCAAAATTGGAAAATTAGATTTTATTGTCTTGTATGAAATTATTTACTGGCATCACTAGTTGAGTATTGTGTCAACTATGGTGACAATGTATTGTCACCTGCTTAGCATCCAGGTTATGCATTAGTAGAACCTCTTCTACCCCAATTCTAGCTCACATGAACCTGATAGAGTTGACTCTATTTCCAGTTCTAAGGATAGAGCATGTGACCAAAGCCTAAGTCAATCAACATATCACATTCCTTTAACACATACTTGATTTATGTGCAACCTAAATTAGTCCATTAGGACTACTTGTAATTTTGAAGATGGAGCCATGGGAGCTTCTGGCAGCCAGTTTGGAGCCAACATGGAGGATATTGAGTTGAGAAATGATGAACAACAAGAACAACAAAATCATAGATAAAACCTTCTAAACTCTGGATCATTCCTTACTTAAATCCAGAATACCTCTTTTCTGTTCAATTATGTAATTCAGTAGATACTTTTTTTTTTTTTTTTGCTTAAGCAAATTTCAATTAAGGCTTTCAATGATTTGCAATGGAAAGAATTATAAATATAAAAATGAAAAGAAGTAGGAAAGAAAACAAAGCAATAAACTTCTTAAACTGTATTTAATTTTCCTATTATGATATTAAGGTGTTCAAGTTAGGTGGGACTATGTGAAGTCACCTTCCTCAGTGAAGTTTTTGTTTGTTTGTTGTTTTTTGCAAATCCTACTTGGGCCTAGCAGAAGTCCCTCTGCTCCACCCTCCCCTTTTAAGTTGCCATCAATACCCTTGACTGCACCTGCTAAAGTGGTGCACCTAGGCCATTTTGGTTCCATGTGATATTGAGCTTCATCACCTTTTTTTTGGGAACCTGACAAAGATTGGGTCAATCTAGAGGTTAAGCTGAACTACATGTTTTATCTCATTTGAGTATTTGCACTGTGAGACAAGATTACATCCAGAGAATGAGCATTTGAACTGCAGGTCATATTGAGTCTGGAGGTAATTTTCATCTGTGTGCAAATTGACTAATAAGCAGAAAAGCGAGTTTAGAGAAAGGAACAGGAGACTTCAATTGACAAGAAAAAAAAAAAGAGAGAAAGAGGAGAAGACACAGGGTTCTATGGTAGATGAAAGAAATCATCTAAGTTACTGACTTCCCTATTTCACTCCTGTAATTTCACTCACTCACTCATTCATTCATTCATTCATTGACTTCTTTATCCACTTAACAATAATCATTGAACAACCTCTTTGGGGCTCTGTGTTATATGTTCTAGGTTCTACAGATAATGGTAAACAAGATAAAGTCCCTACCTTTGTCATGGAGTTTATAATTTAGATGAGAAAACCAAAAGAAAGAATGAAGGGAAAGAGAGAGAGAAAAAAATTAAGGAAAGAATGAAGGAAAAACTACATATATATGGAGAGGGAGGGACAGAGGGAGGAACAAGTGGTGCTGAGGGACAGAAAGTCAGCATGGCTGGAGCAGAGTGATCCAGGAGGCGATCTGTAGAACCTGAGATTAGAGAGGTAATAGGTTGGAGAGTATGTAAGGCCTCGAAGGCCATGCTAAAGGCATTCTGAACAGGCGAATTGGAAGTGCTTGTGTTTTCCAATAATAACAGTCCAATAATTGTGACTCCTCACTTATAGCTACCTTGAGTAGGTTTTGGTTTCTTGAAAAAAAAAAAAACAACAACCCATGGCTAGAACAGTTATAAAACATTTTCATAGAAGAATAGTTTTTTTCTAGTTCAATATCATGTAAAACCCCTTACATATAAAAGAGATGAGAGCAGTATTATTGTTGAAAACCTATTTTAAAAGTTCATATTTGTAAAATTTGCTTACTATAAAGCCAGACTAATGAGAAAAAATGACATTGTTTTAATGAGCACAACAATGTGAACTCTGGGTTATAGATGATAGATGCAGTCACAGTATTTAATTTTATTTGTGTATTTTGCATTGCATAATATTGTAAAATATCCTAATTCACACCAACAAAGAGGTGTGAATAATAAATGATTTTAACAGCTCATCTTAAAATCACGATTTTCTTCAAATAAGCTGATCTAGAAACTTGAAAGTGGAGCAATGATTAATTTTCTTTAAAATTTTGGATTTTTATATCTAATACTAGAGGCCTGGTACATGGATTCGCACACTGGTGGGGTCCCTTGGCCTGGCCTGAGGGGATTGGGCCAAAACTAGCCTGGTGCACGGATTCGTCCAGGGCATGTTAGGCCCATCTCGCCCAATCCTGATCAGGGCCGGCCTCTTGGGGAGAGACCATGGGAGGTTGGCTGGCCAGGGAGGGACCGCGGGAGAGCTCCAGGGCATGTCCAGCCCGTCTCGCTCAGTCCTGATTAGTCGGACCCCAATAGCAAGCTAACCTACCGGTCAGAGCATCTGCCCCTGGTGGTCAGTGCACATCATAGCAACTGGCCGAATGGTCAAATGAACGGTCGGACACTTAGCATATTAAGCTTTTATTATATAGGACTAGAGGCCTAGTGCATGAATTTGTGCATGGGAGGGGTCCCTTGGGGTGGTCTGCGGAGATCGGGCCCCAGCTCGTGCCCCCAGCCTCGCAGTCCTGCAGTCCTACCTTGGCCTGGCACCACCCCCTCACCTGCTCCACCATCCTGCCTGTGGGGTGATCGATTGGGGCTGGGCACCCCCACCCGGCTCCCTCAGTGCCTGGGAGCCTAGCGGCAGCCCTGCCCCCCCCCCCCACCACTGCTGGTCGCCATCTGTGGGGCAATCGGCAGGGTGATCGGCAGGGCAATCAGACCTGTGCTTGCACATGCCTTGGCCTGGCGCCGCCCGCTCACCTGCTGCACCATCCCACAGCGGTCCCGCTCTTGTCAGGGTACATCGGGGAGCGGTCAAACTCCCGGTCTCCTGGTTGAATGACCACCCGAGGGGACAATTTAAATATTAGGCATTTATTATATAGGATACTTGAATTCTTTACAATGAATAGGAAAGAGGGCAACAAACTTACAAAACTCAAAGAAAATGTTAAAATCACTTACATTAATGGTGTCACAAGATGTATGTTATGTGTCTTCGTCACAGCTGACTGTTTCATTGTGACTAGAATATACACTAACTGGATGTGGCTGAGTCTGGGCTGCCATTAGCAGAGCACAGCTGGCTTGTGCTGCAGTAGGTACTTCCTTGACTCATTCTTCACAAAGTGCATATGGGAAGAAACAAATTTATTGAGAAACCAGGTCAGAGATACAACCTACTTGATCAATAATTCAATTTTAAGAAGTTTAAATGTATACTCAGAGATCATTATGAGTCCTATACAAACATTTGTTAACTTGAATGCATAAATTATCATATTGGCAGTTAGTTTCTAATGGGCTAAAATTTGGTATAAAACATTGTTTGACTGTGCTATTTGCTTTGCTATATTTAAAAATAGCTTTAAAGTTATTTGAAAAATTAAGTTTTTAAATCAAAATTTCACAAGACCCAAAGCTTCTCTGAGGAATTCCAGTGATAGCTAATTCCAATGATGGCTGTGAGACTGGGGGCACGAGCTGGGGCCCGATCTCCACAGGCCACCCCGAGGGACCCCCCTCCCATGCACAAATTCATGCACTGGGCCTCTAGTCCTATATAATTACAAGTGATGAATCAGTATCACAGGTTATGAAACTAAAACCCAGTGAGAGAACTGGGGAAGACAGAGGTCTAGGAGGAGAACATGGGTCTGCTTGTCTTGTGGCTGTGACACTTTACACTTTGCACACTGCTGTTGTTTTCTTAGCACCAAATAATGAAAGTTTGTCAAAATGTTTGACCTGATAGGATTAATTTTCAGGCCTCATAATCTAGTTTATAAAATACATTGTAACATCTTTACATTTATTTTTATGGTGTTTATAAAAGGATGTTAAAATCTGGAATGAACTTCTAGTTACTAGAAGTAGCTTATATAAAAATACTTGTGTTGTAGGAAAACAACCAAAACTCCAAAATCTCTTTTACACCTTCTTGAATACCTGTTTCTGAAATGAGATATTGGTCTGTTTCATCCACTAATATGTAATCTCTATTCATCAGAACTCTTTCTGCTTTTTTTCCTAGTTAATCACCATCTTCTAGAATAGTGTGTAGCACATAGTAGGTATTCAATAACATTTTGCTGTCTTTTTGGCAATGAAGCTTGAGAAAGCAGCTGAGGACTTAATTTCCAGGGGCCTTAGCTTAGATAAGTTCATAAGCAAAAAGTTATAAAGCCCAGATTTGTTGAAAGTTGGAGGGTGAAGAAAGAGGCTTTAGCCTAAGTTCTTATAGATTCAGATCTTAAAGCCATATTCCAATGAATTATAACAGTTGAGAGATAATTCTTACCCCTAAAATCTCTATTTTTTTTCAAGTTTTCTAATTCAGTTGTAATTAAACTGTATTGTGAATGGTTAATCTTGATTGTAATAGTGTCTCCAGATCTGGAAATAGCCCAAGTGCCCCCATCAGTAGAGGAGTGGATAAAAAAGCTGTGGTATATTTACATAATGGAATACTATGTGACAGTGAAAAAGAAGAAACTCTCACCTTTTGTGACAGCATGGATAGGCCTGGAGATTATTAAGTGAAATAAGCCAGTATGAGAAAGACAAATACCATATGGTCTCACTTATGTGTGGAATCTAACAAACCAAATAAACTGACAAACAAAATAGAACCAGAGGCATGGATACATGGAACAGACTAACAGCTGTCAGAGGGGAGGGGGACGGAAGGGATTGGATGAAAGAAGATGAAAAGATTAGCTAAACAACATAAATGCATAACCCATAGACACACACAACAATGTGATGATGGCCAGAAAGAAGGGGGGGGGGAGCAGGGGCTGGGTGAAGGTGGGCAAGGATGGGGGACAATGGGGATATCTGTAATAGTGTCAACAATAAAAATAAAGTTAAAAAAAAGTGTTATTCTGAAACTTCCATTATTAATGCTGACACTCCAAACACTGAGGGACAGTTGACTGATTGATCTCAGCTGACTGGTTGGCATGGATGTGTAGGTGTATTAATGCTGGCTCATTTTCAATGGATGCCATAGATGAACCTCAGTTTCATTTATTCAATGAATAATCTATTAATTAGTTTCTTTGCTTTCTTTGGAACCTGGGTGTGTGTGTGTTGTAAAAATTAAAGATAGGAAAAATTATAGAATCGAAACTATATTTACATATTCGTTATATCCAGTTGCTATCCCAAATTCTCATCCTGTTCATATGCAGTAAGAACGCCGCCCTCCCCACCCCCACTTTTTAAGAACCTGTCTTTTTAGCCTGCCTTTGTTTGGTAGTATGGACACTGATGATTTAGTGTGCAATGTACTTTGCCCCTGAGATTAGCTCCTCTCTTTCTTCCTTATTCCTGGGCTGCCACTCCTCTTCCTAACAATGGTCCTTTCTGCCTCTGTGCCAACATCTTCCTGTTGTGCTCATGTGTTGGATTATTGCTAAGGGTGAAACTCTGAAAACTTTATGGCAGTTCTGCTGCCAGTAAAGCTGCATATGGAAGAACATAATAAGAATATGGCCCTAAATTTCCAGGAGCTGCTCAGTCACATAATGACAGTAATAGAGTTTTTCTCAATTGCCTCCTTCAATGGAGTGGCCACTACTCCTCCAGTGAATGGTCACATCTAAGTTGCGGGAAGGCTTTGGGAAGAATTATAGGCAACATTTACACCCCCCAAAACATGTGTTGAATTCCAAAACCTGGTTACCTGCGAATAGGATCTTTGAAGAAGTAAACATTTGATCATGCTTGACTAGGGTGGGCCCTAATCCAATGGCTGGTGTCTTTTTAAGAGGACAAGAGAAAAAGAGACACCCAGGGAGATTATCATGTGACAAAGGAGGCAGAGGATTGGACTGGTTTGTCTCTAAACCGAGGAATGACAAGAATTGCTGGCAACACCAAAAGATAAGAAAAAGGCATGGAATCTGGCCATTGTACAGACAAGGCCCAATTCATGGGAGAGATGCCCAAAGCTAATTGCACATCTATGGTAATCTAGATTATCCTTTAGAGTCTGAGAGAGAGCACACCCTATCAACCTCTTGATTGTGGACTTCTGGCCTCCAGAAATGTGAAAGAATAAATGTCTGTTGTTTTAAGTCATCCTGTTTGTGGTAATTTGTTATGGCATTCCTGAAGGTTAAAAAATGGATGGCCCAAAATGAATTTTAACTGTCTTAGTCATTATATTCTAATCTCCTTTTCAATAAAACTTTGGAATGAGTTTCAAAAATTAAATATACTTTTATCCTTTCTTCCTCTAGTATGTGGGAGAAAGAAGCAAAACTCTTCTCCCACAACCCCCAACTACCTAAATTACTTGGTACCCTTCTAGTAGTCCTCTGTGGAGCTGTCTTCGAGATCTTGACCCCCCTCTCCCTTCTCAATACCCAGGCTCAGTGTTGCGTACTCAGGATGGTTTCCTTTACTTCCTTTTCTCCTTCATCCATCCCCTCACTATTACACAGACCTAGTATCATGTTCTTTCAGAACCTTGAGCTCTGCCTGGAAACATGTAATCTGCTCTGCTAAGTAAGTTGGGACATTGTATAAATGACCATTACTGAGTTAAAGATGTAATGTCCCACAAGTAACGAATTTGTTTTAACAGAGCCCATCTTTATGCATGACTGGCAGAAAAAAATAAGGCCCAAAGTGTAATTTTCATGATGGGGAGGTTGTGGGTGAATGAGAGGGCAGATATCTTAGGGCAAACACACCTGTCACATCCTTCAGGTTATATCGCACAGCCAACCGCCTACTGTCCCCTGTCTTTGAACTCTGCTGGTGGGAGTTCAAGTACAGTCCCAAGGGCAGGCTACAGGAAGAAGTGCCCAGGAGCCTAAATAGAGCATACTAGCATAATTGCCTCCTGAATAGGAAGAGCTTAAAGTCAGTTCACCATCATTGTGCTGCTTCTATTTTACTTTCTCCATAATTGGATGCTTTACACTTTTTTTTTTTTTTTTTTACAAAATCGGTCCTCTGTGAGGTGCTTCCTTCTACCCCCAAATGAGGTAAATGAAAGCACCCACATACGTAACAATGGCACATAAAGCCTCCTGTTGCAATTATAGTCTCGGTTTCTTTACTTCATCAAGCATCCAAATCAATAGCTACAAAGTCTTGTTAGTAAACATTTTTTGGGGGGTTTATGTGTGTACCTATACATATATTTTATACTTCTGTGCTGCTAAATCATTTGTCTATAATATTATACTTTGACTGAATTTTTTACTGATTTGATTGAGTCAATTAATAGATTCCCCCCCCCCCCCGCCATCGTACAGACAGGGCTCAATTCAAGGGACAAATGCCCAAAGCTAACTGCTCATTTATCTATTGTGACCTAGTCTTACATAACTTTGCATTTTTCACTTCTGTTTTCTGGGGTCTAAGCAATTGAATATCTGTCTTCCCCCATTGAGCACCCACTCAGGAAGTAGCTCCATGGCTGTAGTACCTCAGAAACAGATTTAAATAATGACAACTCCTACTGATTTTCTGCCAGGGTAAATAGCTGTAAGTAATTTTTAAAATAAAGATGCTGGACTAAGTGATCATCCTCAGTTAATCAATGTGAAAACATTCTAGAACTTACCCAAGTCTATCATCCAGAAAGTACCAATCTTGAAAGGAAAGCTTTTTTTTTTTTTTTTTAAGGTAAAATGCTAATTTCCTTCTATTTTTGTCATTGCTGATAAACCTGGGGCTACTACAAATAAGCAATTGTTTATTGACAGATAAAACTAGTGTCTTCTATAAGGGAAGAAACGTGTAACAGCACAGACTCTAGAGCCAAAATATTTGAGTTCAAATCCCAGCTCCACTATTACAGGCACTGTATCCTTGGGCAAATTACTGAACTTTTTTTTCTTGATGTTCTCATTCATACAATGGAGCTAATAATAGCATTTACCTCATAGGGTTGTAGTGACGATTAAATGAGCTTCTACACATGCAGCTCTTAGCATAGTGTCTGGCACATAGCACTCAATAAATGGTAGCTATTGCTTTCATTAATATTGTGAGGGTTTTTGTTTTTTAATTCAAATACACAAGCCCTGAAGACTTCTAGGTGAAGCTGGAACCAGAAGCTGAAAACCTTTGGTCAAGTGCATTCTTGCTGCTCAAAAGGGAGGCTGTTTCTAGCAAAGGAAAGTTATGGTTAAATGTATTGAGGGCATAGAAAAATGTGGGAGAGACCAACGTGGATAAGAGCTGACTGGCTGCTGAGATCTCAATAGCTGCAGCAAAAGGAGTTGTTTCTCTTCTCTCAGTAAGTAGTAGCCTGAACTGATCTCCGTGATTGCTTTTGAGTCTGGGACTCTGTATGATGTGTATGCAGCATTATCAAGATCTCTGCTTTAGCACTAGTTGGTTTGGATCAGTGGATAGAGTGTTGGCCTGTGGACTAAAGGGTTCTGGCTTCGATTCCGGTCAAGGGCCTATGCCTGGGTTGCGGGCTTGATCCCCAGTAGGGGGCATGCAGGAGGCAGCCAATCAATGATTCTCTCTCATCATTGATGTTTCTCTCTATCACTCTCCCTTCCTCCCTGAAATCAATAAAAAAATATTTTTAAAAAGTTTAAAAAGAAAATAGAAGGAATGCTATTTAAAAAAAGAACAAATATGGTCAGAGGGCAGGGAGGCTGAGTCAGGAGGCAGGTCATGTGCAGAAACAAAATTACTGTGGAGTTGTATCTTACCAAGGCAATTAGATGCAAAAGCTCACATTTGTAAAAATTACATAGTCAAAATTACCCTTAAAAATCCCTTTTATCCCTCATGAAGTATATATAGATGGTTTTGTACATGCAACTCTACAGAGTATATGTAATATATGAAAATGCAATATAGTATGTGAAAAATTAAATAGTATATTTAAAAGTACATATTTTAAATGTAGTTTTACAGCATTTTGTAATATTAAAAACTAAATCTTGACCCTGGATACTTAAATTCACTTCAGTAAAATGCACTAATTATGTTATTCTTAAAATGTGGTTGGGGCCTGGTCTAATTTTTATTCTCTGGGCTGCAGGTTCTACTATTTTTTCTTAGCTTGCATACGTTTTTATGCATATTGACATCTAAAGACTGATATTTTTTTTCCCCCAGAATAAAAGGTAGTTGGTAAAAGGTGTTAAAACAGTCAGATACTTTGTTCTCCAAGGTTATACCAGTAATACTAAAAGCAGTTGAATATTAGTTTTAACAAAGAAATAAATAGGAAAGTAAAACAAAACATTCTTGTACCCATATTTTAAGTGGATTGTCAAAGTTTCCACGTTTTAGGAGATTAGTGGAGAGAAGAAAACGTGCCATCATTTTAGGATAGGTCACCAAAATGAGTGAGCATCTCTGCTCAATTCTTCTTGGTTGTTTACTTCGCAGGGAGACTAGAGATAATTTATATAGGAATAAACTTAAATATTGAATGACTGGCATGATTGAGAGGATATCAAGGAACCCCTATCCCTCACCTGGTCTGTAATCAATATGGAATTTTATTACAGGAGATTAATGTCTTTGATTCAAGGTTAGTCCTGTTTTAGAGTGGTAACACATTAGACTTGCCAATCTTTTTTTTTTTTTTTTTTAATAAATTTTATTGATTTTTTACAGAGAGGAAGGGAGAAGGATAGAGAGCTAGAAACATCGATAAGAGAGAAACATCGATCAGCTGCCTCCTGCACACCCCCCAAAAGGGATGTGCCCGCAACCAAGGTACATGCCCTTGACCGGAATCAAACCCGGGACCCTTCAGTCGGCAGGCTGACGCTCTATCCACTGAGCCAAACCGGTTTCGGCATAGACTTGCCAGTCTTTGTGCTGGAGTCAAGCTAGATAAATGCTCATTTCCTTTTTATGAGTAATGTAAACCTTGCAGTTGGGTTTGTACTAAAGGAATGTCAGTGGAAGAGATGCCTACCACTTCCAGGCCTGGACTTACTAGCTCTGCTTCTTTTTCTAAGCTCTCTTTCCTAAGTCAGTGATTGAAATAGTTACATTGGAAATGATGCCATTACAAAATGGAAGTAGCCCGAACTCCCGAGACCTCATTGGAGAAAAGCCTCCTAGGAGAGCTTTCCACTCACATCAGACTATGCGCAAATGACAAATAGATGCCTTTCCATTGCTAAGCCTTTGGGATTTTGAGGTTGTGTGTTGTAGAAGCTAAGATTATTTATCCTAATGGAGACATTCATATCAGAAGTGAATAATTGCCATTAAAATGCTAAAATAGAAATGTTTGCTTGGAAAAGTTGTTTTTAAAGCCTAAACAGGAAAAGTTGGGTATAAAAAATGTTCAGTTGAATCAAGTCACACAGGGCAAAGATTACATTAAGGGAGTGTGCTTTCCTTAGCTGATTATCAACTAATTCTTGCTGGTGGTTTACTGATAAGGAAGATGACCTCACCCTTGAGGTTGTCCATAGCCTCAACACAGCCATCATTAAATTGGAGGAGAGAGGCATAAGGGTGAGAAAACAAAGTAACAAAGCTCATTTAATAATTGTACCTCAGAAAGAATGTTGGAAGTGTTTACCTGCTCATGGCAAATGTATTGGAAACCTATTAAATTATTGAGGGAAATGTATTGCCAAAGAAACAATGAATCCTGACTAAAAAATTCCCTGGCTGTTTGAATTTTAGGTAACTCATAGGCCCTGGAGCAGATGCTGTCATTGTACCATCCTATTTCTTCAACCTATTCCAGGACACAACTGACACATCCTGTGCCTATATCTCCTTGCTCTTGGGAACTTGGCTGCCTGCAGACCTGCTTGGATTAGCAGTGCCTCAGCAGTGACCTTAAACAAGGAGAGGCTAGAGTGTCTGCACTGCTTATGGAAATCATGTTCCATATAGTCGTTTAGAGAGACCCCAGAGGTTTTGAGCTCCTTTTTCTCCAATAAAATCTCTCTAGTGGTAACCTATTCATGAATGAATGCTCCCTTTACCAACTCTCCTTTCCCCTATGTATTACTTCTCCATTACTCACAGTGTTCTTGAGATCACTTCTCAGATAAAGGGCTTGCACCTAAATCCTTGCTCCAAGGTCTTTTTTTTTATTGGGGCGGGGGTGGTCACATTAAGACAGGCCTTCACCTTCCATGGACAGCAGTCAGGGCTTCAAATGTTCCACAGCCTCCAAGGAGTCCATGCTCTGAATCATCTCCATCAGGCATCACCAAGGAGGACTATGGGCAAGAATAGGTTGCCCAGAAGATGGCATCAAGGTCCATGGAGGACAACTGACAAAGGAGTTTCTTTGTGAACAGAATCAAAGCCAAATTAAGGAATTGCCCCGTCTGTTCTGTCTAGCTTTAGAGTTGGAAAGGACCATTGACTAATTCATGATTCCTATTCTTCCTCTTTCTAAATGGGAGTGTTTAATGCAGTTATCCTGTCCCTGTCCCACCACTGTATATGGAATATGCATATGAGGAACAGAAAACTCTTCATTTTGGTTCATAATGTAGCGGCCACTAGATTAGTCATCTCCAGCCTGGGGGAGAGGCTGTGCTTTGCCCAGAGATACAGAATTTTACTCTTGATGCAATGACCAGAAGATATTATAAGAAGGAGGTTGGCATGGATATGTGATGACCAGAAGGGGATTTGTGTAAAAGACTTACTAGATGTTCATCAATCCTGTTTCATTCTCCTAAGCACAAATACATTTTTAAACTTCCCTTGAAGTTATTTATGGGCCATGGAATGTGAACAAATGTAATGTTTGCAACTTCCAGCCCTGGCCATAAAATCTCCCATATCACTGTCTATACGCTCTCTTCCCCTTTCCTGGTGAAAATGAAGGCCATCTGTGGAAGCTGGTGGCTTAACAAAGATGGAAGGAACGTCTTTCTTGGAGTCACTACTCAGTGGAGACTTGCCCAGGGAAGTCGCCCCAACCTTTTTGCACTATGATGTAAGCAAAAAACAAACCTTTATTTTGTGAAGCCACTGAAATTTTTTTGGAATTGTTTGTTACTGTAGCTAGCATAACTCATGAAGAGTTATAAAGACATACATATAGTGTATTTATTCTCTTGTTCTAAGATCTGCTCAGAACATGCTTCGATGGAGGAGAAGGCAGCTAGATTATAATGGGATCAATAAACATTTAACAAGGGGCAGATTGCTTCTGAAAGAAGCCAGAAAATACCAAAATAGCCCATATATTTCTGCCTGGAAGTGACTCTTGGTTCTCCACTGATTTCTATAGTATTATAAATGGTATTTGAGGGTAAGAGTGAGTGTGTGTGTGCATGTGTGTGTGTCTGTGTGTGTACCCACTGTACCTGTACACATGAGGAGCACATAGGCCATACGTAGTACAGGAGAGCATTTGGCCTGCTTTCTTACCTCTCTTTGCAGTGGCCCCACCATGTTCTTCTTATTTTCCCAGTACCAATTTCTCCTTGTCTCACATTCCAAAGTATGCTGTTTATGACATCCACAGACCTAAGCACACAGAGCCAGGGCTGCTCTGCCTAGTCAGGCCGACTGGGCAAACTGCAAAGAAGTGAAGAATACACAGATAAGGAAGGATCATGGTGGGTCAAGGGTTCCTCTCATTCCCAGCAGGTTATCAGCTGAAATGAGCCTCTTGTAGTAGAAGCATTTTAATTTTTATTAAAAAAATATATTTTATAGGTAATACATGGTAATACATTCACCTGGATCAAAAGAAAAATAAGACACACTGAAAAGATTTTATATACATTCTGTATCACCTCCTCCATCTCCTACAAGTAAACACTTTTACTAGGCTTTTATGTAAAAGAAAGCTTTAATGACAAAATTTCCAATAGCAGATGGGAGATATTTTAAGACAGGGAATGCTTTCTTCAATGATACACCTTTGTAGTGTTATGGCCTTCTATTCCAACTATTACAAAATGGTTCTAATATTGAGAAATTGTCTCAACCTAGCACCCCACCACTAACCTAAGAACAACCAATTGATTGCCCTACCATCAGATTAAAATAGTTTAATTTAAGCTCTTTGTTGCTGAGATAAACACCCAACTGTTAACTCATAGCAAATTTCAATTCTGAGCCATTTTACTCTTTGTACCATGTTACAAAGATTATGTATTTATCTTATCCCTTTCCTCCGACATATTTCCTCTCCTTCTGCTGGTATCCAAGAACAAACATGTTGTAACGATCATATAGGTAATAATATCACAGCCCCGCTGGGTTTCCCCAGTGCGAATGCAATCAGCTGCACCAGACTTCCTAAATTTCTTTCCTATAGATTTTCCTATTACTTTTCTCTATGGCAACAGCCCCAGAAATTTAAACCCCATTTTATTTAGAAAAACCAATTTGATCTGAATATAAAACCTTGAATAAATTTAGTCTTAAAGATGTATTTGATATTATCTTTTCTTTGACTTTCATTTCTTGTGACAGTTTCATTCAAAATTATGAGTAGAAAAAAAGGAAAATGAAGTTCTGGATGTTAAATACTAACCATGTGTTTGGGAGGGTTGGAAGGGAGGTAGGCAACGCAGGGCTTTTGGATCTCTACAACAACAGATGTAGAGATCAAAAAGGGAAAATTAGGAGTATGAATGTAGGAAAAATACTTTGAAGTGTAAGTGTTGTGTTTTTTTTTTTACCAGAGGAAACCAATTTTCCCAATTTACTCACATAACTCTGGGATGAATAAACCCTCAGCGTACATAAGCTGATGCTGAAATGTTGGTAAACAGACTAACAGATGGGAGAGGGTGCTGTTAGTTTTCTGCCTTCTTGTTCTCTTTTATTATGTGAAGAGAATTCAAAAAAACAAAACAGAACAACAAACAAACAAAAACAAAAACAGTGTTTGGGAAGATGATTTTGGACTCCTTAGAATTGAGTGAAAGGACAAATGGAGCATTTTGAATAATTATGTATCTATAAGGGTATCATCAATCAGCCTTTTAAAATCTCTGCTCAATCCTTTTCATCTGAATAAAAAAATTTAAATTAATTTATGGTTTAATATAAACTACATATAACCCTTTATATAGTTATAAGGCATATAACTATAAAACCATTGGTAGTTATAACTATTGTCCAAAATTTTAGCAATTTTGTTATTGCCCTTGTTTAATGAGTAATAATTACTATTTGGAGATCATCAAAGGTTGCCTGACCTAAGAAACTGTAGGAAGTCTTAGGGCAAGAATATCATGTGGTTTTTAGAGCCCTTTGCCTTTTATTTTTTTAAGAAGTTTCAGGATCATCTGTTTCCTTTGGCTTATCATGAGCGACTGTGGACAATTTTGCCTCTTTCTTTGGTATATGTATTCTGATGATCTCAATGAACATGTTGGACTCTGTGAATGTGCTTCCATATGGAACAAGTTAACAGCTATTTAATTTCTAAAAATGTTTATGAAGTCCACAGCCATGGTTATTTTTAGAGAGGCCTGTTCAGATCTTTGCCAGACAGTTATTTCAGGACTCCAGAGATTCTTTATGAAACTCCCCCAGAAAACACCGCCTTATACTGAGTTACTGTAAAGATTTTTAAAAAGGTTATTGGTTCCTTGTCTTAGTCACATTAATTCTCTTTTAACCATATGACAAACACAATTTTTTTTTAAATTAGAAGATTTGTCTATAAGCTTATTTGGTTTTAAAATCAATGAGTGAATTGTGTTCATAATTAATCAAAAAATGTACATGATCATTTTAAGAATCATGCAAGCCCATAGATAAGCTTACAAGAGGGGGTTATTTAAACTTATCTGTTTTTAGCATGGAAACTGAGCCTTAGAGACAATATTTCACTTATGTTGTTTTCAAGTTTCCAATATCATTGTCCTTAAGTGATTTAGTTTTTCTTCTTAGCCTGTTAGCTCAGAGTTACCTGTTTGCTCAAGGATTTGGCACCTTTTAGTATTCAGCCTTCGCTATTTCTTTCAAAAGCTTCTTGTGGCTGAATGTTGAACACTCACAAAAGCTGAGAGGTATTTAAATGGGAAAATGAATTCTCATAATTAGGTTCACTCTTTTTAATCAAGGATGCAAAATACTGTTTCTTGCTCTCAATGAAATTTAGGGGATGAAATTGAGAAAATGTAAAAGCAAATGCATCTGTTTCTGCCTATTTGAAAATCTGTATCTCTCTTGAATTGTTATTATTTGATAACTGGAGGCCCAATGTATGAAATTCGTGCAAGGGGCTCTGCCCTCGCAGCCCTGGCTTCATCTGGAAGGACTTCCGGAAGGTCGTTTGGCTGACCAGTCTAATTAGCATATTATGCTTTTATTATTGTAGATGTTCTTCTCATTACATGATTACTTAGTTGTAGCTGTAAGGGAATATTTAAAATTACAAAAATGCCAGTCTGGTGGTATTAGAGAAGCATATTGTAGGTGACGCTTATCTCTGGGTAGCAACTCAGGGCAAAACAATTGTGGAAAAGGAAATAACATGAGAAAGGAAGTGGGAAAGGAAAATGATTTATGTAAGGAAGTGTAATTTCAACTGATAAGTTTGGAGATGCAGGGACCTTAATAATTTTTTTATACACAGCCCCTATTGTGGAAGACATCATAAGCAAAATAATAAAATGCAAGCTTTTTTTTTCTTTTAAAAGTTGCTAGAGATTCAATAGAATTTTTTTTCTTAAAACATTAATTTAAAAATAAAATGAATTTGTCAGTTGCAGGAACCAGTCTCTCTCTCTAAGATGAAAAATAATTTTGTTTTGATTTATGCATTTAATATTTCACACTGGAAATGTAAAACTACAGCAGTTATTTTATAGTGACTGAGATCAAGAAATATGGAGGTAATTCATTATATTTATTATTTTTCTTTATAAAACTATAAATCAATGTTATTGAAAATTAAATGTATAGTCTACTGTGAGGGCATTTTTGAGGTTTAACAGTACTTTCCATAAGGCTTTCAAGGATCTGACAGAAACTTGAATTATTCATAAAAGCCTTGGATTTTCCTTCAACCTAATCAAATTAATAAAACAATTTCAATTCCAAAGGCTATTAATGCTCTGTGGAAGAGAGCAGAAAGCATAAACTTATCTTCAGTTTCTTTTTGAATTTTGTATACTTCTAGGAATCACCAAGACCAAAAAAGGAGATTTAAAAAAGGCAGAGCATCAAGCTAGTATAATATTTTGCTAGTGTAATACAGGAGTGGGATAATTTTTCTCCTTCCATTGTCATTGCCCCTCCAAGGAAGAATATTATTTGTGGTTCCCTGCAGGGTCTTATGCATTCCCCTTTTAAGGAAAAAAAAAAAACACAAAGAAAATTATACAGAAGCATTTTAGTTTTCAGGAATTACCATCCTATATCCAAAATATTTTGAAGTCCTTGTAAAATGGAGTCATAACATGTAATAAGACAGATATACACAGCTATCTATATATATAAAAGCCAAGCAACCAGAAGGACTGGAAAGAATGGAAGGACCAGAAGGACTAGAAGGACTGGTCATTATGACGCGCACTGTGGCCGGCCAATCAGCAGATTGGGGACAGGGCTGGCTGGCCAACCTCTCGAGGCCCCTCCCCCCAGCTGGCACAGCCCCAATCAGCCCCCATCGGTGCGGGCTGGCCAGACCCCACCCATGCATGAATTCCTGCACTGAGCCTCTAGTATAAAATAAATGTAGAAAGAAACAGAGGTTAGTCTCTGGGTATGATAAACACATTCAATGA
Organism: Eptesicus fuscus; assembly: GCF_027574615.1. NCBI lineage: Eukaryota > Metazoa > Chordata > Mammalia > Chiroptera > Vespertilionidae > Eptesicus > Eptesicus fuscus. The sequence continues at coordinate 50,991,539 of NC_072476.1, forward strand.
ACTGAATTGATTTGAAATTTTTGGCATCTAAAGCATGAGGGGAAAAAAATTGATTACATAACCTTCATTGTCTGATCCAAAAGCAGGCATATACATTAATTCAGGTTGCCAATTCAAATAATTTTTTATATATATTTTATTGATTTTTTTCACAGAGAGGAAGGGAGAGGGATAAAGAGTTAGAAACATCGATGAGAGAGAAACATTGATCAGCTGCCTCCTGCACACCTCCTACTCTGGATGTGCCCGCAACCAAGGTACATGCCCTTGACTGGAATCGAACCTGGGACCCTTCAGTCCACAGGCCAATGCTCTGTCCACTGAGCCAAACCGGTTAGGGCTCAAAGAGAATTTTTTATGTGAATCTTTCTACAGAGTTTAATAATAAGATAAACAATATCTCCAATTTCAACTTCATCTTATGGAAACATTGTTCAAATTGACCCTTCTTGAATCAGTCCACTTTGAAGGTTGAGGAGATGATATTAAGCCATTACTCAGTGAAGGCATTCTTAAGGGGGCTTAGATAATAAAGTGTAAGTGTTCCACTTGTTGAAGATCTGGCTTAATACAGGGTTAGAGCTGAGAGAATTCAGAAGGAGGAAGTGCTTTCAAGTGCCCTGGGCAGCCTCTCTCAAATTTCAGATGCTGTAAGCAGGCCTTTAGTAAGTGCTGGAGCTCAGTCAGTTCTCACCAGAAACCCAGAGGTGGGCCTAGGAACAATTACTCTATTATGCGAGTCCAACTTGCATTCTCACTCACCCAGAAAGCACTGTGTGCTTTAGCACAGTCACGGGCAGCTACAGCGCTTGAAGATAGGGCCAATGTTTTCCAAATCTTCCTATTTTCCTAGCTATGGCATCATAGAGCATGATGGGTTTGAATTCACCAGAAAAATGTTTATCCTACCTGTGGGAAGCCCAGTTTCTAAGCAGAACGACATTTTGATAACCCTGCCAGGAAGAGTTAGCTGCAAAATAGGCACAACATACCTAAATCTGTTGAATGGTATTATTTGAAAATATCTTTTTAAATGTTAGAGGATGACTACCAGATGTTACCAATTTTGACGGAAATGAGATGAAGTGACCCCTTTTGATTTTTACAAACTCATGAGTCTAATCTTAAGGCCTTTGTTGGTTTTATTGTCAGAGAAAACTCAACTGTTTGTCCAACATAAAGAAGGATGTTTGGCATCTTGTTTGTTGCAGCAGGAGGGAATGCAGCTTCTTCATTGAATAGGCTTACTATTTTGTGTATGAAACAATGAAAGCAATGGGACTAGGATGCAGCACTCTGGGAGACCAATTTAAAACTAGACAGGTGCTTGCTGTGATGCCCATATGCCCACGCAGGCACTCCAGTCAAATGATCATACCAAGTTTGGGCTGTTTGTCCCATAGACTGAAGAAAGATGGGTGAGCTAAGTGGGAGGCAGGATTAAGTATTGGAAGTTAGAAATTGGTGCTAGAAATCAGTCTGTGGCTTGAGTTTAAAGGGCATGCCCAACAAATCAAGCAGTTGGAATTAAGATCACAAAAAGTGTCCATTTGTAACTGTTGGCTATTGTGAAGGACTTAGATCTCTAAATTTACAGGGATAAGAAGATGGTAAGAATAGATTGGAAACAGTTTGGGGGACAAGAGTGGGTCTTTTAGAATAACCAAAGTGATTTATCTAGTACTTTGTCTTAGACACTGTTATTGATTATTGTTTATACTCTATAAAATACAACACAATTGTGTGAAACTAAATGCATATTTCTGCTTCTATTAATTCTCTGTCAAGAGTCAAATTAAAAATAACCATTTCTCCTAATCTTTGTTGTTTCCTCTCTGAGTTCAAAGCTTCTCACTGAAATCTTAGGTTCTATAAAAGATATATTTAAAATATATAACACATCTTCTATATTTATTGTATATATTTACGTATCCTGAAAAAATTTTGAATGTGGAAATAAGAGAAGGGAAATGAAGAAAGGAGAAGTGTTTCACTTTCCTAGTGCTGCCATAACAAAGTCCCACAAACTGGATTGCCTTAAACAATAGAAATTTTTTCTTTCATAGTTCTGGAGGCTAACATCTGAATGAAGGCATTGGCAGAGCCATACCCTCTTCTGGAGGAAGAGTCCTCCTTGCCTCCTCTAGCTCTTGCAACCACACATTTCCAGGTAAGGTCACATTCTGAGTTACTGGGGTTAGAGCTTCCATAGATCTTTTGGAGGAACATAATTTACCTCATAACAAGGAGATGTTTAGCTTTGTTTGGTTGTTTGATGGGGCAGAGGTTTATAAATCTTTCTACCATCAAGCGTCATATAAAGCAAGACCTTTGTTTTTCCAGATAAAAAAAAAAACAGCCAAGACTGAGTTTACCTCTCTATTATCTGTAACTTGAAAAGGGAAGATAGAGGTTAGGTGAAGAATTGGTGAGATCCACCTTCTATCTTGAGTTTTTCACTGTGCTGTAATCTCCTCATAGTCTCACCCAACCAGCTGAGGAGTCAGACTCAGAAATTATGATATTGAAAATCAAAATATGTGTAAAGAAGACAGTAATTTCAGTAGAGGCGAGGGTATCAATTTGAAAAGTGAAGATAAATTATAATATTAAGTGATCATTAGTGCTTATGTCACTCAGATAGCCCAGAGGGTGCCATTTATACTATAAAGTTACTTAGAATGAGTTTGACCAGATATTTTTATGGACGTTTCAAACATTTATCTCTATAGAAAGAGCCTTTGGAAAAACAATTTTCTGATCTAAATTTCCTTTGAGTGGAAGATGTGGAATCACCATTTGTTAGTTTAATGACCTTGGGTAAATAAGTCCATTTATCTTTGAATTTTTTTCTGCATTTGTAAAACAGAAGTAATGGTAACTTAACTATTAATTTAATAGGGCATCCATATAATAATAGACAAATATGCAAATTGACCATACCTCCGACACACCCACAAGCCACGCCCACAAGCCACGCCCACCATCCAATCAGAGCGAGCATGCAAATTAACCCAAACCAAGATGGCTACAGCCACAGAGAGCAAGGTTTCCTAGGTAACAGAGGAAGCCAAGCTTTCTGCCAGCCGTTGCAGGCCTAAGCGTCCACTCAAGCTACAAAGTTTCAATTATAGAAGGTAAACAAATTCAAACAAATGGCGGCAGAATGGAGCTTGAGAGAGCAAGCCAGGGTTGCCGCTGGCAACAGGGGAAGCAAAGCTTTCCACACACCCTGGCTGGGCCCACCCGCTTAAGGCAACAAAGTTTCAATTATAACCCCAACACAAATGGCTGCCTGCCTCGGAGGGAGCCCCAGGCTTGGCTCCGCTCCAGGCTACAAAGTTTCTATTGTAGAAGGAAAATAAATCCCAGATACCAGGGCCTCCTCTTGGGTCGCCAGGGTGTGTGGCCAGCCTGAAAACCACCACAGGCCCCTCGCTCAGGCCGCCCCATGCCCCAAGGGATACCCCACCTGATCCAGGACGCCCTTCAGGGTAAACCAGCTGGCCCCCACCCCTGTACCAGGCCTCTATCCTATCTAATAAAAGAGTACTATGCACATTGATCATCACTGCAACACACAATATAGCTGCCCCCATGTGGTCAAAGATCCTGCCCCCATGTGGACAAAGGATCGCCACCACAGCAGCAGGAGAGGGAAGTTGGGAGGCACCTGGCCTGCAAGGGAGGGCAGTTGAGAGGGACCAAGCCTGCAAGGGAGGGCAGTTGGAGGTGATCAACCCTGCAGGAGAGGGCAGTTAGGGGTGACCAGGCTGGCAGAGGAGGGAAGTTGGGGGCAAACAGGCTGGCAGCAGAGTGGTTAGGGGGTGATCAGGCTGGCAGGCAGAAGCGGTTAGGGGCAATCAGGAAGGCAGGCAGGCAAGCAGTTTGGAGCCAGCAGTCCTGGATTGTGAGAGGCAGGCAGAAGCGGTTAGGGGCAATCAGGAAGGCAGGCAGGCAAGCAGTTGGGAGCGAGCAGTCCTGGATTGTGAAAGGGATGTCCGACTCCCCGTTTAGGCCCGATCCCAGGGATCGGGCCTAAACGGGCATTCGGACATCCCTTGAGGGGTCCCAGATAGGATAGGGTACAGGCTGGGCTGAAGGACAATCCCCCTCCATGCACGAATTTCGTGCACCAGGCCTCTAGTTTTAATATAAGAGCTGTGCATACACTGTAATGTTGTATACAAAACTATAAGAATTTATTTCTGGACAATGTCTTCATGGAACCTTTAAGAGGCACCATGTGATAGCAGTTATGAGCATAGGTTCTGAGTAAGACTGACTTAGATAGAATCTCATCTCCACTATGTACTAAGGTGTGATCTTGATCTCTCTGTGTCTCTGTTTATTTACATGTAAAATTAGGATAACAGCATTTACTTCATAGGTTGTTAAGAGGATTTTAGAAGTTAATAATGTGAAGCAACTAGGATAGTGCCTGCTATATAGTAAACACTCGATAAATCTAAACTGAGGATAATGATTACCATAAATTCTGGAATCCAGGTCTCAACAATAAGTGCTTGGAACATATGCTATTTAGAAGACAAGGAAAGTGATTCTAGAAATACAGGATGTTAGTTTATATGTGCAACTTAACTGTGGACACACACACACACACATAATCTATAGTTTCAAAAGCTTGGGGGTTTGTAGGTGGGGGGGATGGAGGATGGAATCTGAAAAAGTTCACATAGGATAAGACGAAGATGAGAGTGTAGTGATGGCCTGAGGAGAGTCAATGAATATTAAAAATAATCACTGTGGTGAGTTAGTAACGGGTTTAAAGCCAAATAAAAGATAGCTTTTCAAAAATTACAAGACTATTGTGGACCTAGCTAAGACTGAACTCATGGTACTCCATATATGGTAGGTCCAATCATTTTTGTGGGTTTCAGCACTACTCATTGGCATTTTTACAGAATCTGAGGCTTAGCTTAACTGGAAGAGTACAAAGAAAGAAGAAATAGCCTTTACATGATGATTGTGAACCTAAAGACTCCAGCTTTAAAGACAATGAATTTTTATTTTATTGAAATTGTAAATTATTTTTCTCTTTGAGTCTCACACATAATTTGTGACTCTTGTTAAGAGTTAGTAATCATTTGATTAGTCATAAAGGTGGAATGGTTTAGAGATAGTCAGGACATATCCTACTGTGAGTATGACATAATCCCACTGAAACCAGTTATACAAGGGAGAAGTAACTGAATTTAGTGCCCAAATAATGTCCATGGAGATGGAAGGAGACTTGACTTAGAGTGGTAAACACAAAACATAATATACAGATGGTGTATTATAGAATTGTATACCTGAAATCTGTCTAATTTTATTAACCAATATCACCCCCAATAAATTCAATTTAAAAATAATGTCAATAGTTTCTCTCCATCTCCTATCTTGGCCTCTTCTCTGCTGCCTCCTTTCTCAGTTCTGGCAGTGGCCAAAGAGCTGCACTGACTTCAAGGTCTTCATCATTTCAGGATTAATCCAGTAGAAAAACAATGACAGCCGCACAACAGATCTAAATTTCACTAATTTAGCAATTGTGGTCACTTCCCATCACTGAACTAATAGCTGTGGCCAGGGATGGATGATGTGCTGATTGCCTTAGAGTGGTAGAGATTGAGATTAAAGAAAGCGTAGAAGTCCAGATGAAATTTAGGGCTGTTGTTGAAGAAGAGCAGCTGGATGTTGACAAAGCAAGTATCAAATGCCCATTGAAGGTCCGTGCATCTTGGAGTTGCCTAAAACACCCTTGACATGATTATGTATTCAATTAATTATAAGAAAATTTTATAGAATGGAAGCTCAGATTTGATTCTGGGAAAGTACTAGGAGATGATGTACCTTGAGTTATTACAAATATAACTCTGTTAATTTTAGGCATCTAAGCTACTGATTACTTTATGTTTGTTTGGATGTGGTAATGATTGAGAATATGACCACTCTTATTCTTTCTCATTGCAGAATTTGGAATCAATTTAGTCACAGAATTGGAAGACTGTTTAGATGAACTTCATGAATGCTTCTTGTCAAAAAGCAACTAAAGTTTAATTTTTTCATTTAAATATGATAGATTGAAATGTTTAAAATAAATTTTCAAGTGGTTTAGATATTAATTAATGTTGACTTTGATCTTATAAAATGTTTTTATTAAATTTGTGTTCTAGTATTAATGTAATAGGAAGCTGATACCTAAATTGATTAAAAACTGGGCTTGATAGCTAAAAAGAAATAATTTTGATTTAAATAAAAATAAAAACTGTAGAAATATATTTTATGATTACAGTCTTTATAGAAACTTACTTTAGTTACATTGACTTTATAAACTATAATTTTATTTATTTATTTTTAATTCTTTATTGTTGAAAGTATTACATATGTCTCCTTTTTCACCCTCATCGGCCTCTCCCAGCCCGATTCCACTTTCCAGCACAGGCCCTCACCCCCCTATTTATAAACTATAAAATCAATTGGGTTTTACTATAGTACTTTTCTTTAGAGAAAAAATTAGCCTTAATGTAAAAGTATTAGATAGCTGGAAAAATGTTACAAAAACCTTAAGTTTAGGCTAATGTAAAGGTTTTCCCAGTTCTTCTCTGCAAAGGAAAAGCACCAGCAATATTGTAGAAGAAAAAAAAAAAAATCTTTGAAGAAATTGCAGATCTAGATATTGTATTGATGTACGGGCTTTTCTAGCAAAAATTTGTCCAAAAACACCTAGAGAATCATCTATTAATGCAACAGTCTATTTTGTGTTTTATGGATCTAAAGTTTTATTGCATTTTGATATATTTACTTATATGAATTATAAAGTAATCACTTGAGAACACTTGAAAAGTTATATGGTTTAAGGATTTCAAAGATGGAGAGACGTCTTTGACTTTTATTAGGTATTTTGTTATTGATTACTTCAAATTTGGGTGTGGTTATTTGTGAAAACTTCTTGAGAGAAAGAAATGTGCTTCTTACATGTTATCCAAGGTAGATGCTGTGTTGCTTGGCATTCAAGAATAATAACTGAGAGTTTGCCTGATACAATGCCCTTATTACTAAATTGTTGGCTAGCCAACTAACATTCATTGGCAAACTACCCTCTATTGTACTATGATTTGGTGTCTGTATGAGGACAACAGTCTGGTTCAAGGCTGACCAGACTGAGGTGGGTGGTGTTTTCTTAACAGAGCTGGTTTGGCCCAGCTTGCTACTCCAGCAAAAATGTATTATGGGAATCAGTCTGTTCTCTCATAGTGAGCGGAATTTTCCAGCCAATACATTTGATTGTTCTTGTGTAAACAGCCAAGTATTAGAAGAGAACTGACAAAGCTTTATGTGAAACCAGTTCCTGGCTGTTTCTGCTGTTCACACCCAGTTTGGAATGCCCTTTGTTAAACTATCCAGGGTCTGGGAGAGAAGGTAATGTGGACAGTAGTATCCATATGGCCATGAGAATTATTAAAATATTGAATTATTTCTGTATCAGTTGATATATAGCCATTGTCCTGAGTAGCCTTCCTCACCACAACCCCTGTACATCTTCCTCTAGACCTTGGGCCCCTAAAACTGTCTACGATATAGCAACTCCAGGCGTAATTCCTGGTAAAACAGAGGCTCTCTGTTCTAGTGCTATAGGCAGCATCTGTTTTGATTGGCTGGTGCCTGAGTGCTTTTGGTTCTTGAATGTATTGAATAACACCTGACAAAGAGCTAGGGAAATGTTATTGCAGCACATCAGTTGAAGACCCCAAACCTCAGGATAATGACAGTAATCAAATGAGAGGATAGTGACCCTAGCATGAAATCAGGCAATTTCAGGTCCCCATGCTTCTTTAAGGACAGTTTTGAATTGAATGTAATGTAGTTTGTCCTTCCTCATTCTTTCTGCCTCCACTTTTGGAACTGGTTTTGTTTATCCTTCTTAGGGATTATAGAAATTGCTCTAAAGTTCCATGGTGGAGCATTTCTGCTAATGAGCATATGACGGAAACGTGTGGGTAGAATGTTAACAGCCCACCCACTTTTAAGCTTATTTTAGAAGACACAAACATGAGAAAATGAAAATTAATTAATGGGCAAATAAAGGAAAATGCCAATTATCATCAATTAGAGATTTCTGTATTTCCTTTTTCCTTTTACCTAGAATCTTTCACTAACTTAAATTATGTTGTGTCTCTATTGGTTTGAGACACTCCGTAGCTTTCTTTTGTTCTTGGGAGTAAAATTCTCAATGCTTATTATGACCTGAAAGGTTCTCTAAGATCTGGCCACAGCCTTCCTTTCTGATCTGATCTCATACTGTCCCTCCCCATTCTCACACTGCTTCTGGCACAGGGACTTTCCAAAGATACACTGAGCTGATGCCTTGCCCCAGGGCCTTTGCCCATGTTGCTTTCTGTGTCCCAAATGTCATCTCTGTGATTCCAGCTATCACTAATTCTTATCTCCTTAGAGAGTCCTTTCCTGGTTGTCCTATATGATGCTGCCCTCCTTTCAGGACGTCTTTGGTTTATCCACAGCTCTAGTAACTACCTGAACTAATTTTATTATTTGTTTATGGCAATGTCTCCCTCCTCCAGAATGTGAGTTTGTGAGTACAGGGACTTTTCCTGGTGTGTTCACCATGGTAGCCCAGTATCTAAAAGCATGAGAAGCAGCACAGCATAGAGGAGGCAACATGGCATTGATACGTAGGCTCTAGAGTTAGAAAACTTGTGTTGGAGACTCAGTCCTATTGATGCTGCAGGGCTCACGGGGAGGCCAAGGGAGGCCTCTACCCAGTAGTTGTGCCCAGGTTCTTGTCACCATGCAAGAAATGATTTGAGAGCAAGACAGAGAGATTCAGCAAAGTATAGCAGATTTATTAAAGTGAGAGTACACACTCACGAAGGAGGGGAGTATGGGAGAATTGAAGAAGAGAGTCACCCGGAGGTGGGGTGTCTGGGTGGAGGTTATTATCAATTATGAGCAAGGGGAGGGTATGGGGGTGGTTCATGGTCTCTGAGGCTACTCCTCTCAGTTACCCCTCCCCCAGTGATGGCTCTTTTTTTGGAGAGTGAAGCGGCTTCAAAACCATGGTGTAGGTCAACATGGCTGTCAACTCTGGCTGAGGCTAGTTCTTACTTGTCTCAACTATTTCATGCCCCAGAAATTGGGAGGGTGGCAATGGGGGGACAGGTGTATAGCCACCAGTCATGTCTGCAGTGCCCTAACCTAGAAAGGGAGGGGAGGGGTAGAGCCTGGTTCTCTGTTCTGGGTGCTAACTGTCCTGCCTCGCTCTCACTTCATTGCTACATGACTGTAGGAAGCAATAGCACCTATGTTGTGGGGGGTCTTAGGAAAATTAAATGAGCTAATACATTAAAAATTCACTTAGAACAAAGTCTGGCACATGAGGAACATTATATAAGTATTTGATTTGTGTGTTTTGTTTTGTTTTTTTTTCATTAGAATATAAGCACCATGAGGGCAGGATTCTGCTGTTTTGTTTATTGACAATTCTTAGAACCTAGAACAATATGTGGTTGCTTGTTGGCATTTAAAAACTAATGTTGAGAAAATTGTTTAAAGTATCCATTAAAAAAAAAAAAAACTTACATTGACTTTAAGAATTAGAGAGTAAGCTTTTCTAATTTCCTTTATCATCCCCACACCCCATATCTTTAAGTACATAATCCCATGGTTAAAAATTGTCTTTACTTACGCCTGGAATTTCCCAGTTCTGGTTACTATAGTCTATGTCAATTGCTCCAATTTGTTAATTGATAATAATACTCTTTCTCCCTAAGCCTGGCTGAACCTTAGAAATCCTTCTCAAACCAGTGTTGTAGGATGATGACACCAATCAGAATAAGCATATGAGGCAAAATCCAATTACTATTCTAAGGTCTAAAAAATGTATTGGTTCTAGGACTAATTTATATAAAGTTTGTTTCCATTCTATATTCATCTGAATGACTTACCTGTCCCTGCTTCCTACTGGCCACTCAGAAGTGACAGGGATGAGAAAAACAAGGACTGTTATTTCTGATTTCTTCCCATGACATGTGGGACTTCGTTTTATCTTTTAGGGGGTAAGGTGTATTGAGATCACAGATAAGAGGAATATGAGAAATTATTAAATCTCACTGCTTTAATTAAATGTTCTTCACCTGACTAATAGCAACAGAAGAGGTGTGAACTTAAATTCACTATACACTCCTTAGGTGTTAACAGTGCCTAAATATGAAAATGAAGTACTATTGGTTTCTCTCACTTAAACAAAATAGAATAAATTATATATATATATATATATATATATATATATATATATATATATATATATATATATATACCCCTAAGACACTGAGGTTATCAAACACATTCACAGGAGAAAGCTCCCATTATTTGAAAATCCTGATTTTCTTTACAATTTAGTGAAATTTCATTTGCAACAATGAAGTTGCATTTTTTACTTTCTGACCCAGGTATCGTTTAAATCAGTTGGTTGAAGCTTGGCATTAATGAGATCATAGTAGTCAGGGCTTCAGTTCCCTGTCTTCCCATCAGCGTCAGTTAGATCAACACAGAAAAGGCTGTTCTGTAATCATTGGCTCTGTTGTGATTTTGGTTGTCTAGCCCAGTGGTCAGCAAACTCATTAGTCAACAGAGCCAAATATCAACAGTACAACGATTGAAATTTCTTTTGAGAGCCAAATTTTTTAAACTTAAACTTCTTCTAACGCCACTTCTTCAAAATAGACTCGCCCAGGAAGAGCCACACTCAAGGGACCAAAGAGCTACATGAGGCTTGCGAGCCGCAGTTTGCCAACCACGGGTCTATCCTATGCATGTGACCAACTGTTTGCAAGGTAGGGGCTTCAATCTTGCATTCAATTTCACAATATTTATTAAATTCTTATTAACATTATCCCCTCAACTCGAAGATATCATTGATGATAAGACACACCATTACTTTAATATTGTAAATAAAATAAACCTTATTGAATTAAATAAACCCATAGATTACAAATATGTATAGAAATTTAAAATATGAAAAAATATTTTGTCTTAGAATTTTGAAAATATGGTTTGGAGTATAACCTCGTGCTATTATAAGAAAACAACACAGAGTATATATTTTGTGCTTTTGATGGAGACACTTTTAATTTAATACACATTTTATTAAATCTAAACCTCATTTTCCATATGAGATTAAGCGGCTTGCCCTATATACTAAGATATTATTCATTCATTTATATCTATTCATATTATCTTAACTATATGTTATATTTATATGTAACTGTATTTTATAATAATATAAATATATGCATAAATATAAATATAGTTATATTGTTATCATATTTTTACATTCATTCAGCAAATATCTCTGGAGCAGCAAGTCCTAAGTGTGGTAAACATATTCAACAGCAAAAAGTAGATAAGGTCCCTGTTTTCATATACCAGTAAGGCAGAAACAGTAAATATAAAATTAAAATGATAGTGAAAAGATCACAAAATATAAAACAGGTTAATCTTTAACGACGCCTGGGAAGAGGAGCAATCTACTTTGAAATTTGCTCCAAAGTAGGTCAGAAGTCAGGGAAACCTCTGAGGAGGTGACAGTTGAGCTAAGACCTTCTTGATAAGATGCAGCAAACATTGTGAAGCCCCAGGGAGAATGTTCCAGGCAGAAGGAACAGAAGAGGAGTTCCAGGGTGGAAAGGAAATTGACATATTTGAACAACAACTACAATAACAACTAAAGCCAAAAAGTCTAGAGCTAGAGGGTGTGGAGGAGATGACATGATACCAGCTCAGGATGGTAGGAAGGGTAGATAATAGAGTGCTTGCTGGCTACGACAAGCGTTTTTGTTTTATTCTATGATCGATGGGGAGCATTTGAGAAGTAAACAGAGTCATAATGTGTTTTGCTTTCCATTAAATTTTCTTTTTCTGATTATTAATGTGTCTTGAAGGGGGCAGGGATAGAGTAGGAAGACAAGTTTGGAGGTTATTGCAGGATAGAAAAAGATGGTGGCCTGACAAGGGTGAGAGCAGTGATGAAAGTAGCAACAAGAAGATTCAGGACATGTTTCAGAGACAGAGGTAACAGAGGTTGCTTATGAATTGTTTTTGGAGTGGGGAGAAGAGAGATGCTACTTCCTGAAATTAGGGAAGAATAGTTTCTCCCCTCCTACCCAGCAGAGAAATTAAGACTTCTGTTTTGATCATGATAGTTTTGAGAAAAGCCAATGACACATTTAAATAAAAATCCAAGTAGTAATAGGAACAACATGAAACAAACTGATAATATGAAAATGTTAATATTTTATGTCACTTTCAAAACGTGAGATATTTAAATATCCATTTTAAAATGAAGAAACTAAGGCTATTGAGACTCAAAATTATCTAGCAAGTTGATCCTACATACCATGTCTGGTCTCTGAATTACCTTTAATAGTTCAATGTGGAATATTGTTCTGTACTGATAGAGCATTATATGGTAAGACACATTTTAAAGATCTATTTTAAGAAATGTTTATAAGAGAGTAGTAGAAAATTACAAAGAAAGATATTTCCTTCTGTAATAATGGCATTTGAGCTACTGTCTGCGGATGAAAGGGTATACAAGTACTGAATCCAAAATAGTTAAAGAATGATGAACACAAATTTAACAGATTCTACTCAGGAAAATATTTGAAAAAGTACATGTTGTACAATGAGTTCTTTCTAAAACATGTTAGCTTTGATCCAGAGAGAATATATCACATTCTTTAGAAGTCTTGCATATATATTACATTTTGTTAATGTATAAATAGCTTTAGGTTTACCTAACAATAGTGAACCACAAGGCTCAGTAGTGACCTGGTCTTGTTTATAATACCAAAAGTATGAGGTATTCAAATTTATGTAACTGGGAATGCCAGAGCTCTTATTTACACAGTGCTGTAAATGTACAAAAGGCTTTATAATAGATTGAGTTGTGCCAAAAAAAAGCCAATTGTTAGTGTTGGTTCCATGGGAAGCTGACTGCAATGGAAATTTGTGTGCAGCTAGCTTATTAGGAGTGGTCTTCGGAATGACACTTTAAAAAATGTTTTATTGAATTTCTTGGGGTGACATCCTATATAATAAAAGTATAGTATGCAAATTGTCCCCTTGACCGGGAGTTCTACCTGGAGTTCAACCAGGGGGCGGGGATGGCCGGGGGAAGGGAGGGAGTACCCAGCCAGCCACTGGGGACCCTACCAGTGCACAAATTTTGTGCATTGGGCCTCTAGTTGGTTAATAAAATTATATAAGTTTCAAGTGTACAATTCTATAATACATGACTTATATATGTATTGTGTGTTCACCACCCAAAATCAAGCCTTCTGTCAACATTTATCCCCACTTTACCCTCTTCTGCCTCCCCACCTCCTTTCCCTCTGGTAATCACCAGAATGCCATTTTAATGGGAAGAGGGAGGCCAGATTATTTACCAAGAGAAGTTGAACTGCAATGCAGATGCAATAGAGCCCTCAGCTGAACTCTTGTGGAACTCTCAAGTTGGGAGGACTCTTTTGAGATATCTTGGATTGAGGTAAGGGGTCCTGGCTTTTGTAATTTCTCATTGACTAGTAATTTAATATAGGTGTAACCTTGAGTGAAGCTATTTACTGAAGCTGAGGGTAATCCCTGAGGAGGGACTCAACTGTGGACTCACATCAGACAATATAACTAGCATCTGGGCAATGAGTGCCTCAGTTCTGAAAGGGGGTGCTGGAGTCCACCATTTGTGCTTGCTCAGATCCACTTGCCTTGTATAATAGGTTCACCTCATCTGGGAATGACTCCTCCATGATTTTAATTGAGTTCACTTCTTGGGGAAACTTACTACAGTAAGGTTTGTAAGATGTCCTATAGCCCCCACCAGAGCCCTTGGTCTCAGGGCTGCAACTGATATCATCTCCCTCATCTACTACCCATTCTAGATTCTTAGCTTCGGCGGGTACCTCTGTTGGTTTAGGTGGTTTGCTATGTGGGGTGACTCAGATTTTAATCGGGAGTAGTCACCATGCTCTTCTCAGTCATAGGTGGTGCACTTGTCCTTTTATTTTTAAATAACTCCTTTGAGGGAAGTGATTCCTTTCCTTAACCCATGGTCACATGGCTCAAGCCATATGGGTAGCTAGAGGAATAAGTGCCAAAGTCTTGGTGGTATACTGAAGATCCATTACACCAACCTCAAACCATGCAAATTTTCCCAGGACAAATTCATACCATGTTAAGAAATAAAAAATAAATAAATAAATAAATAAAACTGGATTGGCTGAAGACAAAATAATGCACAAGTAGCAAATTTAATTTGGGGGACTATTGGGCATTCCAATAATCTCAATAATTGGGCATCATATAGGTAACTGCTGAGAGTTGAAAGACAGGAATGAAGGAGTAGAGTACTGAGATTGAAATATGTTATCATCTATATCCATCTTAAGCTTGATCCACCTCCCCTCATTCTCAAACTCAGTGAAAGGCACTGAGAAAGGCTCCCCATGTATGTGATCACCACAAACAATAATCTTTAACTCTTTTCTTGCCTCCAATTAGATTAATCATCATATCACATCGATTGGCACTCTGATTTTCTTTGAACTCACTTACTCCTCTTTGTATACATTGTCTAAGTTCAGGCTGTAATCGCTTTACCTGACTCACAAAAACAGTTGGTTTATTTCCCACCTTCAATCCCACAGCTTCTTTGGGCTTTTATACACTGCACTATACTTTAGCCAGAATGATTTTTCTAGGAGGCAAATCTGGTGATGCTATGTTCCTGTTTAAAATTCACAGGTGGGTACTTATTGTTGTCCTTATAAATTCCAGTTTCCTTAAATGAAATCAAAGCTCTTCCTGACCTATTCGCTGCCTGCCCCACCGAGCCCTTTCTCATCACTCCTGCTTGTTCCCTTTGGATTTAGCCTTACAAACTTGGGGGTTTTGCTCACACTAACTGTTCTCTGTGTCTTCTGAGTTTTACCTTGGCTGTTGCTTTTGCCTGGAATACTCCTGTGGTAGGCAGAACAACGCGCCCCCCCCCCCCCCTCCCCGCCGGCCAACATCCTTGCCCTCCCTCTGCAACCTGTGAATATGTTATCTTAAATGGCAAAAGGGACTGTGCAGATGTGGTTAAAGATCTTGAGATGGGGAGGTTGGCCTGAAATACCCAGGTGGGCCCAATGTAATCACAAGGGTCCTTAGAGGAAGGAGAGGCAGAGGAGAAAGCAGATGTGACAGTGAGATCATATCTAGAGGGGGATGTGGATCAAGGAATGCTGCAGCCGCTAAAAGCAAGGAATAGATGTTCTCTCATAGCCTCCAGAAGGAATGCAGCTCTGCTCATGCCTTGACATGAGCCTCGTAAGACCCATTTCAGATTTCTGACCTTCAGAACTTTAAAATAATACACGTTTGTTATTTTAAGCCACTACATTTGTTGTAATCTCATGCAGCAGCAGTAGGAAACTAATACACCTCCCCTGTGGCTAAATTTTATTAATTGTTTAAGACTCGGCTAAAGCAACAATTCTGGTGTAGGGGAGTCTCCTCTATGTTCCTACAGCTAACACAATATTCCTTCTGCTTCATTATGGTTATCCATTTATTCTCTCGCCCTCGCCCTCTACTCCCACAGTTCTACCCCGCTTGGCAGTGCTAACCGTGTCTAATGTTCTTGGAGTCCCAGGCAGCAAATGCTTGGCACAAAGGCTCAGGAAAGTGATAATTCTTCTTTTGCCACTGTCATCTTGCCCTGAGGGTTCCTGATATACTTTGAAGCTACTACTGTCGACTGCATATAGACAACCTTGTTTCCTGTTTTGAGGGCTTATGCATGTTTGGGGTTTATGCAGAAACGAAGGGGAGAGTCGTTCATGCATGTCAGCCCAGATGAACTTAGAAAGTCCCAGGCCCTTCTGCAGAGGATTCACGGGGATGCGCAGGCAGCTGAAGAATGAAGGTCCTCATTTCACAGCATCAAAAAGAGTATTCCATGTGCTCCTCTTCCCAGCGTGTGTACTGTGATCCTGGAATCCTGAGAGGTAAGCTTCAGCTGGCCAGAGCAGCCCTCTACAGTCCAGTGACGCCCTCCTTCCTGGGGCCTCCAGGCCTGTCCCGCCTCAGCCTTCCTCCTACATGCTTTTCCCAATCCTCTATTCTTTTGTCTCTTCTATTTTTCTGGCCTGAACTTCATTATTTGCTCCCCTCAGGCCCTCTCTTCCGATTCTCTAGAGACTGTTTTAAAAATTAAAAACAAATATCCAAAATTGACTTCTCCTTAAGGCAATGTGCTTGCCTCCAGCTGACTGGGGGGAAAAATCCCAAGATTCAGAAGAAAAACACAAATACTCCAAAAAAATTATCTTGCTACATTCCAGTATCATTATAAATAAATATTTATGAAATGAATGAGTAGTGAGAGGGGATGGAAGAGACTATCAAGGTTTTGGCTGGGGAAGTATTTTTCAGCTCTAGCTTTTCCTTTGGGTTCCACCTGGTGGTCCTCGGACCACTGGTTGGCAGTCACCATTTCAGAAAATCTCCAGGCTGAACATTTTGGCCTGAAACTGAATAACTTGGAAGTTGTTATCAAAGGCTCTAGTGAAGAAAGCTCTGAAAAGATACAGTGTAGGTAACCCAATCATCCACTTCTCCCATATTCCCTTTCATGAGTCATATTTGTGCTAGAATGAAAAAGGTGGTTTCATTTTAGGCCTCTCTGTCCTCAGCACCAAGAACCCCCTCTGTCTCCCCTGTCCTCTGGGCCAGCACTTGCTTCCTGTGGTCACCCTCTCGCACTCCTCTATCAGACGCCACGGTGACTTGATGACATCCTACTCTCTGCCAACACAGCCTGGCTGTGGAAAGACACACATCTCTTTGCTACCCCATCCCTTCATTCTCCACACCATGGCCACACAAGTAGTAGAATTACTGATGGTAAGATGGATTGAGTTAGCTAAAGGTAGTGACAGCACAGTAGGGAGACATCTGAAGGTCTTGTATAATAATGACCACAGTCCTTCAAGAAGATCATCTTATATAAATATTTGTAATCTCCTCTTCAGGTCTCTTGGCAAAACTGGATGCTTTAAACATCTACTCTTGATGTTACC
This sequence comes from Eptesicus fuscus, assembly GCF_027574615.1. Classification (NCBI taxonomy): domain Eukaryota; kingdom Metazoa; phylum Chordata; class Mammalia; order Chiroptera; family Vespertilionidae; genus Eptesicus; species Eptesicus fuscus. The sequence goes on from NC_072476.1 coordinate 51,008,680, forward strand.
ACCAGCTTTCAGAGAACCCTACCCTGTATTTGAAAGGTATAGTCTGATTTCAGATTCCTTTTACCTAATCATCTTTACCTACTCCACTTCTGTAAGACAAAGACCCATTCCCATGACTTTGAAATGACAGTCTGTCAAGTCTTCATTACATTTGTGGTTGAGCATTGGCCTATGAACCAGTTCGATTCCCAGTCAGGGCACATGCCTGGTTTGTGGGCTCAATCCCCAGTGTGGGGCATGCAGGAGGCAGCTGATCAATGACTCTTTCTCACTGATGTTTCTACCTCTCTCTCCCTCGCCCTTCCTCTCTGAAATCAATAAATATGAAAATAAATAAATGTGTTTTTTTTTAATCTTAAAAAAAAGCCTTCATTACATTTTTAACCTGGAACCCTCCGTGTCCCAGTCTGTCTCCAGAGAAGCAAGGGGTAAAACTCAATCCTCCAGCTACATTGTCTCATTTGCAGATAACAAAAAAATCTGTGTCACTGCCAAGCCCCTGCTAATGGTTTCCAGGAGGTAATAGAAGTTGTCAAAGGGTTTCTCATCATTATCCTGGAGGGAAGAAGGTGAAAGGGGGAGCATAAAACTGTTGTTACTCTGGTGAAATCTTTATCCTGGGGCAGTGGTGTGTGGGGGTGGGGGTGGGGTGTCTTTTCTTTCTATTACTCAGGAAGAACACTCTTATTCTGATGGTTTTCTAGCTTTGTCCCCAGAATGAATTTCCCTTATTTTCTTTACAGGTGTTAGGATTTGATGTAGAGCGAGCCACTCACATCCTCCTTCTTTCCTTCCCCCACTGCCCAGAAGCCCTGTTATTAAAGCAAGCTCAGGTCTTTCACCAACTGATGTGTCCCTGGTGGGGAAAAGTCACAGCTTTATTGATTAAAATCTTGGTATAACATCCATAATTGGAGTTTTCCTGTAATTTCGTGCCAGGTTGCCTCACCACTTTCTCTAGGGACTATATATCAAATGCTATTTTTCATGTTCCTGTTTGCTGATAAGGGCTTGAGAAAACCACTAGTTGGCCCTGATATTAGATTTCCAGAGGAAAGCAGCGGTACAGATTGCCAAGTGTCCTCAAATACACTGACGATCTGTACCGATATTTTAAAAGAAATGTATGACTGAGGGGAAAAAAATCCTTAGGTTTGGGGGTGTGTTTGTGCTTTCATCCCCTACCTTCAGTGTATCTTTACCCATTGCAAACAATTTCCAATCAATAATTAAAATTGGTAAACAGATCTACAGGGGGAAAAATCCTTCAGTTCGAGTTTAATAGATTGCCTCTCAAAGTCACTCCCTGACACAGCAAGTTGCCGAGGGAGTTTGTGCCAGTAAGTGGGAAAGAAGGGGCTTGATTAAAAAGTAAAACAACACGGAACCTGACATCCTGTTGTGAGTTAAAAAAATAAACAAATAAAGCAAAATGACTATTAGCAACCCGCATTGATTTCTGTCAACCTGTCTTTTTTTTCTGTGCAGTAAAGACAGAGAAATAACACAGGGCTTCTTGTCAAGGAGCTGTGGGCTTTATGGGAATTTGTGATTTTTTTTTTTTTACCCTCAGACTTCTGTCTCTTTTGTTTTCTTAGGATGTTTCTCCTCCTATGCAGACTCATGAGACACCTATTAGTCAGTCTGGAGCCTACAGGTATCGGAGCGGCTGCGGGAGGAGAAATGGGATGTCTCTCAACCTTCCTTTTGTGCAGATTTGTTGCATGTTTACCAAGGTGGAAGGATTAGAGCCCTGGAGATCATTTGCTTTCATGAGCTTTAAACTAGAGCAGCAAAAGTTTCATGCCTTGATTCGCTTCCAACAGCTCTTTCTCTCAGCAAGGCACAGAGGAGCAAGCTGAGACCTACAGATTGCCAGCAGACTTTCCCAACAAAATTGCCCTGTCTCAGGCAGTTAGGCTGGGTGGGGAGGGAGCCCTCTGCAGCGCTCTCCCATGTCCTCCTCCGCAGGCAGGCCCGGCCTCTGGAGCATTCCACAGAGCTCTGTAATCAAGATGAAGCACTCCAGGTCTCTAAGTCTCAGCAACACCCAAACCCCAGGCCAAATGGACAGATAATTCACGGGCTTCCTAACCTTTGCGTTTTGCATATGACCTCCCCGTCAAACATTACTTTTCTGAAGTTTCATATAGAATAAAAAGTTAAAAAAAAACCACACCGAAGCTAAGCACTATTTCCATTTAATGTTAAGAAAAAATAAGTAGCCCTGGCCGGTTTGGCTCAGTGGATAGAGTGTCAGCCCCGGGACTGAAGAGTCTCAGGTTCGATTCCAGTCAAGGGCATAAACCTTGGTTTCAGGCTCAATCTCCGGCCCCAGTCTGGGCGCATGCAGGAGGCAACCAATCAATGCGTCTCTCTTACATCATGTTTCTCTCTCCCGCACCCTTCCACTCTCTAAAAATCAATGAGAAAAAAAAAAAAAAATCCTTAGGTGAGGGTTAACAAAACAAAAGAAATAGTTGATATAGAAACTAAAAAATTTGGCTCTTCAGCACTTTATAGCAGGTACTTTCCCATATGACTGGATCTAAAAAAAATAATTATTTAAAATGGTTTTGAAATAGAATATAATAGAAGTTGGGATGACAGCTGCAAAACAAACAATAACCCTAAAGCTGCATTGACATCAATTCAAAATCAGGTAAAAGCAGGCAAGTTCCTTTTCCCAAATTACTTTACTTAGAAAATACAATAAGAAAAGCTAAAAGAAATAAAAATTTATACACTTCATACTGACCTTCTCCCTCCCTGCCCCTCCCCACGTGGAAATTAGGGTGTGGCTGTAGGAGTGGCAATGCCCTTCACTGATATATCTCTGTGGTAATGGACGTTACACTGTTTTACCAAGCAGTGATCTAATTCCCAAATGAACTGATTAAATGACCTTCTCCATTTTGAGCCCTGGAAACAACAAAACTGTAGGAAAAAGTAAATTTTCCACTGTGAATTCACAGATTTTATTTTTTTATACAAGCACAGTACTGATATCTTCAGAATAACCAACACCAACAACTCTAAAGATTAAACCGCATTCCCATTGACCAATTCTATATTTGCACAACTTAAAATCTGTGAATTATCTATGGCCCCCCTCAACTCCAAAGAATGACTTTACCTTGTATTTCATCTTAGGGAGAAACAGATCACTTTAAAATCCTTGCCATAAAACCCTTCAAAGCTACCCAATATTGCCCCACCCTCCTTTCCTTCCATCTGTTTAAAAAATAATAAATCTGTTCTGTCTAAGGCTTCCCTTGCCTTTGCTTTAATCCCTTCTTCCTCTGCTTGTTGGCTGCCATGTAGTGTTCTTTCTCTTTTATTCATTTTTTTAGATATGTTTTTTACTGATTTTAGAGAGAGAGAAAGGGAGAGGGAAAGAGAAACATCGGTGAGAGAAAAACATTGATCCGCTGCCTCCTGCACGTCCCCTACCAGGCCCACAACCAGGGCATGTGCTCTGACCAGGATCTCGGTGCATGGGATGATGCTCAACCAACTGAGTCATATCAGCCAGAGCTCTCTTTTTTCCTTTACTGTATATCCTTTGTCTTTTCCGGAATCCTTTTATCAATGTTTAAACATGCTGGTATCTCTTCCATTTAGAAACATAAATAAACTAACATTAAAACTACTTTCTTGAATTGTGGCTCACTCTCCCTCCATTTACTGCCTCCCTTTCCACTTCCTTTCATAGCTACACTTCTCTCAAAAGTTGTTAGCATGTGACCTAAAGCCAAATTTGCCTCTCAACAAGGGTCAGGTTGCTGTGGCAAACAAGTGCAGATTCGATGCTTAGAGATAATTAGGGCTTCCTGGCTCCTCCTCATGACCTCACTTCTACGTGGTGTGTTACATTGAATGCAAGTCTCAGTTTGAAATCTACTTATACAAATATTTATTAGAAAAGTGGCAAACAAATTCATTCAATCAGTCCTTAATTGTTGCCCTGTGGCACTTGAATGTAAAATTTACTCTAAAGCAGATACCAAGATAATCTGAAGGATTTCTAGTTGGATTAGGCATTATAGCCTCATATATGGGGAGGGTGCAGGAACAAACTAAGCTGCAGGCTTTAGCTAAGACATTAGGCCATTAGGTTTGCTAAAGTCTTTCATTTTTCTCAGGTGGAGATGGCAGAACCCATACAATCTTTTTTGTTCTCCAAATACCATGAATACTACTCATTCAACAAAAGAAAATTTATATCTAAGATCCATTACACTAATTAACTATCCAGGGTAGACTGGGGTAACATTGGAAGTGTTTGCCTTAGTGCCTCAGTAGTCGAGATTCCTAACTAAAGTGCTAACATAAGTGCTCCCATAAGTGCTAACTAACCTCCCATTACAGTTTGACTGAAGTTAACTTACATATACATGTAAGTCACACCACTTATAATGAAGAATTTTAAATTATATCAGTACCTAGTTGTCTAATAGTTCTCTCTTCACCACTCACAGCTCAATCCACTCTCAGCTATCCTCTATTTCCATGTCCAATGAACTGGTTCTCTCTGAGGTCATTAATAACCTTTATGTCAAAAAAATCCAGTGTATATATTTCATTCCTCATTTCACTTAACTTCTAGTTGCATTTAGCACTGTTGGTCGCTTCCACTTTCTTAATACCACACACTACAGGTTTCCTTCCTGCCCCACGAAGCTGTCTTGGCCTCCTTGGCTGGCTCCCCAGGCAAAGAAGATGGAAAATGAGCAGAATGGCCCATTTCTCCTGGATGACTTCCCTGATTCACCTCGTATGTTTTTATCTATTGCTCCCAGCGGAAGATGATAAATGAAAACAGAACCAAGCTCTGGAGTGTTCCAAAACCCGAAGTCAACTAGATGCCTAGGAACCAAGAAAGGAGTCTGGGAAGGACTGGCTAGGGTGGTAGGAGGAAAATGGCCACAGAATGGAGAGCAGATAGTGTGTTTCAGGAGCAGGAAAGCAGGCAACCATATTAAATGCTGCCGAGAACTTATAAAGATGAGGTCAGAAAACGGTCCATAGAATTAACAGTGTTGAGTGTGTTGCTGGCGGTTGTGACAACAATATCAGTGCTCTGATTGGGGGCAATGAAAGGGAGATAAGAATGTGAGAATTTTGTTTAAAATTTTTTCCTGTGACTTTAAGCAAATAAATAAAGTGCTTGTTGAAGGGGGATATAAGATCTAAAGAGATTTTTTTTTTTCTCAAACATAAGCAAAACCAAAGCATGCTTATATGCTGATGGGAAAGAGCCAATAGAGAGGAAGAAACTGATGATGCAGTAAAAAAGAGTACTAAATTCTAGAGGGGACGAAGGGGACACATTTTACAACACTAATAGAGAGAGATTGACCCCTTCTAGCAACAGGGCAGAACTTCTAATGAAATAAGAGAGGAGAGAGGAAATGGTTAACTTTGTAATTTTAGAGGTGGGATGAATATAGATCTAGTTATTTTTAAAACTACTGGTATCCTCAAATAGCTAGAAGGGAAAAGTTTTGTTTATATCAAAATTGGGTGTAGATAACTTGTCAAAATGCTGTGGGTGGGCTGGTACATGTGGTCCAGGGGAAAGATTTTCTTTATAATACAGGGTGGGGCAAAAGTAGGTTTACAGTTGTTCATATGGAAAATAATACAATAATCTATACTAATAAAGGGCAATATGCTAATTAGACTGGGAGATCTTCTGGGAGACCTTCCAGACATCCTTCCGTACAAAGCCATGGTGGCGGGACCGAGGCAGAGGTGATTAGGGGTGATCAGGCCAGGAAGGAGGGCAGTTGGGGGTGATCAGGCTGGCAGAGGAGACCAATTAGGGGTGAGCAGGCCAGCAGGTGGGGGGGGCAGTTGGGGGCGAGCAGGCCGGCAGACAGAGTGGTTAGGGGCGATCAGGCAGGCAGGCAGGTGAGCAGTTAGTAGCCTAAACCGGCAGTCGGACATCCCCTGAGGGGTCCCAGATTGCAGAGGGTACAGGCCAGGCTGAGGGACACTCCCCCCCACCTGCCCCGTGCATGAAATTCATGCACCGGGCCACTAGTTAATAATAATATTACAAGAATAAACTGTTTCCCATACTCACAACTGTAAGCCTACTTTGCCCCATCCTGTATAGAATACAAAGAATATCAGATGTGTGTGTGTGTGTGTGTGTGTGTGTGTGTGTGTGTGTGTGTGAAAGGTGTGAAATGTTCATAGATTATGGATTCTGACATGGCTGGGTTAAGATATGCATGTTGTCATTATGTTTAAAAAATTACATTTTGCTGCATGATTTGAAAGGTACCTGTTTCAATGGAAGAAAATAAAGATGATAGTAATAAATAACTTTTATTTCCCTTTAACTGTGAAATAAAAATAATAGTATGGTGATACCATGTTGATTGATTGACAACCAACCTCCTGTTGGAATAAGAACAACCCTCAAAGCTGAGTGTAGGCTGGTTCTAAGAGGAGCATGCGCCTGGCTCTGCCTGTGAAACTTCCACTCAAAAAGATGTACAGTGTTTTGCAAGCTTGTGAACAAGTGGTTTTGCTACAAAAATCACTCCTGTCACCACATAGGATTCTCTTGAAGAAATGTTTTTGAAGAGAAATTAAAAATATCAAGTGTCAGTGTCCACTAGTTAAACAGTCTCTGGCAGCATCCTGCTCTTAACATTTAGATTGTTCATTTTCTACTTAAATAGAAACAATGAACTCTTACTTGAAGTTTCCCAAAACATGAGGCTTCTACTACCATTTGGGAGAAATGGAGCCAGTGTTTAGATTGTCACGCATTGACTTCCACTAAAGTATTTATTCTCAAAGGTAACTAGATATTCATGTTACTACTGCTTTTCTCTAGGAACTGAAGCCTCCCAATCATAATTATAGGCTTAGAGCAAAGGCAACAGTAGGGAAGAAACTGAGAGCTCTGTAAACGTTACTGGAGAACCATGTCAAATATATGCATAAATTCAAGTATGGGGAAGCTCTGGGCTTAGAGGTCTTAAAATGATATTTGAAAAGTCTTTCAAAAAAATAAGGTTTTATAAGGGCTTTTTAAAAATCTGTTTGTTTTTAAAGGAAGTTTTAGCCTGTCTGGTTGTGCAGATAATCTTCCCTCCCTAAATCAATGCCTTGCTGTTTTGTTAAGTCCATGGCCCACTGGACTGAAACAAAAGGTGCGAAGTTCTTCTCATCCATCTTAATGGGGTGTTAATGACTGTAGAGGCTGACTGTGACCATTTAAATGTGAGCGCTATTAATCACCTAGAAAAAACACAAACACCCAGCTAGAGCCACTGAAATGTAATTGCAAGGGACAGTTAGGTTCAATTTGTGTTTGAATGAAGAGTAGTATTTTAAAACAAAAAAACAAAAAAACACGAGTTGCCCTCATGCCAGCTTGGCAGATTTAAAGCTAAGCCAACAGGCAACAAACAGCCTTCTAGCCTTTTATTGAGATTTAAAGAGCTGGCTTCTCCCATGAACTTGCAGTTTAGCTGTTCTGCATCCAGTGAATAACTTTTACCAGCGGTGTAAATGTCTACCAGGCAGTCATTTGCTAAGTTATATTTCCTTATGAGAATTTTTCATATATCCTTTGATTTGGAAGTGTGTGTGTGTGTGTGTGGGTGTGTGTGTGTGTGTGTGTGGGTGTGGGTGTGTGTGTGTGTGTGTCTAAAGTGCTTCAGAGATATTTACTTCCAAGGTTTTAAATAATTCCCTATTTCTACACCTTGTTTCCTTTGCCTCTTCTTGCAATGCCTTGGTCCTGTCCAGAACTGTTGTTTTTCTGAGGTTTTTGTTTGAACAGGGAAAACTGTGGCTTCATCATTGGCAAAGTCGGCAATATTTGCAGAAAGCCAATTAAAAATCTGGAGGAGAACGGTCTTTCTATTGTTGACATTGCAGGGTGAGCTAATAGACAGACATGTAGTGATTGTATTCTGTAGAAAACCAGAGTCTCCTAGATTCTGATGTTAGTGTTTCTATTAATGTGTTAAATTCATAGAAGTACAAGCGATGCAAGTTTATGCTGAGGAATGTGCAGTTCAGTGTGTACTCAAGGCTGTCTCATTCATACATTACCTGAAGCTTGAGATTAGTCATCCGGGGGTAGTTCACCTGTTTTTGTGTTTCTGGAGAAAACCTGATGACTATGCCAAAGTGCACTATCTCTGCTCTTAGGGTATGGGGTGTGGGGCCTGTCCTATCTGGTTAATTGTTCTTTGCCTGTGACATTATGTTTCTCCAGCAATAAATTCCATTTAATGATGGCCTGGCCTGGCCTGACCCTGCTTCACACAGAACATGCCAGTTAGGAGGATATTTATCTATCGCAACTGCTGGACATGTTGTTGATTTTTAATTTTTGATATGAGCAGCCAAGCCACTTTTGGTTTCACCACTTCTTAAATTCGCCCCTTGCTTGTTGCCTGGCTCAGAGGCACTTGGAAAGTTGCCAAGGAAAATAAAATACTTCAGTTGTCTCCGAAGTGAAATGGAATACTTGTCTATGGGTCAGGTTGTTCTCTCCCCCCACTGCCCCAATGGAAGGGGGAGAAAAGCTGTGGATTTAAATAAGGCTAATTTTCTTGGTTTGAAAAAGGTCAAGTGACCACAAATGCCTGATAAAGTATTTGCTTTTTTTTTTTTTCAGTATAATATTTGAATTTTAAAATATGGTATTTAAAGCAATTATTCTTCAGAAGTTTGCTAAGTTCAAATGAGTAGGTTCCAAGGGGCTAAAAACGCTCAGTGTTCTCCAAGAGTCATCACTGATGCTGCCATTGAGAGTTTAATGGGAGAATCTGGAACTTAATACATTTACCGTATTGCCAGCCCCTTCCCCAGTACTTGAGCCAGGACCTAGTAATATCAATGTATATATAAAATACAGGTTATATGTTATTGTCTTCAATTGTCCATTATGAAAGTTAGGGGCAAAGCTTTAAAAAAAATAATGAATGCTACCCATGTCCTCTTTTTCTCCTCTTGTCCTATTGCGGGCTACTTAGACTTTCTCGAGTCTCCTGAATGGAAGTATTTGGAAATTTTAACATTCCTCTATTACTTCTAAGTTGATTTTTAAAACTTTTGAAGGTACTTCTGCTAAGGTTACTGTGTGTGTAACAGCAGCTATTTAGGAAGGAGAGTGGGGAAACTTGACTGACTTGGTTTCTTCAACAGAAGCCCTGGATTCCAGTAACAGTTGGCTTGGATTCTGGCTCTGCCAATACTGCACCACCATGTGGTCTTGGCAAGAGATTCTGTTTTTGTCTCAGTTTCCCTAACTGTGTAACAGGGAATTACAACACTAATTTGCTCAGTAGATTGTAGCCTTAAACAACAACTGAATGATTATAAAGTACTTAACTACAAGAGAATGTAGAAATTCTAAGTGTTATAGTCTTATTCTTTTATAAAATGTGATAAAGTAAAAGTTAGTTTAATCAGTTAATATAAGTGAGAAGGCTAAAAGGCTAATTCCAATGTAACCCTGATATTTGGGGGGGGGGGGGGGGGATCATCTGAATCTGTGCCAGCAAGCACAGTGTACATTCTTGATAACCTATAATTAAATCACTGCCTTTTCCCCAGAAACTGGTCTTGCAAGACCTGTTACCTAAATACAGAGGCCATAAACTATGAACAGTGCACAGCCCCGGGCGGGGGGTGGGGGGGGTTATTAGCGCTGGCGCCAGGCCAGACCATTAGATATGGTCTCAAGACCCCCAACACCTGGGGCCTTTTTTTGCAAAGCCCGTGAAAGGACCGGATGTATAATCCATATTTGGGGGACAAAGACACCGGAGAAATATAAAGAAGCTCCCTGCATGTTACTTTGCTCAGACTTGGGAAATTATTCCGCTGAGTCCGCCAGCCTGTGAAAACTTCCGGCTTGTTTTTTCTCCTGTCTTCTACAACATAAGCAAATTAAAATTCTTCGATGAAAGGGGCTGGAGAAGTTTAAAGCCATTTTATTATTATTAACAATGGGTGTTGTACCTCTTTCTTTCGCCTTCCTCATCTGATCAACATACATTTCTTGGTTTAAAGAAAGTGTCCTCACTGCAAATAACTTTTATCTACAATGTTGAGGCATTCCTTATCCTGTTTTATGGATATGGTATTGTAAATGACCATCAACAACTCCCTTTTCCATAAACTCTTCTCTATTTATTGAAAAGAGGAGGAGGCAAGTTGGCTCTTGGTTCACCTTCCTAAGCATGTAAAAATGTTTATATGAGGCTCCTTTACAGATTCTGTTCCTCTTCGTGAGGCTAAACCTCCTTGCTTGCAGGTCAACGTTCACTCCACAGATATTCTTAGGAAAGTTTTCTCTGTCCCCATGGAGAGACCCCACTTTTATTTATATATTGTTATTTTATTTATATATATAGTCTCAAATTATATCTCTAATTTTAACCCAAAACTTCCTGTTGAGTCAGAATAATAAGTGGAGGGCTTATATTTTACTTTAAAACATTTTACTTTAAAATTTTGCAAGAGTGAAAAATGGAAAATAGAAATTTCTCAAGTGAAAGGAACTAGACATATCTCTGTCAAATGTGAACTTCACCTAATTGAGAAGATGGGAAGAAATGGAGCCAAAACGGGCTTTAGTCAGAGTGAGAATTTGCAAATATAAACACAGTTGACCCTTGAACAACAGGGGTTTGAACTGTAAGAATCTACTTATGTGCAGAATTTTTTCAATAAAAAGCTGTACTGTTTTGATCTGTGGTTGGGAGTCTGTAGATATGGAGGGCAGACTATGCATTGATTTATACCATTATATGTAAGGGACTTGAACATCTGCAGATTTTGGTACTTGTGGGGAGATCTGGAACCAATCCCCTCCATGGACACCAAGGGACAACTTTGTTTTTGGAGAATCAAAAGTCATATATTGGTTTTTGACTGCACTGGATGGGTGTATGTTGACACTCCTAAACCCTGCAATGTTCAAGGGTCAACTGTACTTGGCTTATAATCACTCTAGTTCTGGGTCTTCCACCCTGTCTGGTAAAAGCCATATTGAATAAGTATGGAAAATGTATTTGTGCAAAAGAGTAAACAATGGCATATTGAAATAGTATCTGATGGGAAGTTCATTGGCTCTTTTATTCAAAACATTAAGTATTTTCTTTATCACATGGAACTATGCTGGGATAGTGGAGAATAGTAGTTCATTTAAAATCTAACAAATAGACAAGAGATACACTGACCACTTAGAAAACTAAAGTTAAATTATTATAGAAGAAGTGTTTCAAAGCAGATGATTAAATGTCAAAAGAGAGTGGCAGATGGTGAATACTGTGGGCCTGACCTAGTACACTGTAGGTATTCCAGAAATATTATTTTAAGTAAACTTTTTATTGTTAATAGTATTACAGATATCTCCCCTTTTTCAAGAAATATTTTTTAATAAGTTCACAGTAAGTAGATGTCACTGAGGATTAGAATGGTTACAAAGTTTTGGTGGCAGATGTAATACCTAAGCTGACTCTTGGTTCAGACTTAGGAATTGATGTAGAGACAGGATCAAAAAGCTTTCTAAACTTTCACTTATAAGATGAATAAATTCTGGAGATCTAATGTACAGCATAGTTATTAATACTGTATAGTATACTTGATTTGGTAAGAGAGATCTTAAATGTTCTCAACACATGCACACACACACACACACACAGCAACTATGTGAGATTATGAACGTGTTAATTAACTTAATTGTGGTAATCATTTTACAATATACATCAAATAATCAGGTTATACACTTTAAATATGTACACTTTTATTTGTCAACTAGTAGCCTTGTGCACATTGAAAGAAAATTAATTAGAAGAAATATTTTAATATCGCTATTCGCCCTTTCTCTATAATAGAAGTGTCAACCAAATTCACGATCGACAATGACAGATTGAAACACATGCGTGCAATTGGCACCAGCGAGAGCTTTATATGTATCATGCATGAGTGAGTCAACTTAGCCTTTTATAGATATGGAATATACTTGCTTAAATTAGACTTGCTTTCTGATTTAGCTAAACTTTCCAGCCCAGTGAAGCACCCCAAATTCTTTCAGGTAATTGTCAGCAACACAGCAGTGAATATCAACACAAAGCAGATTATTATTGTAGATCACACAGGGAGAACAAAATGTAAAATATTAACTGCAGCAGTGTTTGACTATATTCTGCACAGTGAGAAAACCTGAAGTCATTTTCAAAGGTCCACTATTTCTTCTTTTCAGTCGGGTCAAATTTCTAAACTTTGTAAATCTCCATTTTCTGGCTAATGAAAAGAAAATAGGATTCCACCGAGTCTCCTATCTACCTATTCCAGGACTTCTGTGAGTATCAAATGAGATGAGGCATGGGAAAATGCTTCATAGACATTTGGTTACAGTGTGAAATGTTTCCACCTGGATATAAAGTAAGTTGTATTCCTGGGCTGAAGAAACTCCAAGGAGGGAGAGGAAGCTGGGCATTGCTATGTGACGTCATTACCCAGTGCCCACAGCCACCTGTTTCTGGACTGGGCTGGGCTGTGGGCCACATTTTGTGCCGTGGAGGTCTCGGCAGCATCAGCTGTGATTTGGTGGGATGTCACTCCGGGGTGGTGGTGGGGCCTGTGTCCCATTTAGGGGAAGCAGAGTGTTGCTTTGTGGGTGCCAGGTCTGCAGTATTTTTTCTCTGTAAATGGCCAGTGCATATCACAGCAGCTCCTGTGTTGAGCATCTGCCCCCTGCTGGTCAGTGCATGTCATAGCGACTGGTCGGTTGGACACTTAGCATATTAGCCTTTTATATATATATATAGATTATATCTCAATGAAGCTGGGAGAAAAGATATTATATTGGAAGACAATGGGGAGAGTTGTGAGGAAGAATAATTATCATGTGTTCATGAAAAATAAGTAATTCTGTGATTAAGCAAAGGACCTGTAACTCTTTAATAGAAAGAAAGAAAGAAAAAAAAAAAGAAAGAAAAAAAGAAAGAAAGAAAGGAAGGAAGGAAGGAAGGAAGGAAGGAAGGAAGGAAGACTGCAATGTGTTTCTATCCAAGGAATTGTATAATTTCTAAGTACTTTACAAAATTTCCATTAGTTGCTCAAGGCTAAAAACCTACATAGTGAGCTGGAATGACCTTCTTTTGGGAAGCTGAAGCTGTGTGGCTGGCACTTAGGAAAGATGTAGCTTAGGGATTCCTCTTCAGAGAAGTGATAGCTAATAATATGCAAGTGTTAGTACTTAAACAGGATTTGGAGCCCTAAGCCAAATACATTCCTCTTCTAAGGTAGATTTTTAAGCAATTGTAAGTGCAAGCAGGTGAGCAAAGCAAAGTCAAGGTGGGTGATGCAAGAACTTGGAATCCTTAACTTTGCTGTGACTAAAAGCATGCCATAGACGACCTCCTACATTTTTAAGGATATTGAACCTCTCTTTACTGCCTCTGATAATTGGAAATTGGAATAAGAATGAAGAATGACTTGTCAGAGACCAACTCAGTTTACCAGTTTTAAGCCAATTTTTATAAACGGAAGCTTTGCAATCTCATTAGTGATTGTTACAAAGAAAAATACTGCATTGTTGTGGGTTTTTTCATAGTTCTGTGTAAATCTAGCTGCAATTTAATGAGTGCCTATTACATTCCAGGCTCTGTGTATTTCAGATAATGTCTCCAGTCCTGCCAAAAATCTCCAAAATGGGTGCTGCAATTCTCTTTTTACAGTTGCTCCTCAGAGATGTTCCACAACTTCTTCATGGTTACCCAGTCAGGAATGAAAACTAGGCTTAAGTCCAAAGTCTATCCTCTTTCCATTATGATATTCTGATTTTCCTCTGTGTAAAAAAAAATAATTTAAAAATGTATTCTTCTTCTTCTAAAATCTAAAACTAGTCTTACCTACAGTACCCGAGACAATTTGTTGTTTTGAATACCTGTTAGGTAATTACCCTGATGTAAGTCTGGAGGCATTTTCACACGGGAGGCTCCATGTGTGTCTAGCCTGCACATCACATTGATGCAATCTGAAGCTGTTCCATAGGGGGAGGTTTTGAGCCAGGCTTAAAGAATTCCTTGCCCCTCTCCTCACTGACTCTGCTTCCCTCCGCCTGTTGCACTGAACAGAGGCTGCCAGAACCCAAGTGTCTGTGCAGATAGCAGTCCTTAACACAGAAGTTGGCAACAATTGAAGAATGGAAATGGCTGCAGATGTTGAAGGCTGGGGAGTTCAAAAGCAGCCCTGCTATGTGGAATCCCACACTTGAGACGCTCTTTCTTTTGGTCGGTAAACTAATAACCACCCAGTTTTGAGTTAAAACATGGTGCTTCCTTCGGCGGAAATATAAAAGAGCACTTGCCTTCCCTGCCTAGGCAGAGGCAGGCTTACCCTTTGTGGGCTCATCAACCTTGTGCTTCCGCCCTTGGCCCCATAGTCACACGTCCTCCTCGCGACTGGCACTGGTTGAAAGGAAGGATTACGGCCAAGATGTGATCTGGCTGAACAGAAGGCTGTGGTGCCAGCGTGGAGCCCCTCTCTCGTCTCCAGCCCCCGTCGCTTCATCAGACATAAGCTATTGCTTTGGCTTCGAATTCTTCCATCACTTTTTTTTAGACTTGGCATTTTAAAACCTCAACAGCATCCTCATTGTTTGTTTAAATACAATTTCTCAAATATAAAAACATCAGTAGATTGCCTATTTCCCACCTTGTTCCTTTATCCCTTTGCTGCGACTCCTCCAACCCCCAGGAAGAATTCATGATCCAAAATCAGTCAAACAAAACTTGACCTGTTGTACTTTCCAGCACACCCATTGGTTCCCCTGAAAATCCTTTCTCTTAATTAGGTGCTGGCCAGGTATCTGCACCGTCTTTGTGGAGCCTCGCGCCCTGCGCGGTTACGTGTGCGCATCTTAGACTAGTCAGCCAGAGCAGCCTCTCACCTGTGTGTCAATACATTAATCACACCGCCCACCCATCAGTTTTTCTTTTGAGTTTCAGCCTTTCATTTCTCAATTTCTCACTTTTGTTCAACTGTTCATATGACCCAGTGAATAATTCCTTTTGTCTTTCTTCTCAATCACCTTTTGTCCCAGCAATAGAATTGGAGGCTCTGACGCAGGCTTTGAACAAGCTTCAGGGCCACCTGGTAGAACTGGATGAGAACTGTGGATTGAGAGTCTGGAAACAAGAGTACTTCTTCTGGTTCCGCAATGTGGGACTTTGAATGAGTCTGTTTGCCTTTCTGAGCCTCAGTTCCTTCTTTTGATAAAGAGCTGGATGACTGATCTCTAATGTCCATTACTTCATTCAAGAACTAGCTAAGGAGAGCTAACTGTATGCCTGCATTGAGCGAGGTGCTGTGGATACAATGGTGAGAACAAAGGCACAGTTTCTGCCCTCAGAGAGCTCGGGGCATCAGCTGTCAATGGGTAATTCCACAAATAAACATGTATTTATCAACCATTATAAGTGCCACGAAGGAAAAGCACAAAGTGCCACAGGAACGGTTCATCGGAGGACCTCGTGGGAGCAGTGGAGGTGGATATATCAAGAAAGGAATATGGGGAGGTACCAGGGGATAGTGCAGGAGTTAAATAAGGGAGGAGAAAGAGAGAGAAGCACATCCCAAGCAGAGAAAATGGAAAATAGGAAAGCTCTAGAGCAGATTGGAAGCTATATGGAAAGAAATGACTAAAGACCAGCAAGGCTGAGATAGACCACGCTGGGAAAGGGGGCTCCAATGAGGCTACAGAGGTAGAGAGAAGCCTGACTGGCGAAGCCTTCCTTGTAAGCCAAGTTAAGAACCTTGAACTGTATGGTTAGTACAATTAGAAAGTTTGAAAACCGTGGAGTGGCATGAGGCTTGCATTTTAAAAAGGCCACTCTGGCCCCCTGATAAGAGAATTGATAGGAGGCAGTAGAAACAAACAAGGGAATCTATAATCCCAGGCAAGAGATGAGAAGAGTATAGCTTAGAAGAAGGTGGTGGCAGAGAACGGAGAGAAATAGATAATCCTCCCAATCTTGCCTCCGAT
Organism: Eptesicus fuscus; assembly: GCF_027574615.1. Classification (NCBI taxonomy): domain Eukaryota; kingdom Metazoa; phylum Chordata; class Mammalia; order Chiroptera; family Vespertilionidae; genus Eptesicus; species Eptesicus fuscus. Next base: position 51,024,722 of record NC_072476.1, read on the forward strand.
GATACCTTTCCTTTCGACCCCACCCTTCCAGTCACCCTGGAACTGATCTTACCTTTCCTGCACTAGGTCTTTGTTTCAACCTCACACACATGGCACATTGTTTACTCTGCTTTGTCTTAGTTGTTCATTGTTTTATCTTCCCCACTGGATTGGAAGCCTCTTCTAGTAATTAGAATGTCTTGCCCATCTTTTTACCCCCTAAAAAACACTACCTTACACATAACGTGTGCATAGTGGGTGTTCGTGTGGGACCTATGCTTTTCTTGATGGGCAACTTTATGAGCTGGTGAGACACCAACCCCAGAAACAGAGCCAAGGAAATCCTTGGCAGGCCTCAGTGGTCGCTAGCATATATATATATATATATATATATATATATATATATATATATATATATATTTTTTTTTTTTTTCTCTCATTATACTTTCTCTGCCGTCCCTGTCCCCGAGGAAACAAAGGAAGGTGAAGGGCTGTGATGGGCGGCGGAATAAGAAAGCGAATTTCTCCTTTCAATCTTGTATTTTGGAGTCACTTACTTCTCTGCTTCAAGTTCTCCTGTGGTGCTCCTGCCCACAGAGTTCTCACACGCACATAGCTGCAGGGTTGTTTCAAGTGCTGTCGCGCAGTGGGAGAAAATTCTGGACTGTCGGGATCATAGGCTGAAGCAGATAAAGCCTCCACTGGCTGGTGCTGGGTTAAAGGTTCCGCTCCTTCCGGATGGTTAATACTTACTCTCTGAGCTTCAGGGTGTGCCCCTCATGGTTAGGGGTCCGATTAGCAGTCCCTTTCCATCCTCTCCTCTAAGGCTGAGGTACCTTCTTCAGCTTCTTTGTGGCCTTTGTCAAAGCACAGGCCTTTCTTATTTGGATCCCAGATCTAGCTTTTTGGTGTCTGGTTGAAACTCTTATTTGAGGTGCCAGTTTCTTAAAAAATTAAGAGCCCTATGCTGGGTTCTCTTTTCATGAGTGCCATTTTCTCAAGTTTTCTTCTATTTTGTACTGCTAGGGACTTATATCAGTCATTCCCCGAGTTCTGGGACTCAGAACAGTTCATCATAGATTTTTCCCTTCCCTTCATCTACTTTGTTAAAGAAAAGAAAAAAAAAGAAACTTCAGTTCTCCTTAGCACCCTTTCTTTGTCCTTAGAGCCTACCTGTAGCTCCCTCCACTACAATCCTTTTATAGATCTCTGTAGTGGATGGTAATGTGCTAAAAGCAATTTCTATCAGACTCAAGGAAGTTCTTTACAATTCTTACCCCCACCCCCGCCCCCAGGCACATTTAAACTTAGAAAGCTAAAACTTTTCTCTAGCGACCCTTCATTCCATATTTATTTTCTGGTGAGAGTGATATTTTGCTCTGGCTGATACTTTTTCAATCTGCAATTAGAAAATACTAGTACTAGAAGTAACCTTAGAGACCATCTAAATTCTTATTTGTACTCTTATTCTATTGTTAAGAAATCTGAAGGCCTGGTGAGTCAAGCAGTTTGCCCTAAGTCATTTCATTATACAGTGCTAATGACTAGAATCTTTGTCATCAAAGGCATAATTCTCTATGCTTTATAATTCTCTTTATATATTCTCTATGAAGAGTCATACAGCAGCACAAAGACAATGTGTACTCATGGAGCATTGCATCAATCATTCACCAAATATTTATTGAACACCTATGTAAGCATGGCACTGTGCTGATGCATAACTAATACACATAAACAGCCTGATTTACATGCAAACTAAATATGATTAATTATTGTTAACCATTTATAAATTCTATGTCCTTTTCCTAAGAACTGAAGAAGTAAAACCCAAAAATTTTGTAGTCCTATAATGTACAGAGTGTCATTTGAGGAAGCACAGGTGTCATTTTAGGAATTCCATCTGTTTATTAGGCTGAGTTATGAATTTCTTATAAGAGTTTTGGTATAAAAAGAGACAGGTTATGCCCTAGCCAGTTTTGCTCAGTAGTTGGAGCATCAGCCTGCAGACTGAAGGGTCTCGGGTTCGATTCTGGTCAAGGGCACATACCTAGATTGCAGGTTCAATCCCTGGCTCTGGTTGGGATGCGTGCAGGAGGCAACCAATTGATATGTCTCTCCCATGTCAATGTTTCTCCCCCTATGTATCTCCCCCTCCCTCCCACTCTCTCTAAAAATCAATGGAAAAATATCCTACAATGAGTATTATCAAAAAAATAAATAAAGTCTACTTAAAAAAAAAAAAAGAGAGACAGGTTAAGTTTTAGTGTTTGTGAAAAAGTATATTGGGAATTAAGGCCATTCTCAGAACAAGCTACATGGTGTATAAGAGGTTGTGAAAATTTAGATTTCAGAAGGAAATTGTTGTAATGTTAACTCCATAGGTAGCTTAGTATTAAAGCTTGAAAGGACTAGATATCTGTGCACTTCCTGAAACTGCTCTTGACTGTATTGAAGGGAATATAGAAAGATAGAGGTATTTTCTCAGCAGTCTTTTTATTAACTGCTCCCCATCTGTGGTCATTTTAAATAGCAAGTACTGGAGGCAATAACCAAGTCTGACAGTAATCACAAAGGAGGGAGCGATTGTGCCCAAACCACACCCCAGGGTCAAAAGGATCTTCATCGATTTGAAGATAAGAATCATGATATGATGTTGAAAGGGCACTGGTTTGAAGTCAGAAGTCTAGGTTCTTTCTAGTTCCAGCTTTGTTGCTGCGTGACATCAGGCAGCCGCCTAACCCTATGAATACTCTCCTTGCCTCTCAAATAAAAACTCCTGCGTGGTGGTGTTTTGATGGTCAAATAAGATCACTAATGGAAAAGTGCTTTGAGGACTCAAAGACCTTTGGAAATATAAGGCATCTTTATTCCAAAACTCCAGAATTTGGACTAGTAACAGAAATAATCACTTTGCAAAAAATTAATATTTCCTTCTTTTGGGTGTGTTGGGTGTCTGTGTGCATATTTTACTTGGTTGAAAGGACTTCTGTTACCCTTCCTTTGAAATGGCAGGAGATAGACTCAATGCTGGTGGGAAATAGCAGGCTCCTCTTAGTCCTTCAAGAACGGGGACTAGGAATGAATTCTATTGGAGAGACATGATGAGGTAGCAGCCATTGGGCTCCCAGTAGCCATCTCCTTTTCCTAAGGAGTCATGGGAACACTACACAGACAACTGATGTGAGGTTCCAAGTCCTGTTTGCAATGTTCCCAGGTGGTGGCTGATACTAAATTTTTTTATTTTATTTTGCCAGTGCTGTAGAATCTGTTGTGTCATGGTAGAAAGGACTAAAAATCCTTTTATAATGCTGGATTGCAAAGAACTTGATTTTTCATATTCCATTGGTTCATTGAAAAAGGATTCACTGAGTGGGCATCATGCTGGGTGCTAAAGGTACAGGCCAATGTGGTTGAGAAGACAGAGGCAATGGAGTAATTTATATTAAATGATGATACAGTTCTGGGTTGAGGTACTTAAAACTGGAACACTTCCTCCATACCTGTGCTCCCTTACTTGGCAGAGGGCATGTATCCCAGAAAGTACAGATACAAAATGGTAGAGATTCTGTTAGCTTGACCAGTGTAGAATACATTTTCCAACCCCACTCTCCCCTGCCTCTTGTCAGCATTTAAGATTGTGAAGATAATAAAGTGAATAATTAATATGGCGTTCGTCCGAGGTAGCAGCAAGCAGTTTATCTCAACACATTTACTTGGCAAATATTTAATTAACATGCAATGTCTTTGCCCTAAATCAGTTTAAATTTTAGCTAGGGATACAGTAGTCATACGATATAGAAATTTCTAACCTGGAGCAGAAGTTTTATTGTAAAGGGCTTGCAATAATACACCAAGCATAATCTGAACAAATGTTACACTTATACATATACATGCTTTTTTTAAATGCATGTGAGAAGTGTAGTTAGTAAATTACACGTTATTAAATTCATTGTGTCTCTATCATTTTTGTATTTTACTTTTGCCTGTGTGATTATTTTATTATATGTCTTTCCTGACTATAGTGTAAACTCCATGAATCTGTTTTTATACTCCATTAAGCCCCTGGGTACTCAAAAAAACGTTTGTTAAATGTTGATTAAGTATATTTTCTCAACCAATAGGTTGAGAAATTACAAATATCATGTGCTGCCCCTTGAAATTTTATAATGTTAAAAAGGTGTCCTTCTTTGGGTTGAGGTTGAGACTCTGAATGTGGGTCAATAAATGAAAGACAAACAAGATAAAGAATGCAGACCCAGATTAGTAGGGGATGTGTACAAATACTGATGGGTTAAGAGATAATTAACTGTGGAATGTCACCTCTGTCTTAGTCTCTCCTTGTCTTGTGTTGCTTCATACTCCTTACATTTCAAACAATTCTATAAATATTGCCTTATGTGAGCTTTACTATAACACAATGAGTAACCAAGTAAGAAGGGGGACAAAGTGGCTCCTGCCTGGTTCTTTTCTCTTAAGACTTTACCAAGTTGCTGATGCCTTGAAGAACCCAGCTGGAAGGGACTGAAGAGATCATTTTGTCCTACTGATACCATTGTAATAACCTGGTTATTATTTAACAGGAAAGGAGTAAAGGGGAGACTAGCTATAGGCATGACATTTATACAGCTTTGCCAGGAAGCTGCAGTTAACATTCTCCAAGTCTGTTCCCCGAAGATTGCGGGGACGGGGTGGGGGGAGGGACTGGGCCCAATAAGGTCTGGGTGATGTGGGAAGATAGTTACCTGTCAGTCACACCTGGGAACAAGTCAGTGGCCAGAATAGGGGTGGCCACTGCAAGCACAGGAAGATTTGATATTTAAGCTCCTGAACAAAGGAGGCCCCCCTGCCTCTCTCTTGCTGCTTGCCTGTGCTCCTGGCTCTCCTGTTGCAGGGCATACTCCCCTGCATTCACCCGTGTGGCTCATGGCCATGTGGGACCCACATAATAGACTGATGGACTGAATCTATCCTGATGCTACACCAGATCCCGCTCCACCATGGAACTGGAACTCTGGCCACTGGCCTTGCTTTTAGCTCTACTAAAGCCCTAGCTGCACCTTACCCCATGTTCCTGGGTTAAGGGACATAGGACTTTGGAACCTGAGAAATAAATTACACACTAATGAAAACCATTCATTCTCCCATGCAAGTCTTAGAAAATTCATTTTCTAAAGATATTGCAAGAGCCACCCCACTCCCACTAACAATAGAAACCCAATCCTCCGCTAACACTACAAGCATGATTTTACACTAAGGAAACAGAACTCTGCAAACCCAAAGGTTCCTGTCCAAGGTCATAGTGACTAGAGGGTGACAGAGGCAGGACTAGAATCCCTAGTCTGACTCAGACCCTTTTCACCATCCTGCCTCTTTTTTGGGGTCAGGTTCATTAGCACTCAAATATTTGATTTGGGAGGAGAATGTGGTAAAACTTATAAATTAAGGAAGCATGGATTCAAATGTATAGTTTAGGTCATCAACCTTCTGTTTTCATTTAATCTTTCAAAATATATGCTCTTCCATGCTAGCAACAGCTCAAGTGTCAGTGAAAAGTACAATTTAGACTGTGAACTAGATGTTAATGTTTATCTAATTCTATTGAAGATCATAATCTTTAGGTCAGCATGTATTTATTCTGATAAGTCATTATAAACTAGAGGCCTGGTGCATTAAATTTGTGTAAGGCGGGGGGGGGGGAGGGGAGGCACTCCCTCAGGCCAGCCTGTACCCTCTTGCAATCTGGAACCCCTTGAGGGATGTACGACTGACAGTTTAGGCCCAATCTCTGTGGGATCGGGCCTAAACTGGCAGTAGGACATCCCTCTTGCAATCGGGGACCGCTGGCTCCTAACTGCTCGGCTGCCTGCCTGATCGCCCCTAACCGCTCACCTGCCTGCCTGATCACTCTGGTCTCTGGTCGTTCTGGTTGCTCCACTGTTTTGGTTGCTGGGCTTTTATTATATAGGACTAGAGGCCCAATGCACGAAAATCCGTGCAAAAGTATGCCTTCCCCCAGCTGCAGGCACTGGCTTCCTCTGGCACCCAGTACCCAGGCTTCCCTCCACCAGCTGCTGGAAGGCACCAGGACCCGGGATATCTTCCCTCCCGCCCTGGCTTCATCAGGAAGGACATCCGAAATGACATCCAGAAGACGTCTGGTCTAATTAGGATATTACCCTTTTATTATTATAGATCATGTACACAATTCTGAAGCTACTCTTAGTTCTTATAAAGTACCATTTCTAAGTGATGATGGGACAAGTAATAAAAAACTGTTGTTCCAAATATTCAGAATAGAAATTTCAATGCATACAAACCATGTTCAAGTTCTTATGGTCGAATCCACAAATGATAAATAAAGCATTGCTGCAGAACTCATTTAGTATCTCTCGGGAACATAATTCAATGGCCAGGAATTTATCAAAATAACTAGGGGCCTGGTGCATGAAATTCGTGCACTGGGGGGTGGGGTGGGGTCCCTCAGCCCAACACGCCCCCTCTCACATACTGGGAGCCCTCAGGGGATGTCCTACTGATGGCTTAGGCTCGATCCCCATGGGAAGCAGGCCTAAGCCGCAGTCTGGCCTCCCTTTGAGGGAGCCAACCAGGCTGGTCAGGGGAAGGCACCAGCCCCATCACCCTGCTGCTGCAGCTACTGCCAGTCACCGCAGCCACCAAGGTGTTTTCATCAACACGGACTCCAGTCACTTCACCAAGAAAAAATGACAACTTTCTTCAGGCATTTTCAAGATGTGTCTTTCATAGGATATGCATTTCTTTCTTTCTTTTTTTTAAATCCTCGCCTAAGGATATGTTTCTATTGACTTTTAGAGAATGTGGAAGAGAAAGGGAAAGATAGAGAGAAACATCAAAGTGAGAGGAACACTTTGATTGGTTGCCTCCTGCATGAGCCCTGACCTGGGCTCCAGCCAGGGAGGAGCCTGCAACCTAGGTACATGCCCTTGATCAGAATCAACCCAGACCTTGCTGTGGGCAGGCCGAGGCTCTATCCACTGAGTCAAACCGGCTAGGGCAGGATATGACATTTCTTAGCCCTCCAGCAGCAGACCTTCGTTTTTTTCTCCAGAAGTGTGGTAGAAAAACCCTAGATCACCTTTTCGGATTCTTATTACCCAAGTTACTGAGAACATTACCAGTGGCATACAGGAAGCTTAGCCAATGTGCAGTCAGAAAAGGTGTTTCCTCTATAGTTCACACCAATCACCAGCTGTGCCCTGCCCAGGCCTAAAGCCTCTGGCCAAAAGCTTTAGGCCTGGGAAGGGGACCGCCAGCTCCCTGTGATTGCAGACACCGCCCATTGGGCAGGGGACCCCAGCTCCCTGCAATCCACCACAGGAGCAGATGCCCTCGCAGGAGCTGACCCCCAGTTGCCTGCGATCCATCACAGACTCCCCGCTGGTGCCCAAGGCCGGGAAAGCCTCTGGCAGGATGGTTTCCTGGTGGGCGTGGCTTGTGGGCGTGGCTGGTGGGTGTAGTGAAGGTGCAGTCAATTTGCATATTACTCTATTATTAGGTAGGATATGCTACTCACCTTAATAAGAGTGTGTAAATATGTTCTTTCTTCAACATTTGGGCATTCTTTCAACACAATAATTCCCTTCTGAAGCTAATATCATTGCTAATTCTGCATTAAGAAAGATAAAGACATAAAACACAGTGTTGTAATAAATATCTAGCAAGGAAGAAAGACACTATTTTAAAGGAAAAATTGTCTCAAGACACTTTAATGCTTTCTATTGCATTGGTTGCAGAATTACTTGAGGGTACATTGCTAAGGGGACCTCTATTACATCTATTAATGAGATTTATAAGAACACTAATAGGTAAATCCAAACCTAACTCCATTAATAGTAATGCAAATTAATGTAATTCTATCTATTCAACTTGGAGTTATAAATATTCATGCAAATTGTCTATTATAATGAATACAGACTCTGCATGTTTTTAATGTGTGCAAAAGAACATGATGTATATGTTGACATCATGACAAAACCAAACTATTATCAACAGTGTGAATATTCTGATTTCAGTTAAACATACAACCTCTAGTGACACATCTGCTCTTACCATTGAAGAAGAAATGTGTACTACCAATTAGAGATTTAAGGACAGATGGTTAAAATGTTTTCCAACACCTTTCAATGCCATTGACCCACAGTCTTTGTCAATAGCCTGAATAGCACTTGTAAGACCATCTGCTGAGTTCAGAGGAACTCCAGTCACTTGGTAAAGAGTGAGGAGACTAAAAAATGATCCTTCAGAATAGCTCAGGCATGGAGAAACTGGAAAAATGTGTCATGGCAGCATGATTAATCAACATTCCTTTAAAGGGAGAGACTTCTATGTAGGTAGAAGTGAATGTGAGTCCATGCTATAAAAGTATACAATCACAGAACTATCTTAGTGAACTTTACCCTTGAATGACTTAAGAAATCCAAGTCATTTCAAAATATTTTAAAATAAATATCTTACTTTATAGCTCTCCTTGGAAATCCTGCTTAATAAAATTGCCTTATTATTAGGTCTCTGTGGTCCTTAAATATGAAAATTAATTTAGATGAAGATGAACGCAAGCCTGATTTTTACTTAATTCCAGTGCCACCTTCATGTTCTCAAGTATTTATTTCAAATATGCATTCTGTTACACTATGCAGCCATGAAGAATTAATATTTCTTCCAAGTCAGAATCGTTTTTCTAAAGAAGCAGTTTATTAATTAAGCACTTTTAAAAATAGCTTTTTTTTACATAGGTAAAATTATTAGGTACCTTATTTTCTTTCTCTGTGGGAATGTTTTAGATATAATTAAAGATCTCTATTTTTATTTTCTTTTAAAGATGTCATTCATGATTGTTTAATGCTTTGATCTGTGTTTGCCTTGAATAGTCTTATCTCAGATGGCATTTTGGTTTCAAAGGTAGTCCTGGTCTTGCTGCTGTATATGCAGGCTCCAGGAAAGCCGTGGTAGAGTTGCAAATTAACACTCTTCGGTATTCACTTGATATATGATCATCTCACATGTGTGTTTGTACTTTTTTTGTTTGCAACCATTTCTTTTTATTCTATACATTTAAAATCTCTTGCCTTTATTATCCCCCTCATATTCTTCTGAAATGGTTTATTTTCTGAAATGTTCCATCAGGGTCATCTTGCTTCAATGATGCAATCACTATGCCATATACTTCTACTTCAGAGGGTTTCTAACAAGGAAAAAAATCTTTCCCTTTTCATGACAATATTCCTTGGCATTCTAATCCACAAATATCTGCAAATCAGATGTTTATGAATCTAGCCAAACTACCTCAAGTTTAAAAAGAGACCTAAGAAAATGAAAGATAGCCAACTAGTTACATCTTTGCTTGCCCTTAGATTTTTCCACACCTGATAATCACCAACTGTCAGTTTAAATAAATTCAACTACAAAATGGTACATAAAAAGTAACTTTTATGTCTCTCTCCAGAGTCCTTTCAAAGTATGTCTTTTTAGCTTTAAAAATATATACATTGTGCAGGAACTGCAGCAGCAGCTCCAAACCAGAAAAAATATGGAAAAAGGAATAATGAGATATAGTGAAAGAATCCCAAATCAGTACCAGCTGCTGAACAATTACGTTCAACTGCTAACAGGTGTGTAGAAGGGCCCACGTGTAATGTTACCTTTTGTCAATGTGCCTTTGAAAAGACTTTTGGTTGTAAGATTCCCAGAATATTTGGGCTGTTCAGAGGAGATGCGGTTCGTGTGTATCCGTCTATAATAAAGCTTATCCTTTTTATACATCTCCTTTTAAAGTGAACGGAAATTAAATATTCTCATTACAGAGGTCATGGAGTCATGGGTGAAGGGGAATGGAAGGGAGTAGAGGTATTTACAAACTGTGGTCTGTGGACATGCAGGTTTGCATGGAAAGCCCCTGGATGATAAACTCTTCAAGGTGCTCCCCCTCCCCCCTGAAGTGGAATAATTGGGTCATAAGGCAGTTCCATTTTAAAAAATTTTTGAGGTCACTCCATACTGGGAATTTATTCAAAGAAACCCAAAACACTAATTTGAAAGATATATGTACCCCTATGTCCATTGCTGCATTATATACAACAGCCAAGATTTGGAAACAGCCCAAGTGTTCATCAGGAGATGAGTGGCTAAAAAAGCTGTGGTACATTTACACAATGGAATACTACTCTGCTGTAAAAAGGAAGAAAAATGTACCCTTTGCCACAGCATGGATGGGCCTGGAGAACATTATGCTAAGTGAAAGCCAGTCAGAGAAAAACAAGTACCATATTATTTCACTCATATGTGGCATTTAATGAACAAACTGAACTACCAAGCAAAATAGAGACAGACTCCTAGATAGAGAACAGGCAGACCGCTATGGGGTGGGGTTGCTTTGAGGGATCAAACAAAATATTTAAAAAAAGAGAGAGAGAGAGAGAACACATGGATATGGACAATAGTGTGGTGATTTTGGTGGGAGGGGCGTGGAGGAGGGTGGGAGTGGAAGAGAGCTTAGAAGGGATAAATGATGATGGAAAATTAAATAAGACCAAAACAAACAAACAAAACCAAGTGCTTTTTTTTTTTTTTTGCATTAATTCTTGGGTAAAGTTTCAAAATTTTTATGAGCTTTTCCAAAGTCTGTGACTCCCCTCTCCAGTTTATACTGGTAGGGTCCAAAACTCATGAACTTCTAAGTCAATCAGCCCTGTGTTTGGATCTCTCCATTATCACAGTAAGTCCTCACTTAACATCGTCCATAGATTCTTGGAAACTGCGACTTTAAGCTTAATGACTCATAACAAAACCAATGTTACCACAGGCTAATTGACATAAGTAGGAGTTCAGTTCCTACAGAGTATTTCTGGTCACAAAAACATTACCAAATTTCTAAATAAAGAACCAAAACAGTTCGAATATTAAACGCTGAAATAAATGGGAGTTTTATGTACATTTAAGAAAGACTAATAAAAACAAATAATACCATTATGTTCCAACCTGCTCATTCCAGTTCAGGGTTGTAGGTGGTGAAAGCCTGTCCCAACAGCTCAGGGCACAACGTGGAACCCAGCGTGGACAAGACGCCTTTCCATCGTAGGGCCACTCACACCCACACCCACACCCACACCCACACCCACCCCACCCACACACCCACACACCCACACTCACACCCACACTCACACTCACACACGCACACACACACACCCACACCCACACCCACACCCACACTCACACCCACACACACCCACACCCACACCCACACCCACACCCACACCCACACCCACACACTCACACGCACACTCACACCCACACTCACACCCACACCCACACCCACACCCACACCCACACCCAAACTCACACCCACACCCACACCCACACACACACCACACCCACACCACACCCACACCCACACCCACACACACACTCACACCACACCCACACCCACACCCACACTCACACCCACACCCACACCCACACCCACACCCACACCCACACCCACATCCACACCCACACCCACACCCACACCCACACCCACACCCACACACCACACCACACACCCACCCGCACACGCACACTCACACCCACACTCACACCCACACCCACACCCACACCCACACCCAAACCCACACCCACACCCACACCCACACTCACACCACACCCACACCCACACCCACACCCACACCCACACCCACACTCACACCCACACCCACACCCACACCCACACTCACACTCACCCACACCCACACCCACACCCACACTCACACCCACACTCACACCCACACCCACACCCACACCCACACCCACACCCACACCCACCCACACTCACTCAGACTGGGGCAATTGAGACATGCCTGAATAAATTTGGGATGCGGGAGGAAACACCTGGAGAAAAGTATCTGGAGAAAACCAATGCACACGTGGGGAGAAGGTGCAAACTCCACACGAACAGCAGCCCTGGCTGGGAATCATTCCCCCCCTCTCATCAATGTAATAATAAAACGATGTGAAATGAAACAACATGATTCAAGCACCTGATGACCTCATTTGCTTATTTGCTTATTTAAATCAGCTTTCTTTTCCCCCCAAGCTTCAATGTGCACGTTCACCACGGGGAGCTTATGAAAGTGAACACTATTTCACCAGTCCTGGGGTGGCACATGACATTCTGCACATTCAAGAGGCTCCCAGCTGATGTTCATGCTATGGGTCTGCTTATTACACTTTAAATGGTAATTTTGTTGTTGTTGTTAATCCTCACTGGAGGATTTTTTTTTCCATTGATTTTTCAGGGAGAATGGAAGAAAGGTGGAGAGACACACACAGAGAGAAACATCTATGTGAGAGAGACACATTGATTGGTTGCCTCCTGCATGCGCCCCGACCAGGCCCAGATGGAACCTGCAACCAAGGTACATGCATGCCCTTGACCAGAATCTAACCTGACACCCTTCAGTCCGCAGGCCAATGCTCTCACCACCGAGAAAAACCAGCTAGGGCTAAATGGTAAGGCTTTAAAACACTGGTTCTGCCCTAGCTGGTTTGGCTCAGTGGATAGGGCGTCAGCCTGCAGACTGAAGGGTCCCAGGTTCAATTCCGGTCAAGGGCATGTACCTTGGTTGCGGGCACATCCCCAGTATGGGGTATGCAGGAGGCAGGTGATCGATGTTTCTCTCTCATTGATGTTTCTAACTCTCTATCCCTCTCCCTTACTCTCTGTAAAAAAATCAATAAAATAATAAAAAACAAAACACTGGTTCTCACATTTGACTGCACAATGGAATCATATGGAAACTTAAAAAAAAAAAATTCTGGTCTCTGGGCCCCCCCCCTAAAGTTCCTGACTTAATTGGCACAGGGTGCAGCTTGGGCATCAGGATATTTTAAAGCTCCCCGGGTGCTCTGAATGTGTGGTGCAGTTTGAGAATCACTGATTTAAAGCACAGTGCCTGACACATGTTATGTGCTCCACAATCACCAGTCTCCTTAGGAGGCTCCTCAATTATCTGGGTAGGGTAATGAAAAGTAAAAGACTGCACACTCTTTGCAGGGTTTAAGAGCTGCAAAGAATGCTAGCAACTGGGCAAATTGGATCCCATTCTGCAACAGACTTGCTCTGAGACCAGGGGTGTGGTTTCTTAACGTTTCTGTGTTACTTATATTTAAACAATTGGGAGGAAAGGGATGCTTATGTTTCAACCTCACATATTTGTTAGGAAAATTAATGTTTATAAAATACTTTGAGGCGCGTGGATTAAAGGGTATTCAAGACATTTAATATATACAAGGGGAATAAGTGGAGACTAAAAGTTTTCAGTAATTGGTGTAAAGCAAGGACAGATAATGCTGGGGCAAGAAGAAGAAAGGTGGTGGTAAGGGGAGGTTGATGCTAGCATGTTTTCTTTAGATGCTTTGAAAAATGACACAAAAAGTTTATATTGGTTCATTTTACTGGCCTTGATAATTTTTAAAGGCTTTCTTTTCTAGTGGGAGCATAAATTTCAACTCGTAACCCAGGTTTTTGAAGTCTTCTTACCCAGGCCCAGGCTGTGGGAGCCAGCCCTGACTAAGTTGTTATTATCATCGATCCTTGCCAGAAAGAGCTCCCAGCCTTTCATAAGAAACCCTTTGGGAATGTTTGAAGCAAAGGCTTTGAAATTTGTAAGTGTTGATCTCATTTATGAGTGTCCAAATTCCTTGAGAGTGAAGTTATTTGCCATTACTATAAAACATCAAATATTTGGGCAGGTTATTAATTGAGGCGGGGTCCAACATGGTGTGTAAAAGGGAATGAGCTCCTCTGTGCACTGGATTCAAGTAGATAGAATATAGAGATAGGGTGGCTGGCCAGACATCTACTCCCCGTCTAGTAGCTTCGCAATTACCTACCCCCTCAGATTTATGATGCTAACAGCTGTGTATTACTATACCCAGAGCACTGGATTATTGCTTAGTTTCCTTCACTCTGCCCATGATTTTGTAAATAGTCCTCTATTAAGCCCTCCTTAGATTATTCTTATTTGGCATAAACAGAAATACATTTGCTCTTGTATATTCATTGGTATTTCCTGAGTAAAGAAATAAATAAAAGTTTGATCCTCTTCTTCATTTGGCTGCATTTGTACACTTGACCTAAAGATATTGACTAGTTATCAGGGGAGCAGCTCTATGAGCAACAGTGGTCTCCCTGTGGTTAAATGTATCGAAGAATTAAGGTCGTGCCCCTTTTGCTTATATTTATTTTTAAATTCTTAAAGTTATATGGAATTTTAAAAATACAGAATGTAGATATGGAAATTGCACTAAAACAAATATTTGTCTTACCATTCCTCTCACATGCCAAACTGCCCTTAAACAGAAGCAGAATCTGCAGCACAAATATGCTCAGCAGTGTTCAGGAAGAAGTAGGGCCACGACTTTAAAACCTCATTCTTCTTAGCTGCTCTCTCAGCTTCTCCACCTCTCTTTTTTTTTTTATTTTTTTCTCAGGTTTTTTTTAGCAATAAAAGTTGTATTCACATTCTGAGGTGATGGTTGTCATGCTTTACTTTTCCATCTTCGGACAAAGTCACTTTCATTTTTTTTTGGTGTTCAATTTGAGTTTCCATTTGTTCCAATTAACAGGAAATTCATATGTTTCCTAACAACTCTCTTCCCAAATTTTTATAAGGTGCAGCTTAACCAAATTTCTGAGTAAGGGCGCCTCCAAAGGGGCTTTGATGTACTCGTGAGGTCAGGTGTCTACAGGTGATAAATTTTGGACAGTCCCCTCCCCACTCTTGCCTGCCTTCGCCAGCATCTCTTTGCTGCTGTCACTCCAAGATAGTTTTGTTGTCATTGCTGGAAACTGGTATTGGGTAGTTCTGATATTTAAAGATAAACTGGTATTATGGTAAATGCACACATTGAAGGCCTAACCCCCAGTACCTCAGAATGAAACTGTAAAAGAGAAAGAGCCTTTAAAAAGGTAATTAAGGTAAAAATGAGGTCATTAGCATGGGCCCTAAACCAATATGACTGGTGTCCTTATAAGAAGATGAGATTGGGACACAGATGTACATGACAGAAGACCATGGAAGACAAAGTGTTTCCTTACAAGGCTAGAAGTCCAAGATCAACGTGTCAGCTGGGTTGGTTACTTCTGAAGGCTCTCCTCTTGGCTTCTACACGGCCATCTTCTCCACATGTCTTCACATGGTCTTCCCATTGGTAGTATGTGTGTGTGTGTCCTTATCTCTTCTTATAAATACAACAGTCAAGTTGATTAAGACCTACCCCAATGATCCCATTTAATCTTCATTAATTATTTAAAGACCCCATCTCCAAGCACATTCTACAATACTGTGGATTAGACCTTCAGCAGTGAATTTTGGGAGAACACTTTTAGCCTATACCAGGCATGATTTTTATATAAGCTGTAACCTCAGAAAATATTCAATTTCAGCCTTTTCCAACTTCCATTCATGGGCATAGAAACTTATATTGGCCTTGTTTTCAAGCTGAGAGACAGGCTTCAGCCCCCACATTCTTCAGAGTCCAATGCCTCTGCAGGTACCAGATTCCCGATTGCCCCTGGCTGTTTCTAGACACAGAACCCAACACGTCTGCCACTTCTGCCCCCACTGCCTTCTTGTGCTTCTAGTCCTTGGAGATGACTGCCTTATTTTGTTTGAGCTTAGTTGTAATATTTCATCTTTCTCTTATTCTATTATTCTATCATTTTTATATGTTTGGATTGTGACAGAGGGTTGTCAACAAACAACTTAATAGTACCATTTTAATGGAGTTCCCAAAATTATTTTTTAAAGAGGAAAACAAAATTTTTGTTGAAACCACGCTTCACAGGAAGTTCAAATGTGACCATTTGATCAAGACTGTGGATAGAAGTATATTTAGACATTCTACCAAATTAACATAATTACTAATAAACATAGAAGAATAACATGAAACCAACAATGTTCTTCCAAATATATACCCAGTTTATCTAAATACACAGAAGTACAATTAAATTTCATGCATAGCCCATTTTTTTAAACATTGCATAATATAGTCAATTATTTTACAATTAAATACTGGGGCAAAAATCATTATTTTGAAAGTTTGAATTATTTATGCTAACAAAGGGAAACATTGACAAGGATAATGCAAGAATGGTAAATTGCAAATAATTTATATTTTGTTTGCTCTATATTTTTGTACTCTATTTAATCCAGGTGTTTGATCTGTTGGGAGTTTACACCATTTCCACTCAAATGATAAAAACACATTCTGAATATATGAGTTGGAAAATTCCCCTGCTTCCCATTCTGTTTTATCACTTGCCAAAGTCTTCCCTGTTACTGATTCCATGCTCAAGAGAGATGCTGAATTGGTTCTGACTGATTCACAACATCTGGAACTCACCTTATCTCTTTCTAAGCTAATCCATGGTCTGACTCACAACTTCCTTAAGGAGCATATTAGAAGGTAATGATGTGTTTGGCTTCCATGGCTTTATGCAATGTCTGACCTTAGGAGGGAAAGAGAGAAATGTTCTAAAATCTTGCAGAGGTTATATGCAGACGAAGTCAATAGCACATACAACTCATATATCCTCTGTGAGTAACCGACAAAGCGACTAATGCATCGAAGATTTGACTGTTATATTACTGAGAGTTTTCTGTGATGCTTTCGACAAAGACTTCAAATTACTATCAACCAGCTCCAGATTACCTGTGCAATAAAAGCAGAAAGACAAGTAAACCATACCTTGAACTACCTTTGTGACTGCAAACATTAGATAACATCTTGAAATGATTTGTCATCTTCTGCTCACAAACCACTGATAGGCATCCCCTTGCACATAGAAGAATAAATCTACTTGACCCTCCCAAACAGTACACAATCTTTGACCTTGATCTACAAAAATTTACCCAAACAGCATATGTTCTTACAAATACACATTAAATTCTCATTACTTGTCAGAACTATTCTAGGTACTGAGATAGATCAGTGAATAGAACCAGATTCCAGTCTGGGAGGTGCCCAAAGCTTGGTATTAATGTTTTCCAACTGAAATATGACCAAATATTTGGACTCATTAACAAAACAGTAACCTGTGCAATATTTCTGTTAAAAAATAAAAATGCATATTAAATGCTTTGAGATCTGAATATTTGAATTCCAAAATTTTTGAACTACTTAGATGCATATGTAAATAAGTTGTGGTCAATTTTTCTGACAGAACTTTATGATTCTAGTATTATTTTCTGAAACATACAGGTCCAATTAGTGATAAATATAATAGTTATTTGTACTTAAGATATGTAAATTGGAGAGTCAAGGAAATTACCCAGACAATTTAGAAGAAAAAAAATGTTGTCAAGAAAAATCTGATGTTTTCTTATTAAGACTCAAGGGTCCATTACTCAGATTCATAGAATAATTACATAATTCTCTTTTGCTTTATGCCTATGGACAAAACCAGCGAGAAAATGTTGAGAAGGCAGAGGTAAATGTTTCAATTTTTCTAATGTAAATAGTGACTTTTTTCATAACCTCAGTATTATTCTTCAACACTATGCCAATAATTTACCATAATAAGTATACTATAAAAACAGTTCATATGAACATTGGTTTCTGAAGTTAAAAATGCAGAGCCAAGTTTAAGAATGAACTGACCAAAATTTGCATGGAAATTTTATGTGGTTCTCAAATTGTGTATGTGAACATAGAACTGGCTTTCAATTAATATATTTTTAGAATATTATGAGTGTAAAGTATTGCTGAAAATATAATATAGCTTTGTGTACTCCAAACAGTCTCCAATTATTTAAAATTGAACCTCAACTCAGGGTTTCTCAAATTGTGATTTTTGAATCTTTTGCTTCTGAAACATTTGGCCAAATGACTGAGTTCCATGTCAGACCTTCTGAATCAGAATCTTCACAGCTGTACAAAACCCTGCAATCTGCATTCGCAATAAACTGTCCAGATGAGTCTAATACATACTAAAGTTTAGAACCCCTCTTGTAACCTCATCATGTCTTAAGACACTTAATTTGCTGTTGTTCGAAACTGTCTTCTGCCTTATATATAATTTACATTGTTTTATTACTTTTTTAAAAATGTTAACTTCAGTTTAGGCAATTGAAAAACATCAAAGAAAATATGCATTATTGAAGGTTCTTTACATCTTAAAGGATAGTTCAAAAGATGTGAAGAATGGCTGCCTTAACCTCATCCATATTTTCCTAAGGTTGACTAATTCTAATAATTCAATTGGCAAGTATGGTTTTGTAAACCAATACTAGAATTATGCTCTTAAAACATGGAACTATTTTCCTTTGATTGTATAATAAAAGGGAAAGGAGCTTTAATATATACACTTGACTAGAGTGAGTACACTTATAAATCGTCTGTTTTTTTAGTCAATTACATTCCTTTGTAACGCAAATGAATCTTGGGGTTCCACATAGCACAATTTCTACAGAGAATCATTTTTTTTTTTAAAGTGACCAGCCCAACCCTAACTGGTTTGGCTCAGTGGATAGAGCGTCAGCCTGTGAACTGAAGGGTCCCAGGTTCGATTTCGGTCAAGGGCATGTACCTTGGTTGTTGGCACATCCCCAGAAGGGGGTGTGCAGGAGGCAACTGATTGATGTTTCTAACTCTCTAACTCTCTATCCCTCTCCCATCCTCTCTGTAAAAAATTAATAAAATATATTTTTAAAAAAGTGACCAGCCCACAAATACAATTAAAAATTAATTCCAAGTACAGGTCTTTTACCTCCTCAGTTAAGTTTATTCCTAGGTATCTTAATTTTTTTGGTGCAATGGTAAATGAGATTTGTTTGTTTCTTTGTTTCTCTTTCTGTGAGTTCATTATTGGTATATAAAAAAGCCATAGATTTCTGGGTGTTAATTTTGTAACTTGCTACATTGCCAAATTCATTTATTAAATCGAGTAGTTTTTTGATGGAATCTTTAGAGTTTTCTATGTACAATATCATGTCATGTGCAAATAAGGACAGTTTTACTTCTTTTCTAATTTGGATGCCTTTTATTTCTTCTTCTTGTCTGTTCGCTATGGCTAGCACTTCCAGTACTATATCGAACAGGAGTGGTGAAAGTGGGCATCCCTGTCTTGTACCTGTTCTTAGGGGAAATGGTTTTAGTTTTTGCCCATTGAGTTGGCTGTATGTTTGTCATATAAGACTTTTATTATGTTGAGGTATGATCCTCTATTCCCACTTTGCTGAGAGTTTTTATCAAGAAAGGGTGTTGGATTTTGTCAAATGCTTTTTCTGCATCAATTGATAGGATTATGTGATTTTTATCTCTCAATTTGTTTATGTGATGTATCATGTTTATTGATTTGTAGATATTGTGCCATCCTTGCATCCCTGGAATAAATCCCACTTGGTCATGGTGTATGATCTTTCTAATGTAATGCTGGATCTGATTTGCTAGAATTTTGTTGAGGACTTGAGCATCTATGTTCATCAAGGATATTGGCCTGTAGTTCTCTTTTTTTGTGGTGTCTTTATCTGGTTTTGGGATTATGGTAATGGTGGCTTCATAGAAAGAGCTTGGAAGTGTGACTTCCTCTTGAATTTTTTGGAATAGTCTGAGGAGGATAGGTTTTACTTCTTCTTTGAATGTTTGGTAAAACTCTCCTGTGAAGCCTTCTGGCCCAGGGCTTTTGTTTGCTGGAAGTTTTTTGATGACTGCTTCAATTTGCTCCTTAGTTATCAGCCTATTCAGATTTTTTTTATTATTCCTGATTGAGTTTTGGAAGGTCATATTTTTCTAGGAATATGTCCATTTCTTTTAGGTTAACCATTTTTTTTTTTGGAATAGAGTTGTTTGGAACATAGTATTGTTTTACAATCATTTGTATTTCTGTGTGGTTTGTTGTTATTTTGCCCTTTCATTTCTGATTTTGTTTATTTGGATCCTCTCTCTTTGCTTCTTAGTGAGCCTGGCTAAAAGTTCATCAGTCTTCTTTATCCTTTCAAAGAACCAGGTCTTGGTTTTATTGATCTTATTTATTTATTTGGTCTATATGTCATTTATTTCTGCTCTGATATTTATTATTTCCTTCCATCTGCTCACTCTGAGGAAAACATAAACAAATGCAAGAATATACCATGTTCATAGATTGGTAGGATCAACATCATTAAAATGTCCATACTACCAAAAGCAATCTATAGATTTAATGCAATCTCCATTAAAATACCACAAGGGCATATTTCAAAGACGTAGAACAAATTCTCCAAAAATTCATATGGAATAAAAAAAGACCTCGAATAGCCTCAGCAATCTTGAGAAAGAAGAACAAAGTTGGAGGGATCACAATACCAGATATCAAGCTATATTACAAAGCCACTGTTCTCAAAACTGCCTGGTGCTGGCACAAGAACAGACATATAGACCAATGAAACAGAACAGAGAACATAGAATGGAATCAAGACAGTCTCTTCAATAAATGGTGTTGGGAAAATTGGACAGATACATGCAAAAAAATGAAACTAGACCACCAACTTATACCATACACACAAATAAACTCAAAATCGATAAAAGACTTAAACATAAAAATCTTAGAAGAATCCATAGGCAGCAAAATAGCAGATATATGTCATAGCAATATCTTTACCGATACAGCTCCCAGGACAATGGAGACTAAGGAGAAAATAAACAAATGAGACTACATCAAAATAAAAAGCTTCTGCCCAACAAAATAAACTACCAACAAAACAACAAGAAAGCCTACTTCATGGGAGAACATATTTGCCATAATTATATCCAATAAGGGCCTAATCTCCAAATTTTATAGGGAAATTATATAGCTTAACAAAAAGAAGGGAAACAATCCAATAAAAAAATGGGCAAAGTACCTAAATAGACACTTTTCGATAGAGGACATACAGAAGGGCAAGAGACGTATGAAAACATGCTCAAAGTCACTAATCATCCAAGAGATGCAAATAAAAACAATGAGATACCATTTCATACCTGTCAGAATGGCTATGATCAACAAATCAACAAAAGACAAGTGCTGGTGAGGATGTGGAGAAAAAGGAACCCTCATGCACTGCTGGTGGGAATGCAGACTGGTGCAGCCACTATGGAAAGCAGTATGGAGTTTCCTCAAAAAATTAAAAATGGAACTACATTTGACCCAGTGATCCCACTTCTTGGACTATATCCTAAGAAATCAGAAACACCATTCAGAAAGGATATATGCACCCCTATGTTCATAGCAGCACAATTTACAATAGCTAAGATTTGGAAACAGACCATCAGCAGATGGGTGGATTAAAAAACAGTAGTACATCTACACAATGGAATACTATGCTATTGTAAAAAAGGAAGAATTCTTATCATTTGCAACAGCATGGATGGGCATGGAGAGCATTATGCTAAGCGAAATAAGCCAGTTGGAGAAAGATAACTATCACATGATCTCACTCATTTGTGGAATATAATGATCAACATAAACTGATGAACAAAAATAGATCCAGAGACAGAGAAGCATCAAACAGGCCGTCAAACTTCAGAGGGAAGGCAGGGTAGGGTAGGGGTGGGGGGTAAGAGATCAACCAAAGGACTTGTATGCATGCATATAAGCATAACCGATGGACACAGACACTAGGGGGGTGAGGGCATATGCTGGGGTTGGGGGTGACTGGGGAGAGGTCAATGGGGGAAAAAGGAGACATATATAATACTATATGTAATACTTTAAACAACAAAGAATCTAAAATAAATAAATAAATAAATAAATAATAAAAAATACACACTGAAAGTTGTGACTCGTTAGTGACTCACAGAGTTAATTTAGTAGGTTAAAGTCAACCTCTATAATAATAAAAGCATAATACGCTAAATAGACCGGACAGCTGAACGACCTTCTGGATGTCATTCCAGAAGTCCTTCCAGACGAAGCCTCGGTGGCAGAGGCCGAGGCAGAGGTGGTTAGGGGTGATCAGGCCGACAGGCAGAGTGGTTAGGGGCGATGAGGCAGGCAGGCGAATGGTTAGGGGTGATGAGGCAGGTAGGCAGGTGAGTGGTTATGAGCCAGCAGTCCCAGATTGGGAGAGGGATGTTATGGAATGCGAGAGGGCACAGGCTGGGCTGAGGGAACCCCCCCTCTCCCGAGTGCACGAATTTCATGCCCTGGGCCTCTAGTCTATAATAATAAAAGGGTAATATGCTAATTAGACTGGACGTCCTTCCTGATGAAGCTGGGGCCAGAGGGAAGCCAGCCCTGGTCCCGGGTGCCTGTGGGTGGCCAGAAGGAAGCAGCCCGAGTCCCCAGTGCCTGTTTCTGCCGGTGGCCAGAGAAGGGAAGCCTGGGTCCTGGGTGCTGGAGGGAAGCCAGTGCTGGCAGCTGGGGGAAGGAAGGCCTACTCTTGCACAAATTTTTGTGCATCAGGCCTCTAGTTTTAAAATAAAATCAGAGTAGTTTGCCTTTTAAAAAAATGAATTCCAATGTCTACCTACCTCCTTCATAGCACATTGAAGGGGATCCCTTAAGTAGGTTTCTGAAAAGTCCTTCCTAAATTCTCCAGTTCTCTTTTTATCCTAAAGCTGTTATTGAACATCCCACATCATAAATACTAAATTCCCTTTCCATCTTCATCCTCTTTATCATCTAGATACACATTCTGTGGTCCCTCTTTTTTCCCCCCCTTGCATCTCACTAATGTCTTGATTTTTGTAGGTCAGATCTGAGAACCAGATTGACAGATGCTCTCTATTACTCACTTCTAATGTGAATAATTAGGAACTGGCTGAAAATATGATTGTACACATGGAAGGTCTGATGGTGGTTTGAGATTTTAAAATTCCATTGCCATCAATATGTCCTTAATGTTACTTTTACCAAATAAAACTTTAGCTGTGAGAGTTCTATGAAATACATTTTTTTTTCATTTTTCTAATTTTGGCACCTAAGTAATATAAAATTTTGTGGACTATAATTTTAATATCTACTATGAAATGTGATATGTAATCAAAAATGGAATGCTCTTGCTGAAACCAGTTTGGCTCAGTGGAGAGAGCGTCGGCCTGCGGACTGAAAGGTCCCGGGTTCGATTCCGGTCAAGGGCAGTACCTTGGTTGCAGGCACGTCCCCTGTGGGGGGTGTGCAGGAGGCAGCTGATCGATGTTTCTCTCATCTATGTTTCTAACTCTCTATCCCTCTCCCTTCCTCTCTGTAAAAGATCAATAAAATATATATTAAAAAA
Organism: Eptesicus fuscus; assembly: GCF_027574615.1. Classification (NCBI taxonomy): domain Eukaryota; kingdom Metazoa; phylum Chordata; class Mammalia; order Chiroptera; family Vespertilionidae; genus Eptesicus; species Eptesicus fuscus. The sequence goes on from NC_072476.1 coordinate 51,047,947, forward strand.
AAATGGAATGCTCCATCGTGCATATTCATTGCTGACTCCATACCGCAGCAAAAATATTTTCATGTTAATGTTGGTACTTTCACAGTTAAATGTGATCTAAGCATTATAGAACCATATATGGACCTGAGATTTTTGCTACAGGGAAATTTTTATTACATGCTTTGCCTTCAATTTACTTTAATAACACTTAATAATAATACATTGCATTTATGTAGCACCTTTTATCCAGTGATTCCAATATTCAATATAAACATTAATTCTTAAAATTCCCTAGAAGATCAGTATTTTTAAACTCATTAAAATTTTTAATAAAATATAAATCCATGCTATAGCTGGAGCTAATATATTAAATGGCTTAGTTTGTAAGAGAATAGAAGCTGTTACAGTCTTTGCTTCTGAATTTTGACATTCAATGTTTATTAAAAATAAAACAAAGTATTTTTTTCTGAGTACAAAATAAGATATATTCATTTGTAGAAAAATCTAGAAAGTACTTAAAATATCAAGAAGAACATAAAAATTACCCACATTCCTATAATAAAGAAGCACTCTTAATATTTGGTATATTTTCTACAAATCCTCTTTATATGTACATTAGAGGCCTGGTGCATGAAATTTGTGCATGGGGGGAGGGGTGTTCCTCAGCCCGGCCTGCACCCTCTCTAATCTGAGACCCCTCGAAGGATGTCCTACTGCCAGTTTACAGGGATTGGGCCTAAACCGGCAGTTGGACATCCCTCTCACAATCCTGGACTGCTGGCTCCAGCCGCTCACCTGCCTGCCTGCCTGCCTGCCTGCCTGCCTGATTGCCCCTAATCACTCTGCCTGCTGGCCTGCTTGCCCCCAACTGCCCTCCACTGCCAGCCTGCTTGCCCCCAAATGCCCCCCTGCCAGCCTGATCACCCCCAACTGCCACCCCCCTTCTGGCCCGCTTGCCCCCAACTGCCCCCCCTGCTGGCCTGCTCACCCCCACCTTCTCTCCCCACTGGCCTGCTCACCCCCAACTGCCTCCCCCACGGTCCTAATCCCCAAGTGACCCCCACTGACAGCCTGCTCACCCCCAACTGGCCCCCCTGCTGGTCTGCTTACCCCAAACGGACCCTGTCGTCCCATCCTGGCCTGATCACCCCCTGGCGACCCAAGGTCCCAGCCCCTCCTTTTTTTCTTTTTTCTTTTTTTTTCAGCGCCTCCTTGAGTGGAGGCCAGGGCTGGCTGGAAGCAAGTATCTAGGATTTATTTATCTTCTATAATTGAAACTTTGTAGCCTTGAGCAGAGGCCAGGGCCAGCCAAGGCGGGTGGGAAGCTTGGCTTCCTCCATCACTGGAGGCAACCCAAACCTCCTGCTCTCTCCTGCTCCATGGCCACCGCCATTTTTGTTGGGATTTATTTATTTTCTATAATTGAAACTTTGTAGCCTTGAGCGGAGGCCAGGGCTGGCCAGGGCATGTGGGAAGCTTGGCTTCCTCCATTGCCGGGACAACCCAAGCCTCCTGCTTGCTCCAGCTCTGTGGCTGGCTGCCATCTTGGTTAGGTTAATTTGCATACTCGCTCCTGATTGGCTGGTGGGTGTGGCTTGGTGTAGCAGAGTGATGGTTAATTTGCATGTTTCTCTTTGATTAGTGTAGATATACAAATATATTTTTTACATTACATTATTACTAGGAATATGTATGTATTTTTCAGCTAATATTACATTTAAGGCATTTTTAAATGTAAAATACTTTTGAACTTGATTTTTTAATGTCTGTATAATGAATAACTAATGAATACACCATTGTTTAATTATTTATATACTTTTGGATATTTAGGTTATTTCAGGTTTCCAAGATTATTAGTAATTGGTAAAGACCATTGTTATGCAAACCACCTTTCTCTTCCCCTCTGTTTCCTTAGAGTAGATTTTAGAAGTGAAATTACTGTGACAAATGGCATTCAAATAACCTCGGCTATTTGTATGTATTAAAAAATTATTTCCAAAAGGGCTTTGTGTTTTAGTTAATTATTTGTTGTCTTTTATTTATAAAGTTAAAACAGTTTAAAATTTCTGGTAATTAATCTGAAACTAAAGAAAAAGAAAATAATATCACAATGATTAGGAGTTTTGGAGTTAGTCATTCCCAGGTTTGAATTTTACCTGTGTGATTTCAGGCAAATTTTAATTTCTGAGTCTCAATTCCACATCTGTAAATTGGGAGTTATAATCCTTATTTTATAGAGTTGCTGTAAGCTTTAAGTAAAATGAGATATATAAAATAATTAAAACAATTTCTGGAAATTCCTCACTGTCTCACTCATTCTCATGGCTTTAGAATGTATTTATACAATGGAATACTAGGCAGCAGTAAAAAGGAAGGATCTTTACCCTTTGAGACACACAGAGGGACCTGGAGAGTATTATGCTAAGCAAAATAAGCCAGTTAGAGAAAGACAAATATCATATGATCTCATTCATATGTGCAACCTAATGAACAAAATAAACTATTGAACATAATAGATCCAAGACATAGAAGCATGGAACAGACTGTGGAATCTCAGAGGGAAGGTGGGGGTGGGTGAGTGGGTGGGAAGAGATTAACCAAAGAATTTGTATACATATATGCCTAACCCATGGACACAGACAATAGTGTGGTGAAAGCCTAGGGAGCAGGTGAGAGCAGGGTGGAGGTGTCAATGAGAGAAAGAAAGGGGACATCTGCAATACTTTCAACAATAAAAATAAATTTTAAAAAAAGATTTCATACCATTACCTACAAGGTCATGCATGCTCTGGCCCTTCTACACCCCTCTGAACACCTCTCTTGTCCTTTTCCCTGTACTTGTATAATCACTCACTCTGCATTATTGCTGCCTGTTTCATTTCCTGGCAACTTCCTCACTCTTTAGGCTTCAAGGACTTTGATAACTTATTTCTTCTGTAAGCTCCCTTGCCCCCTAATTCTTTGTGTGTCGGGTTCCTTCATATTCCAAAGTCTTATCTTAAATCTTACATTAAGTGCAGCCTTCCCTGAATACTCTACCTAGAACTATCCTCTGCATAGTACCATGTTCTTTTTCCCATGAGTGGCCATGAGTGTGTAAGTATATCTTCAGTTGTTTATTGAATGTCTCTTAGAATAACCTACAACTTTCATGAAGACAGCATGGATTGTGGCTGCTTGGTTCCCCATGGTATATCCATTGCCTAAAACTGTCTGCATGAAGAGGGCACTTAAACAGGTGAAAATGAATAGAGACTTAATAGACAAGAGCGGCCACATATTATAATTTATTATTATTAGTAAAACTACAAGATTATGATGTAATTTATGGTTGTCACAGTGGGGTTGAATGATGGCCCCTAGAGGTATGTCTATGTCCTAATTCCCAGAACCTGTGAATGTGACTTTATTTGGAAAAAGGGCCTCAGCTGGTGTAATTAAGTCTCTCAAGATGAGATTATTCCAGTTCATCTGGATGGGCTCTACATCCAATGGCAAGTGTCCTTATAAGAGACTGAAGAGGAGAGGACACAGACATACAGAAGAGAAGACTACGTGAAAATGGAGGCAGAGGTTGAAGTGATGCAGCCACAAGGAATGCCGGTAGCCACCAGAAGCGTGAAAAGACAAGGAGGGATTCTCCCAGAGCCTCCAGAAGGAGTGTGGCCATGACACCTTGACTGTGGACTTCTGGCCTCTGAAACTGTGAGAGAATAAATTTCTGTTGTTTTAAATCATTCAGTTCCTGGTAACTTGTTATGAAGGTCCCAGGAAACCAATATAGCCCTGAAGAATCTGGTCCTAAGACATTAAAAGTTTCTACCCTCTGAAAGACTAGCATTTTGAATTTTTCAGCAACCTTTTAGTGTAAATGTATTCATATCATTGAAAAATTATGTGTGCAAAATCCTAACATTACTAATCCTTAATATAGACCACTGTATTGTGATACTCATTATCATCACCACTCACACACTTACTTGCTGAGATAAAGGCAGGTTGCATTTTTCTTTACCTTTTAGATCAGTGATTCCTACTTTTGGAGACTTTTCTTCCCTAAAATAAATGCATCAATTATCATTATGAAATGGGCTCCACTTTTCACTGTGTATAAGGGGAACTTTAAATGGATTTAGCACTAAGCTGTAATGAAACAATAATTTTCATTATTTAATACAAGAATATGAGGTTAGTATTTTTTGCTAATAATACAAGTGAGAAAATGGAGGCTCACAGAAATAAACTAATCTTCAAAATCCATAGCAGTACTAGGACTTGGATAAGGGCCAAACTATTCTGTATTCTTAACCAAGATGCCATAACCCATGTGGTAGATGCTGCTATATTCCTTCTATCAGTCATGGAAAGTGACTTGAAAAACCCATTCATTTTAATTGGCTAGAAATTTAATGTAATAGTTTCTCTAAGGAGACATTTTGTTTTGAAAAAGTATCTGGGCATGAAGCCCTAATAGTAGAACTTCTAATAGGGGGATGTTATTTTGAGGCCATTCCTCTTGAATTAAAGCCAGTTTAAGATATGAAGTTGCTTACTGTGCACACCCATTAGGTTGACCTCAAATCTGTAGGACGTAGCTCACTTGAAATAGATGGAAAGTTGAAATCGGATTCAGTGATCTGGACTAACTGTATAGTTTTATTCAATAGCGATCAGCTATTTACTAATTAGCATTATACATATTAGTACAGAACATTATCTGTTTCTATACAGGGAAGGAACTTAGAGAAATTATGCCTACTGTCTAATGTGGGCTGCCAAAGACCCTCACATGATCTGTGGCTGCACTGATCAATGCTGAGTAGCTCAAAGATGAGAGTGTGAGTCTTTTACCCTTCCAGCCATTGAAGTTCTCTTCATCAGTGTGTTCTTCTAATGGTTGGAGCAATAAGCTCACCTTGCCAATAGGAAAAATCTTACTTAAAAGAAAAATTTTGATTTGTGTTCAAATTCTCACTTTGTTACTTACTAACTGTGAGACTTGAGCAAGTTAACTAGCTTCTTTGAATTTGTTTATCTTTAGCACACTGATGAAAAATTATTTAAACAAAAACAACACACACATAGTGCATCACCTAGCACATATTTATGTACACAATTCATGTTAATTTCATTCTTTAAATCATTCAACAAATATTTTTTTGAAAACCTGCTATGTGCCATTCAGAAAGAAAAGATAGACTAATTGATGATGTTGGAGGATGTGGAAATCTGATAAAAAACTTTTGGAGGTACTCATCCTTCCTTTTTCTATCTCCAACCACCCAGCTAAGGGGAAATTAATAGTTTCAGTGGAAGACAAGCCTGGTGGACTGCCATCAGCAGCCCCAGAGCCCCCACTCTCTGCCAAGCCGCCAGTGGGCAATGCTTTAGTGGTGTGCTCTAGAGGACACCCTGTAGCTAATATGGGTGCTCAACATTACTTTGTCAGTAATGCTTTTTGACAGCTGTCAATTCTTAGGGGAGCCTAAATGAACGGGGAACTCTAAATTATGTAGGATCACAAATAGGGCTGTAAATTACACTGGAAATGGCACTGGAAGATGTTGGTTGGCTTTATGTTCTAATAGCATTTTTGCCTTAATGTTCTTCTTTGGTTAATGTGTTGGCTAGCTATAATTCCAACCCTCTATTTTGAGTAAATCATGTGATTATATCTTCTTTAGTTACATACATGACTTGGCCAAAACAAAAATATTTACATAAAATTACTAAAATTGCTCTGTGACAAGAGGAAACTCAAAATATAGAAAACCCAAATAGGTATTTATTACTAGCAGGTATAGAGTTAGCTTGTCAAGAATATCCATTGAAAAGGGTAAATATTTAATGAAAAAAGAACCAAGAAGGAAGTCCTCTGGGAGCTTGCAACATAATATTGGCATGAGGAGAGTCCCATAAACATATATGTGTAGCCAATGATAACTTTTTTCAAGGGTAATGAGTGTTGTTAGAATGATAGGATAAAGGCACTATGAATCTTGGAAGGCTTCATGGAAAATGTGAGTTTTGAATAAGGTTTTAAATGTTTTGAAGGCAGAAATCTTGGCAGAAAGATTGTTTTTGGGCAACACAGGCAAGGAGAATGTCCTAGGCAATCTCTTCTTCTCATTTTACACTCTTTCTACATCTCTAGGCCACATCACGACTTCAAACATTTGTTATATGTTGACTATTCCCAAATTTGTATATTCAACCCAGTAGATCCAATTGCCTACTTTTATATTGACTTGGCTTCTCCAGAGGATTCCAAAATGCAATCTATTTAAAACAAAACTCTTCAATATCCTCCTTTCTGCTCCTCTTCCATACTGCCTCTCTCAGTTTAAGACATTACCACCCATCCTCTTTTTAAAAAATCAATATATATAATTGATTTCAGAGAGGAAGGAAAAGGGAGAGAAAGAGATAGAAACATCAGTAATGAGGGAGAATCATTGATCAGCTGCCTCCTGCATGCCCCCTACTGGGGATCAAGCCCACAACCCAGGCATGTGCTCTGACCAGAAATCGAACTGTGACCTCCTGGTTCATAGGTCGATGCTCAACCACTGAATTACACCAGCCAGATCATCCATCCTCTTCAGGAAGACATTTGTGACTTATTCTTTCCCCCCTACACCTCACTCTTACTTCCAATCAGTGGGTACATCCTGTCAATTTTACTGCAGGAAACTTCTGTTATCTATCTATCCTTCACCTTCACAACCATGTTTCTAGTCCAAGATACCTACAAGAACCTACAAGTTTGTCTTTATGTAATTATTCTTGTGCTGTTTAGTTCATTTGATTTTGCCTAAAGTGACATACAAATGCAAGTCTGTTCATATTACTACTCTGTGTGAAACTCTTTACTGTCTTTCCATTATTACAAGGTCAATCTAAACTTCTTACCATGGACTTATATGGTTGCTTCACACTATGGCTCCACCCACCTCTTCATCCTCATTTAATGCCATGCTACCTCTCTCTCTCTCTGTTTCAGTTACACTGACTCCTTCCAGTGCCACAGACAAGCCATCATCCTTTTCTTCTCTAATCTTTTGCAAATGCTCTTTCCTCTACTTGGAGAAACATTTGGAAGCATTCATTCATTCAGAAATAGATAGATACTTATAGACCATGACAAGGGTGATGAAAGAAAAGTACAGGGTGCAATAAGGGATCCTTATTAGAATGGAGACTGGAGGAAGCTGCTGAGCAGGCATTGCCTAGTGTAGAAAGCATTCCAGAAAATGAGAATGTTTAAAGGTTCTGAGGAAGAAGGAGCATGTCAAGTTAGGGTGTCTGAAAGGAAGAAATAGGTTGGTGCATGTAATGGTAAATGGCATGAGTTGAGGCTGGAGAAATAGGTGGGGTCCAGGCAATGAAGGGAATTGTGTAGAAGGTGTTAGGTATGAGGACATAGCAGTTGTGTCTGTGTCCTGAGTAGAAGGGATCAGGAGAATCTGGAAATACAGACATTTGTTTGTAGGTTTCCAGTATTAATGGTTGTGATTTAGCTGTGGGAACAAAGAGGTAGAGATGTGAACATATGGACCTCAAATTAGAAAGGATGAATAGGTAAAAGTGGTGCTGAAACTTAGAGACAGGTGAGAGAGAGGGGCTGAAGAGGACACCCCATAGCTACATTGCTGTATGCCCAGATGGGTAATGGTGCCCCTTGACCATAGTAGACAACTTGAAATGGGGCAATGGTTTGAGGGAAAGAACTCTGAGTTCAGTTTTGTCATAATTAGTGTTAGATCTTGGCAGGTCACCAAGCAGAGTTATTTTTTAGACAGCACAAAATATGTCATTAGAAAAAGGATCAAGGGTTAAGACCCAAGATATTGATCTGAGAGCCATCTGTGGTCATGGAGTAGTAGTTATTTTTATGTTGCTTTGCAGTAAGCAAGACAGTGTGACAATATAGAATTTATTAGACCAGATCATCTAGGTTCTTGGATTTTCATTAACAGTGCTCAGCTGCATCAGCATGGCAAGAAGTACGAACAGTGGTGCTTGGTAATACATAGGGAAGGCTGATGAAACAAGAGGTGAAAGAGAATTGTGTGTGTGTGTGTGTGTGTGTGTGTGTGTTTGTGTGTGTGTGTGTGTTTGAACATTAGTGGCAAGTGCCTGTTCCTTTTTAGTTCCTTTTTGAGTAAGAATCTTCTATGGTATTTGTTAGCTTGATAATCTTGAGCAAGTCACTTAAACTTTTTGTATTTAAGCTTCCTCAACTTTAAATTAGAGAACAAAATAATGGTCTAGATAGCTCTGAGCTTTAAGTGGGCCAATGTATGAGAAAGTGACCAGTGCTGTGTCTGCCCCAATTCATCCCTCCAAGTTCCAGCAGGTCATCAAGGGATTGAGAATCATTGCCATCTCTATTTACTGCTCTTGCTGCCTACTGCTGTTGGAGGCCTTACACTATTTCACACGGCCTCTTCATTTAGGAGGAAATCCAATGCCATCTGCTTGAAAACTTCATAGATATATTTCCACAAAAGAGATTATTGCCACAATTTTTGAATTTATGAGTATTTCACTGATGCGGCAATGAACATCAGTGTCCTTGATAACTCTTTCATCTCTAGGTTACCCCGAATAAGACCGCATCTGTAAACTCATTGTAATTTGCAGAGCTGTACATACCTTTGAAAAATGATTTGTATTTCTCATGGCTAGCTTTCAAATGACTGAGCTGTACAAGGACAAGACAGCCACGGAAGGCTTTAAAGAGGCACCTGACAGACAGATATCACACATCTGTTTTGATAGTCACCGGGACACTAGGAAGAGGTCTAATTCTACTGATCACAAATACATTTCACAAGGACTTCCACTTGGATTTTTTTTCATGTCCCTTATATAGTCTATGAAAATATGTTATGTTTGGAATTTTGCTTTCTTGATGGGGAAAAAGTAAGTAAAAAATAGATCTTTGATCTTTTTTAAAAGAAGAGCATGAATTGAATTTCAAAAGCACTTATAAGCATAATAACAACGCAAACAGAGGGATAATGTTATAAGGATTGCTACGAATGGATGCTCACTTATTTCTGACTATAGCTGAAAGATGCCAACTAATAATCCCCAAATGGCCTTGCCAGAACAAGTTTGTTTGTTTTTTTCTTCTTTTTTCTTTCTGGGAACATTGAGAGTTTCTACATTAGGATACATTTGATTTTTTTTTTTTTTCACTTGAAATGAGGGCAAAACAATTTGCAAATGACAAAATTCACATCTTTGATCAGAACACATGTAGTATTTAAGTAGGAGCTACTGGAGGATTTGTTCTTACTGGGGGTGAAAAATGGAGTTTTTGAGGACCCGTGTTGTGTGGGGCCAGTACCTGACCTAGGGAGCGAGGGTTGGGGGTGAAAGAAAGTCTTAAATCCTATTTACCTACAAATAACTATCCTTTAATTGCCTGTTGTGTTCACCCCCTTCTTTACAGAAACCTCAGGCTGCAGATTTTGGCTTCTCACATATTCTCTTTGAGGCAGTCCCTCATCAGGATTTCACTCTGCGTTCTTTTACATGATAATGTTGGAAGGATAATGAGAATTAGTAATAATTAATTGCCACTTTTAAAACAAACAAATCTTTGTCTTAAATGTATTTTTTTCCTCAGCAATAAGGAAAAACTTATTTCAGTTTGATCTGAAAAGTATGAATCTTTCACTATTGTCCCACTTTCCAACTGATAACTTTGGGCTTAATAATTAGCAGCAATAGCCATATCAAAAACATCATAAAAACACAAAAGGCACACCCACATAAAAACGTCTTTATTATTAGTTTATAGTTTTTAGTTAATTAAAAGTCATTTTGTCCCTAAAGATACTTTTGACCAGTTCTATTTTCCTATTGTCTTTTGAAAAATCTCTTTTCTTGTTGCTAAATAATTTTTTTAAAATGAAACATAAAGCATATGATATTAGCATTATTTGCTCTGATGGTGGTAACCTAATTTAAAAAAATTCAAATTCAGCTTCAATACCTCAGTGGTATTATGCTTTGTTAAAACTACATTTCTGGAAAAACTCATTCATCTGTAACAGTTTAAACATGAACCCTTTACCCATATACTATATTAGCTGAGTAAAAATAAATTTCTTTTTTAGTTTTTCTTTTCAATACATCTTGTGAAATCATAAGAGGATTCTGCAATTTATATAGTGAAATTTAGCTGCCATTTGCTTGGACTGTGACATATGACTATAATTTGTAACTTTCCTTCAAACACTTGGTTATTTGTTATCTGAATATCTGAGTTTCAGAAATATAAATCAGTATGAGCAGCAGAAAAAGTAAAAAGGTATTCTGTCATTCTCAGGGGTATGGTGTGCTACCGTCCTTAGAAATATGGGCTGGGAAACACATTTAGGTACAAAATTTGTATTCTGCTTATCTTAGTGATTTACATGACTCTGTGTGACTTGCATCTTCATTTGATTTTCACATCTTTTTATTTGTATGTTATTCATTCTGTATGGCTGTTTCCAATTGTCTTTGAAACTTTATCAAAATCATAATCTTATTCTGTAAGTGAATTTTAAAGAAAATATATACTAAAGGCATATGGGTCTTGTGGAGTAGGGAGTTGTTTCTTTGAAACAAATATTTATTAAGTAACTGCCAAGTGTCACTTACTATACTGGGTACGAGAGCCACAGATTTAAACAAGACAGTCATGTTCCTATCTCAGAGAGCAAACAGTTTAGTGGAGGTTACAGAGGAGCAAACAGGCAATTACAAACATGATGTGGTAAGAAATAGGTGACAGCATTGAGGCACATAGGATGGGGTATTTGCCCGATAATTGGTAAGTAAGGGAGGACTTCCAGGAGGAAGTGACTCCAACTTGATACTTGAAGGATAAGTAGAAATTAACCAGCCAAAGAAGTCTGGGTTTGGATGGGGATAATGGATGGGAAGACCATATCCTACCAGAGGGAAAAGCTTTGTTATACGAAAGACTAAAGGCAACAGAGAGCATTAGTCTCTGAAAGATTAAAATATTTTAATGGAGGTGAAACCCTAGAGACATAGTTAAGAGATATTTCAGAAGTAATATTTAATAGAAATGATAATTATTAATTAGATGTGAGCCTGGGATAGGTAAAAGTGAAGGGTGACGCCCTAATTTATGATATGAGCAAATGGATGGTTGAAGAAAAGTAGGTTAAGTGGGAACTAGGTAGGCAAAATTAGTTTGGACATGATGAATATTAGCAACATTGAAGAAACATAAAATAACTATGGTACGTTTAGGTAGAGATGGGTTAGAGAGAAATAGAGTCTGGGAGAAAGATCTGGGCTGGGCTTACACTGCTGGAATTCCTTAGCATATAGATGATATTTGAAGCCATGGGAATGGACTTGATAAAAAGTTTTGGAGGTCAATTTAATTCACTGGAACTTATGCCTGGATAATAATGTGTAAAAGAGTCAGTTCAGATGCTTCTAAAACAAATGAGGTCCGTGTTTTGAGGGACTATGCCTTACTGGGTTAAAGTAAGTTGTCATCATAGAGCATGTAATAACCACAGAGGTCCTCTGAGGGATCCTGCTTAATGGTCCACATGTTATAGCCATATAATCTTTGCTTTGGCTTCTGTTTCAGAGGAAAACCATTCTCAAAGATGGAGACATTAGCATGATTTGAATTAAAGTCTAAAGATCCTATTAGACAAGTCCATTAGAGGGCCTGCCATACCAATAGCTTCCTTCTAAGGGAAAGTGCCCTACCCACAGTGGGCTGTGGGAACCGCCCTGGGTGGCCGAGAGTCCCCTTCTCACAGACCTATCTGACTGGACCAGGGTGGTCCTACCCTTAACCGATCTCTAGGCTGGCCAGTGTGCTATGAAATGGTTTGGCATAAAAAACTGCCCAATCAGGCAAAACGGTGATTAGTTTGGGTCAGATGTTCTAGCTTAGGAATTTGAACCAGGGCATCAGGGGAGGGAGTCAATTAGTTGGTTTTGGGAAGGAGTAGAAGTGAAAAAGAACCACGAGAAGAGGCTTTGCGGCAGCAAGAAAGATGAACAAACTGACGATATAAGTAAACTGAATTTATGAGTAAGCTGAAACAGAAATGACAGAGAATAGAGGGTAAGGTGATTAATTGATACCAGTGGAAGGAATAGATGCAGTCAGAAAGGAGCTAAGTGACCACCATAAAAGCAAGTGATCAACAAAACCCTGCTACTAAAGGGACAATAAGTTTAGTGGCCACTAGAACCATGTTGGATTTTTCTCTTTCCTGAATATTCTCATCTCTAAAAGTGTTCCATGGTTCTCTTTTTTGTCCTTGAATATCCTTATAATAAGCTCCAACTAAGGTAACCAGAGTGAGTCTATATTTATTGGAAACAAATTGCTTTACTAACAATCTTTCAACCCAAAAATTTCTTCTGGGCTTGCCTGATATTACAATATGATGAAATACAAAATTAGAAATGCATTCTTTTGGGCTAAGAAATTGGGGGATCAAGATTTTCTGGTAAATATAAACATTACTGAGTGGTATAGATGCTCTTCAACACAAAGAACAATTATTGAACCTGTATTATATATTGAACCTCTGGTGTGTGTACATGCACGTGCACTGAGATGGAGGTTGAGGGGGACAGAGGTAGGAAGTGCTGAGGAATACTGAATATGAATAAGACAAAGCTCTCTCCCTTAGAAGTTTCAGAAGGGGTGTATTTAGAACTAGAAAGGACTTTAAAAATAATCTGGACCAGGGATTGTAAACTCTAATGTCTACAGGGGTCGGGTAAGTAGAGTGTTTGCGGAAGTGGGTGGGAGCTGCAGTGAGCTGCAGAATGCACACACCATTTAGAAGGCTAGTCACACCATGGTTTCTGGGCAGAAGACATGCCCGATGCTTATACATCAAATGTTTCAAGAGAGACTCAATTTTATGTAAAATATTCTAAATTTTAAATTTTGGTGTGTACTTCATGTTAAAGCAAAACAAAATAAAAATCTTTGGAGCCAAACAAAAATAAAATCTGCAGGCTGCCTTTGAACCATGGGTCAGCAGTTTATGATCCCTAATCTAGACTAGTGGGTTTCAAAATGTTTAAAGATTCAGGATGTGAGGGTGATCTGGCTGCGACATCTGTCACCCCCTTGATCGCCAGGGTTGATTCGGCAGATCTGGCTGGCTAGGTGGGTGTCCCCCTCCTCCCTCACCAATCCATGTGCATCCCTCCCGAAGCTGCGTGCTCGGTGGAAGAGGAAGACCTTCCCCCCAGAGGAGAGGACCGGTCTTTGGTCAAGGGTATACGAGTAGCTGCGCTCCCCTGCTAGAACCTCCAAACAAGCTCTCAAAATGTTTAAAGATTAAGAACCTTCCTGCAAACAAAATTTCATTCCATGATAAATAGTACTACTAACCTCATTAGTTCATCGAGAAGATTAAATGAAATAACACCTATACAGTCTATAGTGCAGTCCCTGGCACAGAGTAGGTGTTCAATAAATGCTAGCTATTTTTAAAATAGAGTATTTTGCCAGTCATTAACATTGTAACAAGATTTATTCCATGTGACAACTGCCATCTAGAAAACAGTCCTCAGGGATGGGACATGAGGTTTTGATGAGGGCACCTTATGTGTGAGGCATGGATCTTATGAAAAGGACAGGCAATGCTGGGTGGCTTTATCCTGGAGTTTCAGGGTTCTTTTCCTCTCTGTAGCTCTGGTCTTTGCCATCCCTTAGATCTGAAGACTTCACAGGTTACTGGCAGGCTTCTGACACTTACACATATACATAGCCTGTCATTATGATCTAAAGGGCTGCAAAGGTACCCACAACCAGATTTGATAAGCTGATCAAGGAGGTAAATAGTTAGGGATTAATTCTTCATAATAGGAACATTCGTAGATGTAACCTGACTTGTGGGTTCATCTTCCTCCTCCATCCACAACAGGTGTAGCCTTAAGTACCCCTTGTCAAGCACTTGAGGAAGGAGCTGAAGTTGTTTAGGGGTCCAGTTTAGAAGCCTTTCTCAGCAAAAGCTGTCTCTGTTGGCAGTCTCCTTGGGATAATAACCAGTGTGGACACTCAACAAGTAATTCCTGAACACCTACCATGCACCCAACTTTATGTTGTTCTGGATGAAGATTCTGGAGCCTGGTCAGCCCCACCCTACAGCAGCCTCCCTCTGCAGCTCAGGGTCCTTTACAAGGCAGGCACTTCAGGGGCATCTGGTCAAAGGAGAGACTGGAACCTCTTGGCAGAAGGAAACTTAAACACCATAAAAGGATTTTCTAAATATGTCCACAATCCAATATAACCCTAGGTAATTTGATTTGTAGGAAATGGAGAGCAGAACATTACTACAGAGTGCTTATCTATAATTCATAATAAGTACTGTAACGGGGAATCCATTGTATAGATAGAGATATGAACACAAATTACATCCCCAGAAGAATGCATTTCTGGCTGAAACAGCCTTTCACGCCTTCCTAATCTACCTACCCCTTGGTGCACATCACTTAGTTGCCCAGCAGATTTAAAGCTTTTTCAGGCTGCCTATGGCAAGCTCAAGAGTTTCTCCTTTGGAGGAGAGACGTCACTGACCCATTTTGCAGGAGGAACTCACACATATACTCAGTCTAGTTCTTCTCTAGTATTTTGGGCTTTGGTCAATCACAACATAACATTTGAGAACTTATTGACTTATTTATTTGCAATATTTGTGATCTAGTGTTAGGACAGGTACATTTTCTCTTCAATGGAAATTATAGGGCCTCTTATGTTACTCGTGTCAATGAAGGCTCAAATTCAACCGGGCCAAAGGGGGTGTGTTCCTTTGAAAAGGCCCTGGGGAGATAAACAAATTTGTGAGGAGCAATAAAAACAATGGAGATAGGCAACCTTTGTTTTGAATATGGACTTTAGAATTGCATATTCTTATAGTATACAAGCCCATTTATCTTTGTAAGATCTATAAAATATTTCCTGAGAGTACGGGGAGAGGGTAATAGGTGCTATATATTTAACAAGAAAATAATTATGGTATCTTTATTCTCTTACTTTAAGCACTATTTTCAGAACAGTTGTCTGTCTTTCCCATATGCCCTCTTACCCTCACATTCCACCTCAAAAGAGCTTTCTGTAGCTGTTATTTCAAACATTGATCACACTCTCTTTTAGTTGTTCTTTTTACAGTTTATAATTGTCCATCATCATTTACTTCTGGTCTGTCTGGGAGACATTCAAAATCTAGCCACTGCTTTATTTTTAGTGGCAGAGCGTGTCTACTCTTCAGCTGTTGAGAATGCTGGTCCTGGCTGCGAATCTTGTTTGCTTTAAATTGCAATGCTTTCGACCCCATGTGTTTTAGTTTTTGGAAACAGCTGTATTGGTAAGCTTCTGGCTGAGTTACTGGACAAAGCCTGCATTATAAAAATCCTCAACTTGTTTGCTCTTCACTTCAAAAAGACTGTGGGCTGCTAGCTTGTCATACTCATATTACCCACATGCCTGCTTAAGTTTTCAGCGGCAGGCATGAATCTCTTGGTCTCCCCCCCCCCCCCCCCCTGCTTTTTTTTTTTTTTTTTTTTTTAATGGTTGGCCTATAGCTGTTTGGTTTGATACTGATCTGTCAAAGACACCATAAAGGGGCTGGCACAAGACAGCTGTCCCTCCTCCAACTCCCCCCCCCCCCGCCCCCATCAGCAAGGAGAGGGTTTTGGATGAAGGATTTTACTTTTTCCCCTGGTCAGCATCTTCAGAATAGAGCTGAAACTGGCATAGAAGACTTCTGTGGGCTTTGGAATGGTGATTGCTCAGTGCCTGAACTCAGAATGTGTGTGGGTGCGGGTGAGTGCGTGTATGTGTCAGCATCGGGGACCGTGGAGCAGGAAAGCAGGACATGGTAGGAAACAAAAAACAGGCTGTGGGTCATAAACAGTCCTGTGTACCTGATATCGAGAGGAGGAGGAGGTTTCAGTTGGTTGGCTGTTCATGAAAGCACTGGAATTCCATCCATGTTAGGTAGCTGTTCAGTTGCTTAAATTGCCACCTTATCACTGCTGTCATTGCCCCTAAACAAATCCTTCTGTTTCTCCAATTTCCGAAATGCTTACTAGGCCTTCACTGCTATTTCTGATCTTTTATTATCACCAAACCCACCTGTGTTTCAACTTTTCTTATGATTTATTCTCTGTCTTCAAAGAACTTCTGGATAGTTTAAGAGATTAGTCGATGAAGTTGAATTGATCTGCAATTGATTATTGGTGTTTATATTGGTTATGATGAATTCCATGTGATGTTTAAGATAAATGACAAGAAACTTATCTTCCTTTATGTTTTTACAGAGTCTGGCTCTGATGAGACAGTGCAGAGTGGAGTAGCAGAACTCCAGAGTTAATTTTTGGAAGTGCTCTTAACATCAAAACTTTGGCTTAAGTAGTAGTGAAACTTATGCTTAAACTAAAATCAGAAAATATTTTTCTGAGCATTGTCAAGACTAGAGGTGCAAACACTCAGCCTTTGGACCGGATCTGGTCTACAGATGAGATTTTGTTTGGCCTGAACATTTATATTCCATCAAATGACTACCATTTTTTTTTTCTTTTCTCTTTATTTCTTTCTTTCCTTTTGGTGGACTTAGCTGTCATAATGTAAAAACTTAAAAATTGGGAGAGTTTTTATTCTTGAATTCCAGCACCTTGGGAAACTAAGGTTGGGCAATACTGGGCTTTTATTCTTACCTGCAAATCAACTGGATGGAGATTGATAACCACTGACCCTTTGAGATGGTCGTGTTTGCCACAGGCTCCATAATGATAGTCACCGAGGCCAGCGTTAATTGCCGCTCATCCTATTTGCAATTTTGCTTTTTAAAAGGGATAATTAGAAACCTTTAACATTGTGCCCATGCCACTTTGCTTTCTTTTCCCATTATACTTACCTGCGTGGCTCCTAAAAATATTTGCATTTTTGGTGCCTGCCTTCATCTCTCTATAAGGCTTGGAAAGTACAGAGCAGAAAACGACGGTGTCTTATTAAGACATTGAGGCTCTACAGTCTGTTGGATTTATTTCATATGGCTTCTTTTTGTAAAATTCTGGGTTTGGAATGCTCGTGGTATCAGGAATAACGTCTAAGGCAGATGCAAAAGAGAGACGCTGTTATCTCTGTTAGATATAAGTGATTCAGGATGGCTTGATGCACTAGGGTGGGGAGGGTGTCTGAGAGGTCACAGGACTGTGGAAAGCTTAAGTATAATGAACTGTGAATCCTTTGAAGAAAAATACAGCCCTTCATATCCTTCTCTGTGCTGGAGATTACAAAAGAAAACCCAGGCTTGAACCTTACCTTCTTTCGAGACTGCCTCAAATAAGGAAATGTGAGAGCCATTGTGCATTGTCTTGAGGCTCACTGGAGGGCAGGCTTCCCAGATGAGTTTTATGTGTATACGTGGGAAGAGCACCAGGGATAGAAAAACCTGCTAAAAAGTTATTACCTTTACTATGTGCCCTTAAATTTGGGGCAATCTATAATCATCTAGCCTCTTTGTGGAAAGAGGCACATCAAGAGGAAATCACATAAACTAATCTCTGGATGCTTGATAAATATTTCTATCATAGCATAGTAAGAAATTAGGAGAATTCCAGGACAAGCAGAATAGGGAAACTAAGACGGATAGTTAAACAGCAGTTTGCAGCCACCCAGTAAATCCTATCTTCTCTAAACCAAGGACAGTTAAGAGTAAATGGTTTTTGGTTGCACTTCTCCTCCCCAACCAGAGGGTAAATAGCTTAAATCACCTTACTCAGGGAGACAGATAATAGAAATCCAAGTAGTATCATTTGTCAACCACACCCAAGGACAGACAAATTAAGAGAATAAATCTCATTTTGGTATATCAGCATGAAGCTGATGAATATTCTATTGATCTGCCCCTAAGAGCCCCCTTAAATGCCCAGCCTTTAAAACCCCTGAAAATGAAGGTCCCAGTGTGCTCTCCCAGGGAGCATGACTAGGCTATTCCTTTCTCCCTCTCTTTCCTCCACAGGCATGTGTCCCCTAACCTCTAAGGGATCCTGTGAGACTTGCAACCAGGGGATTAATGGGCAGCGTCAGCTTGTCTGGGGCTAAACCCCCTGAACCTGTCTCCAAGGCCCCCTTTTCTCTGACTTTCCAGTGAGCCAGAGCAGCCCAGCCCAGGCTCTCCTGTTGCTTCTTCTATGCCCTTCCTTGTTTCACTGCCTTAAGTATATTGTGTCGAGGTCAATAAATTCTTGCCTGCTTTTCTATACTTTGTCTCTTGATTGAAACCTTTTCTTCAAGAAAACAAGAACCAAGGTCTCCTCATCTCACCAGTAACTTTTCTGGATGAATTTGTAGCCCAATGGTTGCTTGTTTTTAATAAGGAAACCAGGGATGAAAAGTGATCAGTTTCTGGCTTTTTAAATACTGGCTTCCCAGGAAAAAATTGCCATTTGAAATTATTAACATCCCCCCCCACATCCCCAAATATAAATGCTTAAGGCAAGAACTAGATTTTATACCTAGCAAATAGCAATGTAAATGTCAAAGAACATATTCCAGAGCATTACACTTACAGCTCTTAAAATGGTATCTCAGAATGGTATTAATCACTGTCAGTTTTGTGTACAACATTTCATCAATTAAATAGCAAGAGGACCTGTCCTTTCATGGAAAGCAAATAACACATATGGATTTCCTCTTAGCAATTAGCTGAACATTCTGCATTTCCTTCTCGCTTGCAAAAAGGGTTTGGTCTGAAACCATCAGCATGTTTGTGTTCTTCACTGGTAAAGTAAAGCAGATGTGTAACATCTTTAGTAGAATACAGATTCATTTATAAAGTATCTTGTGAAACATCTTGATGTGTTGTTAGATCTTTTAGAATTGGATGGAGGGTGCATTTCTGTATTGTTAGATCTTTCAGAGTTGGATAGTGGGTGACACCCTATAAAAGTTGTGAAGTGCTTTTTAACTTTGTTGTGTCTTGAGCTGAGGTTTTCAAGACTGCGTCACTATGTGTATGTAGAAAGGAGTTTAAAACTTTTAAGCTTAATGTGAAAAATTTGTTCTCAGCAGGGACTAGTTTCAACTAGGTCGGGGGATTTATAAAACGATGAGGCAATTTTATGCAGCAAAGACTGATGATAGAAATGCAGTTTACATAAATGGCAATGGATTAGCACTTAAACCACTCTCCATGTATGTTTAAACAATCTTCCATGACCCTAAAAAAATCTCCTTTTATAAACTTCATCATTTATCTGGGATTAAAAGGGCAATGTTTTGACAACACTGTTGATTTACATGTAACTCATCATTTGTTTATCATTTATCTGAGATGATTAGTGCCTGAACTTCATATGCTTGGAATGTGTGTTATACTTGTTTACGCTATTTTGGTGGACGATGCCCTTTTTAATGTATTTTTTTAGGGCTCAGGACAGCTTGGTGACTTTGATGATCCTTCTAGTAATCAGTCCTGTCTAAGCTTGAAGGAAGTTGAAGATTTACAACTTTTCAGCACAGTTCAGTTTTAGTGATAACCCATCAAAGTCCTTAGTATTCTTCTCAGACCTTAGTCTCAGACCTAGTTTGACAAGATGCATTGGTCTCTGAAAATTGGCCCTCAGGGCCATAAAATCCTGTAGAGAGTCAGGCATATGTATTCCCAATGTGAAGATGTAAATGAACAAATAGAAATGTGGATATTCTATATTGGTAAAATACATACACACATACCCATACATATACACATACACATAAGCTAAGCAAGATACAATTATCATACTCCAATGTTGTCTGTTCTTCTAAAATAGCTTTGAATTAATTGATATTTCCAGTGATAGAGTATGCCTTTTGCCTATTTGTTATGATTTCCCCATCTTGGGGCATCTTAAATTGAATTTGTAGCTTAAAATAAGAAAAGACATCCAGAGGAAGTGATTGAAAATAATTTCTATTTGCAGAAAAATTTTAGTGGTTGGGTGAATGATTGTACACTTCATACACTGAAAGTTTAACAAGGTGGGGAATTTGTATTTTTGTTTAACATAATTCCTGTGAGATCTGTTTGCTTTGAGAAAAGCATTCTGAGCAGAAGACAAACTGTGCTCCATCTAGTCTGCAGATGGTACGGGGATTCTCATGTTGGGAGCTCTAGATACATAAGCCATGCTGGGCAGAGTAGGAGGGATAGCCAGCAAAGAGAATAAATCTCTTTGGTACATTAGCATAAAGCTGGCAGGAAGTGAGCATGAAGAGGTAGTAAGAGGCAACTTCCATGAGGGAAAATGGAGAGAAAGAGAGATGTCCAACTATAATTTTAAGGAATTTCTGTGAACTTTTGTATAAATTATCCATATTATCCATTAATGGCAATTCAAAATCAATACTGACATAATATTTCAGGCCCTCTGTGGCCAGGCTGCTGTTTCATTGAAGGTAATGCTTGCTATGCAGAAACTGGTCCAAATAGGAGTCAGCTATATCAGGGCTACATAATATTTTGTATTCAAGTCATTGCCCTAGAACTGAGTTAAAAATGCACCTTCACTATGATCATATATACTTTAAATTATATGAAAATTAGAGGCCCGGTGCACGAGATTTGTGTACTCGGAGGGGGCGGGGGATGTCCCTCAGCCTGGCCTGTACCCTCTCACAGTCTGGAAGCCCTCAGGAGATGTCTGACTAATGGCTTAGGCCCGCTCTGACTGATGGCTTTGGGGAGCAGGCCTAAGCCGGCAGTCAGACATCCACGGATGTGGGAGAGGCTCCCACCACCGCTGCTGCACTTGCCAGCCGTGAGCCCAGCTTCTGGCTGAGTGGTGCTCCCCCTGTGGGAGCACACTGACCATCAGGGGGCAGCTCCTGTGTTGAGCGTCTGCCCCCTGGTGGTCAGTGCATGTCATAGTGACCAGTAGTTCCGCTGTTTGGTCAATTTGCATATTAGCCTTTTATTATATAGGAAGGATAAGTACTGTGAAATTTGGACCACATAGTTATTTCAATTGAAGAAATTGCATAATGTAGCATTACATGATTTTACAAAATATGGACATGTGGGATTTCTTCTAATGTGCATTTATCTGTCTATAGAATATATCTATTATAGGGAAAGACAGATGCAGAGGTTATGGGGAGGTTTAGGGGAAAACCATATACCAGTAATTCTAAATAAGAACAAACACAGGAAGAACTGATTAGCATCAATACACACAAAGTCCAGGTAGACCTTAGATTCTATATTGTTATTAGATGATGAGTTATCCAAAAGTATCAAGAGAAGAAAAGCTGACTGAAAGGACTCAGTCTCTTATCTTCTAGAAGATAAAGTCTCTGGATGAGTAGGTCATAAGACATCAATAAGAAAACAGGAAAGTAAGAGGGTGTATTCAATAGCTAGAATTTAAGGTTATGGGGATAAGTGGTGAGTTGCTGGGGAAGAAACTGAGGGGAGGAAGGGGAGAGAAGAGAAGAGAACACTTTTCTTTAATTATGTGTAAGCCAGATCACTCACTGTGTCATTGATTCTTGGCCAGACTCTTAACTGGCTAAATATTGCTTTTAAAGTTAAAGCTCTCAAGTGAGGAAAAGTTACGTTAGTCTGTGTGAAGCCTACAATTTCTTAAGAGGGAAGGTGACTGCTGCTTCTGGCTTGCTAGGGAACTGTCTCTGGTAGGGGTGGATCTGGTACTGTCAGTCTTTGTTCTGTGGCACCATGTTGGCTGGTTTGTGATTAATGTCTAAGGATCAACAGAGAAGTCTTAGAAATTCCCTTGTGAACTAACAGGCTGAAAATTGATTTTTAACACAGACTCAATGAACACCCATTTACTAAGGAAATTGGAGTTGTTCATGGAAAGGGAGAAGAGCTCAGTGACAGACATGCTTGGCTTCCTTCAGTGCTTTGCATTTCCTCACTGGACAAGAACAAACACCTGGGGACTTGGTGGCAGCCGTGGGACTGGAATTAAGCAGGCTATGAGTCCACAGGTAGAGGCCAACTCACTGGGGAACTTGAGAAATTAGTAGAAGGTGCTATGCCAGGGACTGGTGTAAAGGTCTCTAAACGTGATTAGAAATGCCACTGAAATGAAACAAAGACAAATAGCCTAGAAGCAGGGAAATGCCACTGACTAATTGCGAGTCCACAGGCATTCAGACCATCCATAGATTCAAACTCACCAGGAACTGCCAGGTAGAATAGCTGAGATTCACATTTTGAACTGACATTATGAATCAACAAGAGGAAAATATTTAGACCTCAGTGTTCAGATGGAAGCAGCTGGAACTCTGGGCCATCCACCAGGGGGCAGTAAATTGAAGTATGGTCAATCTGGAGCTTGAGACAGATTTACTATTTATAGGCAACCTTTTGAATTTTATTACCAAACCAAGGAGCCATCACAATTCTTTCAGGAGGAAAACTAGGCAACTCTAGTAAATCTCCAAGAAGACAAACACCCAGTTTAGGCCTGCGATGCTGGCTTGATCTGGGCAGTTGTGATATGATTATGCTTCAGTTTCATGCAGTCTGATCCCTAGCAAATAAGGTCTCCTGAGGCAGAAACAAGCAGATCGCAAACCCTGAAGAGGCCGGTTATGATCAGATTGGAGAACTGCTCTCTTGTTCATTTCAGGAGTGGCATGGTAATCATAGCAGAGTTACTTTGGTTCTTGAGCTACCCATTCTTCAGGGTTTTGCAGACCTCAGCATACTCAGGCTGCTCAGAAATTTGGAGGGCAATAGATTTTTCTCATCTTTGCTCTTGCTGTTTTGACAAGGGCTTCTGGTGGCTCTAAGCCCCATGAGGGAAACAATGAAGTGAAAATACCTTTTTCCTTATATTACCAGCAACACAGACGGTGTAGGAGGTTGATATCACCTCAGAAAGCTGAAAAGGTGTGCTCCTGGACTTGCTAAGAGGAGCTTTGAAGGGTCATACTGCCTGAAAGGAATCAAGGAAGGAGAAGGAAACCGAGTATGAGATTCCATCATGTGAATAGGAGGAGTCCCAGGATGGCACCAAGAGATCGCGCTAGTCTTTGTGAAACACGACCAAGATATAACCAGGTGCTGCAATAGTACATGCTAGCTAACATTTATTTTGTTATCTGCCATGTGTCAAGCACTGTTCTAAATGCTTACATTTAGCAATTTGTTTAATCCACACTGTAACCCCAGAGTGACATACTATCATTGCATTTTGTAGGTGAAGAAACCAAGGCACAGAGAAGTTAACACCCCACAGTAGGGCTCAGCAACTGAGCCTGTATTTTTACTATGCTGTTCTGCTTCACAAATGAGGCAGATGGTTTTATTCATTAAAGTTTCAGGGGGCACAATGCCAGAGTTAATTATTATGAAAAAGGTAGCTGTAAATTTGGGGGAGAGGAAAACACATCAAATAAGATATTTAGAAAGAATTTTATGTTGAATGCTATGTATCCCCTCTCCCTGACACCCCCATACTTTAGTTTTAAGAAATTGTGGGTGAAATCTATATTGTTCTTCAAGATTTCTGTAATTGAATTTCTCTATCTATGAATGTAGTTATATATATCCCATGTAATAAAAGAGTAATATGCAAATTGACCATAACTCCAACACACAAGATGGCCGCCCCCATATGGTCAAAGATGGCTGCCCCCATGTGGACACAAGATGCCAGCAGGGAAGGAGAGTTGGGAGGGACCAGGCCTGCAGGGGAGGGCAGTTGGGGGGACCAGGTCAGCAGGGGAGGGCATTTAGGGGTGACCGGGCCGGCAGGGGCGGGCAGTTGGGGGCAACCAGGCCTGCAGGGGAGGACAGTTGGGGGCGACCAGGCTGGCAGGGGAGGGCAGTTATGGGTGACCAGGTTGGCAGGGGAGGGCAGTTAGGGGCAATCGGGCCAGCAGGGGAGCAGTTAGGCATCCATAAGGCTGGCAGGGGAGTGGTTAGGGGGTGATCAGGCTGGAAGGCAGATATGGGTAGGGGCAATCAGGCAGGCAGGCAGGTGAGCAGTTGGGAGCCAGCAGTCCTGGATTGTTAGAGGGATGTCCAACCCCTCGAGGGGTCCCAGATTGGAGAGGGCACAGGCTGGGCTGAGGGACACATTCCCCGTGCACGAATTTCATGCACCAGGCCTCTAATATATATATCCATGAGGATGACCAGCTATATTCAGATTACAACTGAATAAGTGAACAATTAGTTGGTATAACAATTGCATTAGTTGGTATACACTGAGTGGCCAGATTATTATGCTCTCTGAACGCATAATAATCTGGCCACTCAGTGTGTGTGTATGTGTGTGTGTGTGTGTGTGTGTGTATATATATATATATACACACACACACACACACATATATATATATATTATATTAGAGGCCCGGTGCATGAAATTCATGCACGGGGTGTGTGTCCCTCAGCCCAGCCTGCACCCTCTCCAATCTGGGACCCCTCGGAGGATGTCCAAATGCCCGTTTAGGCCCGATCCTACTGCTGGCTCCCAACTGCTTGCCTGCCTGCCTTCCTGATTGCCCATAACCACTTCTGCCTGCCAGCCTGATCACCCACTCCCCTGACAGCCTGATTGATGCCTAACTGCTCCCATGCCAGCCTGATTGCCCCTAACTGCCCTCCCTGCAGGACTGGTCTCCCCCAACTGCCCTCCTCTGCTGGCCTGGTCACCCCTAACTGCCCTCCCCTGCAGGCTTGATTGCCCACAACTGGCCTCCCTTGCAGGCCTGGTCCCTCCCAACTGCCCTCCCCTGCTGGCCATCTTGGCGGCCATCTTGTATCCACATGGGGGCAGGATCTTTGACCACATAGGGGCAGCCATCTTGTATGTTGGAGTGATGGTCAATTTGCATATTACTCTTTTATTAGATAGGATAGAGGCATGGTGCACGGGGGGGGGGGGGGGCGGCTGGTTTGCCCTGAAGGGTGTCCCGGATCAGGGTGGGGGTTCCCTTGGGGCGTGGGGTGGTCTGGGTGAGGGGCCTGTGGTGGTTTGCAGGCTGGCCACACACCCCCGGTGACCCAAGTGGAGGCCCTGGGATCTGGGATTTATTTATTTTCTATAATTAAAACTTTGTAGCCTTGAGCAGAGCCCATGGCCGGCCAGGAAGTTTGGCTTCCTCCATTGCCGGGGAAACCCAAGCCTCCTGCTCACTCTGTGGCCACAACCATTTTTTGTTGGGATTTATTTATCTTCTATAATTGAAACTTTGTCACCTTGAGCGGAGCCCAGGGCTGGCCAGAGCTGGCGGAGAGCTTGGCTTCCTCCATTGCCGGGAAACCCAAGCCTCCTGCTTGCTCCAGCTCTGTGGCTGGCCGCCATCTTGGTTGGGTTAATTTGCATACTCACTCCTGATGGCTGGTGGGTGTGGCTTGTGGGTGTAGTGGAGTGATGGTTAATTTACATGTTACTCTTTTATTAGTGTAGATATTAGAGGCCCAGTGCATGAATTTATGCATGGGTGGGGTCTGGCCAGCCTGGCCAAGGGGAGGGGACATGGGCTGTTGGCTGGCCTGCCTGCTGGTCAAGGGGACAATTTGCATATTAGCCTTTTATTATATAGAATATACACTGAGTGGCCAGATTATTATGTGTTCAGAGATCATAATAATCTGGCCACTCAGTGTAATTATGAAGAAATTTTATCATTCATTAGGCAGCATTATTTTTGTTTGTCTTTCATAAAAGGTCTTTTCTTAAAGTTTTTAAAGTTCTTTAAAAGTTGGAAATACAAAATAATAAAGACTGCAACATGAGGGGCATCACTCTGACAGCGGTTTTAAGCAGTGTATGGCATTATCCTGTTTGGGTCCTAGTTCCTCTTCTTAAGAGTTATGTGACCCCCGGAATATCATAAGGACTTGCTGAACCTTAGAATAATTTTCTACAAAAGAGGGGAAATAATATGTATTTAAAAGGATTTTTGAGAGCAGTCAATGAGATTGTAGCTGTAAAATGCTTGGTTGCTTGGTAGAATACTTGCCATATAGTAAGAATATTATGTAACATATTCCTATTGTTATTCCTATAGTACTCCTCTTTTCTGATTGCTACCATTGGCTTTTAGCTTGAGTTGCAGAACACATCAATTTAGACTGGATACCAAGTTATTTGACTGTGGGAACCAACTGCTGTAGTCATTAGTATCTATCAGCATATCAATAACTCTCATATCTGAAATGTTTTTACCTGGCTTCTGATGTCCCTCCTACTACACTGGTCACTTCTCATCTTCTCTCCTAGTTTTTGTTTATTATCCCATATTCTTAATTTTGAGGTGTGCCAAGGCCTCATCCCTGGAACTCTCCTCTTCTTTATCTGCACTCATGCTCTTGAAATTTCCTTTTAACGTTACATTTTAACGTTACATTGACTACTCTCAACTTTATATCTCTAGACTAGAACTCAATTTAGAATCATATATTCACTTGCTTATTAACACCTCCACTTAGATATCTAAAATACATAGTGATCCATTGTTCATATCCAGCGTCACTCAGACCAAAGCTGTTATTTTTTTTAAAAAAGCCTACAAAATTCTGTACAATCTGCTGACTTTTCCCTTTAATTTTCTTATTTTTTTTAAAGATTTTTCATAAATTTTGAGAGAGAGAGAGAGAGAGAGAGAGAGAGAGAGAGAGAGAGAGAGAGAGACATCAATGTGAGAGCAGAATATTGATGGGCTGTCTCCTGCAAGCCCCCTACTAGGATTGGGCCTGCAACCCGGGCAAGTGCCCTGACCAGGGAATTGAACCAACAACTTTTTGGTGCATGGGATGATGCCTAGCCAACTGAGCCACACCTTCCAGGGCTCCCCTTTACTTTTATAACTTTTCTCCATTTTACACTCTTTCTGTAGCCATAGTGGCTTCCTTGATTTTCTTGAATATATCAAGCTCACTCCTTTCTCAGAGCATTTGCACTGGCTTTTCTCTCTTCCTTGAATACGTTGTTTCCAAATATTGCCTCAAAGTCTTTGACCACCCCATTAACAATGGTAATCCCTAATTATCCCCATCTTCCTCCATGAAGTCAAAATAGACTACGACATCTGACTCTATTGTTTTCCTGCAGAACAATTATCATCTATTAATATGTTCTATGTTTTATTGTTTATTTTGTCTAATATCTACCCCAAGTTGAATATTTAAGCTCCATCTGGGCATCAATTTTTGTTTTTATGATCACTGCTATATTCCCAGTGTTAGAACAGTGTCTAGTTCTGATAAGTGGTAAAAATAGACCCTGAGCAACGATATTCAATAATCACTGAATGAATAAATGAACAATTAGTTTATTCCTTATGAATTAGACACAGTTTGGGTGCCTTACTATATCTATTATTGCAACCTTGAGGAGCTTTAGTCAACAGGTATGACTGCATGATATGAGGGAATTTCAGTTCATTGACAAGGCAGATTTCAAATATTTGGCATATATATATTCATATACATATATATATCTTAGCCTCTGCCATCCTAAATGTTCTGGGTGACATTTTCTTCTAGGATGTGTAGATAGGGAAATCATCTTGGTTCTTATTCCCTACTCCCCATTAAAAAATAATGGAGAATGCCCTAGCAGAGCTGGAAAAAATAGAAGTGTATTTGTTTTTCTCCTCTTTAGTGTTTATAATTATTTGCTTTTCATTCTAACTTGTGACAACACTGGTATTGTAAACCACAGAACCCAATACTAAAATATTCCCACTATTTGGAATTGAGGCAATAGTTGCCTTCACCACCTGCTCTTTTCTTAGCAACAATTGGAGGAACTATTATATACAAGCACAGACTGTCCAATGAGCAAAAGGCCAGGTGTCACTTTGAGTGACAGTCTTCCAGTTTGCAAAAAGTGTAACTCTGTTCATTCAATTAAGTGATTGTGTGGCTGTATGTCACTTTGTCTTCAGACTATCTCTTCTCAACTTCCAATGTTTTGACTGTATTCTGGAGTTGATACTGCAAGGAAAGGGTGTTGTACTGCAGAGAGCACTGACAATTTGAAGCATCTGCAAGCTGGGGCATATCCCTGGCTGCAATGTTTATATCTTTGGCCAATAGTGACATAATTCCTCTTTTTAAAAATAGGTGACAGGTAATTGGGATTTGTGCTTTTGTTCTTCTATAAAAGGAAACGCAGATTCATGTGGTCTGTGAGGACAGGATTCATCTTGTTCTAAGATTTGGGTCTAATTCCTCAACAACATTTCTATATTAACTTAGTTGAATGAAAAGAATGCGGCTATGGCTGTGCTAACTTGATTATATCTGTCATCTTACTCAGAGTGGAGATCATTGCATGGTTTATTTGGCTGCAGTTGTTCTTATTTGATGTTACCGAGTGTCAAGACAGCCACAAGGATGAGCTTGGAAATGAAGGGGTCTGGTTAATTGGCTACAGGTGATAGTCAATGAACTGGTGTTTTTCTTAGCATTATTCAGCAGGGCTGTTTTTTCTCAAGTTACTGTGATGTTAAAAGTATCTACTTGCCACTGACCCAGATAAGTAGTAGTATAGTTGCTTTGTTTGGTTCAACAACTCTTAAAAATTGGGAAGACTTACCATTCTTCAGGGTCAGATCTTGAAGTAAGTAGAAAAAGCAACTCTCTTCCTGGCATATCTGGTGTGGGGCTCAGGCAACTTATCTTTAGCTGCACAACAGTGGCATCTCATTATGAAGGTCTTGATACTCAAGCTGGTTACTGGGACTTCATTCCTTCAGCAAAGACTGTCTCTGGACAAGGTTCTGAGTCCTGTCTTAAAAAGATGAATGCATCAGAGACTGCTACGTATATACCAGAATTCATTTTGTGCTCTCCCTGGGACACAGCTAGACTTATATCCCAGTCTTTCTGTGGTTATGTGAAGCTAGATGATAGAGTTTTGACCAGTGAAATTTGAATGGAAGTGATGTGTGTCACTTCTTTGTTAAAGTGGTTAAGAAGTGAGTGTGTCCTTCTTATCTGCTGGCTGAATGGAAGCACTCTGGGGACCTAGCTATAAGTGGGGTCTTAAGACAGGAAGATCTTGAGTTCTGTATTGGAGTGTAACTTGAGTGTGTGTGGGTGTGTTAAGCAACTGAGATTTTAGGATTTACTGCAAACAGCAATTAGCATTACTAACCATAATTAGCTTTTAGCTACAGGCAGAATGGAATAGGGAAGGGAAGGTTCAGTAGCCATTAGGACCAATTGGGCTGCTCTTGCTGAGATTAATGTAATATTGTCTGATTCTGGAGTTGAGGCTATAAAGAATAAAAAGAATTTTGAAGAACTATTTATTATTTCAGATGTAAAATATGAATGAAAAGAGACAACAACAAAAATAACCACAATATTTTAAGATGAGAAATTAGAATAATAGTTACTCAGACAAAAAGGGATAACTGAGTAAAAGGGTTGAAATGGGGATGATTATGAAGTTGATGCAGTGAATGCTCTTTGTCACATGAGTAATAAAAGGAGCTGGAAATACAGAATGGAAAACTAGGTGAGAGCTCAGGGTGTGTAGCTCTGGATTCATGAGTCATTAACATCTACAGAGAAAAATAACCCTGAAAGTAGTCGTAGATGAGAAGTGTGATAGTAGCACAGATGAGGATACTACTGGTGGAGAGAGAAATCAGTAAAGAAGGCAGAAAAAATAACCACTAGATGAATATAAAAGAGCAACCTGGTAGCAGAGAAGAGTTTGTTAAGTAATTTGTTTTTATACATTGACAAATGATTCAGGTAATAAAAACTATAGGGAATGAAAAAGGGCTATTAACTTTGCATTTTTAAGGCTCCTTTCTGGGGATGTCCCTCTGTATGACCACAATAGATCTACATATGTGTATATATATTGCTGCCATGTAATTTTAAAGGGTGATCACTGAGTTGGCCTTGTGTAAGCCCAGGGCAATGGGAGCTCAGAAAGGCATAAGGCACATGTTAGGTTTAATATATATATATATATATCTGGCACATGTTAGGTTTAATATATATATATATATCTGTCAGATATTCTTTTGAGCATCTTTTATATAATAAGCCTTAAATAAAATGGAGAGAAGAGGAGATGTTTAGACTACCAGCTATTATACTGAGTCATAGGTACTCTGATGTGGGCCAAGTGCCTTGGGGACACAAGGGGGTTGGTGGAGTTTTTTTCAGGCCTATGGAAAAAAGGCCTGAAAGAAGGAGATGTCAAAGCAAAGTGACTTTCTAATGGAGTAGATAACAAGCAAAGGCAATAAGCATGCGGACAGGAAAGGGTTGAGGAATAGCAAGAGGTCCTGAGGACCTGCATTTCTGGGTGATAGGGCTGGAAAAGGAGGGCCCTGGGACTTGTTCTGTGGCAGTGTGGTTCTACTGAGGATTGACCACAAAGGAGGGACACTAATCCATGCTTTGGAAATATGGTCTATCAGCCCTGAGGAGGATTGATTAGAGATGGGAGAAACTGGCAATATAGAGGTCCATTAAAAGATTATAACAATTGTCAGATAAGAAGTAATGAGAGTCAGTACATAGAATAGTAGGCATGGGAAGGAAGGGAGAAACAGATTTGAAACTGTTTTAGAATTGGAAATGGTAAGTTCTCTGACTGACTGGATGTGCATATGGGTAGAAAGCTTAAGAAAAGTTCAACAATGCTACTTAAATTTGAGGAAACCATAACAGGCAGGGGATAGGGAATTGGTATTTATATCTAGATTATTATTCACCAAATCCAATCTAGGAAAAAAATTGCCTTCATTCTAAAAAAATATCCAGAATCCAACTGCTTCTCCTTACTTCCTCCTCTAGTATTCTGTACCAAGCTGCTGGCCCCTCTTGCCTGAGATTCTCTGCTTCTCTCCTTTGCTTTCTGTAGTCTATTCTCATGCGGCAGCCAAAATTATCCTGCTAAAATATAAGGACAAACCTCTCCTCACTATCTTTGAGTTGCTTAACATCTCTCTCAGAGTAAAGCCAAAATTCTCACATGATTTACAAGGGATTATCCAATCTGCCATCCCCTCTGTTCCTCTCCCATCCACACATCCACACTCACACATCCATTATCTGCCATCATCCGTTATCTGCCACCCTTAGTTCCAGCATAATTGGCTTCCTTGTATGTCCTCTAATACACCAGGTGTACTTCTGCCTTGTGCCCTTTGCATTTGCTTTTGTCTCTGCTGGGAATGCCCTCTCTTGGAAATCTGCATGCTCTCACTTTTTTTTCAGGTCTTCACTCAAATGTCATATTTGCAAAGAAGCCTTCCTGGTGACTCCATATAATGTGAGCATGACATTCCTTCTTCCTTTTCCCTGCATATTGTGATTCTGAGCATTTTTCATTGTTTAATATACTTGCTTTTAAACGTAATTACTTTGTTCATTGTGTGTTTTTCTTACTAGAAAGTAAACTTCGTGAGGGTGAAATTAAAAAAAAATTAATGCATCAAAAATGCTTGACACATAGCCATTGCTCAATATATGTTGAATGAATAAAAGGTCCAAGGAACTACAACTTATAACAAAAAAGGCTAAAATGGAGGAAATTATTTTCAGAAGAATCAACACATTGAGAAATACACTAAGATTTCCATCAGTCAACAGTATTATTCATTACTATTTCATCCAAATGCCTTTAAACATTGAAAATACATTACCTAAGTAATAAATTAATAAAAGACATTATATAGTTATTGTTGATTTTTAAATGCTGAGACTGGAATCACAGGGAGAATTAAGAGGACATGTTGCATAAAATATATGGACTAGAAGCATGGCTGGGGTGAGGAGTGGAATATAGACCATACATGCCATCTACATTGGGAAGCTGGATGCAGAAGGTGGTGAGAGGTTGCAAATCATTAAAAGATTCAAAGACTTTCTTATATTTATGATTCTTTGAGACAGTAAAAAGGAATTAATTATTGTCTGTTCTCTACTCTAAACCATTACATTGAAAATCATATGACAACATAAGTCATCACTCTCCTAACATTTCCAAACAATTCACCAATGATGTAACTATGAATTGCAAACTTTAGGGAAATGTGTCTTACACAATGAATGAAGTATAGGTCAAAAACCTTATAATTGCGTAACATAGGAACTAAAGAATTATAGCTGTTAAAAAGGTGAAGATAGCCTGGCCAGTGTGGCTCAGTGGTTGAGTGTTGACCCATGCACCAAAAAGTCATTGGTTCAATTTCTGCCAGGGCACATGCCTGGGTTTTGGGGTAGATACCCAGTAGGCAGCCAATCAATGTTTCTCTTTCATCAATGTTTGTTTCTATCTCTCCCTCCCCCTCTCTCACTAATAAAATAAACAAACAAACAAAAAAACCAAACAACCAAACAAAAAAAACACAAAAAAACCCCACAATAAAATGTGAAGATAAAGTCAGTCTTATGAATTGTATGACTGATTAATCCATTTGTCAATATTGAATTTTCCCTTTGTGCTAGACATTGTTCTGGATGGTAGGGATGTAAGGTTAACAAAAATAATGCTCATTGCTGATAAAATTCTCACTGTAATCAGGGACACAGGCAGGAAAATAAATAATTATTTTACCATATGGAATATGATAGTTACACAAAAGATGTTATGGGAGGCAGTGAGAAGAGAACTTCCAATTACAACAGCCTATTGTATGTGGGATCCAGGATGTATCTGTGAGAAGAAAAACAGTATATATGGATTTTTATATATATATATATATATATATATATATATATATATATATACACTTTACACTATATTAATCAAGATGACAACTGAATTTATGAATGATGCAGCATCCTTATAGATGACTGTGGGTTCAGCAGTTAAATGTGAATCTGCAGTTCTGGACAGAGCCTAGGACTAGAAAGCAGAATTTTGATATGATTGATTTATAGGTAATAAAGTTATGGAAGTGAATAAGATTCCTCTGAGAGTAGAGAGCAAGAAGAGGGTCCAATACTTAGGTATGTAAGTATACGTGAAGGAAGAGAAGCCTGTGACACAAATGATGGGAAAATATCAAGGGAGCTGGAGTAAAACCTGGAGACCCATTTTAAATATCAAGAAGGGGAGATCTGAAGAGATCTAAATCCTGTCAAATGTTTTGTAGCCTCAAATGGAATGACTGAAATGAAATATTACAATAAAATAAAGCATTATTGATAGCTTCTTTAAGTAATAGTTAGATTCAAAGTTTTAAAATGGTTTTTATTCCTCTTTAGAATATTAGGCTCCTTCATACCTACAAAAAGTAATTTGGCAGCTACAGAAAAAAAAATCACCAAATATAAAGTTTCCAATGTGGTTTTCCATTGTTTCAGCAAACATATTACCTGGTTTTTATTATTTTAATAAAAGTTATGACTTTTTCAAATTTTTAGGTTTGAATAAAATCTACATGATTTCTGGATTTTCAAAATCTACCATGTAAGACCATAAGGAGTATATAGCTTGGATCCAATTTTTTGCTATCTATATGTTTTTTCCAGGTCACTTGTTTCTTGCCCTTTTCTCTCCTAATATTTCCAATAGAGTTTCTCTGTGGTTTTCAAAACCCCACTGGCATAGTTATGTAGTACTTGACATTCATCTTGTTGTGGGTTCAGATATTTCTGGAAGATCAAAACACGGAGCCTAATAAAACACAGATAATGGCATTTTTGCCTATGTGTCACACCCATTTTTTAACGAGTTTAGGGGCCACACTCTCCAGTAAATGGAAGAGTTGGCATCAAAAAAGTTTGGGTCACTGGCGGGCAGCAAAATGATTATTGGCTGGAAGAAATGTGGATGGGTTGGTCTATGTCTAATCCTTTAGTGGCTTCCTGTGTGACACACTGTAATGAAAACATTGCCGCAAATTATAAGAATTGTCAAAATAGGCTACCAGAGGATTTTTTTTTTTTTTTGTCTAGAGTTTGGTAAGCAAAATGTGTAAAGCATTGTAGTATACATATAGAACATTCTTGCTCAGTGGATGTACATAGGAGCTGAGCATTTAACATATAATG
Organism: Eptesicus fuscus; assembly: GCF_027574615.1. Classification (NCBI taxonomy): domain Eukaryota; kingdom Metazoa; phylum Chordata; class Mammalia; order Chiroptera; family Vespertilionidae; genus Eptesicus; species Eptesicus fuscus. Next base: position 51,081,957 of record NC_072476.1, read on the forward strand.
AGAAAGTTAAATCCTCTTTGAAGTCAGTGGATTGAGGTCTAGAGGATAGTGCTTCAGAAATTGAAACATAGTACAGGTTGAAAGTCAAGTTTTACTCCTGGGCTAAAATCACATTTGTTTTTGAATGTTAGGTATTTAGTATGAGTATGAAAGGTAGTTGTACCATTTCTACGCTTGCCAATATTTAAAAGATTTTGGGTATATGATGTAATAGTTACATATACACAGACACACTTTCTTTTATAAAACTGTTAAATCATTTAGGTCCTTCCAGGAAATTTATATACTACTCATTTGCTTGGGCCATGTAATGTACATGAAAGTTCTTTGGGTAATTAAAAGATATTAGCCAACTCACAATTGAAACCACACCATTAGTTTAATAATAGACATAGTGCTCAGTGCATTTCAATGACTTTCTCACTTACTCCTCCCATGAACTCTAGAGATAGTTACTATTATCCTCCCATTTTACAGATGGCATCAGAGACAGGCACACAGAGGGAGCACGGGCAACATCACAACTCCAACCCAGGAAGTCTGACTTCAGAGCCCGTGCCCTTAGCCACTTGCCTAGTCTTTGCTCACCTCTGAGCCCTTTCTCATGTGCTGCCTGCCACATACGTGAGCTCATTTGAGCCTTTCAGTGCTGTGAGGCAGGCAATAAAGACAATTATTCTTACTTTGAAGATGAGGGGTGTAGACAATTAAATGACTTACACAAGTTCTCATAAAAAATCTGTAACAGACTGGACTAAGTTCCAGGTTTCTGAATTCTACTTTAGGCCTGTTATCTGTTAATGAATTCATTTCTTTTAGAGAGACTACAACATTTCCCAGAAAAAAAAAAAAAAAAACAAACACAATGAAATGTTCTAATGCAGTATATATGTGCTTAAAAATATAATTAACCGTTCTCTTAAAGATAAAATACAAAAGCAAATTAACGTTTCTTTGATGTGTTGATTCAATAGGTAGTCCCTAGGCAGTCTTGAAGGGCCAGAAATAATACTTTGGAAGCATTTGGTTCATAAGTAGTAGCTGAGGTCATCAGAGAAGAATGGGCTCCCCCAGGGAGAAAAGTATTGTGAAAGTATCATGCCTTTGTCAACAAGGAAATGAAATTCAGAAAACAATTTTGATGCATATGACTAAGAGTTTGAAATAGTTCAAGATAATTACTGTATTTAAATTGCTCCCATGCCCTCCCCCAAACCTAAAACCCAGATCAGTTAGACACATACTTAATGCGTGCTTAATATACCTAAAGCACTAGGCAGAGAAGGCCGAAGTTGCCTGACACTGAGCCCAGCTTTACAAGGAAGGCCTTTTTAATAAGGGATAGGCAAACGTGGCAATAGTGTTAGGATGAGGTAGAATGTGAAAAGTGCTGTAAGAAAAGTAAAGAATACAATGGTGTTCAAGGAATGGTGAGAGCACAGTGGTAGGGGAAAACCCAGGCAGTTTTGTAGGAAAACATTTTTTTAGGAAGGGTAGAGTTTCAACAAAGTAGAGAAGTGTGAAGTGAGGGTAGTGGGGGAATTTCAATAAAGTGGCTTTCAATTTACAAATTGAGAAAGAGAATAAAAGGAAGTTTATATTTTACCCTAATTTAAAAAATACACCCATTTTCACCTGTTCTCTGCAAAGAAGAAAAACATAAAATATACTATAATTAAATCTAAAACTTTTATTGATAAGGCTTTCTTTCAATGAAGTTAAAGAATTGTGTGATCAGGAAAATCTGAATAATTATGTTCTTTGCAATAAGTGGGAACTAAAAAAAAAAATAATTGAGGGTGTAAGTAATTGGCCTTGCAGGAAAACGTCACTGGAAAGTTAAAAATAGAGTTAGTACCATCTTTGGAGTTTCTTCTACTTCCTCACTTCTTAGTACAAAATGACAAAGACTATAAAAGCTTAATTCTGGAACTGAAAATTAGATAGTAATGAAATGAGTAGCAAAAATATTTTATAATATAGCTGTAATCTATAATTTATAACAATTTCTTCTTAAATATGGTTAGGTTTATAAAGGTCCTCTGCTTTTCAAAAACATCCCCACGATATTTTCTACCTGATAAGAATCTCTTAGCTCATCATGCTAGAATGTCTGAGACTCCTTAGAACATACCAGATACATTCCACTTACCAGATGAATGAAACTACCAAAGGTTGCTATGCTGAACACAACCTACATAACAAACATGTGTGGCAACTCCCAGTGGACCTATTCGATTTCAGTGGTAACAGACAGTGGGTGAACTCAGTCCTTGATAACAGTCCGAGATTCTCCTTTGTCTCAGGGTGCAAAATATCATTTCCCAGGAACTCTTACCCCCAAAGTGTCTGAATTAGTATCACTTAATTATGTTTTAGCTAACATAAGCACCGTGATGGTTCAGAATAAAAGGAAATTAAGGGATGGGGAATCTGTGGTGAGTAAATTTGAATGAGAATGGGCAAATAAGTTTTATACAATATCGTCAGGCTGATTTAGGTGAAGTTTGAGTCTGTTTCAGTGGACTCAAATTTCAAGTCTTGAGAAGAAAAAATAAATTTCTTCTAAGTGAAAATAATGCTCTAATCACATGATTTAGGGGCCTTCTAATCTGGTTTTCTGTTGATTTGAAAACAGGAATTGAGTCTAAGCTGAGAAAGAACTGATTAAGCCATGATAATAGAAAACTGGAAAGTCCCATGTTTAAATGACTCAAATGCATTATTTTAAGAGTTTAAGAAAATGATTTAAAGAGGATTTAGGGGTATTACTCTTTTGTTATTTCCATATTCAGTCCTTGTTGCCTTTATTTAAAGATATACTTTATTTTGCAAAGCAATTTTAGGTTCACAGAAAGACCAAGCAGAAAGTGTAGAGTTCCCATATTTCCCCAGCCCCACACATGCACAACCTCCTCCACCGTGGGCATTCTGCAGTGGAGCTGCACATTTGTTATAATCAATGAACCTACATTAACATTATTATCACCCAAAGTCCACAGTTTACATTAGGGTTCACCTTAGTGTTGTACATTCTATGGGTTTGGACAAATGTGTAATGATATGTATCCATCACTGTAGTATCATTCAGAATACTTTCATTGTCCTAAAAATCCTCTGTGTTCCTCCCATTCACCCCTCCCTCCCTTGATAACTCCTGGCAATCACTGGTCTTTTTATTGTGTCCACTAGAGGCCCGGTGCATGAAAATTCATGCACTGGAGGGGGAGTCCCTCAGTCCAGCCTGCCCCCTCTCACAGTCCGGGAGCCCTCAGGGGTGGGAGGCAACCCGGCGACCAGGGGAAGGTGACGCCCCATTACACCTCTGCTGCTGCCACTGCCAGCAGTGCAAGCCTTGGCTGGCCCTGGTTACCTGAGCCTCAAGCGGCCCTGGGCGGCTGGGCAGCCACCATCTGAGGCTTGCCTGCGCCTTGGGCCAGCCCTGGGCGGCTGGGGGGTGGAGAGGACTGGGGGACTCCAGAGGCCTCGCCACGTGCCTGCTTCCCCAGCGGGCCTGAGGGGCCTGGGCACTGCCATCTTATGGCTGTGGGCGCTGCCATCTTTGAGGGCAGGGCAGTCAATTAGCATATTCCCTCCTTATTGGCTGTGGGCACCGCCATCTTTGTGACAGTGTGAGGGTCAATTAGCATATTCCATCTTTATTAGATAGGATAGTATTGCCTTTTCCAGGATGTCTGATAGTTGGCATCATACAGTATGTAGCCTTCTCAGATTGGCTTCTTTCACTTAGTAATATATATTTAAGTTTTTCCCCCCATCTTTTCATGGCTTCATAGCTCATTTCTTTTCAGCACATACAAATATTCCATTGTCTGGATATACCATAATTTCTATATCCATTTACCTACTGGACACCTTGATTGCTTCCAACCACTTTCCCACTCTTTTTGCTCTCTTCCTCCCTTTTAACTAAAGATTCCTTTGCAAATCTACTCATTGCAAATGCAGAGATTCTAAGATTCAAGTGTTCTTGGGGTATCTTTTTTTCAAAGTACAGATTCCTAGGTCTCACCACCCAGCAGTTATGATTCTGCAGGAGTGATGGTGTCACAGAAATCTGCCTTGTGAGCAATCTCCTGCCAGGTGTACTAATGCAGATGGCTCCAGAATGTACATTGAGAAGTTTTCACTTAGAAGTAGTATAATGCCAATAAATCAAGTGCTAGGGCACTATAACAAGTCAGTAAAAATAACCAGTAAACGATGTGTCAAATACCATTTAAAATTCAAGATGTCACCAATTAAAAATGCAAATAATCAAATCAAATAGCAGTGATGCTTTTGGAAGGTAACTACATCTAAGATTTCCATCAGGAAAAATGGGCATACAAAGATGTAGATGCCCTTATCTGAAACTAATGGGTATAGAAGATTGTAACGAGACTTGAGAAAGCACTGCAAGGGGTGTATTTATTTATATGACTTGACCATGTGTTCCCTTATTTGAACTGCTTATTTCCTCATATTTGCTTTCAGAGTGAACACATCATTCACGGACCTAAAATGTGAATTAAAGTTTTAGATAATTTGTTAACAAATGCTGGTCCTTCCTGGGAAAGGATTTTTATTAAAGTAAAAATTGATAGAATTTGAAGGCGGAACTCATTTCACTGGTCCACAGGCTCATTTTGTGAATGCTAAGTGTTTTCTGATTTCCTTTTTTTTTCTCTTTTCTTACTTAAATTTCACACTGCCCAGGCGCAAGATATCTTGATATCTTGTGATATATACAGAGTTAGCTAACGTAGATTCCCAACCAAACATAGGATCTGATTACTCACTGAGATGGTACTCATGGGAAGCTTTTTCATTTAACAATATATTGCCCTTTCTTTGAAAATGTATTTTAGAGATTTTAAGAAAAATATGGTAGAACTAAACCTTTTATGTGTCAAATTGAACAGGTTGCATATTCTCCACTTTAAAATCTTAAGATCTTTAGTATTGTTTAAGGATTATTAAAATATCTCTCCACCTAATAAGTAAACCTATTTTGATTACAGCTAGCTTAATTTTATTATCAGCATTTCAAGTACAATATCAATAAAACTTTTAATGTTTTTTTTCAGATATTCAAAGGTATACTTCTAGACAGTTTTCTATGCATGTATAAGAATACAAATATACAGACAGAAAATTTTTTCATAAACTGGTATAATAAAAGAGAACAACATTAAAAGCATTATTTAGCAATATGCATTTAAGTTTCTGTATATATGGAATATCTGTACATGCCAATCATCTCATTCTTATTAGCAGATAGTCTCCTATTAGTAGATATTAACTTACCTTAATTTTTTTTGCTATTTACAACAGCAGTTTAGTGGGTATAGTTATACATACAATCTGATACTCTTTTGCTAATATTTATAAATGATAAATCCTAAAAAATTAAAGCATTAGAATTGCTAGGTCAAAAACAGATATATTTTGCCCTAGCCAGTTTGGCTCAGTGAATAGAGTGTCCACCCGAGACTAAAGGATATTGAGTTCAATACTGGTCAAGGACATGTACCTTGGTTGCAGGCTCAAAAAAAAAAACACCCACCAGATACATTTAAAGTTTCAAATGACATTTACATTAATTTTTGAATGTTGTATAACAAATTACCACACATTTCATGGTGTAAACAATACATGTTTATTTTTTTTCTCATCTTTCATAGGCCAAGAGTCTAGGCCTGGTTTAGGTAGATCCTTTGATCAGGTCTTACAAGGCTGCAATCAAGGTGTCAGATGGGGCTGAGTTCTCATCTGAGGCTTGGGGCCTCTCCCTAGCTCACTTAGTTGTTGGCAGAATTCATTTCCTTGCATCTGTAGAGCTCATACTGGCTGGCTTCTGCAAAACTATAAGGAGAGACTAGTTCTTCTGACTCTGACCTCCAGATCTTCTCTTAAAGGGCTCATCAGATTAGATCAGGCCCACCCAAGATAATTTTTTAAAATTTAACTTAAAATTGACTGATTGATTATGGCTTCAACTCCTTTCACCTTTGCCTTTTATGCACTACTAGAGGCCCAGTGCACAAATTCGTACACAGGTGGGGCCAGCCCTGGGGAGGGGATGCGGGAGGTTAGATGGCTGGCCTGCCCCTAATCAGGGTGGGGGGACTTATGGGGGACCGGGTCAGCTGGGGAAGGGGCCGTGGGAGGTTGGCCAGCCACAGTGCACATCATAGCGACCAATCATTCCGGTCGTTCTGGTCACCTGGCTTTTATAGATATAGGTCCATATATCTATAACATCCCATAATTTTTGCCATATTTATTGATTAGAAACAAGTTACAGGTCTCACCCACCTGAAATGTGAAGGGATATGTAAGGGTATGGGTCATTTAAGGTCATATTAGTATTCCTTGTACCATAGTATTCTAAAGAGTGTATAATAACCTATCCTAGGAGATCCAAGATGGTTGCCGATGGGAAGGCAGGCTGCAAGATAGTGTGTGAGTGAGAGAACAAAAGGAGAGTGTGTGGACGTGCGGGGAGTTGTCTGTATTTGTGAGAGAAGGACAGCTATATTCCACAGGAATGTAGGGGACTGGAGGACTGGGCTCCCCTAGCCGGACAGCCTCTACTGCTGCTGAAATCTCTCCCAGAGCGGCTGGCTCTGCCGCAGAGACTGCGCCATCTTGAAGGGGAGACTGGCTGTGATCAGAAGCCCAGCCTTACCTTTAAAGGGGGGAGACCTCAGAGACCTCCTGGGACCCTATAACCATAATGCCTAGGGAACAGCTGCCTCAGCTGCAAACCCATGAACACTGGAACTCCAGCCTCCCTGACCGTGGGTGCCTAAAAAGTCTGTCCAGGGGGAGACAAAGCAGCACCGAATATGCGGACAGGCCCTGCACCTTCTCACAGAGCAGCTAGAAGGAAAAGCTGAATCAAACAATATCCACCAGGAATTGGCAAATTAAACACAGCTGGTGAGGCAATCTGTGGATGGAAAGGTCAGATATCACCTAGAGAAGTGATGGGCAACCTTTTGAGCTTGGTGTGTCAAACTTCGCCAAAAAACTGAGCATAACTCGGGTAGTGTGTCACTTAGAGGAAAAAACATTATTTTGCGATATTTATAGTTTAAATAGCATAAATGTATAATTGTTATATATAATTGTATTTAATAAACCAAAAACTAAATATTTAGTGCTGACACGCATGTCAGAGGTTCGCCATCACTGACCTAGAGCCATGGTTGGCAAACTTCGGCTCGTGAGCCACATGAGGCTCTTTGGCACCTTGAGTGTGGCTCTTCCACAAAATACCACAGCCTGGGCGAGTCTATGTTGAAGAAGTGGCGTTAGAAGAAGTTTAAGTGTAGAAAATTTTGCTCTCAAAAGAAATTTCAATCGTTGTATGTTGATATTTGGCTCTGTTGACTAATGAGTTTGCCGACCACTGACCTAGAGAAAGCTCTGCCTCCTCAGATTCATCTGAGTGTTTGTTGTTTGGGTATTTATAGTTTGCATTTTTTGGATTAGTTGTTGTTTATTGGAGTTTTCTCCATATATATATATATATATATATATATATATATATATATATATGTATATTCCCCCCCCCCTTCTTTTGTCTTCTCTTTCTTTTCTCTCTTACATTTTTTCCTTTCCTCAATATCATGTTTGCACTCTTTTCTATTCCCTAATTCTCTTTTCTCTGGTGGTCACTTTTATTTGGGGGTATTAGTATCGTGAATACATTTGTGTTTGGTGCCCTGTGCGTTGTGTCTTGTTGTGTTGCATTTTGTGCCTTTAAGTCAACACAGGAGAGAGACAGCTACATAACCAGACACCCTGAGAGGAGCAATCATGGGGAGACAAAGAAACAGCCCACATATGAAAGAAAAGGAGGAATCACCAGAAAAGGAAGTAAACAAAATGGAGGCAAGCAATATGTCTGAGAAAGAATTCAGAGCAATGGTCATAAGGACGCTGAAAAGATTGGAAGACAAATTCAACAATATGTGTAAGAACCAAAAAGAAATGAGGAAGAACCAAGAAGAAATGAAAAATGACATTGCTGCAATAAAGAACTCAATAGAAAGCATCAACAGTAGACTAGAAGAAGTGGAGGACCGCATCAGTGAGCTAGAAGACAAGGTAGGAAAAAATACCCAGGCAGAGCAGCATCTAGAAAAAATAAAAACAAACCTTAAAAAACAGGAGGAGAGCCTAAGGAAACTTTGGGACAACATGAAATGAAACAACATCCCCATAATAGGGGTGCTAGAAGGAGAGGAAACTGAGCAAGAAATAGAAAACCTGTTTGAAAAAATATTGACAGAAAACTTCCCTGATATAGGGAAGAAAAAATTCATACAAGTCCAAGAAGCTCACAGAGTCCCAAACAAGATGAACACCAAAAGACCAACACCGAGATACATTATAATTAAATTGATAAACACCAATGACAAAGTAATAATCTTAAAGGCTGCCAGAGAGACAGAAAGTTACCTACAGAAGATCTTCCATCAGACTATCGACTGATTTCTCAACAGAAACATCTCAGGCCAGAAGGGGATGTAATGAAGTATACAAAGTCATGCAAAGCAAGGGTCTGAATCCATGAATACTGTACCCAGCAAGGCTATTAATCAAAATTGAGGGTGAAATCAGGAGCTTCACAGACAAAAAAGGACTAAGGGAGTTTATTACCACCAAACCAGCAATGCAAGAAATGCTAAAGGGTCTGCTGTAAAAAGAAGAAATAGGAAGGGAAGAAGAAACACAGGTATAAAGAATAAAAATGGCAACAAACAAGTACCTATCTATAATAATAAAAGCATAATATATGAATTAGACCAGATGTCCTTCCAGATGACCTTCTGGATGAAGCTGGGCTGCAAGGGAAGCCCAGGTCCCGGGTGCCTGCCAGCAGCTGGAGGGAACACCCGGGTCCTGGGTGCCAGAGGGAAGCTGGTACTGGCAGCCAGGGGAAGGAAGGCCTACTCTTGCACAAATTTCATGCATCAGGCTTCTAGTCAATAATAACTTTAAATGTAAATGGATTAAATGCCCCAATCAAAAGACACAGGGCAGCTGAGTGGCTAAGAAAACATGACCCATATATCTGCTGTCTACAGGAAATCCACCTCAGAACAAAGGACTCACACAGACTGATGGTGAAGGAATAGAAAAAGGTTTTTCAGGTGAATGGAAATGAAAAAAAAGCTGGGTAGCAATACTTAATCTGACAAATTAGACCTCAAAGTGAAGGCCATAACAAGAGATAAGGAAGGCCACTTCATAATACTAAAGGGAGCAATTCAACAAGAAGATATAACTCTGGTAAACATATATACACCCAATACAGGAGCACCCAAATACATTAAAAACAACAACAACAACAACAAAAAACTTCTGGAGGATATCAAGGGAGAGATTGACAGTAATACAGTCATAGTAGGGGACTTTAATACCCCACTAACACCACTGGACAAATCCTCTAAACAAAAAATCGGCAAAGAAACATCAATCCTAAATGACTCACTAGATCAGATGGAATTAATTGACATCTTCAGAACATTTCATCCCAAAGCTACAGAATATACATTCTTTACAAGTGCACATGTGTTATATTCTAAGATAGAGAACATATTGGAACACAGGCAAAGTTTCTTCAAATTCAAGAAGACAGAAATCATATCAAGCATCTTCTCAGATCACAATGGCATAAAACTAGAAATCAACTACAAAAAAAACCCCACAAACACCTGGAGGCTAAAAAGCATGCTATTAAACAATGATTGGGTTACCAAATAGATCAAAGAAGAAATAAAAAGCATCATGGCAACAAATGACAATGAAAACACAACAATCCAAAATCTATGGGACACAGTGAAAGCAGTCTTGAGAGGGAAGTTCATAGCTCTACAGGCTTACCTCAAAAAAAAAAAAAGGTAATAAATGATCTAACCCTACAACTCAAAGAGTTAGAAAGAGAGCAACAAGAAAAGCCCAGCATAGGCAGAAGGAAGGGAATAATAAAGATAAGAGTGAAGATAAACAACATAGAGACCCATAGAGACCAAAAAACAATATAAAAGATCAACAAAATCAAGAGCTGGGTCTTTGAAAGGATAAACAAGATTGATGAACCTCTAGCCAGGCTCACCAAGAAGCAAAGATTGAGGACCCAAATAAACAAAATCAGACATGAAAGAGGTGAAATAACAACTGATCCCACAGAAATACAAACGATTAAGAAAAAATACTATGAACAACTCTATTCCAACAAAATGGACAACTTAGATGAAATGGACATATTCTTAGCAAAATATATGCTTCCAAAACTCAATCAAGAAGAATCAAAAAACCCGAATAGGCTGATAACTACTGAAGAAATTGAAGCAGCAAACAAAAATCTTCCAGCAAACATAAGCCCTGGTCCGGATGGCTTTACAGGGAAGTTCTACCAAGTATTCAAAGAAAAATTAAACCTATCCTCCTCAAACTATTTCAAAAAATTCAAGAGGAAGGCACACTTCCAAGCTTTTTCTATGAAGCAAACATTACCCTAATCCCAAAACCAGAAAAAGACACCACAAAAAAAAGAGAACTACAGGCCATATCCTTGATGAACATAGATGCTAAAATCCTCAACAAAATTCTAGCAAATCGGATCCAGCATTACATTAGAAAGATCATACACCATGACCAAGTGGGTTTTATTCCAGGGATGCAAGGATGGTACAATATCTGCAAATCAATAAATGTGATACATCACATAAACAAACTGAGAGACAAAAATCACATAATCACATCAATTGATGCAGAAAAAAGTTTTTTACAAAATCCAACACCCTTTCTTGATAAAAACTCTCAGCAAAGTGGGAATAGAGGATCATACCTCAACATAATAAAAGCCTTATATGACAAACATATAGCCAACATCATACTCAATGGACAAAAACGAAACTAATTTCCCCTAAGAACAGGAACAAGACAAGGATGCCCACTTTCACCACTCCTGTTCAATATAGTACTGCAAGTGCTAGCCATAGCGAACAGACAAGAAGAAGAAATAAAAGGCATCCAAATTGGAAAAGAAGAAGTAAAACTGTCAGTATTTGCAGATGACCTGATATTGTACATAGAAAACTCTAAAGATTCCATCAAAAAACTACGCGATTTAATAAATGAATTTGGCAATGTAGCAAGTTACAAAATTAACACCCAGAAATCTATGGCCTTTTAAACACCAATAATGAACTCACAGAAAGAGAAATGAAAAAAACAATTCCATTTACCATTGCACCAAAAAAATTAAGATACCTAGGAATAAACTTAACTAAGGATGTAAAAGACCTGTACTTGGAAAACTACAGGGCATTGAAAAAAGAGATAAAGGAAGACATAAACAAATGTTCATGGATTGGTAGAATCAACATCATTAAAATATCCATACTACCCAAAGCAATCTACAGATTCAATGCAATCCCCAATAAAATACCAATGGCATATTTCAAAGATCTAGAACAAACTCTCCAAAATTCATCTGGAATAAAAAAAAAAGGCCCCAAATAGCCACAGCAATCCTGAGAAGGAAGCACAAAGTTGGAGGGATCACAATACCAGACATCAAGCTATATTACCAAGCCACGGTTCTCAAAACTGCATGTTACTGGCACAAGAACAGACATATAGACCAATGGGACAGAACAGAGAACCCAGAAATCAACTGAAGCCATTATGCTCAATTAATATTTGACAAAGGAGGCAAGAGCATACAATGGAGTCAAGACAATCTCTTCAATAAATGGTGCTGGGAAATTTGGTCAGATACATGCAAAAAAAAAAAAAGAAAAATGGAACTAGATCACCAACTTACACCATACACAAAAACAAACTCAAAATGGCTAAAGGACTTAAATGTATGATGCGAAACCTTAAAAATCCTACAAGACTCCATAGGCAGCAAAATAGCAGACATATGATGTAGCAATATCTTTACAGACACAGCTCCTAGGGCAATGGAGACTAAGGAGAAAATAAACAAATGGGACTACATCAAAATAAATAGCTTTTGCACAGCAAAAGAAACCATCAACAAAACAACAAGAAAGCCCACTGCATGGGAGAACATGTTTGCCAATGATATTTCCAATAAGGGTTTAATCTCAAAAATTTACAGAGAACTCATACAACTTAACAATAGGAAGATAAATGATCCAATAAAAAATGGGCAAAGGATCTAAATAGACACTTTTCGAAAAAGGACATACAGAAGGCCCAGAGACATATGAAAACATGCTCAAAGTCACTAATCATCTGAGAGATGCAAATCAAAACAATGAGATACCATCTCACACCTGTCAGAATGGCTATCATCAACAAATCAATAAACTACAAGTGCTGGTGAGGATGTGGAGAAAAAGGAACCCTCCTGCACTGCTGGTGGGAATGCAGACTGGTGCAGCCACTGTGGAGAACAGTATGGAGTTTCCTCAAAAAGTAAAAAATGGAACTCCAATTTGACCCAGTGTTCCCACTTCTAGGACTATATCCCAAGATCCAGAAACACCAATCAGAAAGGATATATGCACCCATATGTTCATAGCAGCACAATTTATAATAGCTAAGATTTGGAAACAGCCTAAGTGCTCATCAGCAGATGAGTGGATTAACAAACTGTGGTGTATCTACACAATGGAATACTATGCCACTATAAAAAAGAAGGAACTTTTACCATTTGCAACAGCATGGATTGAACTGGAGAGCGTTATGCTAAGCAAAATAAGCCAGTCAGAGAAGGATAAATATCACATGATCTCACTCATATGTGGGATATAATGATCAACATAATTTGATGAATAAGCATAGATCCAGAGACTAATGATAGGGGGGTTAGAGAGCAACCAAAGGACTTGTATGCATGCATATTAGCATAACCAATGGACACAGACACTGGGATGGTGGGGGCTTGTCTGGGGTGGGAATGGCTGGAGGGGGGGAATAAATCGGGGAAAAAGGAGACATATGTACAACTTTAGACAATAAAAAAAGAAAAAAAAAAAACCTATCCTGTCCCCAAACATTTTGAGGAGGCCTTTATCAGTCAGGGTTTTGTCAGGAAAACAGAGGCCACTCTATGTATTCCATATATTAGAGGTTTAAGCACTTAACATTAGCATCTTCTACACCATTGGAAGAGCTAAGGAAGCAGATCCAGCTAGCTTCCTGTAATGTGGATGGTTCTTCAGAACTTGCCAGTAAACTGCTAAAATCTACAAGAAATTCTGGGAAGCTCTGACCAATTACCTCAGTCAGCAGAAGGAAAATGGGTGGGTCTCTAGAACTTGTCCAGATCTCACATCTGCACAACTCATCTGGCTGCAATAACCTCTGAAGAATAACGGTTCGTCCCTCCCTTTGTCTACCCTAACCTGGCACAAGTGTGTCTCATTAGCATGACCTGGAATGCAATAAAGGGGATTTGGAAAAGGCAACTCCTGGCTTCTGTTCTGTGATGAAAGGACTTTAAAAGGGTGAATAGTGATCTTAGCTAACACCAGACAGTCTAGTGCCCATTCCCTACATCCATTTCAACCCTAAAAATGAGCACTTTGTAAAAATTTTGCCATTCTGAGAGGTGTAAAAAAATAATGATGTATTTATTTTTTTACTTGCATTTCCTTGATCTTCAGGAGGTAAGATTATCTTTGTTCTAATATTTTAATCAAATCAGAGCAGTATATATTTCATCTTTTGGAAGAGACTAACACACACTTGGGCTGTCCAAACGTATTCCTACCTGCAATATTCATGCAGCCATTAGTCCCCCAATTCAACCAATGATTTAAAAGGAAAAGAAACAGAGCCAATACTGGAAATCCAGCTTCATCTTTCATTTTCAGGGTTTTGTTAAAACCACTCTATCATAGAGATAAATGCTTAAGTATTAAAACAAGCCCAAAGATCAAATGGCACAGATAAATCTAATATGTTAAAGAGGGAATAATTAAAGGGAACTCAACGTTTTCTATTAGTGTTCTAGTATTAAACTTTGAAGATATCAATGTTGAGAGTTATATTTTACATTCAAAAGTTAATTCGAATTTCTTCCTTTTGACTTCATATCTAGTAATAAACTGTCGATTTTAGACACAAAATTTGGGTAACACACAAAAAATGCTTTATAGCCATGTCATCAATGATTCAAAAACTAAAAAATGGAGTATAATGGCAATTTTTAAAAATATAATTTTTTATTGATTTCAGACAGGAAGGGAGGAGGAGAGAGGGACAGAAACATCAATGATGGGAGAGAATCAATAATCTGCTGCCTCCGGCACCCTCCACCTCCACCAGGGATCAAACTACAACCCAGGCATGTGCCTTGACCAGGAATCAAACCATGACCTTCTGGTTCATAGGTCGATGCTCAACCACTGAACCACACAGGCTGGGCAATCATTGCTACTTTTGAAAAATCACTATGCTTAATTGGTGCATGATGTTCAGTGAAACTTGGAAAGCATACATTGATATTTTTTACATGACATTTTTGTTTCATATATAGTTTAGGCTTATTTTAGCTACTAAATGTATATGTTGTATACTATAAAGCTTTGCATTTATTTTAGGAATGTCTATTATGATTCAATTTTTAATTTGATCATCAGAAAACTAGATGATCAGCAAATAATTGTATTTCTTGGCAAGCCCAGAAATTATTTTAATTTTGTTTATTATTGAATACATTACATGTACATGTACTCTGCAAAAATACTATCACAATTACTGTCCATTGAGCAACAATTCCACCTATTATATAAATAAAATACAATGTTTTTGCAATATTCCTGAGCAACTGATTGTATAAAGTGGGGAATTTCTAAGTGTAGGAAGAAATAAAACCCTAAAGTTCAATGGCTATAACCAATATTAATTAATTCTTCCTTATGGAACAATGTGATGTAGGTATTGCTGATCTGCAGGCAGCTTTCTCCAGGTGATCATTCAGGGATCAAGGTTTCTATTATCTTGAGGATATACAATTTCCTAAAACATGAGGAGTGTCCTCTGTATTCATCTTGCAGTGGGAAATCCCCAGTAAAATCTTTCAATTGATTAAATGGCCTCTGGGAGAAAATCAGACTAAGTGTATGGTACCCAGAAAATCCATTCAGTTGGACAAAATGGCTCACGAAAAAAAGCAGGTTAGAGATTTAGCTTTCTACAGGAAAGGCTGCAGTCTCAAAGAGTGCCCTTAAATGAAAAGAAAAATATAGGATGCTTGTGTGTATGGTGTGTGTGTGTGTGTGTGTGTGTGTGTGTGTGTGCGTGTACATGTGTGTGTTGCAGGGGATGATGGAGGTGGTGCCGAGAAAGCAAAAAACAGAAACAAAAACAACAACAAACCAAAGTACATATGAGACACAGGTCATTTTATCAAAGATACATATCATTTTTTTTTAAATAAAAACTGGATTGCTAAGAGTTGGTGAACCTGGACTAAAGGCCTGTGATAACTCAGGATTTAAAACAAGTCTTGGGACTCCATTCTTGTGCTGGTGATTGAGAATCTGTGAAGCCCCATTTGGCTTATTCTAATGACGACTTCAGTTGAAGCCAAAAAGGATACTGGAAAGGAAAAAAAATCTTGTACAGGATGAAACCAGGGAGTCTTCCTATGGCATAGAATTAGGACCTAATTAGGAATTATCCTTATACTCTTGACTGAAAGACCTCGTAATATTTGCATAGGAGGATTTCAGAATTGCTACAGACCAGTGGGTTCTGTGTGTTTCTCAACCATCCTATTTCCAGTAGGAACTGAGCACTGAGTGGCGGTAGGACAGATGGATTCACATTTGAAAGTGATTTAGAGATGACTAGGAATCGCTCACAGATAATGGACTTTGATGAGGATGCCAAGAGGCTGGGCCTTCCGGCTTTCCCCTGTGAGGAGGGCTGGAATGGGATCCATGTGTAGAAAGAAGGGAGCAAAGAAAGGAATGTTTGGTGCTCAGAAAGGCAGACGGTGGCAAATGTTTTGATGCTTACCCAATGTTCCATCTGCTCCCCCACATTTCCCAGCCCGAGTCCCCGATTGGGTAATAGAATTCCTTGCAGAGTACCAATCCCACAGGCAGGGTAGGGGGGGAGCAGGGTAGGGAGGATAAGACATTGAACTGGGAGAAAGGACAAAAAGTAGAATAGTTGGACATATTTAGGATACATTTTGTTTATTTTAAAATTTATATGGGAATGATAGAGTCTGTCATGGTTTTGATAGAAATAGTAGCAGCTGACATTGATCAAACATTTACCTATCCCTGTCATTGTATCAAGTTGTTTAATAATCACAATTGCCCCATGAGTTGGTACTACTATTATTCCTGTTTTACAAATGAGGAAGCCGACAAAGGGCGAAGTTAAACAGCTTTTATGGGGTATAAGTCTAATAAGTGGTAAAGATGATACAAGCGACCTCAAGCAGATTTATAAACAGAGCAGAAGGCAAAGTCAGGAAAGGTTCAAGAACCGAGGTTAGAGTGCCAGAAGGCTCTGTTGTTATAATAATTGCTGTTTGCCAGAAAGGACAAAGCAAAGGGTGGGAAGCACCAGAGACTGGTTGTTTTTAACCTACTCGGGATTTGTCTAGCTATTTGAGGGGAGAATTTTATGATAAAATTTTACTTACAAATATCTCCCCCAACCCCGTTCTCTCTTTCTGTATTTAAATCATAAACCTACGTGAAATATGTGTAGCTGAAATACATAATAGGTATAAAATTTCAAATTACAAAAAACTAGTTTGACATTATATAGATTAAAATAGGACTTCAAATTGTACTTAAAATCATTGTATGTATAAGACATGTCATTATTTGAAATAAACTCTTTAAAGTTTCCCTAAATTTAGTTTATTTTAAGGGAAAAGTTAACAAGATGTAGCAATTTATATTGAACTCTTGGTGCTTGGTGACTTTTTTGCTTTAAGTTAAGGTTAATATATTATTCTTCAAATTGACTTGTTCTTAGTGCTACCAAATATAGAATGGCATAAAAAAAATGAGGTGTTATTGCTGCTACTTTTTTTTTTATAAGAACCACAAATTTTGAATGTGTTATGGATGATATTTTCCTTTTCACTAGGCACTACTAATTGGGTGTCAGAACCCTTATTTTATTTTCATTGAAATAGTAGTTACCCATTAGCTTATTGCTCTGGATTCATTTCTTCATTTTTAAATTTCAAATTCTAATATTCACACCACTAGAATTTTAAAAAGTAAGAAAAGTAAATAAACTATAATAACATGGTGGTCATGTTATACTTCTACTGATCCTTCCCATTCGAAAACATGAATAGTTTATGTTGCTGCTATAATATTATTTTCTCAATGAAAGAGGACATATACATTGAAAATAGAACCTAACCTAAAAGTGATGGCTTAAGATAAATATTTTAGCTTGAAATAGTGTTCCCTTAAAACACCTGGAACTTCTTAAGACTAGACGCCGCATAGTACCAGACACAGATTCTTTTGTGATGGATAAAAATGTTTCTATCCTTTTAGCTATTATACTAAGTTGTTCACTATAAGATTCAAGTTCAGAATTCACAGTGCCAATTTAAAATAACACCTATTTTAGTTCAAACAAATACCTCCGTGTCAGAAATGACTTAATTGACATGACCTAATAGGTATACCATGCCCAATGGAGCAATCTCATTTTAGCATGCTTTTTTTTATACAGTTCTCTTCACTGTTGCACAAGGGTTGACTTGTGTAATATTAATAATGTTTCAAAATCTATGCAGCAATGTAATGAACTCAGAGAAGGCCGCACTGGCACGTAAAGTGCTGAATAAGCACACCCCAATTAACACGGGAATCTTTTGTGATTCACATCATTACTTGAAAAGCAAATTATGTGTGTCATCATTTTGCATTTCATTCCCTGGGATAAATCTGACAATATTAATGAGACATCCAAGAAGTGCCCTCAAATTCTAAAGGATAAATAAAATGTTATGTTGCTTTTTTTGCAGATAAATTTTGTTGTATATACCTCTAGCAGTTGTGACTCTAATGAGTGAAGGACTTGTGAGTAAAGAATTCCAGAGCTGCATTTTGAACCTAAAATTACACCTTATTTTAAGTGATTGGTAACCCTCATAAAAATTATGAGGCTAAACATGAGCCATCTGACTATTCAGGTAGTTCAAAATATCAAAAAATATATTTCAGGTTTTCTATAGCCTTTAAAACAATCATAGATATACATAATGAATATTAAAGAGAAAAGATCTTAGTTCTTTACTTTTTAACAGTAAACTAGTTAAAAATAAAAGTGCTCTTTTAAAATATCTTATTATTAGGTACATAATTTTTAGTTTTTCTTAATATTTTAAATAATTTGACAGGGGATAATACAGGTAAACTGATGAATAAAAGATCACAATGTATTTCATTGATCTAATTGTTGTGGGGTCGAACCCTGGAATCAAAAATAAGACCACCGGAGGCTGCTAATTGATTAAAAAAGCAGGCAAGGATTTATTGAACTGGCCAGGACGGCCGCAAGGGCACCACACGCAGGTGGCCACCCTCACGACCGCACTGTCCCAGGTGTAGGCAGTCCTTTTAAAGGTCCAAACCACAAAAATTTTCCTTTGTTCTAAATTCTAAATTCTAAAGTCTGGGAACAGCCTGCAGGGGGGTTCCCAGCCCCTGCTGGACATTATTGGAAGGTGGCCCTATCTTGGGAAAGCAGGTTTTTACAGAACAGACCCAAGCGGAGTCAGTAATCTCTAAAGGTTATCTACAGTTTCTACTCCTGGAGCTACTGAGTCAGTGGGAATCCATCTCCTGTAGTCCTGGTCCACAGGCACAGGAAAATTACCTCTGTGAGTCTCCAGGCCTCAGTCTGGAAGCTGAGGTAACCACCCTATTGTCCAAGCAAGCAAGTGTGTACAGAAGCCAGAATAGCAGGGTTAAAATTCAAACAGCAGTTTTTACCTAAGTATGGTTGCTACCATACTTCACTAATCTAAACAAAATAAGAAAATATGAGCCCATTTATGAGTTAAGGAAAACTACCAGGTAGGTAGTAAACTAGCTGTAAATAGATTTTTAAAAACATGAAAGAAAAAGCTAAAGAGAATGAAATGTTACAGTAAAGATAGCTTGGAGCCATTAACTGCTTGAGTGATCAGCACCAGAAATGATAAAGGCAGATAAAAAGTTATTTATAGTGTCTACAATATTGAAAAGACATGGCGAAGTAATACTTAAGCTTGTGATAAGGTATCCGGTGATTAATTTTATAAAAATATTCAAAAATATGTCTTTTGACCACACAAAACAAATATATTTAAAATTATGCCATAATCTGTTTGAGGTCTGCCTTCGTGTCATGAGAGTAAGAGTGAGCTGTGATTCCATGGACAGGAGTGAGTTTTCCAAGCATGAAGCTTGTGATCAATGCTCCAGCATAATCTATTAGGGAACGATTGCTAAGAGTGCTGGTTGGAATTTGGCAGAATCTGGTATAGATAGCGTTGCATTTCTGGTGGCATTACAAGGGAGGAGAGTCCTGTTACCCTGTTAAGCGCAAAGGACATAAAAATGCTAGTAGGTAGAACATCATGGGGACGAGGAGGGAAGATTTTGCTGTAGCTCTGTGTTCTAAATGAATTGCCAGAGATTCAGAGAGCTGTTTCTACACAGACCCAGGTCTTAATCTCTTTGTCACAGAAGGGGAGGGACTTTTTGAAATGGACACCTGCTTAATCTCCTCCCTCCTCAGGAAGCTTCTGGCAGCAGCACAATTATGTGACTCCAGTGTGAGCTTGTGGATGTGGCCTTGGCTATACTTCCCAGCACACATTGCTCTCTGCAGGAGTCTCCACAGTCGTATGGTTGTCCCTGGGTGGCCCTCTGTGGCCATTCGGGGGCATGTCAGTACTCACAGAGCGCCTCAGATGTTATTCCAGAGAACGGGCCGTTTTCATTCCCATTGAAATGGGAGGTAAATGTGAAGAGTAACAGAGACGAGGGCTACCTGGAGCGTAGGTGCATTGGACATTCGCCTTTGTGGTGAGATTTGAGGGGAAGTAAGTACCAGCGACCAATCTTGCTTCACAGATGCTGTGAATAGTGAGAAGGAATAAATATGGTTTCTGAGCGTGCTGATGTGAAAAGGCAAATCAGGCTGGCTGATATCAGGGCAGCCAGGAATGTTCACTGATCCTAAATCTCTCCCTTCTCTGCCTGCCTTTGTTCCTGAAATTGCACCTATCAAGTATTCATTCTTTGGGAGTAAGACTTTGCCTTTTCTAGGAATAGCCTTTGGAAATCTATTCATTACAGTGACTAAGAAGGGTTTTACATTGTTACTCACCTCTCTACCTCCCCCGCCCCAGAACACAGGAACTTGAAGGGGAGACAATTTGGAAAGATAGGG
Source organism: Eptesicus fuscus (assembly GCF_027574615.1). Taxonomy (NCBI): domain Eukaryota; kingdom Metazoa; phylum Chordata; class Mammalia; order Chiroptera; family Vespertilionidae; genus Eptesicus; species Eptesicus fuscus. Next base: position 51,102,399 of record NC_072476.1, read on the forward strand.
TTCCATTGATTCCGGTCAAGGGGAGGTACAGCCTAGTGTGAACTAGGATAGCCCTAATCTACACCACGTGGTAAATTCCATGAGAGCTCCCACCTCATTTTGAGCATCATTGTATTCCCATCCCCAAGCGCAATCTATGGCACAGAATGGGAAGTCAATACATTGCTAATGAATGAACATCTGAGAATATGGTGCTGAGGGAGTCATTGAGAAGTTCACTCACTTTATCAGCCCAGATCTGACTACACTGGTTATTTCTGTTTTATAAAGTCCGTGACCATATTTTTTTCTCTTCCATACTTATATTTTCCTTATGATATAGAGGGCATAACACTCAGATTCAGGTATGGCAATTCTTTTAATTTCTGCATTTCTCTTATAATGTAGGAACGTGCTGATTTTTTATTAGACAGATTCTATTGAGGTTATATGCAGGGTGGGGCAAAAGTAGGTTTATAGTTGTATGGTCACGAACTTTATAAAACTACACTGGAGAAAGTGAAGCCAGGTTTAGCCTTGGAACAATGGAGCAACTTTATAGCTGGAGTGAGTCAGACCAGAGAGGCTGTATGGGCCAGAGTGGTTGGAGCACAGGCCTTAAAGTCAGGCGGAACGTTCGGATCTCGGCACCATAATTACTTGCTTCATGATCTTAGGCCATCCAATCTAATTTTCCTGAACCTTGATCTCCTCAACTATAAAACTGGAAGCATAATATCCCCTGGGTTGTTCTGGAAAGTAAATGTGGTAATGAACACACGATCTTAGCACAATGTCTGGCCCAAAGGAAGGGCTGCTGTCCTTTTCTTCTTTTTATCATTAGTCATGTCATCATAATTATTATCACAATGAGACAGAACAGTAGAATGAAAGAGCTCTAGACTTACTAAAGTACCTTTGCTGTATTCCTGATCCTTTAAAACATTTTAAAACTATATTTCTAATCGTGGGCCACTCAGATCTCCCAGGTATTATCTTTTCTGTAAAATACACGTATGGAGAAATGAGGTTACTATAAAAGCACTTGTTAAATTGAAAAGCATACTAAGAATGCAAGATGATTATTTGCTCCTGCTTTATATGCTTTTCTGACTTATGCTTTATGCATCTCTTATTTGGCTTACTTGACCTTGGCTCTCAAACCAAAAGTGTTCATAAGAAACACCAGGGAGCTTTGAAAATGCAGTTTCTTGGGCCTTCGCCTCAGAGATTCTGCTTCAGTAGGTCTGGGTGGGTGAAGCTGCATTTTTAAACAAGCTTTTCTATGGATGCCAATGCAGGTGACCTGCGGACATCCTTTGAGAAGTACTGCTCTGTGATGTGTAACTAATGTGAAGACTGCCAGGACCACTCTGGAATTCTAGATCTGGCTTGGTCCTGAAGCAGTGGCTGGTGAAGGCTACTTTGAGTGCTGGGGCCCACTGTGCATCGTCATTTCTATTTGTAGCTGAGTGGAGTTGGCAGCAGGCACAGGCTGGCAGCAGCTTGCAGCACACTCCTTGTTAAAGCACACACACTGTTTCTGCAGCTGGCATTTATTCCCTGTACATCCCAATTATAATAGTATTACCGAGTTTTGTGACAGTCCACATTTCATCACCTTGGGGGCTGGGCAGGGCAGTTTGGCTGTGGCTTGGGGTGTCCTGCCCTCTCCTTTCCTTATAGTCATCATTGCTCAGCCATCTTACAGGTTTCACTTGACACTGAGTGTTTGTTGTTCCTAACTGGGGATGTGTGGAGGCCAGACCAGGTCAGAGATAATACACAAGCTGCAGGTTGTACAGAGTCTACCAGCTGTAAAACACTCACATCTGAACTTGTCAACTCTTAGAGTCACCACAATTTTGATGATCTCCATGTCTCTGCTCTCTTTTTTGCTGGGCTGCACAGAGCTGGCTTTATAATATGATAGAACTACAGGGGGCATTTTACCCTACCTGATGGTGGAGAGTTTTAACTTGTGTATAGCTTTTGCCTTTTAAGGAAAATAAAGGGTCCTAATAAAATAGATGTCATATTATTGTATGAAATATACAATTGATAAATGATACATACTCAAAATGCCTCTACTTAGTAACCTGATTTTAACAAAGTGTATAGCAAGCTGATATACAGGGAATCATATGTTGAAAGTGTCCATCATTTGGATAATTACTGGCAGTATGTTATATTTAAAAGTTATCAATAATCAAAATATTAAAATAAGCTTTCTTTTTTAAAAAATGTAAGCTATCTTGACATGTATGTGGAATCAAAAAATGTCACCCATACCATCTTCTCCTTTCTAATCAGTGTTACATTTAAAAATCACTTGGAATCATCTGGAAGAAGATGATTGTTAATGGTTAAATATGGAATAGCAGGCTGAATATAATTAACATAAATATGGAAAATGACTGGCAAGTGTAAATATGGACAGTAAGTGTAGCAGTAGCCATTTTAGCCATACAATGAATCTATACAGGGTGGGGCAAAAGTAGGTTTATAGTTGTGAGGATGTGAAACAGTTTATTCTTTTATTATTACTCATTAATTATTGTATTATTTTCCATACAACTATAAACCTACTTTTGCCCCATCCTGCATATAACTCTGCAATAGAATCCGTCTAATAAAAATTTAGCACGTTCCTACATTATAAGAAAAATGACATACCTGAATCTGAGTGTTATGCCCTCTATATCATAAGGAAAATATAAGTATGGAAGAGAAAAAATATGGTCGTGGACTTTATAAAACCGAAATCTAACCTTACATGTTGAAGTTCAAAGAATGAAGTTTAAAGTTATTTAGCTGTAGAAGAGACAGCTGGGATCAGATTTCAATTTAGTGATGGCCTTAAAAAACTGAATATAAAATTTAATAAGAAGGTGATTAATTTTTGCCTTCATTCAATTTTAGCAAAGGGAAATGTGCTTTAATACAAAGTCTGATAGATTTGCATTTGAAGTTGATGTTTCTAGAAGAACAATTCCTGAAGGATTGAATTATGATAGACAGCTTTAAAGTACCACACAATCTGTATTGTTTGTTGGGGAGGTTTTTGAGGAGCTGAGGTCAATGTTGGAAAGGTCACAGTGCTTTTAAGGTTCCTCAACCATAGTAGTCTATTATTAGGCCTGGTGGTAGCATGGTATCCAGGAGGGACAGACAATTGCTGTGAGAGAAGTTCTCAGAATTGCCTCCAAGTCAAAGGTTAAAAGAAATGGCAGGGTAGTTTTTAGTTTAATGTGGAGCAGATAAGCAGGAGCTGTAGGAAGGCTGGTGACAGGTACTGATTCGAGGTCAATTTCCTGTTGGAGAAGTGCCACGTAGACTGAGAAAGAGTGGCAAGGCTGAAAATATCAATGAGGGTGTCACAAATCAGGAACTTGATAAGACAATTCTCATCCTAATTTTTATCCATACTGATGAACAGTCATTTCTTTGAATACTGATTTCTTTATTCTTTTAAAACATCAATAAAGTTACCTTTTCCCCAGAGTTGTTTTTTTAAGTTGGGGTAAAATTAAAATTCTTTTAATTTCTGCATCTTTTAATTTCTGCATCCTTCCATAGCATAAAATTTAGTTTTAACCATTTTTAGTTATACAGGTCAGTGGCATTAGGTACATTCACAGTATTGTACAATCATCATCATTGTACATCTCTAGAACTTTTTCATCATCCTAAACTGAAATTCCATCCCCATCTATATCTATCTATCTATCTATCTATCTATCTATCTATCTATCTATCTATCATCTATCTATCGAAATAAATAAATATAAAAGGCTATTATGCAAAGTGTCCCCTCGGGAGTTTGACCGGGAGATCGAGAGTTCAATCACTTGCTATGAAATGTGCTGACCACCAGGGGGCAGCACAAAATGAAGGAAGACCCCAATTGGCCCTGATCGCTGGCCAGGCCTAGGGACCCTACCCATGCATGAATTTCATGCACCAGGCCTCTAGTTAAACAATAACTCCCTATCTCTCTTCCCCCAAAAGTTACTTTTATAATTAATCATATTAAGAAACTGTTGATTAGTGGGTGCATAGTAGTTTTGTCAAGAAGAGACATTTAATTATGGTTATCCTATCTTAGAGAAAAAATTGTGAAGCATTTATTCAGAGCTGAAGGATAAGGATATTAATGATCACAAGTTCTAGAACTGGAAGAAGAAAAATGTATTACAATCCTTAAAAAAATTAAAACAGGGAGCTTTTAAATCTAAGTGGGTAATTTTCTCCAACTTACACATATCTGAATATTCAGGCTTTGTTTAGAAATACTTTCTCATCTATAATTGTACTGTTACTAGGCTGTATCTATAATATAGTCCATGGTTGGGCTTACATTAGTAAGTCATTGACTCATAAGCAACAAAAAGATGATTAATTTTACATCACAGAAGCACATCTTCAGACTGCTATGCCTTCCAGGCTGTTATGTTTGGGTTTCTAATGACCATAGTTCAGAAATAGATTCAAAATAGTACTAACTTTGATGAAGTGTGTTTAACAATCTATATTCAACTTTAAATTATTTTACTTGTGGTAAAATTTTGTTTGTTTGTTTACTTTTATAGCAGTGCTAGCGTTATTCTTATCTATATTTATTGGCTGTAATATCAAAACAAAACTGGCAGTATTAACATATACAATTGTCTGTAGGATGTGCATACACAAAAACTGAAAAACTGAAAGGAATATTTAACAATCTAAGTAAAGTACTTTTTCAGGTAAGGACCATGTCAATTTTTATTCTTTTGAAAAATTATTTGTCTTTTCTCACAGAGTGTTAATATTCTCTCTTTCCTTATTGTTCTGTTTTATTTTTGTTGTTTTTTGTTTTTTTCCACCATGCCATGCCTATGTTGGGCCTATTTTTATTTACAGTTTTCACATTATAATCTTGGAAAACTCTCAGTTATTATCTCTTTTAAATGTAGTTTACCTTTGATTTACATGTGGTGGACCACCTCAGTCTATTTTGTCTTTTGGTGCTGCATTCTGAGTGGGTTTGTTAGTTTTACCCTCTATTTGATTGAATCTGTGTTAGTACAGAGATTTTATAAATTCAATAAATACTTTTGCCTTAAATGTCTAATTAGTTCTATAGCTTATCTGTTCTTGACTTGTTTATATCTATTTTTGTTTCATTCTTACTTTTTTTACTTTTTAAAGGTGAAACTATTTTTATAAGGAACTCAAAGACTTTTTATTATAGTCATTTTAAAATTTAAAAATAATTCCATTTTATTGGTAGTGAACAAGTCAACTATTGATTTTGTTGTTCTTTTTCTTAGTGCTAATCCCTAGGGCTTTGGAATAATCCTTCCTAAATTTATCATAAGTGAGTTGCCCTCCCTGCTCGACCCCAACACTGAGCTGGTGAACCGCACAGCCAGGACTGTGCCTAGGAAACGTCCTTTCATCTTCCAGCCTCTGATGGGTCACAGCTTTATTGCAGGATAGCCTCAGGCAGTGGGGAATTTTGTCGGCATCCTCTCACTGCCAGCAGCCGGGTTTAATGATGCCTCTCCTGGTTTCTCTCCTTGAATCTGCCTAGTGGTAGATTCATCCTCTATGTCTGAACCTATTTCTGGCCGATACATTTTTTTTTTTTTTGGAGTGTGATTGTGCCATACTAATTATTTATTTTTTTTTTTAAATTATTGCTCTCTTTGAAGTGGAGGAAACATATTCAAGGTTGAATTGACAGTCAACCTGCCTATGAGGCCAAGGACTACATGTGTAAAACATCAGTTAATGCTAAAATCTGTTTATGAACTTAATAAATCAACTAGTCTCTTTGAAGTAAACATTAAATAACTTTTTTATATATGCTCTAGCTTGGGAGATGGATCAGCTGACTTAACAAAGCGCCTCCAGTTAGTAAATGATTATTTCATTGAAAAAAGGGAAGAGAGACATGACTGATATGAGGCATTCTGGCCTCTAATAGCTAGATGATTCGTAATTATACATCTGGAGTCTTTATTTTGATATTTGTGTACATTTTATGTAAAAGCATTTTTTTTTTCTTGAGTGACTTGGATTATGATCTCAGATAGTCCCAGAAAACAGTATCAGTTGTTAAAAATGCTTGGTGATACACATCATGGTAAGAGGAAAAAATGGAAATAGCTACAATAACCTACAATATTAATACTGCAGAAAAAAATGAAACTAGTCAGTTTGAAATTTCACGTGGTCAGTGCCCTGAGTCAAAACTTTGCAAAGTTTTCTTGGGGTACATTCATTTCTCTAATGCATCATCCAGTGCTTACTGTCAATGATCAACAAGGTGCTTCTTGTAAGATTCAAATATGGTTGCATTTGTTTGAAATGCTGAGCATGTGTCATTTACAAAAGCTTGTACAGTAATTAAATTGGAATAAGAGTAATGAGGGATAAAGATCACACTCATGAGCTAAAGTTAACAGTGATGTTTTGTTGAGCTGCCAGGAAAATGAAAATAAAAATATTCCCACATAACATTTGAATAATATAGAAATCCTTAACAACAGTATAAGGTTGTTACCCCGCTTTTAAATTAACTGTTCAGTGGAAGTAGAAAAGGCTCCTGCCTTTAGTTTTTTTTGTTTTGCTTTATATGTTAGTCCTTTAAAGACTCAGTTCTCCTAAGACACAATTCACCCAAATCTTGCCCTAAGGACACTGTGTGTGGGGAGCAGAAAAGTGAAGTAGACCAGGCTTTGCCATCTATTCCCACAGGAAGAACATCTGTTCTGGGAACGGACAGAAAAATAGGGGTTACGTAAATGTGCCTCTTTCTATGCTTGAAGAAGAGGTGAGGGAACTAAAAAAGAAATATTTATGCACACTGCTGGCCGAGAACTGCAAAGGGCACTGTAAGCCTGATTTGACACACCATGTAACTCTTCCAGGCACAATGAACAATTTTCAAACCGGATTGAACGGAAAGATTCCCTGCCACTGTTCTGCCATTCAGCTGACCCTGAGTGTAACTGCATAAGATAGTTCAGCCCAGGTTCCATGCAATACTTTTTTCAGGAAAAAAATAGGACTGATAATTAGGAATTCACAAAATTTATGGACACTATTTATAAAAGGAATAATTGATTATTCATTTTAAGTGCAGGTATAAAAACTGCTGAATGCTTCTTTGGCAATCACTATGACCCAAATGGCACATATCATCCGAACCATATAATCTATATTTTGAGAATTCTAAGATGTTCAGAAAACCCAGTGGCCATGTATAAACATGAAGTCCCCATCTTTTCTAGTAATAGATAATTATAACTTTCTCATCTGATCTCTTTCATGTTTACACTGGAAATAGTCACTTGTGCTAATATTTTTTTGCACACTTACACAAGATTTTGTTTCATGTTATAGACTATAGCAAGCACAATGAGTGTAATGAAAGATAAATAAAAATAACAATCAATTTCATATTTGTCAGGGAAGATACTGAGTGTGCCATATTCATGTATGTTTCTAAGGAAATTTGAAAACTAGGCAAGCAAGGGTGGAGGATGGGACTTTGAATAGAGGTTGGCTCACTTTGTTCACCTACGGCACGGAAGCAATATGGATCCCTCTGATTAATAATAATATTAACTATAAATTTCAGTTCAAAAATTCTCTGCCCATTATACCTAGCTTCCTCTCTTTATTTTCTGTTCTTTATTCATAGGATATTGAAGTCTGACTCGGAACACGGAAATCTTAGTAACATTTCTGTACATGTCTTTGGTCCACTGAAGAGTATGAACAATAATTTTTTAACTCAGGGAGAAGTGTACAACTCAGTGAATATAGTGAATAATTATCATAATATAACACTATGTTTACAACAAAACATGTTTACAACAATACAATAAAATTTCCAGCTTACCAACAGACTCACTCAAATGTTAATAGATTTTAATTCTTAATCATTCTAATATAAATATTTTCATATAGATTATAAAAATACTGTGATAAGGATTTATAGTCTCCTGATCTAAGATTTATATCAAAACCATTAGAACCTATTTTCATATATTTTGTTTTCTTTAAAAATTTAATTAGAAATATCTAAGACATTCAGAAATGAATAAAAATCATTATGCTAAGGCACCTACTACACAATTTAAGAATATAATACATTATTTATACGAGTCCTAAAAAGCATCCCCTCTGATTCTACTGACCTCCACCTCTGTCCTTCCCTGATGATACCTGTCTCCTGAATTTAATAAAGTACCAGGGCACTTATTATAATTTTACATCATAAATATGCTTAAGTGTTATATATATGGTTCTAAATGGATGCATACTTCTACTTATTGCTTTCATCGCTTGATATAAATATTTGATATTTATCCATGTTGATAATAAATCCACTATATTCATTTTCTGTGCATTTGATAAATGCCCATCACTCATTTATCTCTTCTATAGGTGGACTTAACTGTATTATTTTTTTCAGTGTTACAACTGCTGCCATAAGCAGTCTTATATTAGTATCCTTGTATAACTCAGAAAAGTTTCTCTAGGATACATACCTAAAAGTAAAATTGCCAGGCCATAGAATTCTCTATGACTATAAGTTGTCAAATTCTATCTTCAACTTTATTATAAATTGCCAAATGATTTTCAGCTGTGAATAATAGTTTCTACTTTTTATATCCTTGTCAGCTCTTGATATTGTTAGATTACTTTTTTTCTTAACCTGATTAGTGTGAAATGTTATTTCATTGGTGTTTTAAGTGGTCCTTTCCATATTCTATGTTTTATGTATTGATTGATTATTTATATTTATATTTTTCCTTCTTTGAATTTTTTAGGTAATAATTTTTGCTTACTTTCGAGGTACTTATCTTTTCTTTAATTTGCAAATTTAAAAATATCTATGGATACTCATCACTTGTAGCTATATGTGTTGCCTATACCTTCTCCTGGTCCATGTCTCATTGTTTGATGCTCTTCATACTCTTTTCTTTCCCCAAAGAAAAGTAATCATTTTTAGTGGAAAACAAGTGTATAAGTATATATCCATATCTATGTATATGCATATATACTCACATACATGCATATACATTAATGCATATATACACACAAACACAAATACGCACCCCTTCCCCACATACACGCAGAAAATGACTTGGAATAATATATACCTAGATGATATATCTAGGTGCTGGAATTAAGAATTTTTTTCTTTTAAAATCTTACTGGGACCGCCATTTCTGGTCCAGCATGTAAAGAGCTTGGAAGTTGCCATTCCATCTTACCAACAGGTATCAAACTGAACAAACTGAAAAATCAACAATTCTTCTTAGAGCCATAACAGAAATGAGGTCACAGGACAAACTATTGCCTCTAAAATTATAGAGACAGACAAGGTGAATACAGAGAATCACAATGCATTAGAGCAAAAATACTTTTAGGAACCAGTGCCAGGATAGAAAAACCTAAACTAGCCCTAGCCAGTTTGGCTCAGTGGATGGAGCGTAGGCCTGCAGACTGAAGGGTCTCAGGTTCGATTCAGGTCAAGGGCATGTACCTTTGTTGCAGGCGGCAGCTGATCGATGTTTCTCTCTCATCCATGTTTCTGACTATCCCTCTCCCTTCCTCTCTGTAAAAAATCAATAAAATATATTTAAAAATTTTATCAAAAAGAAAAAGAAAAACCTAAACGGTAATTAATGAATTATTAAGGGTGCAGTGTGGGCAAGTCTAAAAGATAAAAACTCCAGGGGACCCAGTCATTGAGAGGCCCCCACACATTGTGAGTTTTACCTCCTGAAGCTCTACAGTGAATATGGGAAGAGGAATCCCCTTTTGCTTCTAGTAGAAAAAGGGAAAAAGAAACTATTCTGAAATATGCCAAAGTATTCTGACCTTCTTAACAAGGTCTGCCCTTAGGAGAAGCTATTTAACCAGATCTTAATTAACATGCTGGGGTTTTAATGGTTCTGGGGGGAAGGAAAACCCAACTGTAGCTGCCTCTAGCCATCCACGTGGAGGAAGAGAAATGCCAAACTCCAGCCCATGCTAGCCATTCTGTCCCACCTAAGAGGTGGAAAAACTGAGATGCATGTGTGAAGGTCCATTGTCCAGAGGCAAAGGCTTATTAAAAGGTGGACACATAATCATAGGGCTACAGAACACATCCCTTCCTCCCATACCTTACCACAGCGTAAGAGCCTATTTATAGCCGTTATCCCATACACCATGTCTGGCTATCATGAAAAAATTACAAGACATACTAAAAGGCAAAACACACTTTGAAGAGACAGAGCAAACATTAGAACCAGAGTCAGACATGGCCGAGATGTTGAAATGATCAGACCCAGAATTTAAAACAATTATGGTTTATATGCTAAGGGTTCTAATGGATAAAGTAGACAGCACACAAGAACAGATGGGCAATGTAAGCAAAGAGATGAAAATTCTACAAAGATCACAAAAGAAATGCTAGAGATCAAAAACACTGTAACAGAAACAAAGAATGCTTTTGTTGGACAGTACTGGGCACAGCTGTGGAAAGAATGACTGAGCTTGAGGATTACTCAATAGAAACCCCCAAACTGAAAAACAAGCAGAAAAAGGATTTAAAAAAATTAGAACAGAACATCCAAGAATTGTGTACAACTAAAAGAAAGGTATAACATACACATAATGGGAATACCAGAAAGAGAAGAGAGAGAAAGTAAGAGAAGAAATACTGGAAATAATAATGACTGAGAATTTCCCAAACTTCATGTCAGAATTAAGCCACAGATCCAGAAAGCTCAGAGAATACAAAGCAAGATAAATGCCAAAAATAACTATACCTAGGCATATTATTTTCAGTTTGTGAAAATAAAATGTAAAGAAAAAATCCTGAAAGAAGCCACAATGGGAAACATTTTTTATATTGAGGAGCAAGGATAAGAACTACTGTGACTTCTCCTCAGAAACCATGGCAAGTAGAGAGGAGTGATATATTTAAAACATTAATAGGAAAAAATTCCACCAACTTAAAATTGTGTACCCTGTGAAATTATCCTTCAAAAGTGAGGGAAAACTAAAAATTTTTCTCAGACAAAAATTGAGGGAATTTGTTGCCAGTATAAATGCTTTGCTGAAATGTTAAAAGTAGTTCTTTAGAGAGAAGGAAAATGACATAAGTAAAAATCTCAGATCTACATGAAGAAGGGAAGAGCACTGGGAAATGAATAAGTGAAAGGGAGTGGAAGAACCTGAAACAAATTAGATGGAATATACCTCTTGTGAAAATGCAATCACAAATCTCCCAGTGACTATAGTTGTGGGAAATCACAGAGCCTCCAGATATGTTTATTTCCTGTATCTGAGGTCATTGTCAGAACAAATAATTGAAAGTTATTTTGGATTTATGTAGTCTTCTTGGGTTGTACATTTCAAGTCAATTGCTGTAGAGGCAAGAAAATTAGGATAAAGAGAATGAAGATCTGTAGTGTGGGGATGTGGCTTTTCTAGCCAGTGTTGCTGTTGTCTCAGATGGAAGAACCTTCATTGCTTGTCAATATTTTCTGTACTAAAGCAGGCTTCCCTTTCCCAGGCATATAGGAAGACAAAATTGTCAGTATGGAGTTATAAAAAAAAGTGGGAGATCCATATTATTTTGAACTATTTTTTAAAATATTTTTATTGATTTCAGAGAGGAAGGGAGAAGGAGAGATAGAAATATCAATGATGAGAGAGGATCATTGATTGGCTGCTTCCTGCACGCCCCACACTGGGGATGGAGCCTGCAACCTAAGCATATGCCCTGACAGGGAGTCGAACCATGACCTCCTGGCTTATGGGTTGACACTCAACCACTAAGCCACGCTGGCCTGGATGAATTATTTTTTAAAACTTTATTGGCTACTAGAGGCCTGGTGCACGAAATTCGTGCACGGAGGGGGGTTGTCCCTCAGCTCAGCCTGTACCCTCTCCAATCTGGGACCCCTTGAGGGATGTCCGACTGCCCATTTAGGCCCGATCCCACCGGGCAGTCGGATATCCCTCTCACAATCCAGGACTGCTGGCTCCCAACTGCTTGCCTGCCTGCCTTCCTGATTGCCCCTAACCGCTTCTGCCTGCCAGCCTGATAACCCCCTAACCACTCTGCTGCCAGCCTGTTTGCCCCCAACTTCCCTCCTCTGCCAGCCTGGTTACCCCTAACTGCCCTCTCCTGCAGGGTTGATCACCTCCAACTGCCCTCCCTTGCAGGCCGGGTGCCTCCCAACTGCCCTCTCCTGCTGGCCATCTTGTGGTGGCCATCTTCTGTCCACATGGGGGCAGGATCTTTGACCACATGGGGGCAGCCATATTGTGTGTTGGAGTGATGGTCAATCTGAATATTACTCTTTTATTAGATAGAATAGAGGCCTGGTGCACGGGTGGGGCCAGGTGGTTTGCCCTGAAGGGCATCCCGGATCAGGTGGGGGTTCCCTTGGGGCGTGGGGCAGCCTGAGTGAGGGGCCTGTGGTGGTTTGCAATGCAAGCGGAGGCCCTGGCAACGCAAGCAGAGGCCCTGGTATCTGGAATTTATTTTCCTTCTATAATTGAAACTTTGTAGCCTGGAGCAGAGCCAAGCCTGGGGCTCCCTCTGAGGCCGGTAGCCATTTCTGTTGGGGTTATAATTGAAACTTTGTTGCCTTAAGTGGGTGGGCCTGGCCAGGGTGTGCGGAAAGCTTTGCTTCCCCTGTTGCCGGCGGCAACCCTGGCCTGCTCTCTCAAGCTCCATTCTGCCGCCATTTGTTTGAATTTGTTTACCTTCTATAATTGAAACTTTGTAGCTTGAGTGGAGGCTTAGGCCTGGCAAGGGCAGGCAGAAAGCTTGGCTTCCTCTGTTACCTAGGAAACCTTGCTCTCTGTGGCTGTAGCCATCTTGGTTTGGGTTAATTTGCATACTCGCTCTGATTGGATGGTGGGTGTGGCTTGTGGGTGTGTTGGAGTTATGGTCAATTTGCATATTTGTCTATTATTAGATAGGATAATTGACATGTAATCCTATATAATAAAAGGGTAATATGCAAATCAATCAAATGGCAGAACGACCAGAAAGCCTGCGGCCCCTCACCCTGACCGGCCCTGCCCCCAAGTAGATCCCCCCACCCCAATCGGGGGTGGGGCTGGCCAGCAAACTGCCCATGGCCCCTCACCCCGGCCAGCCCTGCCCATGGCCCTTCACCCCAGCCAGCCCGGCCCTGATGGGGGCACTGGGCCTCTAGTAACCTATAAGTATTTAGGGTGTACAATTTGAAAAGTCTTGTTATACATATATACCCATGCAACTATCATAATCATGAAAAAAGTAGGAATGGATGAGAACCTCTTCAATTTGGTAAAGAATATCTACAAAAATACCTATAGAATATCATACTTAAGGGAAAAACTTTAACATTCCAACTAAGATCAGCAAAAAGGTAAGGATGTCTTCTCTCTCCACTGCTTATTAACATTGTATTTGAGTCCTAGCAAGTGCAATAAGATGAGAAAAGTATTATTAATATTTTTCTGAGATAAACATGTTTTTTAGATTTAATTTTTAAACGAGTAAATTGTAATAAAGTATTTCCTTAAGTTAAACTATCCTTGAATACCTAAAGTAAATCTAGCTGTTATAATTTTTTCTTTTAAACTTTGGAGGACTCATTTTGCTATTTTGTTTAGGAACTTTATATCTATATCCATAAACAATTTATTTCACATTCTATTTGTAAATTTTGTTAGCAAGCTAATCAGCATAATCTTTTTTCAATAAAAAATACTTCTTCCCATAGAATACTTTTCAAAACTTCTTAAAGAGAAGGATGGAAGAAATGTGGTTCTGGACTTTGGGAACACATATTTTTAAATATATTTACAAGGATTTCATATATATTTTATTTTTTCTCAAATTCTAAAGCTATTTTCTTTCTTACATTTTATAGTTTTCTTTCCTTCCCAATCTCTCCTAGAACTTACTGTCTATAAAATTCATTTATTATTTATATACTAGAGGCCCAATGCATGAAATTCGTGCAAAGGGCTTGGCCCTTGCAGCCCCTTGCAGCCTCAGCTGGCCCTCACAGCCCTGGCTTCGTCTGTCCAGAAGGTCATCTGGAAGGTCATTCTGCTGTTAGGTCTAATTAGCATATTAGCTCTTTATTATATAGGATAATTTTCTGCCTATTTTCTATTGCTGTTTAGAACATCACTTATTTTGTGATTTTCATATTGTCCTCAAATATACTATAAATGCTTCTACTCACATTTTAGTAAAGAGCTTTTTTTTGTATTTTTAAGAAACTCAATAGATATTTTAATTTTGATTTGACTTTTATTAGTGAAAATATTAGCTTACTTTAAGTAATACTTAGGTGACAGGAGTATTTTGGGAAAGTTTTAAATATCTTTTGAGTGCATAATTCTTAATTTTTTTCCACTTTATCCTTTACTTTCTTCTATGATTGACTCTCTACCTCCCCAGCACCCTTTACTCTCTCCCAGTAGATTGTGGGTTGACACTTCTACATAGTCAGCTTTTCTAGGTCATTGACTGGGTCACTGAGGTAAGTGTCAGAGGAATGAAAGGTGTTTTTGGTTATAACATCTGATTATTCTAGTCCATGCTGTATTTACTTATTCCTAAAAGCATGATTGTCAACAAAATTTCAACGAATCCTGAACAGCTTCTGGAGGTATATTGAGTTCTTTCACTTTAAAGGCAACACAAATCTTCCCAGTGGGAAAATAAATGATCGAATCTCACCTCATTCCAAATGAATTAGAGTTGGCAGCCTTGTGTGTCTGGAGCGAACTTACAGGACTTGATGCTAAAATGTAGTCCCTTGTAGTAGTTATAATAAATTAAGGCTTCTGTCAGAGACCAAAGTCATTAAAGTTAAAGGAAAAAATATATTGCTTCCCTTTATATTTTGGGGCCTGATAGGAATTTTGGTGTTCAGCAGGTTGACAGCACAACATAGACAAAGTCAGTATTTCAGGACACTGTGCCAAAGTCCCTGTGTAGAGCCTGCGACTGTCTTGCATTAAGTGTAAGTTATAGCAGTGAAGGCCTAGAAAGTGAGAAATGGCCTATTTTTTTGAGGCCTGTAGGGCATATAAGTTCCACAGTTCTCTTTTTTGAATGACAACATGGTCCAGCTTTCCCGTGAGAAGCATGCTTGTGTGTTTCTCTTCCTGTGCTGTTTTCTGAATAGCATGAAGGTGTTGTTAATTTAAAAACCGTCACCCACAGAACATAAAAATGTATTTTCAAGTGAAAGCCAGTGATAAGCAGAAGACGACGCCATGGGTACTCTGAGACAGGTGATAATTTTCTATAGTTAATTACCTTTATTTTTCTACATGCAACATTATCAGAAACATTGAATAATAAGGTATGCTTGTAAAATGCAGCATTCTGTATTAATTTTACCAAATACCTACCTCTTATAAAACATTACAAAAATAAAAGGAGGACATGACCTGGTCATTATTACTGGTCTCATTCAGAGTTGGAATGCCTTTGCTGAGATAATTTTTTGTCATTTTCTCTGTTTTATCTTTGCTATTGTGACCAAGTGAAAAATGGGAAAAACCTAAGGATAAACTAGAAACTGTTTCAAGGTATCAATGTTCTGAAATGGAATCTGTCTTGCACCCCCCGCCCCCCAGCCCCCTTTCCTGATAAAGTTCGCAGTAACCCAGGACTCTCTGCTCAGAGCACTGGGGCAACAGGAAGCTGCCCAGACATCTTCCCGGTGCCTGCAGCAGTCCCTTTGTCGGCGGACTGAAAATACTTTCAAGGATGTGACCACTTGTCTGTCCAGTGATTGCTGTTAAAACTGTGACAAATTAAGTGGGCATCCCCTGGCTTTAAATGAAAAGCCTGATATATTAGCAGTGAAACAATCTAAAATATTTTTAAAAGAATCTGAGAATGGCTCAGATTACCTGAACTATAATGACCATAAAACCAATAGAAATGGAAAGCAGTGAGAGTTCCTACAGCTGCTGGTGCTGATTATTAAAGGGTATGAAAATAAAGATTAATTTATTGACTTCTGAAGATAACGCAAGTAGAGCTGATGCACAAAAACAAAACAAAAATAACACCAAAAAAACCACAAAACTATGTATCAATACGGAACTGCAAAGTGAAAACAAACACACACACACACACACAGAGATCTATTCCAAATGTGATTTAAATCTCATTATATTTTGAATATTCAGTGGGAATGTCCTATGGTTTCAGTTTCTCCTTGGGAGTAAAATGGGCCCTTAAAAGTGCATTCATCTATGCTGCTAGAGTATCATTTACTAACAAATGATTGCAGCTGTACCCAAGGGGCCTAAAGGTTTTAATGCTGCTTCCAGATGTGCTTAATTTATTTCCAGGGTATGATGTTTGCCATGGGAGCCTTGGGTGATTTTCTCACTTATCAGTGCCAATTTCTTGGAAGTAGGTAAAATGTTAGTCTTCTTCTAGATGGGAAAATGGAAGCAGAAGATATTACAATTTCAATAACACTGAATGAGAAGCCCTTAACAATCATGGGTAAAATGTGAAAGCTAGTGTGTACTTCATGAACTTACACCCCTGGACTTACGTTTTCTGCAAAAGTTTCCTAGGACTCTTCTTGCCGAATAATAATGTCTGTCAGGAATTTTAAAAATTTAGAAATTTGAAAACTGCCCTTTAAGTTTAACTTTCAAAATCTCCAGTGGTTGCTTTGCTATAAAATACTAGGAGGACAAAACAAATATAATGTTCAACTATTCAAAGGACTACTGAATTTTAGTTATTAACGTTTAAATATTGGATATGAATAATAACATAAGGTATTTATTACAGAGCGATTAAATTTTATTTTGGAGCACATTAAAATGAGCAGTTTAAATGTAAAATCCATAACATATCCAGAGCAATTGTAGATAGTTATCATTAAAGCTACTTCGGTGATGTACAAAATATGCAATTGGATTTTAAGAGGTTTTTTACAAATATAAAGCAAGTTGTTGAAGGTATTCAAATGTATTCAATTGAGTTGAAATACTAGCTAAAATATATAATCTAGTCTAACCTTAATGAGAAGCATAAAAATCAACTTCTGAGTGGTCACTTAGTGTTTGCACTAGAACTTAAATCTTAGTCTCATGTCATACACTTTTAGTACTTTTTCTAAAATAGCATGTTTATCTTTAAAACGGTGAGAACAGCTTTTTCAATACCTAAGTACTTTGTTTTGGAAGAGATTGTAACCATAATTCCTTCTTCTAGTACCAAAATCCTTTGGGAGTGTTATCTTCCCCAAAGGATCCAGAACTTAAACCAATGACTAAAACAAAAGTTGGAAATTGCGTATTGTCAAAATTACCCTTGAAAATATTTTACTACTCTTAAAAAACAAACATTTTCCTTCTTTTATAGTGGTCAGAAAATCCTTAAAATCACCCATACATTCTTTACATAGGTTTGCATTCAAGGTTTTTTGCTTCCAATGTCTGATTAATACAAATGACACAGTGTTCAAATGCTTCCTATTTTTTTTTTTTAAGTAAAATTCTCAGATGATACAACTAGAATATCTTAGAATATAAGACCATGAGGGCTAAGAATTTTATCAGTTTTGTTCACTGATATAATTCACTCACTTCCTAGAACCGTGGTCAGCAAACTGCGGCTCACGAGCCACATGCAGCTCTTTGGCCCCTTGAGTGTGGCTCTTCCACAAAATACCACGGCCTGGACAAGTCTATTTTGAAGAAGTGGCGTTAGAAGAAGTTTAAGTTTAAAAAATTTGGCTCTCAAAAGAAATTTCAATCATTGTATTGTTGATATTTGGCTCTGTTGACTAATGAGTTTGCCGACCACTGTCCTAGAATAATGCTGCTCAATAAACATGTGAACAGATAATATGTGAATTACAGATATTGAAAAAGTAAATGAATGAAATGTAAATAATATGTCTCCTCAACCTAGCTTACAGAGATTTTAGATTAACATCAAAATATCTAACTAGAGATTTGGTTGTACGGAGTTAGATTAAATAACCTTTTGAGGTTGACAGCTTTTCAGATGTTTCTTTTGGCTTGATAATAATCTTGTATATTTTGAATAAGGTGATAAAATTACAATAGTTTTCAGTTGCTATTTGTAGATGTCTTCATTTACATGCAAGTCACATTAACCAGCTATTTGACACCTCTTTGTTATGGTAGAAATCTGCTACTGCAAAGTTCCTACTAAAATAAAAGACGTGATGAGAAAAAGTTGTTGTGCATGAAACTCTTATATGAGCCAAATTATATCTTTACTAGAGGCCCGTGCACAAATTTGTGCACAGGTAGGGTCCCTCCTGGTCGATCGGGGCCATCTCACCCAGTTCTAATCCAGACTGGCTTGGGGGAGGGACCCCAGGAGGTTGGCTGGCATCAGGAGGTTGGCTGTGGGAGCACACTGACCACCAGGGGGCAGCTTCTGAATTGAGTGTCTGCCTCCTGGTGGTCGGTGCACATCATAGCTACCAGCCGGTTGTCTGGTTGTCCAGTCATTCGGTCGTAATGGTCGCTAGTTAGTATATTAGTAATTTAGATATTCTGGGGACAATTGCTCTGTAATTGGGTTTCTCCTGGAAAGGCTGTTTTTAAGATTCATGGTGTCATCAGATTTTGGAATGCCTTCCCTGTTCTCTGTTCTCTGAAATTTTTATAGTGTTTTTTTTTTTTCTTTCTCTTTCCCTCCCTCTCACCCAGCCCTTCTCCATTTTCCCTTTCCTCTTTTTCTCCCCCTCTCCCTTTTCCTTCTTTTCTCCCTTTCTCCTTTCAATTGTTTAAAGCGTGTTTATAGATTTACTAATCTTACTCTTAATATATGCAAGAAATTAGACTCTCTTTATTTCTTTATAACCACCCTGACTTCCATGATGAAGTACCAAGTTGTGAGGATTCCCAAGTTATGGGGGAAAATAAATGGACTTATTCTAGTTGGATAACTTCAATCCTTTTAATGAAATAATCCCATCAGACAGCCTCTTTGCTTAAATGCCTCATATCTTAGATAAAGTATTGGCCTTACAGATTCTTGCCTCCCCTCTCATCCTTGTCTCTCTAGCATGTTTATTCAAGGCAATGCTTATCCCCTGGCAATGGGGAAGGACTTGTAGCAGAGTACAGAGGGTTAAGTGTGTGGAAGTAAAATCCTGACGATGCTACTCTGTGTGTGCAATTCACATATCAGTGATTCGGTGTTGATATATCTGATTAAAGCAATGACTTCAAGGACCTAATAAAATAAAACTTCCAAGTTTTAGATCATTAAAGTTCCATTTGGTTTGAAAATAGTCTTATATTAATTGGATAACATAGTCAAGAGAGATCAGCTGGCTATTTAACTATGTTATAGTAGAAAGATAAGGGCCAAGATGGAAGTGGTAACTCTGAAAACAGAAAAGAGAGACAAGAGTTCAGGAAAGCCTTGCCCGGAGCAGAAGTAAAGTTGGTAGTTGGCCTCCCCTATCGAGCAATTCAAATCTTAGCTCTTCTCCCGCTTCTGGGGAAGAGAGGATCAATTTTTCAGCTTTTTTCCAAATAGCAGCAGAGCAGAAACTCTCACTGTTTAGTTAGTTATACATTTGATTCATTCCTATTGGTTTGGTGGAAGAATTCTGTGTTTTGTTTTTAAGCTGCTCCATTAAGGGATGCATGTAGAACTGTAGGAAGCAGAGACAGAGCTTACATGTTAGCAAATAACTGAAAAGCATGGAGATAATTATGTAAAAACAGAATCAAAACACAGGAAATGGTGGCTGACTACCAATAAATTGGATCTGACCCTGAATTTCTAGGGTCACAGGAAGTTGAAATTGAGGTTAATATTGGCCCCTTGTTTTACAGATTTTATGACTTAATTTTAACTATTAAACTGAGTTTAGTATCAGTGAGTTTACCAAATTATTTATTTTATACTTTTATTTTAATTTTAAAACCTTAATATTTCTCCATACACATATGTATGTCTGTCAGAGACAGCAGGAGCGCTGCTCAGCACTGCTGCTCTGAGTTGCTGAGTCCATATATTCCTCTAAATTCTTCCCGACTGTGCCAGGGTGGGTTCTTCTCAAACCCTGCCCACTGTGCTAACTGTTGGGAACTTAGTCCAAGTTCCTCCTTTATCCTCTGCTCACTAGTTACAGGTGTTGGGTCTGAGCCCCTCTGCCTGGGGCTGGACCTCCTTGAACGCTGGGTCTTAGACGGAGAAGCCATGAGAGGTTGTGGGTGTAGAAGAATGAATCTTTATTGCAGAGGCCAGTGGCCATATAGCCGTCAGACAAAACAGTTCTTTACAGCAAAGTCCATACAGGCAGGCAGCCGGACACTGGCTGGTTAACATGTACAGCTTTCGCACAAAGCAGCATTAGTGTCTGGACCCACAGCTATTATCTCTATTAGCAGCTGCACGCTGCCCCCTAGACTCACCACCTCACATCGTAGTTGTCCCTAAGTTCTCTGCCTCAGCAGCTTCTCCTGTCTCTTCTGCCCAGCACACTGGCTTGTTAACATGGTAGCTGTATCTGAGCTCTCTATGAGCTCTTGGCCTTACATCATAGCAGTATCAGCTCTCAGCTCCGTCTGAGCTCTCTAGCCTCTTGTGCTCACATGGGAGCTACATTCTCTGTGCCTGCCGCCTCTCTTCTCTGAGCTCTCTAGCCTCTGCTCCGCTGTCCTCTCTCAGCTTCGTCTCTGCAGCTTCATCCCTCACTAGGTCAGTAACCTGTATATTACTCCAGAGACAAAGAAGGCTGGTTGCCATCTGTGACATCAATCATATTTGGGTTACAGGAGGGCACAGTGTACCGTGTGTCCTTGCACCTGCTCATGGTATCTTGGCCTTGGGCACCCCGATTAGGCTCATGCTTACAGTGGCCTTGGCCATTCTAGTATAATTGACAACAAAGCCTCTGTGCTCCCATTGGCCTTGACTATCCGGGGACCCTGGCACGGTTCCCACAATGTCTTAAATCATGGAATTTTGAGAGGTTAAAAATTCTGCCGGATCTTTGAAATGCGCAGAAGGACTTTCCCTTGAGGCTGATGAAACTTAAGTTACTTCAAAGGCGACAGGAGAGGCCCCGGCAATGTGTCCATGGTAACACCGTTGGATAGTTTGCTAACGTAAGGTCTGATGCCTCTGCCCGTTCACTTTTCATTCACAACTTCCTTTTGTCAGGGGGCCCTGGAATGGTGGGGCATGTCACAGATTAGGCCAGTGACGGGCAACCTTTTGAGCTTGGTGTGTCAAACTTCGCCAAAAAACCGAGCATAACTCGGGTAGTGTGTCACTTTGAGGAAAAAAACATTATTTCGTGATATTTGTAATTTAAATAACATAAATGTATAATTGTTATATATAATTGTATTGAATAAACCAAAAACTAAGTATTTAGTGCTGACACGCGTGTCATAGGTTCGCCATCACTGGGTTAGGCCAAGGGAAGGCTGAGTTGTGGATACAGTAAACCTGGGTTCAGTGGTATATATTTACATGGTTTTGATCTCCTCTCTGTGGGTTATGTTACTGGCTGTCCAGGTAGAGTTGGGATACTCTAAATGCCATTGGGCTGATTTTCCTAGATGTGTAGGGTCTTCCCATGATTGAATGTCTTACAGTGATCAGCATCAGAAATATATGGGTGGAGGATGAGAAAGAAGGTCTGCAGTACATAATTCCAGAAGGTGGTTTATAGAAAATATTTCCAGCCATCAAATGTTTAAATTTGTAAGTGGAGGATTCAGTTAACATTAACAAAGTCAAAATGAAAGTTCTAATCTATCATAAATATACTCAGTAATGCATTTTATAAAATTCAAATGTACCCTACATTATTTTCATTTTTGATGGGAGTTTTACAAAATGGAATATATCAGAACTTACTGTGTTATAGGAAATGCACTTTTAGTGGTTCTACAAATGGTAATTGTGTTGATGTTTCCTGTTTTATTTTTTTATGCATCTCACTAGCACTAATTAAAATCAAATTCAATCAACTGTGTTAAAATTGAGCTTTCTTTTTATTCTTTTTAATGGAAAAGATTACAAAATTATCATGTTAAGAGGTGATCTAATAATTTGTATCCAAAAATGGAAGAAAAATAGAGGGGTATGTCAGGAAGTTTATTATATAAAAGTCTAATATATTATTTTTCTGCATGTTGTAATGTTTAAACTTTTTTTCCAGATTATTTAGAATTGATTTTGCTGTGGTTTCCTTTCTCACTCTAAACAAATATTCATGTTCATACCTAAGTTTGTATTCATAATGTTGTAACCTTTTACTGAAAGAGAACTATCCAAATTATATGTGGCTCAAGCTCCATAAAATCTAAGTCCGTCCTTGTAACTGAATCTAGACCAGCTGTAGATGTCTAAGGCAAAGAGTGGGCCTGTACGAGGGCAGGAGTGGAGGCAAAGGTTGGTGGGTGCATGAGGGGAAGAAGCCACATCTTCATCAGTTCAGTTAGCTGTCCTTAGTCACTCTTTCTCAGGAGAAACAATGGAAAAATGAGGTGCACACATTTTTCAGATGAGAGTTGGTACTTCCAAATTCATCTGGAAGCTAATAATTAATGAGAAGGCAGGGTAGCCCATGGAGACCAAGTGCACCTTTTTCTTTAAAATGTGGCTGTCTAAAATATGCCTCCATTTACCAGGAAATGCTTTAATATTTGGAGTCTTCGCATTAACTTTCCAGATTCTTCATTGGATCAGGTCTTTGTTTCTTCTTACCTACTGGCTTTGTATGTCTTGACTGTATTATAGCTTAAAACACCCTGACACTGAGGAGCCCTAACCATGCTGCTTTACCCAGGGATGCAGCCACGGGTTCATTGCACACTCCAGCCCCACAGTTAGCCCTGACTCTGTGGCAGTAATCCCCCATACTTGTTGAGGTCAGCACTTTGCTCTATAGGAGTTGTCCCCTGGAGGGTGAAAACTCTTTCAAGGTCTGACAGAAAACCAGTGCAAATGTTTCATCTGCTTTTTGTTTGTGGGTTCTAAGCACATGGTTTCCAAATGTCACATTTGGAATGTGGAAGTCAGTAATTCACAAGCATTTTGATCAAATCATTGATTTTATCCATTGTCTTCTGTGAATTAAGAATACATGATGTCTGTCTCTTTTCAAGCATCCCTCTTCCTTCCTCTTAATCTTATTCAGCTGACATGTTCTTTCAAAGGTTAGGAGAATTAGAGATATATATGTTTTGAGAAGAAAGGTGAACTCATTAGCTTAATTTATAAATATTTAAATAACATCACTGAAGCCTGGGATGCCATCTTTATTCAGCTATCTCTTTTGTTTTTCTGCCACAACTTAGCACTTATAGTGAATGGGAATACATATTAATAAGCGGCAGGAAGATTTAGGTTAATGATTATAATTATTCCTACATAGTGTAGCTGACAGTGTGTGCAAAGATATTCACTCTTCAAAAACCCCCAAGGCAGTACAGATAATTCTGACACCGGGTACATTATTTGAGAAGAAGGTTAACAATGCTATGTGATACTTGGCTTTTTTTTTTTTTTTTTCAAGTGAACATTTTAATTATCTGGGGTAATGTCCAAGGCTGGAATTCAGTAAGTGGGCACTGGGCCAATAACTTTTCAGGAGATCCCTGAGAGAGAATTAGAATTTTAACCATTAAAAATTATGGGCTTGCAAATGGCACACTATCTAGAAATAAACAAGCATGGTCAAGAATTAAGAAAAGGTCAACGTTTTCACTCAAATTTTCACAGTGGGTTCCAAGTTTGAAGTAAATGTTTATTTTTTTATTAACTATGGTAAAAGTATGAAATTGTGAAGTTCTGCTTGCTTTATTCTTTATCCTCCTAAGTCCACCAAACCAAACACTCTAATGTTTAATGGCCTTGTGCTCTGTTTTCCATTCCTCTATTCTAGGTAGCTCTCCAAACCTTCCTTTATAACTGAAGAATTAATGACAAGTGACTGATTAATAGTTCAGAGCTACCGTCCCCCCTTTTCCTCCCAGGGTCAATTGCCTTTTCAGCAGTGTTGAAACCTTAAACCAGGTATCTCCAATAAAACACCGGGTAGGGCCTGTCAAGTAACATTAATGAGTGAAGCTGGCCTAGTAAGGGGTGGCAGTAAAACTGCAAGGGAGGGTTCTGGAAGGGGGACTGTCACTGCATGTTTCTTTCCAGCAGATTATTCCACGTAGACATTCTGGTCCAGATTTGCTAAAAACATACTTTTTCAAAAGGAGCTGGAAGTCTGGCTTGGTCTGGATTCTTCCCACGTTTGAATGTTGTCCGTGGTACTTAAAGCACTGCATGGGTAAGCACAACATGTCCAAGGCTAAAAACTGGCCTGAAGGGCAGTTGTAATTTGTTTTAAATGGAAGGAACAAAGGTGCAATGAATATAATTCACACATTCCTTTTGTTCCCGAGTTCAAGAAACCGGAGGACACACACTCCTCTAATGTACTTGCCACCCGCTGCCTTTCTTCATGGGGTTCAGTCATTCTGGGTGCCCATGCTGCCCTTTCCTACTCACGTTTGATGACCTTGGCTGTCATCCTTTCTGTAAAACTCTCTATGCCCCTTCTCTCCCTCCAAACCATTTCTCTATCATCTCCCTTCCCTGTGGAATGAATCCATTTTCTCATTAGGTTGCTAGAGCATCTGGCACATACTGTAATTAGCACTTAACATAGTGTGTACTAAGTATTTGTGGGTGTGTTAACTTCCCCAGTTACAATGTGAGGTCCATATGGGTAGAGCCCTCTTTTTATTTCTTTATCAGCATCACATAATAGCCAATAAATGTTTTCTAAGTAAATGAATAGATCAGTGAATGAATATTACTAAGCTGCTTGAAGGCTTAAGTATCTTCCTAAACCTCTCTGCCCTCTAGCAGGGATGTGGATACAGAGGATATTCAGTACATAGTTATTAAATGAAAAGTGAATGTAAACCAATGAGGAGGGTTATTCTTTGAAGAGTTGAGGATTAACATATAGCTAATTCTCAGTGTGTGTACCTCTTAAATAATTTCCTAGAAATGGGTTCTTAAATTTTCTCTGATCCAAAAATTCAATTTAAAATTAATATAAAAGAGATGTGTTTATTGCTTTTCATAATGACCTTTTAACATTTTCCCTTAGTGATTCTTCTAATTGAGGCAACTATGTGCAGGCTTCACGGTCACAAATGAGCAGATATTATTAAGGCAATACCTTATATAAGGTCTAGTGCTTATAAAATAAGTTCTTTCAGAAGCCAGTATGGATGAATTTGAATTAGAAATCTTTCTGGCAGTATTACATCCAACTAGTATTTATTACAGATGCATGCACAGTTATTTAAAATATCTTTGTTTATATAAAACATGCTTAATCTGTTCATCACATTAGTGAAAACCTGCTTGAGTCCATCTGAGCTGCGTCTTCTAGAAAACTGCCTTATTAGAGGCTGATTTTAATTATGAAATATTTATTAATTTGAAATTATGTTAATGACTAAGTTAACACTCTGGTGTAAGAGCATCACTCAAGAACGCTGTCCTACATGTTGACCAAGGAAGAACAATACAGAGAAAGAAAGGACACTTCCTCTGCAATAGCCACCTGCCATGCTTCTGGTCAGTCTTTCTTTTTGCAGGGATGGAATCAGTAGAAGGCCAGCTAAGTATTGGGCAGCTGAATAGCTGGGACAAAATCAAATGATGCAGACCAGTTGTTTAGTCATTTATACATTTTGATAACAATGAGCTAAATGGTTGTGTAAGGATCAATCAATGAATTCAAGATCTAAGTTTGCAGACAGCTGTGGCACTGTAGCGGCTCTTTTAAAAAGAAAAAAAAAAGTTGTTAGTTTGTGTTAGTATGCTGCAGGCGTAGCATATCTCGATACTACCATTCAGGAGTTATGCCATTTTACATGATACTGGACACTTCATCAATGAGCGGTTATGAATCATGAACATTTTTTTCCCATTTGGGGCAAAGCATACAATGCAACCAAATTCAAATGAGCAGATTTTCAAAGTGTATTTGAATCTCTTCCTAGGGTTAAGATAGAACTGCCACTGGTCTCTCCATTTACTTTGGTAAGCCCTTGTATATTAAGTAGTGGAAAAAAAAGAGACAACAAATGTTATGCAGTAGAAAGATAAAAGCCCAATCTATGTAAAGCAATTCAGAAGAAATGGAAACAGAGCATGTGGATTTTGCATGCTGAGCCTCATAAAATGCAAGCGTGAATTTCCTCTCACAGTGAGTGTGGTCCAACATTAAACGAAGTATGGGGCATGATTATGAGAGATAAGATCAGTAGTTGGAGAACATGCTGCAAGCTGTTTTACCCACATTGAATATAATTTCACTCCTCTGATCTATTAGGCCCTCTTGTTGCACATCTTTGTAGATTTTTGCCAGTTCTCAGGAATGCATTAAAAAATCCTACAGGCTATAACTAAAATTACTGAATATTTTTTAACGTCTCACATGTTGACAGTCCTGATTTTTGCTATATTTGAAATAACTGTCGATAGTGCCATTTAAGTCCCTACTCTTTAGACTTGTGAATGCTAATGGCTGGGGCTGTCGAACTTCAGCTTTTCCTGTAATCGTTATTCCTGGTTTCCTGTGGTGGATATGTATCGAACATAAGAAATTAGCTGCAGAGAGAATTAGAGGGTGTAAGTCTGAGTCATGTAAATGCCAAAAGCTTTTTGTGACATTTTTCAGACTTTAAAAATGGAAATATGTTATTT
Organism: Eptesicus fuscus; assembly: GCF_027574615.1. Lineage (NCBI taxonomy): Eukaryota > Metazoa > Chordata > Mammalia > Chiroptera > Vespertilionidae > Eptesicus > Eptesicus fuscus. Next base: position 51,129,169 of record NC_072476.1, read on the forward strand.
GCACAGTAGCTCCTGATGGGATATGACATACTGCAGTGATGTGGTGATTTTAAGATTGGGCTGCAGGCCATTAGGAACCCTCCGTGTGAGAGCCTGGGGCCTGAGCTGAGGAATGGGAGTGAGCTACTTGGAAGAAGCATGGCATTTGCTGACGAGCCAAAGAATCCTTGTTAGATCAAGAACGTTAATGAGAATTAAGAACTTGCTTGAACCTGTAAGTAAGGTTTAGGAATATAATTTTCAAGCTTGATGTAACTTTTGTCTTTATTCCAGATAGCCTTACATCATCATCATTATATTAGCACATGAAAAAAAAATCATAGGGCTAAGTACATACCTTAACTCTTATATTTCAATTAAGGCTGAGCCCTTTGATTCAGTTGAAATAAGAAATGTTTCCTAGTAGATTCTGAACCTTTGCTGGGTCGTGAGAGGCATGGAGGATGGGTGTGAGGATGCATAGCAGGACTTTCTCTGGAGGAAAATGGAAAACTCCCATCTGGACACTGCCAGTCACCTTCTGTTCCAGCCCCTTTAACTCCTTTCAGCTTTGGAGAAAGCCCCTTAGGGAGGCAGAAACTGTCTCTGGTTTCACCTTGGATTATCGGGGTAGATCTCCTCAGAGGTTTGTTTCTACTTTGGTCAAGAGTCCACAATTCTTATAAACATGGGAGCATGGGACGTATCTTTTTTTTTTGGGGGGGGGGAGGGGGAAAGTGGGGGCGGTATAAAATAACTCAATGATCTCATGCTAATTTTGATATCTTTCTGCAGGTATAATGGACAATCATGAGAAACAAGCTTGTCTCTGCTCTGTAGTGTGGAAATGTCAGTGTTCAGTTTTTGAAAGATATGGAATCTGGGAAAATAGATGGATGGTATTTGGAAGAAGGTGAGGCAGATGACCAAGAGGACTCCTGAAGGAATTTCTTAAGTGTGGTCTCAAAGTAGATGATTAGTGAAAAAGACAAAACAAAGCAGGGGAATGGTGTTTCAAGACTTTTTCCTTTCAAGATGCCTTCTGGGAAGCCCCTGCCCAGGCTTCTTGCACCTGATAAATATACTTCTCCTTTCCCCCTTAAATGCTCAGTAATGCTTACCAATGCCATTCAACCTGTTCTCTCAAAGCAAAGACCCAATTGCCATCTTTGACAGTTTCCTCTACATCTTCTCCCTCTCATTTACCATCAAGAGATGGTGGTCCTATTGCAAATCTCATTTCTCACTCCCTACTTGCTCACTCCCTACTGCTATTCCTTGGTCCTGACACTAATTTTATCTCAACTGGATAGGGCAGTTTTAATTGGTCTCTCAGCCTCCCGTCTCACCCACTTCTCCATCTCCATTGTTTACATAAATATTTCTCATTGTTTTTCTTTCTTTCTTTCCCCTACTGGGCAAAAGCACAATTATATTTAATGCAGAGCACAGTAATAACTACATTTTGTGATTGTGAAATATGTTAATGTATGCTTTTCCTTCTCTACACTTGCCCTGGCACCTTGCAAGTGTGTATGAGTCTTTAAACAGTAGTTCACTGCCTCCTGGGAACCATGAAAACGTGCAATCCTGTCCTTTTCCTCCCCTGCTCAGGTGAGGAGCTCTCCATCTTTCTGTTGTTCATGGGAAAAAGTCTACATCAACAGTCAAAGCTATTCACAATTCAGTCCTTCCTTACCTCTTGGGTGTACTTGTCATTTCTTCTGTGTACAACCGTCCACAAGCTAAGCTGATGGTGTTATGACGCCATGAATTGTCATCCATTTTCCTAACACCACATTTTTTTTCATGTTCCGTTCCCTCTGCCTGAAATGCCTTTCCCCATCTGACAAATATCCGGTCATTCTTCAGACTCCTCCTAAATGTCATCTCTTCTATACTTTCCTGACACTCTCAGGCTGGTGTGAGATTCCCTCCCTACAGGCCTTTATACTTTGATATTTACCTCTTTCTATGCCTGGCTTGCCTGTGGCATTCCAAGCCCCTTCATGACTGCAACTTTGTTTTAGTCATCTTTGGGTTTCTAGCTTTTAGCGCTGTATCCACAAAACAAAACATGCTGCTGAAATAAGTGGAAGAATTGAAGATGGAGCTCCTGAATACTTTCTCTTGGCATCAGTTTTTCCAAAGCAGTGGAAATCTAACATTCCGAATATCCTATACATTGCCTGTACAGAACATGATCCAGGGAGCAGTAAATTCATAGGCTGAGCACCAACATTTTTCATTGAACAGAAATGCTGCTCACTTGGAGGTTTACCTATCATTGCTAACAAGTGCCACCTTCTTGAATTCTGTTAGAGAATTTCACTACAGGTTTAATTATTGCTCACCGCTCACCTTGGTATCAGGCTGTTTTCCTTTATTAACTAATCATCTACTGGCCCAGTGGGGTTCCCATAGCCTCTAGGCTTCTCAAGATATGTCAAATCAGATTCTCTGTCCTTATTTTACACAGATTAAAATTTGTGTGTGTGTGTGTGTGTGTGTGTGTGTTTTTTCCTAAACTCAGTAAAGAAACAATCTCCCACTGCTTAATATATGCAAACTATACCAAAGCATGCAGGAGCTATGTTAATTAGCTTTGGAAAAGACAGTTAGCTTCACCAGAGTAGTAAATAGATATATTTGATGACATTGTATCTACCTTACAACAAAAAGGGTTAGAATGTTGTTCCAATGATTTCTAAATACCAGTTGTGGAATAGAGACCACGGACCAGCCTTTGTATACACTATCATAATGACGTCATAGTTCAGGATTTGTTTTTACTTCAGCAGCTCTCAAAACGGATGGTTCTATGAATTGAGTTAGCATTGAAGTAACAGTTATTTGTAAACTGTTTTTTATTGATTCAAAATCGATATGTTGAGAATTACTTTTAAAAAGCCTAGAAGGCTTTCATGTTGAAATATTCTGAAAATTAAAGGTGAGGTATTTTGAAATATCATGAAGTGCCACATGGCATAAAATATGTCAAAAATTTTTGCTTTTCAACCAGTCTGAAAATTAGAGTTCAGTGTTTTATGATCTTTTGGAGTATACTTGAGTCCTTCTAAGTTTATATTCTATGAAGCCTAGTGGTTCTGTGTCATAGAAAATAAAGCTTGCAAGCATTTATTTTTGGTCTTGGGCATAATAAGTTTTATATGCAGGCCCAATATGTGGTTAATAAACTGATAGGACTTTTCTGTTAAATATATATGATTAGTAAAATTCCCTACATGAATTAGATTGAGAAACCTAGAAGTTACAGACCTTACTCACAGAAATGAAATAAGTTGGGACATATATAAGAGTATAATTTGTGATTTCTCTTCATTCCCAGATCTCATTGAATTTAACAATAATTAAAAATGCAGACTACAAGTAGTAGATAATCAGAAAGTATTTGCTTTCCCCCCATAGTTGTAACATTTATCTTTCTGACAGTTTTTGTATTATTATTTTTAAAAAATATTTTTTATTGATTTTAGAGGGAGAAGGGAGAGGGCTAGAGAGAGACAAATATTGATGAGAGGGAAACATCAATTGGCTGCCTCCTGCATGCCCCCTACTGGAGATTGAGCCTGCAAATGGTCATGTGCCCTGACCAGGAATAGAGCCATGGCCTCCTGGTTCATAGGTCAACATTCAACCACTGAGCCAAACAGTACAGGCTGTATTATTGTTTTTACTTTGAAAAAACATGATAGCCCTGGCCAGTGTTGTTAAGTGGTTAGAGCTTTGACCTATGCACCCAAGGGGTGCAGTTCAATTTCCAGTCAAGGGCACTACCTGCCACAGGTCTGGGGCACATGTAGGAGGCAACCAGTTAATCTCTCTCTCTCACACTGATGTTTCTCCCTCACTCCTTCTACTCTCTCAGAAAAGCAATGGGAAAAATATCTTCAAATGAGGATTAAAAACAAACAGACAGAAAAACATGATAGTCATTTTTGACAGAATATCAGTTTTATAGCAAACTTATAAAGAAGGGCCAGCCAAGCTGACAATATACTTGAGTTATAAATTCTCTCCAATTTTATGGGGATGCCATTTGGCTTAATTTTTTCCCTTGAATTAATCTGGACATAAATATGAGAGAAGACTTGAAGGCTGTGCTTTCTTCTTCATTTTGTTGTTTATTTAAGAATTTGTAGTCTGGAACTGATAAAGAACTTTTCCGTTATCTCATTAATGTGTGAATTCTAAATTCCCTTTTAGTTCTTTCTATGTATGTATTGTTATTTTTGTTGCTTGTTAGTTTATTTGTGTGTATATATATATATGTGTGTGTTTTAATATCTTTTTAAAAGACTAGATAATCCAGACTATTCCTGATAACCAATCTTTAGAGTTCCAAAATCAATACAAAAATTAATTAGCATGTGGGAAAGCAGAATAATATGACCTGATATTAAGAAATAAAATAGTGAATAGAAAAATACTCCAGGATGATATAAATAATAGAATTAACAGACAATTATTCAGAGTAACTAGTATAAGATATTTAAAAACTTGAAAGAAAAATATGGACTTAATGAATAAATAAATAGATGACAAATATCAGAGAGAGAGAATACTACTTTTAAAAAGAACCAAACTGAAATCTAGAATGAAAAATCACAATATCTGAAATGAAAATTTCATTCTGATGAGTTTGAGAGTAGGTTAGAGGTAGCAGAAGAAAGGGTCGGAAAACTTCAATACAGTTTAATTGAAATCATTCAATCTGAATAATATGGAGAAAGAGATAGAAGAAAAATGAACAGCTCTTCAGTGACCTGTGGAAAAAAATATCAAGCATTGAAACATCTGCAGTTAGAGTCCCCAAAAGGGAAAAGAGATATAAAAAAAGACTTGAAATAAATATTTGAAGATATATTGGTTGGTGTTGTACTAATATGATGGAAAAATGTCAAGTTACAGAGCCAAGAAGTTCATTAAATTCAGAATGAATACAATGAAAACTATGCCTATATACACCATAATAAAATCGGTATAAACCAAAGATAAGACAAAGAAATGAAAACTGGCAAAGAAAATCAATACATGACACATAGAGGATCACAAATATGAGTAAGTAATTTCTCACTAGAAAATACAGGTGCCAAAAGACATGCTAAATATGTGAGAAAATATAAGTAATTAGCTCCTTTTTTCTTCTACAAATTTATTTTTGAAACAAGTGAAGCATTAAGGCAAAATGATATAATTATAAAGTGCTTTATAACCAATGTAAAATGAAAATGTTTGAAAAATTAAAAAAAAAGATGGAGGTTGTAAGAATACTGTTGTAAGAGTCTTACATATATGACATATAGTATGTAAATTATGAAATGATAAATATTAATTATAAATAGACTCTAATGATAGTTATATGGGGATTGTATTTATTATAGCAACCACAAAAATAATAAAAAGACATACAGCTAAAAAGCATGAGAAACCAATACATGAAACACTAGAAATATTTAGTTAAACCAAAAGTACGCATCAACAGTGGAACAGGGAAACAAAAAACAAATGATACAAAATAGAATGCATAGTCCAAAATAGTAGACTTTAACCCAACCATACCATTACATTAAAAGTAATAGGACTTGGGGCCGAAACCGGTTTGGCTCAGTGGATAGAGCGTCGGCCTGCAGACTCAAGGGTCTCAGGTTCGATTCCGGTCAAGGGCATGTACCCTGGTTGCGGGCACATCCCCAGTAGGGGGTGTGCAAGAGGCAGCTGGTCGATGTTTCTAACTCTCTATCCCTCTCTCCTCCTCTCTGTAAAAAATCAATAAAATATGTTTAAAAAAAAAAAAAAGTAATAGGACTTGGGATATATTCCTAGAAGTGGGATCACTGGCTCAAATGTAATACCTTAATTAATAAAGAAAAAAAAAAAAGATTGTACCTCAGTCTTTCCAATTTCTATTATTATTATTAAGGGCTGTCAAAGCTTCAAGAAAGTCAAAGAACAATAGTCACACACCTAGAATTTACCAAAAATCATCCCAAATCAAACAAACAGCAAATTTATTGCAGTTTCTATTGTGATTGTGGAAATATTTTTATTAAATATTAAGAAAAAAATATTATACAAAACTGTGTAGTGATTATGATTTCAATGATCTGTTTAAGTACATTTTGTTACCTTTCTAGTTATGTTTTTAAACAAAGAGCAGTTGCTTTTGGGATATGGAATTCTATTTTTTCTTTTTAAACATATACTTTACTAGAGGCCCGGTGCACAAAATTCATGCATGGGGTGTGTGTGTGTGTGTGTGTGTGTCCCTCAGCCCAGCCTTCACCCTCTCCAATCTGGACCCCTCGAGGGGTTGGACATCCCTCTCACAATCCAGGACTGCTGTCTCCCAACTGCTTGCCTGCCTGCCTGCCTGATTGCCCCTAACCACTTCTGTCTGCCAGCCTGATCACCCCTTAACCACTCCCTGGCCAGCCTGATCGACACCTAACTGCTCCCCTGCTGGCCCAATTGCCCCTACCTGCCCTCCCCTGCTGGCCCAGTCACCCCTAACTTCCCTCCCTTGCCAGCTTTGTTGCCCCCAACTGCCCTCCCCTGCAGACCTGGTCCCCCCCAACTGCCCTCCCCTGTAGGCCTGGAACCCCCCAACTGCCCTCCCCTGCCGGCCATCTTGTGGTGGCCATTTTGTGTCCACATGGGGGTGGCCATCTTTGACAATATGGGGGCAGCCATTTTGTGCATTGGGGTGATGGTCAATTTGCATATTACCTCTTTATTATATAGGATGTGATTATATATTTTCTTAGTTATCTGAAAAAGTTCACTGATGAACATATTTGAATAGCTTCATATATCATTTCATATTTTTTACTTTTATTAAATCAATTAAATATATATTTAATGTGATTTTAACTTTATAACTTAAAATATTTTTTATTAAAAAATTAGAAACCCTTTCTGAGCAAAAAAAAAAAAAAAAAAAGTAACTGGACTACATACTCAAATTAAAAGATAAATATTGCAAAGACCTAAAAAAAAAAAAAAGGTAAATATTGTATAACTGGTGTTAAAAACCAAATTCCAACTATATGTTCTTTACATAATAGTGAAAGAAATTTTAGACACAGGACAGGCAGTTTCAGGGAATAAGGTTGGTCCTTGGGAGAGGAATGCATATGTGAAGGGAAGGAGATAGCTCCAAGATGCCAGAATGTCTATCTGACTTTTGCAGAGGATAGAGAAATGTTACAAGAGGAAGGCATGCATTCACAGAGGATAGAGAAATGTTACAAGAGGAAGGCATGCATTCACAGAGGATAGATAAATGTTACAAGAGGAAAGCATGCATTCACAGAGGATGGAGAAATGTTGAAAGATATGGGGAGAGAGGAGGGGAGCACCACGTGGACTTTGGACTTTGAAACTGATACCCTGCAAAAGAGTGACCAATTAGGAAAGCACAGGGTCATAAAATGGGGAAGGGGTCCAATTAGAAGGCAGCAAGACAGACAAAGAACTTCCAGCCTTTAAAAACCTTAGAAAAGGGGGCTTAGTTAGTTACCCCCTTGAGAACCTCTCCCTACATGGGAGTTTTTAATTCCTTCAATAAATGTCCACACTTTTACTAACAAGTCCTTTAGTCCACAAATTTTATTCTTCAAACTTCGTGAGGCAAGAACCCACAGGAAGAATCCACTCCCCAAACTGCATGTTATAATAGTACATTGAAAATAGACACAGGTCTTATTTTTTACTGACCTGACCAAAAAAATAGATATAATTTTGATTCATTCACACTGGATAGCTATTGTTATGTTGGCCATTGTAATTCTAAAAAAATTATTTTACAATCTAAGTAAAAAGAGGTCAGTGCCCTTGACTAAATAGTCAGGTATTGCATGTTTTAAAAATTCTAGCAGCACAGAGATTAAAAAGCAAAAATTTAGAAGATATACAGGGTGGGGTAAAAGTAGGTTTACAGTTGTTTGCATGGAAAATAATACAATAACTAATAAATAATATAAGAATAAACTATTTCCCAAACTTACAACTGTAAACTTACTTTTGCCCCACCCTGTATATACATGTAAAAATATTGTATTTCTTTACTCTCTATGGATTCACAATGACTTATTATTATATGTGCAGCAGATGCTGTGTTTACCCTTAGATTCCCTCTTCAGGACTGAGGCTCTAGTCTCATCAAATGCTAAGGGAGTTGGAAAGTGGCAGTGCTCAGCTGAGGCGCTCTCAGAAAACTGCCCTCAGCCAGAGAGCCTCGGCTTGCCAAAATCGCCCCCTTCCTCTGGATAGAGAGAAAGGGGGATAGAGAAATGTTACAAGAGGAAGGCATACATTCACCATCCACCAATGACTTCACTAAAGGGTATAAAGGCCCAGCCATCTTACTTCAAGTCAGAACATTTCTGAAAGGTCACCCCAAATGCATGGCTCCCTGCTGGGTTTGCAGAGGCCTTTCTTGTAACCACATCACATCTGCATCACATTTTAACTCTTTGCTCAGCCAAAGAGGATCTCATGGGTGCCCTTTCCTCCTGTACAACTTCAGAGTTCCTTCCCCAGGGAACCTGACCTAAGACAACATAAGTATTTTTGCATATCATTATGAACTTTTAATTGGGAAAATTACTTAACTTTTCTATATTTAGTTTTCTCATCTATAAAATGAAGAAAAGTAAAAGTGCATATCTCACAGAATTATTTCCATAATGAAAAGTGGTAAATACATTTATAGATTTTACAATAGTGCCTGGTATGTAATAAGAGTATTCAATAAAATGTTAGCTATTGTTATAATTTTGACAGATAACTTAAATTTTGAAATGAATGAGCCATACTCATAGTTAGTAAATTTAAAATTCAATTAAAACCCTTATTTTAATATTTATTTAGCTGTGAACTTATTTTTGCATAGTATTTTCTATTGGTATTTATTTCCTATATACATTTACAAAAATAAAATTAATGAGTCAAGGATACACATCCTACCTAATAAAATAGTAATATGCAAATTGACTGCACCTTCGCTACGCCCAAGCCACGCCCACCATTCAAAGCCATGCCCACCAGCCAATCAGGGCGAGTATGCAAATTACACAACAAAGATGGCAGTTAATTTGCATACGCTGAGGGAGGGAGGAGTGAAGACTGAAGACAACTTAGAAGGAAGAGGGAGGAAAGGCGGAAAGCAAGGTGCCTGCCAGAGGGAAAGCCTGGGCGGGGGGGGGGGGGCGGTGGGGCAGGGTGGAGTGGGGCGGAGTGGGGTGGAGCGGGGTGGAGCGGGGCAGGTGGCAGCGGTGCACAGGTGCAGGCGCGGCGGCCGAAACAGCGGCAGCAGCGGCAGCGCATGCGGCCGCAGCGGCTGCTTGCAGGATTTTTCCTGCAAATGGGCTACTAGTATTTAATAATTAAGAAAGTATATTTTATAATTATAAAATTAATAAATTTCCATTATAGAAATGTTGTTTAGTATGAAAAAAATAGCAAATGGCTAAAAGGTAACTAAAATTCTATAATTTTCTTTATGTAAAAATTGTAAAGGATTTTATTGCAGGATATCTCCATATATTAATTTAAGTTATGATCATCAAAATATTTTGTTAATGATAAACAAAATTTGGAAGGCACTGTGTATTGAATATCCAGGTATCTGTGTGTTTGGGTTTTTTTAAAACTTATACACTTAAGCTTGTATATACATAGAATATCTCTGGAAATATTCATGAGAAAGAGATAACCATAACTGCCTCTAGGAAGAGGATGTGAAAGCCTGGGAGAGTTACTTTTCACTAAGTACTCTATTCACTTCTTTTTTTAATGTTAAAATGTATTTATCTTAATATGTTTAAAAAATCTAAGCAATAATTTGAAAATATTTTATAAATTTAGGTTCTGGGAAACAATAAATAAAAGAAAAAATGAGTAAGCTTTCTTAATTACAATACACATGGGAACACATGGAAATGCCTGTATCTCTGAATTCTTGCCAGCATTTATTATTTTCAAGTTGTCAATCTTTGCTAATTTTAGAGGCAAAACAATATCTCATTATCATTTTCATTTACCTTTCTTAGATAGTAGAGTTGAACTATTTTTAAAATGCATGTTAAGCAATTTAATGATCTTGGGTCAGCACTTCCAGCTATTGTGACATCAAGTGGTCACCAAATCTTCCTCAAACACACAAAACAATTATAAAAGAGGAAAATGTAGTAAAAAAAATCCTTTCAGAACATTAAAAAGTGACCAAACAACAAATTGAGAGCTGCTTATTTATGAAGAATTGCTGAAATTTTGAGTAAGAGTAGTTGAAGACTAGGGCTTCAGGCCTATAGTTGGTCCCATCCTCTACCATATGGACTCAAAAGCTGAGGTGAGATGACTGAGAAAAGTTCAGTGAACTTGAAGATAAGTCAATAGAAATTATCCAATCTGAAGAAAAAGAGAGAAACAACATTGAAGAAAAATGAACAGTTCTTCAAGGAGACAACATTAAGCATACTAACATATGTATAGTGGATATAACAGGAGAAGAAAGAGAGAAATAATAGTTGAAATAATGGCCTAAACATCCCTCAATTGAGGAAAAACATTAATGAAAAAATCAAGAAGCTTATAAAACCTCCAAGTAGGATAAACACAAAGACAACCATATCTAGGTACATCATAATTTAATTGCTAAAAGTAAAAAAAAAGTCATTAATTTTTTAAAAATTACATTAAATGTGAGTGGGATAAATGCTCCAATAAAAATGTAGACATTGTTAAACTAAATAAAAATGCAAGATACAACTTTACAAGAGACAAACCTTAGTTTCAAAGGCACAAATAGGATAAAGGTAAAAGGATGGGAAAATATACCATGCAAGCCCATCCATAAGATACTGGAGGGACTATAATAACACCATACAAAATGAACATGAAGGTAAAAAAAACATGATTAGAAATAAAGATATTTCAAAATGATAAGTAGATATCAGAAAGAACAATTACTAATGTACATGTACCAAACAACAGAATCCCAAAAAACACATAACATCTGACATACTTAAAGGAGAAATAGACAATTCAACAATTATATTTGGAGATTTCAATACCACAATCTCAATCATTGATAAAACTACTAAACATAAAATCAGAAAATATTTGAGAGATTTTAACATCTAAAACAACCTGAACACCTTAACCAGTACTATAGAACAATATATCCACAACCCCAGGCATATATTCTTTTCAAATACAACTGAATTATTTTCCAAATTAGACCATATGCTAACCCATAAAACAATTCTCAATAAATTTAATTTGTTTGTGAATTATCTGTTCATACTTTTGGCCCATTTATCTAATGTGATTTAAATTAATTTAAATAAATTCCTTATGTAATAGTTATACTACACTTCTGTCTTCTCATATTGGCTGCATATATTTTTCCAATTTGGCTTTGTTAATAGCATTTAAGAATTTTTTATTTTATTTTTTATGATTCTCAGAACTACTGATATTTTCCTTCACTAGTATTATAACTTATCTGCTTAGAGATTCTCTCCCATTTTGAGGGCTTATAAAATTACCTTTTTCCCCCAAGTTTTTTTCTTCTGAGACATGTTTTTGTTATTGAAATCTTTAGTTCATCTTTAGTGAATGTTTCAATTGAAGATCTAAGTTTTCTCCATAGTTAATTGTTTTTTTCAAAAATTAAAAAAAAATGCAAGTTTTTTTATTTTGTTTAATTTCAATAATCTTTTGTTTATCCACTGATTTGTGAGATCTTCTTTATTGGATATTATATTCTTTAAAAACTTAAATTCTAAGACTAAATACAGAGGTAGGCAAAGTAGGGTTATAGTTGTTTGTATGGAAAAAGGCATGCTGATTATGATTATTACAATAGTTTAACTCTGTGTTTTGTGTACTTACAACTATAAATCTACTTTTGCCTAACCCTGTATATATTTATATTTTTTGTTTTACATGGATGTACTCTGTGTGTGTATATGTGCCACATGTATACATATGCATATATGTATGTTTAGGATAAAAGGAAAATGTACTTTCATGATAGAAAACAGGTAACTTTTATTTCTAATTTAAATTACTTCTTTTATAAGTATACATATTTTATTTTAAAATAAAATTTTATTCTCAAAGCTTTCTCAGTTAGGTGAATTGAAAAAAATTCAGTTTGTAAAATTTTTCTAATGCACATATTAGAATATATAAATCAAAAGTTATCTTAATGAATATAAGCTCAGGGTTTAAAAAGACTATTAATTCTATATTGGAATAAGAGGAATAACTACTGTCATATGTTAGGTAATTACAATATGTGTACTTTTGAAAGCTTCATATAATAAAATATAACTTTCTTATTACCATTGAGAATAATCCCTTTCAGCCAAAACTTTAGAAACAAAATCCATTCAGAGATAGGTAATATGAAGTAATTGATTCAAGTAGTTCGCTTCTTGAATTATTCTAACAGATTTTAAAATACCAGCTTTTCATTTCTTCCTTTCTGCAATCCCTTTTCCATTGAAAAAGTGAATAGAATCAAGAAAAGAAAAGAAACCTTGAGTCAGGAGAATAAAAAATCATCTAGATCAGCGTCAACCTTTTTCATCTTATGGCGCACATAAACTAATTACTAAATATCTGCGGCACACCAAAAAATATATTTTTACTGACCTGACCAAAAAAAATAGATATAATTTTGATTCATTCAAACTGGATAGCTATTGTTATGTTGGCCATTGTAATTCTAAAAAAAATATTTTACAATCTAAGGAAAAAGAGGTCAGTGCCCTTGACTAAATAGTCAGGTATTGCATGTTTTAAAAATTCTAGCAGCACAGGGGTTGAAAATCGCTGATCTAGATTGATGATTGGAATGGTTTCTCTGAGCGTGTCAAGAGTCTAATTTAGTGTGGCCTTTGGGCAGCTTTCAATATTCCTGACCTGCACCAAGGTGCCAATTGCAGATTGCCTCAGGCTATTGCAAAAATCATTTTCAAATATAAACTGGTCTTTTATAATTTTCTCATTTTTGCTCTGAGCTCTCTCTCTTGTGCTCTGTTCTTAGGAAACCCAACATCAAGTTGACATGGTCACTTTAGGCTCTTTCTGTATATTTTTATTTGTTTCTAAAGCCAAAGTTTCTTCCTAAAGTATTTTATTTTCTCCATATCGTGGCTGTGCTGGGTACCTTTGATTGGGAATCCAGGTAAATAAGCTAGGGCTCATTGATTTGACCCATCAGGATAATACTTAAACAGGACCTTGAACAGACACATGTGGTGAGAACATGAATGTCTCAAATATCACATTGCTGGGTGGGAATTTATTCCATTTTTCAGACATCTACACTAATAAAAGAGAAACATGCAAATTAACCATCACTCTGCTATGCCAAGCCACGCCCACCAGCCAATCAGGAGCAAGTATGCAAATTAACCCAACCAAGATGGTGGCCGGCCACAGAGCTGGAGCAAGCAGGAGGCTTGGGTTGCCTCGGCAATGGAGGAAGCCAAGCTTCCCGCCTGCCCTGGCCGGCCCTGGACTCTGCTCAAGGCTACAAAGTTTCAATTATAGAAGATAAATAAATCCCAACAAAAATGGCAGCAGCCACGGAGCTGGAGCAAGCAAGAGGCTTGGGTTGCCCCCGGCAATGGAGGAAGCCAAGCTTCCCTCCCGCCCTACCTGGCCCTGGCCTCTGCTCAAGGAGGCGCTGAAAAAAAAAAAAAGAAAGAAAAAGAAAAAAAGGAGGGGCTGGGACCTTGGGTCGCCAGAGGGTGATCAGGCCAGAATGGGATGGCAGGGGCCGTTGGGAGTAAGCAGACCAGCAGGGGGGCCAGTTGGGGGTGAGCAGGCCGTCAGTAGGGGATGGGGGTCAGTTGGAGGTGATCAGGACAGCAGGGGGGGAGTTTGGAGTGAGCAGGCCAGCAGGGGGGCAGTTGGGGGTGAGCAGGCCAGTGGGGAGGGAAGGTGGGGGCAAGTAGGCCAGCAGGGGGGGCAGTTGGAGGTGAGCAGGCCGGCAGGCAGAGTGGTTAGGGGCAATCAGGCAGGCAGGCAGGCAGGTGAGCGGCTGGAGCCAGCAGTCCCCGATTGTGAGAGGGATGTCCGACTGCTGGTTTAGGCCCGATCCCTGTAAACCAGCAGTAGGACATCCTTCAAGGGGTCCCAGATTGGAGAGGATGCAGGCTGGGCTGAGGAACATCCCCCGTGCACAAATTTCATGCACCGGGCCACTAGTCTAACATATAATAGTTTATGGAATTTTTATGTTTAGGAACTTCTCCACTTTTTGGAATTTTGAAGAGGCAAGTATTAGAGCTTATAGGACCTGAACATAGTATAGCATAGACATATGACCTAAGCTCTGTGTCGAGGGGACTTACCGATGCTAAACTTGAACTCAGGAATTAGTGTCACAAGAGAAAGAGCTTTTTCTCTCTTATTGATGGTAACAGTAGTGGTGTAGGCTGGCTGGAGCCCCAGGGGCAGAGTGGCATCAGAGTAGTAGCAGAGGCAGCTGTGGGCATCAGTGCTCTGCCTTTTGGAGACACATAGTGGGGTCACACTTGCTGACCTCCTTGTCCTTGGGTGAATATAGATGACTAGTCTTGACTAATAAATTTGGAACAGAGATGATCATGTCAACTTCTGGCTCAGTGTGTTTAATAGCTGGCATGAGACCCTCTTTCTCTCTGCCACAATTAACAGTAAAATTCCAGATATGGGCTTCTATCAGCCTGAGTCCCAGAGTGAGGACTCTGCAGAGCAGAGTTGCCTGTGATGGGAAAGCAGTGAGAGTGAGAAACAGCCTTGGCTGCTGGGGCGACAGCATAACCTCATGCATCATGACTGATGTAGTGGCCACCACAGCCGTGTACCTGGTAGAAAAGTGGCGCCAGAGCTGATCTGTGTTTGGCTACAATCCCCTTCTGATCAAATTTTAAGCATGGTTTTGGGCTATTTCCAGAAAATATTCTTTAGTCTGGCTCTTCATCCTTTTCAACATTTCTGTGACCTACCTAGTATCCTTTTGTAGACTTTTTTTTATTCCCTCTCAAGTAGCAGAGAGAAAAAACAGATCCTGCTATGAATTTTCCTTCCATAAATGTGTATAAACTCTTTGAAAGCTATTAATTTTAAAAATCTAAACCTCCTTTTAAGAGTAACACATTTCAAAAATGTGCTAAATATATAAAAGATGTGCATGTTATTTCCCCTAAATTTATTTCTTTCAAGCTCCAATGATTTATCTTAATTCTAGTACAATAACATTTGATGAATAAATATATGTTCACCCTGTTTTCCTTAATCATGCTATTAACCTCAGAAATAGCCCTTCTTACTGTGTGCTGTCCAAACAGAACCATCCTTATCTCAGCAAACTAGCCATCTCAGTTGGTTCCCAGGAGGTTCTAGGACTGTGTCAACCATTAAAAATGGAGTCCATTCACTGTCCTTCCCTATCCCACCATTGCCAGCCAGGAGTGTGAAAGCTGGGGAAGCATACACACGCCTTCACACTGTGCCATGCTGTCTCACTCTCTGTTGGTGAAGTGTGGATTGGATTACCTCTCATGTCCCTTCCAACTCTGAAGTTCTACATTATCTTTCCTTGTTACCACTTTGTAGGTAACAAGTGGTATCTCAGAATCCATCTTACTATAAACACTAGAGACCTGGTGCATGAATTCATGCTTGGGTGGGGTCCCTCGGGGTGGCCTGTGGGGATCGGCTAAAACCTGCAGTCCAATGCCACCTGCCACTCCTGCCTGCTTCTCCTGCTCATCCTGGCCCCGCTGCACCTGCCGTGGGCTCGTGCCCAGTCACTCCCAATCGGGAGAGGCTCACGCCGTTATAGTGGCACTCGCCAGCTGTGAGCTCTGTGTCTGGCACCCATCCCAAGGGGGGTGGGGGCGGGATGCAATCAGCCCTCTGGGCGGGCAGTGGGATGCCCTTGCCATCCGGGGATCTGGATCCGTTCCGCTGACGTTCACACTGGTTGTTGGGAGCCCACCTGGCAGCTGCTTTAATATTGTTTCTTCCTTGCAGAGCATCTAGGGAGGGGAAGTGGCTGTGGGGCTTGAGGCCGACTTCCAGTAGATCGGCGGTGCTGGTCTGTCGGTGCCTGGCCCATTCTCTGGAGATTGGACTTGTAGGACTACTGAGGGAGTGAGTGGATGCCACTGGGCTGATGGGCCGCCGGGACAGGTCACTTAGCTGAGCTGCGCTCCCGCTATGGGAGCACACTGACCACCAGGGGGCAGCTCCTGTGTTGAGCGTCTGCCCCCTGGTAGTCAGGGCGCGTCATAGTGACCGGTTGACTGGTCATTCAGTTGTTCGGTTGCTTAGGCTTTTATATAGATAGATAGATAGATAGATAGATAGATAGATAGATAGATAGATAGATAGATAGATAGATAGATAGATAGATAGATAGATAGATGGTTCTCTGGGTTTTCATTTCCTAATTTTACTTTGTTCATTTTAAAGTACAGGCACCTCCTTGGCCGTGGGTGCATTTTCAATGGGGCAGAGTTCCTCAGTCTTGACACTGTTGACATTTGGGGCCAGATAATTCTCTGTGCAAAGCAGGATGTGCAGCAGTAGCTCTGGCCTCTGTCTGCTAGAGGCCCATGGCACCTTTCAAGTGTGATGATAAAAATTTCTATAGACATTGCTAAATATCTCCTGGGGCAAAATTACCCCAGGTGAAAATTAGTGCATTAGAGTGTCACCATTTGTGTGGGATTTTACTTTCCTAAAGAGCTGTCTCATTTTTAAACTTGAGAATTTCACTCTGTCTGTAATGCCTCCTATAGATACTTCATAAAGCTATTAGTGTTAATTCCAAGAACAGGAAATACTTTTAACATTGTAGAGATGTAGTCAGTCAGGGGCTACATACATTTACAGTTTGTTTGTTTTTTAAACTGGACTATCATGTCACTCTGTCTCCATTTCGAACATCAGCAGTAAACTCTTTTATAAAATTTTAGCACTATCAAACTACTTTAAATCACAAATAACAAAAGTGAGACAATTTTCTTTTTCTTCTTTCAAAAAGATACAGCATTCCACCCAAGAAGTTTAAATGTTTTTAAGTGTCTTCTCTGTAGAGAATAAGAGGAATTCAGACTTTACTATTCTGTATATTTAGAGATCACACCACTATTGGTGATAAAATCTCTGTTGTCAGAAGAACTTATTATTTTTCCCCTGTTCTTATTCTTGTACACTTTAACCCGGAGGCCACTGGTATTCAAGTGAAATAGCTGGTAGGGGCCCAGAGTGACAGCTGACAGATTTGTCTGGGTGGTTGTGACTGTGTGTGTGTGTGTGTGTGTGTGTGTGTGTGTGTGAGTGAGTGTGAGAGAGAGAGAGAGAGAGAGAGAGAGAGAGAGAGAGAGAGAGAGAGAGATCACCATACCTGTACTATTCAGTATTTTTTTGTGTGTGTGCAGGAGACAGATGTCCACCCTGATAATCTTTACTGATAACCCCGTGACTGGAAATTGACTTGCTACCTATGATAAAGTGAAAACGAGGTTGAGTCAGATAAAGAGGAAATGAAATAGAGTCTGTAGAGAAGAAAATGAGCACAAAGTCAATAGGTGAGGAAGAAAGCTGCTGCACAGAGATTCAGGATTATTTGATCAATGCAGGGGAAAATGTAGGGGGGAATAGCGGGCAACCCAGTTGTTTAGTATTCTATCTACAAATCAGTCAGAGAGCTGACTGTGAAATGATTAGCTATTTCAGTGTTGGGTGGGTAATTCTGCAGTGAGAAAAGCAGATGCGAATGAACCAAAACAGCTTAGGTCACAAGACAGTTGTAGGATAGATGCTATTTGGACCAACCATCCTATATAATAAGGAGCTAATATGCTAATCAGACCGAACAGCAGAACGACCGTCCGGATGACCTTCTGGACGAAGCCTGGGCTGCGAGGGCCGAGGCAGCCAGGGCTGTGAGGGCCGAGCCCCTTGCACGAATTTCATGCATCGGGCCTCTAGTATACTCATGATAAAAAGAGTGAAATTAAATTCAACATTTTTGGTATCAGTACTACTCTTCAATATTATATACATTTTGCATTAATTTGAGAATAAATAGCAAATTGAAGGGAGAGCAAAGGCAAAAGATAATAGACACAAAACTTCCTTAAAAGTATAAGCATGAGTTTAAAAATTAATGTGAAGGCAGATGTCAGAAGAAAGAGGGAGCCTGAACAGGATGGTTACACTGAAGTATACAGGCCTTTGTGATTCTTATGAGGACTATCACTAACAGTTGCCCATTGAGTCTTCTTAAGGTCTCTTCATGATCATCTTTTGAGAGTGGTATTTTCTTTTTTTCGAGTCCAGCTCAAACTGAATTCTAACTAAATTTAGTTTTTTTGCTATGTCAAACTTAAAAAGAACTGCTTTGTTTTGGTTTCTCGTGAGTTTTGAAATATTTTCATCATATGCCTGGAGATATGTTTTGCACAGCAGGTGTTAAGGATCCAGTAAGGTCTGTTGGACAAATGATTCATAAATATGTGTTCTCATGCTGTACAATAGTTGAATAGAACCACACAGATGGAGCCACCCTATTCTATTGAGGAAGTGGTATGTGTTTTTGTAAAAACTGTGATACACATGGTTTTTAGCCAAGGAGACAGACTCTGAGAAAGTTTTTGGAATAATTTACTTATGTTGTACTGATTTGTTCAGTAGGAACGTGATGTAAATATACCCTTATTACATATTACAGAAAGGCCCTGAGAGTCTTAATAAAAGAAATTTGAGGCATCTCGGGAACTATAGATAAGAACATAGATAAAATGAGTGCTATTGATGAAAAAGATGCTATCTGGTATTTTGGAGGTTAAGAAGTAAGCTTTAGTACTTGGGTAAAGGATATATTTTAAATCAAATAGAGGGTGACTAAAGAGTAGCTTTTCATTCTGCCACATACTATCTTGTACAAATGTCACACTGGTGAGTAGGAGACATAAATGCTTCCTGAAGACCTGGGCAACGGGGCTATCTAGAACTTTTCTCAATCATGATTTGACTAAAAATTAGTGATTGAAATGAAAGGCTTTTAGTACCCATGCACTGTATTTCATGAAAAATATTTCTGATGGTGATGGGGTATTTATTTATTTATTTATTTAGTTAGTTTTAAGTATATTTTATTGATTTCAGAGAGGAAGGGAGAAGGAGCGAGAGAATCACTGTTCAGCTGCCTGCATGCCCCACACTGAGGATTGAGCCCGCAATCGGGGTATGTGCCCTGACCGGGAATCTAACTGTGACCTCCAGGTTCATAAGTCGACACTCAACCACTGACCCACACCGGCTAGGCAGTGATGGAGCATTTAGAGAGTATGAAATACCTTGCCCAACCATTCACATGAAAACACCCTTTTATATGTCCTCACATCTCCCATGGTATTTCATCATCATTCACAAATGGGATATTAGTAAACAGACCCATAGAGTTTGAATTCTAGGAGGAGCAGTACAGATTTAATTTTCCATGCCTAGGGGACCCATCAAGCAAAGGAGTGGCAAGATCACAGTTTGAGAAGATGATACTAGCAGAACTAAGAAGGAATTTGAGGAGAAAGAATGGAACACAATGAGATTATGTTTTGGCACTCTTCCTCAGTCAGCTAGTTGAACACACAAGTTCACTGAATGACTGACAAAAGCAGGCTACACATGGCTCCCAGGCTGTTCAGTGTATTTGCTAAGGAACCCCTTGCACATCCCATACCCACTCAACCCAAATTTAAATTCTTAGTTCCTGCCTCTTGCTTTTGGATTGTCTTTATGCCAATTTCCAGGCCTTTGGATCATTCCTGTCCCCTAAGACTTTGACCTTTCCCTCTTGTGGATGCCTATCCACCATGTATAACCCCTGTCCAGTCACCTGGATTGCACTTCAGCCTCAAAGCCTCATGTGGCAGGATAGGATTTGGATACTTATCATGATCTTTACATTCTGACTGAGAGGTAATAAGCATTACAGCAGGGAGTTAATGACTAAGAGGATTTTGGAGTCAGAACAACACTAGTTGGTAACACTACTGTAATTTCATATGAGAGGTACGATAAGTAGAAGGCAAATCTGTGATTGTGGCCTTGAAGAACCTAGAGAACTGTGGGAGGCCTTAACTGAGATATGGGAGACACAAGAGCATTAGAGTCTTGCAGGAGTGAGTTAAATTTTTAGCATGATAAGTTTGAGGTACCTGTAACATATTTTTGTGGAGCTGTGAGAGCAACTCTCATGAAATATACATAGATAAGCAAATGTTTTTTAGAGCCCAAAGCTGAAACAATTGAGTGGTGATATTAACCATGGGGAAGAGGAGAGTAGGAAGACAGAAGGCCAAGGATAAATACTTGAGTTTTTCACACTTAATTGGTTATCAGAGGGACAGAAATCAGCAAATAAATTCAAGGAGAATTCAGAAAGGCACAAGGAGATGCAGGAGTGTGGAGAGAACTGGAGTGCTATATATATATCCTTATTCTCCTTAATAAAAAGGGTATAAAGTTGTCTGCTATAGACGAAGCCAAGAATGAAATACATTGGCTTGGCATTTTCCTAAATAACTTATTGTCTGATGGCTCTTCTTGGTTAATTGCCTTTCTTCTTGGTTAACTGTGTTTTTTAGCTTGAAAGTAAAGGCCAATAAGGAAAAAGCACAGTTCCCACTGAGCACAGGTGAAGGCAAGCCTTCCATAAGTGACTATAACTCAAGCTTCAGTGTTCACTATTTTTGACTTGTTTGCTAGATTCATAATTTATATGAAAATGGCTTAAATGGCTAATAGGTGTGCAGCTGCTGAGTTCCTCAGCTGGCCACTTAGTGCTTTTGGAAGGTTCATTTCAATGAATTCTGTAAATGCTTCTTGCAAACTCCTTGCTTGTGACTTCCTAATTTAAATGCCGGTATAATTATTTGGTTGGAACAATGTTCCTCTTTGGTCAAAATTAGTAGATCATATTTTGATTGGTATTTGTGGGATTTTAATTATTATTGGTTTATGACTGTTCACTAGGTCTTTAAGTGAAAATGATGAACTTTCTTAAGAAGTTGTTCGTATGCTCTTATCTGAACATAAAGGAAATATGTGTGCATAGATGTGTGTGTAGATATGGAAATAGATATCTATAAATATACCTAAATGATGGATTATTACTAGAAATTTCGCATTGCTTAATGGGATTAAGTAATGATAATGACATGACCAGTATACAATACGTGAAAAAGAGACGTAACATCCAATGAACAGTATGATGAGCTTTGGGGAGAAAGAATCACTGATAAATTTTAAAAAATTAAAAAGAACCACCCCAAAATATTTATAGTGGTTGTAGTTGAATGGTGGGTGATCTGTTGGTAATTACTTTTTAAATATACACTACTATATATTTTAAAGGCTCATTAATAAGAATGCACACTTTTATGATAAAACAAAAGTTTTAAGACTAATTTCATGAAATGAAAATATTTTTGTTTTGTACTGTGACAATTCACTTTGACTCTTCTTTTTTGACTTTAGACAATAAATCTTAATCTCTGGATTCTGTGGCTTATCCTTAACTTTCATGTGATTGAAATCCAGGCCTTACTTGAATAAAGAATTACATACCTGAAAGAAGCAGTCTGTGTGTCATTTTCACCTCTTAAAGGATTTTCAGAACTTCCAAGTTTTCAAGCACTCCCTTACATCCTAGTTGAGAAAGGGAAATTCTATATTGTGTCTGTATTGTGTGCCAACTTTAGCAACAGGCAATGACGCTTCCCCTTTCCTTGAACCTGTGTAAGTGGATCCATTTTAGAGACTCCAAGACTCTAAACCACGCTCAGTGCCTTGAATTTGCAGAGAATCCTTTTTACCAGGGATGGCAAACCAAGCACAGCCAAGCACTGTGCCCAGTGACAGGAACAGAGAAAGAAATCTGAGGTGTTAAATAAGTTGTCCACTGTAGAGTAGTTGCAAATTGATAATCAGAATTCCAGTCTAAGTAATTTCCATGTCTTTAAAATTTTTCAAATTGCCAGGATACAATGAAGTCTTTAAATTTGTTCTATCTCATGACCACTGAGTCAGCAGAATTAATACTCGGGAATGTGAATTACAGTATGACCAACAACAAAGTTTCCCTTGATGGCAACTCAAAATAGGAGTAGATGTACATTCTAAAGACGAGGACTTTCCAATATACCTTTTCTTCACCCATCTCCCTGAAAATAAAAGTCTTAGCATTTTTAATAGACTATGTCAGACCTGACTCAAGAGTAAGTATAGAGATTAAATATGCATGTACATTTAAATGTATGTATATAGATACAAATATACATATTCATACACATGTGATATATGTAAGGTATGTTACACATTCCTTTTAGTAAGTTTAAAGATTACATTTAGCTTGTTAATGGAATGTGGTGGGTTATTACCTGACTCAGCATCAAATATCTGAATTGTTATCTAATTATATTAAGAAACAGTTTTTGCTCATTTACAAAATACAAAACCAGTCTTTAATCTTCAAAATTGTTTGCTTTGTTAGTTAATTTAGTCTATATTCAGTTCCATATTTATTACTTTTATACTAACCTCCATAATGTTGTCTACATGTCTCATTGTGAAAAATACAAGACTTTAATGTATTAACAAAGTAGTATGTCTCACATGGGTGGTCTAACTTCTGACACTGATTCGTCAAGGTAGCAGCAGAAGTCTCACAAAATGCATTGGTTTTCCATCATCTGGAATACTGAGCAGCTTATAAATACACTTCCCTGGGGACCTCATCAGGTTATATATTTTTTAAGAGACACCTAGCACTACCAGCAAGTCAGAGGCAGTCTAAGCATCGCAGCTCTTCCATCTGGCCTGCATTTTGCTGCCTTTATTTGTACATCTTCACATGAGGAACACTCTAGGAACTAAAAACTGTTCTCTCCTTCATTATGCATGTGGTGTGCGATGCAATTTACCACCCAACAGATGTCATAGCTAAATACCCAGGATCATGTCATGACTCATTCATCTTAAGACAATCTGCCTCAGAAATGCATGGCTTTCTATAAATTGGGAGACTGTAGCTTTTGAGTAATTCTATAAAATGCTGTCTGTTTATAACTTTACTTTTTTTCTTAAAACACAATTATAGACCAGATTGTTTTCAGGTTAGCTGACTCTTTTTGGCTGCAATTTATATATCTCTGCCACACACACACACACACAACACAAAAATAATAATAAAAAGTATCACTTTTACTGAGGTAACTCTGAAGATTATCTTAAAACTGAGGTTTTGATGTCTAGGCAAATCTTGTGGAACACTATTTCTCTGCCCTTGTAAAGCAGGCAAAAAATTCTTGCTGGGTGGTATTTTACATAATATTGCCATTAAACATGGTCTATCTTTAGTAGAAGAAGCAGACAGTCATAAGTCAAATAGGGATGAAGAATTATCTGAATCAGAGGAGATACACTTGCAAATGAGTAACTGAAATTATTATTAAAGGTAGAAACATGACATCGAGATTAATAGAGTAAAAGGTTGAAAGAAATGTTTAACTATGGGGAGTAATTATTAAAAGCTTTTCCGTAAAAGAATATGTTACGTAGTCTCCTATTTTTGGAAGCTTATTTTTCTATGCTGGAATAAAGAACCCATAGATTCTTTGCTACAGCTGTTGCGGTCTTGATTAATCTAAGTACTGTAACCATAAAAGGAAAAGTAGCTTAATTAAAAAAATGTTAGAGCAGAATAGAATACATTTACAATAATTTCCCTTCCCTTTTTGGCTGAATGCAAGAAAGAACATCATCCTTTCTTTCAAAGGGAGCAAATCAATATCTGTGCCTTTGCAATTACCCTCACGGCACAATGTTATACAGGCGGGGGCACCAACAAAGGAATCATAGGTTAAAAACTATATCCCTCAGCATTAAAAAAAGAAGAGAACTATTTAATCTTGCCTCTTTTATTTCTGTTCTCCCCCAATCAAACACTTGCAACTTCCAACATTAATCCCATAAAAACATTTCTCCCAAATATATAAGCTTGTTCTTTATTACTTAGTTCTGTTTTCAATTCCCTTCCAAAGGGGTCCAAATTAATTTCCTTATTACCATGAGGTAAATATGTCTCACTGGGTTGATGTATAGATTGTTTATAAAAATGAATGTATCCTTTTAATATTTACAGAGCTTTTGAAAAGTATGGGGTAAAGCCACAGCAAGGAAGTTTCCCAGTTGGGACTTCTGTGTTTTCCTCTCCTGTGAATATTGAAATTGATTTCCTATGTGCATTTTTTGGCACCCGATGGGAGATAGTTTTTTTATGATTGTGCTGTCAATTGTTTTTGGTATCTGTAATGATAGCTATAAGGGGAGAGAATACCTCATTTCAACTAGAAGAGGTAAGTACTTAAAATGTTGATTGTATGATGGTAAACATTTCCTTTTTTGGTAAATTTAAGACATATTTTTCTATAGTCACAACAGGAAAAGCAGCAATATCAGGCAGAAAGTGGTATAGTATTTACACTAATAAAATGGAAATATGCAAATTGACCATCACTTCATGATGCCCACCAGCCAATCAGGAGTGAGTATGCAAATTAACCTTTTGCACTCGGATGTCGAGTGTGACTTGACATGGTTAGCATCGGTAGCAGCTTGAGAAAAAAGCAAGCGAGTGCAAAGGGTTAACCTCACTGCCTCCATGGAGACTGACAGCAGGGAGGAGGCAGCACCCAGCATGGCCTGCTTGGCAGTCTCTGTAGTGTGGAGTAGGCAGGCCCCGCAGAGAGCAGAGAGCCATGGGTAGTGGGCCTAAACCATCAGTAGGACATCCCTTGAGGGATCCTAGATTGGAGAGGGTGCAGGTCAGGCTGAGGGACACCCCCTGCCCACCCTGTGCACAAATTTTGTGCACTGGGCCTCTAGTTAGTCATAATGATCTAGGATTCTTACATCATTGTCTTACCTTCCTCAGTAATTATCTCAATTTCTTAAGCATATAACCAACCTAGTTTCATGGTGGTTGCTTTGCATCATGGCTGAGATGGATTACAATCCAGACATAATTTCTTTTGGGGGGATTTCCCAGGAAAAATGGAATTATTTGTTATCTTTATTTCTGCCATGTGTTGGGTTTAATTTCAAAGTATTTTTTATAACTCCATATGAAAATAATAAAACACTTTTAATAATGCCCAATAATACTGTATACAGAATGAAACCAAGCACCACCCACCACTCAGCTCCCTAGAGTCCACATTAAAGGCTAAACACAACCTACCACACAAAATTAAGGGACGGAATGGGACCAGACTATACTGAACAATAGTAGAGTATTTTATTTTTCTGGCTTAAATATGTAATTGAAATATAAAGCTATCTGTACCCCTTATATAACATTGAAAATAATACTTTTCTTTGTAGATCCCTCAGGAATTGATAGAAGAGGCAATTTGATTAAAACTATTTCTAATTCTTTTCCTTTTGGCTAAATTCAGATCTATAAACTGAATATGCTTGAAAGAGAAATTCCTTTATTGTTTTTATAAACATATAAAGAAAACCTCAATCTTTTTTACACTGTGAGTCCAGTATATAGATTCCTTGTTTCTTCTAGGGAGAAAATGTTGTCTGCTATCCAGTTGGCTCCTTTAAAGAAGGATCTCTTTGTTGTGGACAAAAGTACATAAGAAGACTCAGTTGTCATGTTGTTTGAGTTGTCCTTGAAAAAGTAAGAGACTTGATTCCAGGAACCTAGAGAGTTAGCTAAGGTATCTTTTAAGGGACACATCTTATTCAAAATTGGCAGCAAAAAAAATAGTACTTGAGATACTTGCTGAGTTATATCTAGCAAGTTATAGCTCGCAAGTTATATCACCAAGTTATATCTTGCAAAAAGACTTGTCTATGGAGAAACAATACATGAGATTTATTCAGTCACCAATTCCATTAGACCAGGAGGTTTCTAGTTTCAAATTCACCTTCCCTCAGATGACAGGTGAGCAATGTAAATGAGTGAAGCAGGGCAGGTGAGACATGAATGTTCGGAATTAACATTTGAGTTTCAAGTGCAAAAAGGAAATGTATACACCTATTTTGCTATGAACATACATGTCAGATGCATAACACAACCATCTGGCTCTACTGATTGGCCCCCAAATATATGGTAAGTGCCAACTCTTCCACTAACTAGCTGTTTGAGAGAGGAAATTTCTTAAACTCTCTGTGCTTTAGTTTCCTTATCTGGAAAATGGGAATTATAACAGCACCTACCTCATGGAATAGCTATGAGAAATAAATGAGTTGATACATTTACAGTTCTTCAAGCACCACCTGGCACATAACAAGGGTTATATAAGCACTTATTGTTATATATGTTTGTTCTCTGTCGCTTTCTCATTTTTTCTCTCTGTCCTTATACTAGTATACACACAGAATACATATATACACATAATCACAAATGTATCTAAGAATAATGGAGAAGCTCCAACGACTGGATAATTGATATTTGCCTCTCAAGAACTACTCTCTATGCTCCTCCACAATCTGTTCTGCCTTCTCTGCACCCCAGGAGGCTGACCTCTACAAATGACACAGAGTAGCACACAGGCACTCTGGCTTACCGTCAGATTTGCCTAAGGGAGTCACCCACTGGAGACTGGAAAGAGTAGGAGAATGAGGTCACGGTATTTCTTTCCCTGCCTCCTCCCTATTGGATGGTTGCCAGTTGACTAGGTTCCTCTGCTGAAAGCCACAGTGCCTTTACCGTTTCTCTCAATGACCACTCCTCTCTCTCTTGTCCCTTTAGGCCCCGTAGGTGACAGCCTCTGCTCTTGCTAGCCCCACATATTCAGGTCATATCTCTTGCACAGGCTCACGTTTGTCAATGACTTTTCTGAATAAGCTGTCAGTGCCATCACTTTCTTGCTTGGACACTGACTGATAGAGACTCTTATTTAAAATTGTTTAATATCCTCTCCATTCTTCCCCTAAATCTTACTGAAATAATAGAAAATATAGTAAAATGGTAATAAATCCATAGAAAGCATGAGTATCCAATGGGACTGACAGCAGCAGAAAATACAGTTTGCAAATTCCACATTGACAGTGAAAATCAGGTAAACTGACCATGCCTTCCTACATAGGTAACTTCAAAACAATTGTTTTTCCCCACCTTGAACAAAAGCCTAGAATAATCAGTATTCAGAGCAGAAGCTAGTCGAAGCAGTGGCTAGTAAGATTGGTCTGCAGTTATTAATACAGTTAAAACATCTGCAGTAGTCATATCCTGGGGAGGGGTGACCCCCAAACAAGCTGTAAGTATAACTCTCTGCACTGCAGAGGGTGTTTTGACCCAAGATACCCAGAATGCCTCTGGCAGGACTGAGAAACAGGATCATTCCCTAGGTTACAAGTGGAATAAAGAGACATCTGCCTGGAATGGCTCTAATAAAGTTGTACCTATAGGCTGAGTTGTAGAATAGACAGTCTTTGAAAATACCAAGGCAACATGAAAATTCAAGCATTCTTGTTCTTAGTTTACAGGAAACCTAAATTCATATCATTGTTACAGAGTGAGAAAAAACATACATTGAAAATACATTTCTCAGATAAATATGAAATTATCTAGCAATTTGGTTTATTTTAACCTATAAAACTGGATTTTTTCTACTCAAGCATTTATATGAATATCCATGCATATGTGAAAACAAAATACTGGAAAAATTACTTTCTAGATTCACTGAAACTTTACAATATCATCAGAAGTCAAGCATGGTTTTCTTTTTTTAAATATATTTTATTGATTTTTTACAGAGAGGAAGGGAGAGGGATATAGAGTTAGAAACATCGATGAGAGAGAAACATCAATCAGCTGCCTCCTGCACGCCCCCTACTAGGGATGTGCCTGCAACCAAGGTACATGCCCTTGACTAGAATCGAACCTGGGACCTTTCAGTCTGCAGGCCAGTGCTCTATCCACTGAGCCAAACCGGTTAAGGTGTAAGCATGGTTTTCTTAATATACATGTAGAGCACTCAAAGCAAGGGCAATAAAGAAGCATGTGTGTGTGCAATGCATGTGCATGTATGTGTGTGTGGTGTATGTTTGTGTGAACACACACATGCATGCTCCTCAAGGCAAGTCTGCACTGATGAAGAGCAATGCAATGGTGTCCACATGGTATGTTCCACTTTTTATTCTACTTTTCCCTGGAAACAATGTACATGTGTAGATGTTCAGTTTTATAATTGTTTACATTCTAAGGAGATAAGTGAAGAAAAGTAAAATTTCCATTTCATTTTATCACACAGTGAATATAGGAATATTTAACTGTAAAAATGAATTTGTTTCCTATAATAATATCAGCAACTTATAACCAACAATACAATCACAAAACACCCTAGGGCAGTGGTCAGCAAACTCATTAGTCATCAGAGCCAAATAACAGTACAACTATTGAAATTTCTTTTGAGAGCCAATTTTTTTAAACTTAAACTATATAGGTAGGTACATTGTTATTAACTTAATTAGGGTACTCCTAAGCTGGCCTTTGCTAAAAACTCAAAGGGGCCAAAGAGCCACATGTGGCTCGAGAGCTGCAGTTTTCCGACCACTGCCCTAGGGCATTTGATCTTTTAAAAATAACTTAGATACTGTTTTATTTTTGTGGTTTGACTATCAATTCATTATAAATAGCTGAAAACTTCTGAACACGTTTTAAACATGGTTTGAAGTGGCACAATTTATTATTATGAAATCCTTTAAAAGCCAACTTAACATAATGGTTTCCTAACTTCTTTTCCAACTAAAACAAAACAAATCAAAGCAAAATCAAAACAAAACAAACAATGGACATAAAAGAAAAAGAAAGAAGCACCAAAAGTGGTTAAGAGAAGTAAATAAACTACACATAATACTTTGGGGTCTCAATCATGTGGTCCATTCCAGTCACAAAAATGCATTTAGAAAATGGAGGCTATGTGTACATTCATAATAAGTTCTATAATAATATAGTTTAAAGGATATTTATTTAATTGGATAATAGAAGCTTAGTTCTCATCTGAACCCCTACAAGTGACTCTCATGGCATCAACAATAATATGTCCTAGTCTCTCTAGACACAAAGATAAACATTATCTATCTTTGGTGGAGATAATTTTACTAGATCCTAAAGGGGTTTTGGTATCATATTTCCTGAGCTATCTTTGGAATATCTAACTCATTCAGGACTGCTAAAAATGATTTCCTTGACACAGGCATCAGGTAAGATTCACATTTATTAGGTTCTAAATATCCATTGGTGCTTTTAAGCCCAGAATAGAGCATGGTACTTTAATGTCCTATACCATGAAGTTAATTAACTTTCTAGGTTAAATGGACAAAGCAATTTCAAAATAATGTGAATATTTGATTTTATTAGATTAGCTTAATTTAATTTTTATTTTTGAATAGAAAATAATCTCTATTGTGGTAAAATATACATAACAAAACTTACCACCTTAATCATTTTTATGTATGGCATTAAATACATTCACATTGTTGTTCAATTATCACCACCATCCATCCACCAGCAGGAACTTTTTCATCTTCTCAAATTGAAACCCCATGCCCATTAAACAATAGTTCCTCATTCTCCACTCCCCCCAGTTTCTGTAATCACTATCTACTTTCTATTTCTATGAACTTGAGTACTCTAGGTACCTTATTTAATCAGAATTATGCAATATTTATCCTTTTGTGTCTAGCTTACTTCACTTAGAAGGATGTGTTCAAGGCTCATCTGTGTTGTGCTATATCAGAATTTCATTGCTTTTTAGGACAATGTTCCACTGTCTGTATTATTGATGAGATAGAAGAGGGCTAGGCAGTCAGTGAAGAGACCACTGGAGAGGGAATAGCACAACAGACTCTTGCAAAATAACAGGAGGCAGCTTGCTAACTGCATCACAGATACAAATAAAAGGACTTAGAACTGAACCCAGCTAGGTGGGAGTTGCTAGGGCAACCCAGTAAGGCAGGAACATTGATGTGACCTGGGACCTGAAGTGGCAGACCTCAATGAGGTCTGTCCTGTGGGCAGGAACTTGAGCTTTAAAATGCATAGATATTGCTAAGGCAGAATTCTTTGAAATGACCAATCAGGAGCTAGCAAAGCATATATCTACCCCTAGACTAAGAAGCACGCTCTTCTCTCTCTAGCACACTGGGTTCCTGGCTCTCTTGTGGCAGGGGATATGCTCCCCTTACTCGTGTGGCTTATGGCCATATGGGAGTCCACACATGGACTAATGGACTTTAATTAGCTTGGATGCTGAACTACAATCAGCCGCAACATGGAACAGAAGCTCTGGACCCTGGCCCGCTTTGGGCTCTCCTGTAACCCCAGCTATACCTTTTTCAGGACAAGGGGCCTAGGACTTTGGAACCTGAGTCAAAGAAGCTTCATGGGTAACCCGCTTTGAGCCTCCTACCTGCCTGCTGCAGGGAGTCCGACTGTCTCTCAATAAACTTTGCTTCCTCCTACCATCTTTGTCCGTGAACTCATTCTTTGATTTTGCTAGACAACAAACTCGGACCGGGTCACAGCACTTTGGTTTCATTATACCACATTGTGTTTATCCATTTATCTATCAATAAGACATTGGGTTATTTCCACCTTTTAGCTACTGTGAATGCTGCTGCTATGAACCTTGGTGTAATTGTCTGATTAAGTCCCTGCTTTCAGTACTTTTTATGTACATTTCTAGAAGTGGAACTGCTGGATCATATGGCAATTCTATGTTTAATTTTCTGAAGACCAGCTATACTGTTTTCCACAGAGGCTATACCATTTTACATCCCTGTCAGCAATTACCTTCTCTACAGGGGTTTCAATTTCTCTATGTGTTGCCAATATTGGTTACTTTTTAAAAAATAATAGCTATCTTAGTGGGTGTGAAGTGGTATGTCATTGTGATTTTGATTTTGTATTTCTTTAATAATTGGTGATATTGAACATCTGAAAAGAAAATGTAACATTTGTTTTTTCAATTCCAATCAACTCTAGGGCCAGAGAGTTGAAATTTCTTTTAATAATCTTTTGGGGTTGATTTAATGTTATATTTTTTAAAGGAAAACATAAAATCACTGCATATTTAATTAACATTTTAATTTAATTAACTTTATAGGTAAAACAGGATCACAACTGTTCTTTTGATCAAGTCAATGGAAAAATATTTTCTACACCCTGTGAATTACAAATTTACCATCTCATTTCTAGATTATGTGAGTAGCAAATTCTAATTAGGTAAAGAGGTATTATAAAATACTAGTGCCCTGGTGCACGGATTTGTGCACATTCAAAGGAAATTACTTAGAAGGTGGCCAGCAGGGCGGGACTGGGCAAGTTGGGCTGGACATCTCTGGAGCCAACCTCCTGCGGTCCTTCCCCACAGGCTGCACCAGGGGCAGCGCTGCGCTCGAAGGGCATCTGTGGAGTGAGTGGGGTCCCTCTGGCAGGTGGGGTCCCTCGGCCTGGCCTGTGGGAATCGGGCCGAAACCGGCTCTCTGACATCCCCTGAGGGGTCCCAGAGAGCGGTTCTTGGGTGATGCACCCAGAATCGGGCTCCCTTCTCTCTGGTTTGGGGATGTGTCAGCTGAGAACCGCCGCTGCCAAGTCACTGCAGCTCAGCAGCTCCTGCATTTAGCGTCTGCCCCCTATTGGTCAGTGTGTGTGTCATAGCTACCAGTCGGAGCATCTGCCCCCTGGTGGTCATTGCACATCATAGGTACTGGTCAGATGGTTGCTTAGCCTTTTATATATATATATAGATGACAAAATGTGAACACCAAGAGAAACAAGCTATCAAACAAGCAAACTAAGTTACTGATTAAAATAGTTGGATTGAGCATCAAGAAATGCTAAAGAAACAATGTAAATTTTTTAAATTTTTAAAAAACTTTAAGAGACAATAGAAATTTAAAGAGGCTGTGAGAAGAGTTAGTGTTCTCATTTCAGAGATCTTTATTAATCTTGTAGATAAATAATGGGGAACACTGTTGGAAGGAGAATGAAGAGGGATATTTAAGGCCAAAAATATAGTCTTATTTGGAAAACAGATGGCTTGTAAAAATTAAGCTGTATGACACAAGATTTGCAGGAATTTTGCTTGTTATATTTAAGTTTGTTTTCCTCCCCTCTGAGTATTTCCATTTAATCAGAGAAAGCTTTGTGGTGATAGTTCTGAAGCTAGTGATTCAGATGCTGCCAGCCAAGGAGTTTCAATGGTTTTCTCTGAAAAGTAGTTTCATACTTCCTTTTCCAAGACAGTAAATTACCCAAACAAAAGTAACATGTGTAGTTTGCTGGAGGCCACAGAAAGAAAGGGAGAAATGTGTTTGCGCAGCAACAAAAGGCTGTGGCTTTATTGGCAACACCATCAAAGCTAATCCATTTGCTTGCCAAGGCAGTGTGAATCCATTGCAAGATGTGTCAAATCTTTCAGAGAAATATTTTCCTGGAGCACCCACTTGCGGACTCGGGCTCTTTTGACAAGCCCTCTGACTGAGCGGGAAGACTCTATGATACCGCAGAAGTGTTTTCCTTTTTGAGTTTTCCTCCTTGCAGAAATATATAAGTAAAAATTTTTATCCTCATTGGTTAGCAATTTTTCTATCAAATCACTGAAAAGATTTACTCTGGAAACCCTCTCATAAGTTTCTGATTAACAATCACTTCTGACCTTAATGAGTTGGAATCAGTTAAGATGTGATTCCTAAAATCATTTGGCACTATTTTAATCTACTCATTTTAAGTGTTCATTGACTGTTGTGAAGACATTTTGGAGAACTAAGAGGGAATATTCCAAGTTTGGGAAATTTCAACCTATGTCTTATGGTAATATATGCTGAATCTATGAATGTGAGGCAATGAAAATCCACAAAAATCTAACCTTCCATCCAAAGATTTTGCTCTATTTCTTAAGTTGTCATTTAAAGACAATGAGGAATTTAAGCTAAAGTCCTTTTGCTCATGAAGATAAACTTTTACACGCTAAATCACTGAACATCTTGTTATCTGGTTGAACCTGTAGCCAACTAGAATTACACAAACAAACAAAAAAAGAATTCATAGGATCCCTGTTTCACATTATAAAGGTCTTTACTTTGAATCTTAATAAAGTAGTTTAGATACTGTAAATAATTCTGTGCTGTAATTTGTACAATGTAATTCAGTATCTTCTAACTTTTTAAAAAAGGTTATTTGCTTTAAGTAGCGTAGAAATGGCCAATGTTAAATGGAATTCACAAATCTTAGGTTTAGGGATTAATGATAGGTTTCAGTGTGCATATATTTTTTATTTAATTATGTGATAGGGAAATGTTTTAACTATATGTTAGAATAATTTTTATAATTCTTATGTGCTTATATTTGCTGTGGGGTAATAACTTGCTAGCATATAACAGTACTGCTTCTATGTTGCATCTGATTTATAATATCTGGATAGAATATAAAACTGTATTTTTGCTATGACTTTTGGTGTCACTGGATTCTATCACTGGAAGATGCAGTCCTAAAATAATTGTGGAAAATGCTCTTAAAGTCAGAAAGACAGAACTAGACCTCTTGAGCCAGAAAGGACCTCAGATGGTCATGAAGTGCTTCATCTTTTATCTAGGTCCATAGTCTCCTAGGCTCATAGGGCAAAAAATGAGCCATTGAAGTGCAGGGGAATGTTAGCCCTGTTTATATTTATTTTATTTCATCCACTGAAAACACACATTCATATTACTTTTAAAACATACATAATACAGTACTAGTTTCTGTAACCTATAATAATAAAAGCATAATATGCTAATTAGACAGAACAGCTAAACGACCTTCTGGACGTCATTCTGGACATCCTTCCGCACGAAGCTGCTGTGGCTGGGGCTGAGGCAGAGGTGGTTAGGGATGATGAGGCAGGCAGGTGAGCAGTTAGGGGTGATGAGGCAGGCAGAGGTGGTTAGGGGTGATGAGGCGGGCAGGCAGAGGTGGTTAGGGATGATGAGGCAGGCAGGCGAGCAGTTAGGGGTGATGAGGCAGGCAGGCAGAGGTGGTTAGGGGTGATCAGGCAGGCAGGCAGGCAGGCAGGCAGAGGGGTTAGGAGTGATCAGGCAGGCAGGTGAGTGGTTATGGGTGATGAGGCAGGCAGGCAGAGAGGTTAGGGGTGATGAGGCAGGAGGGCGAGTGATTACAGGTGATCAGGCAGGCAGGTGAGCAGGCAGGCAAGCGATAGGCAGGCAGGCAAGCGATAGGCAGGCAGGCAGAGGGGTTGGGAGAGATGAGGCAGGCAGGCAGAGTGGTAAGGGGTGATAAGGCAGGCAGGCAGAGTGGTTAGAGGTGATGAGGCAGGCAGGCAGAGTGGTTAGGGGCAATCTGGCAGGCAGGTGAGTGGTTAGGGGTGATGAGGCAGGCAGGCAGAGTGGTTAAGGGCAATCAGGAAGACAAGTGGCTAGAGTCAGTGGTCCGGGATTGCGAGAGGGATGTCCAACTGCCGGCCTAAACCAGCAGTGTTGGACATCCCCCACGGAGTCCCAGATTGAGAGGGTGCAGGCTGGGCTGAGGGATGATGAATTTCGTGCACCTGGCCTCTAGTCAGCTTATAAAATAGACATGTTTTGCAAAATTACTATATAATACTGTTTGGAGACCACTTCTTTATGCAATTCTAATATCAAATAATCCTGGCAAATGATTGAGGAGAGCATGCTGAAGATGTGTTTTATATATACCTCACTGCTTACATACATGATGTACTTAATAAATCGATTTGAATAATTTTCCTATGCTTAAGTTATTCTTCATTATTATCTACTTGACAAAAGAGTTAGACATCTGTAAAATATTCTCTTATTTGTGTTTTTAAAAAAATCGTTCAGTTTTATGGGAATGTAGATAAGCTTATCTTTGAGAGGAAGCAATTGAGAGAGAGAGAGAGAGAGAGAGAGAGAGAGAGAGAGAGAGAGAGAGAGAGAGAGAATATGTATATGTGTTTAGAAAGAAAACACTCACCAGATTAGAAAATATTCTATCTGGAATTTTCTTTGTTGGTATATCTACTATTTAATTAAGATTTTTACATGTACACATGATCAGAGAAGTGATAGATGTTACCTATGTAAAAGTTGTGAATGTTAAAAATATAACTATGGCTCTAGATCAAATAGTTACACACAAATAATATACACAAATTTATTTTCTACTGAAGTTTACTTTTATAATAAGCAGAATCTGTTTGTCCTTGCCATCAAAATTTAGCATAACAGATTACTATGGTTTTATTTTAAGTACTCAAATTCAGTAATTCACCATGCTTTTTTCACCATCTAGGAATTATTCCCAGTGCAGTTATTGGCTTGACATTTACTTTTTACCCCATATTGAAGATTGGTTAATTAATACTATATTATTAATAATTAGAGTGAAAATAATAACATAGTAATAGTCAGCATGATATACTCTAATTGACTATCCTATTAAATCATGATTATTACCCTGTAAGATGCATAGTATTAATCTCATTTGACATATAAAGAAACAGCATTTCAGAGAGTTAAGTGACTTTCTCACATTGCTGGCAATGTGAAAATCAGATGTGAAGCCCATTCTGCCTGTCTCCCCAGTCCATCACAGAGAAACATTTCCTACAGCTACAGTGCAGGCCTTCACATCAGTCATTTGTTTTATGTATACATTCTCCTGGATATAGTGTTGAAGATATAGGATCCCTGTTCCTGGAAAAACAGTTTAAATCACACATTCAACGTGGTGATTTAGTGTATCATCCATCTACTTAAAAAGCCATGTTTTTGTGGTTTAAGCCAGGCCAATGCTCTAAGTTGGAGTAAAATTAATTGAAGTAACATTCTCCACAACATATTGTCAATTGATTACAATACGTTTACAGGTTTCTTTTCTTTTGAAAAATGCTGTTTCCCCTTAAATATGATTCTCTAGTGCTGCAGATAAAACTTTTGAATGTTGAAGTTGAAATTATTCAAAAGAAAATATTTTTCAAAACTAGATTTTTAAGGAGTCTGTCTTGATAGCAAATACAACTAATTAACAATTTCTTGCATACCTACTATCTGCTCTGCAATAATTGCTTTGGGTTCAGAAATAAATGACACGTTCCTCTCCTTCAAAGACATATATGTACATAAAAAGTGAATTAATTATAATAACATACAATAAGTGCTATAGCAATCTAGGCATTCTCCAGGTGCTATGGGTGTATTGAAAAAAAGAATAGTGAAGAATTCCTGCAGAAATAAGAGAAGAAGGAAGGTGAACTTGTCTTGAAAGAATTTTACTAAGTTGCAAAGATAAGGAAGAAATATATTTATTACCACATTTTATAGTGATTTAGATCTACTATTATGATGAAATGATTATAGAATAAGGTTACTTACTATTTTGACCACTGAAGAGGATTCTGGGAATATGGCTACCTGAATATCTCTCACCTCTCTTTATTGCCTAACTTCAATCAGAGTCTCCTGAGGCAAGTGGTTTCTGGAATTGTAGAAAACTATGAGTTGGACAAAGGTGGCTCTGGGGCTGCTGGGGGCTGGATTGGAGACACAAACCTGCAGTCCTGGCACCCAGCAGCCCCAAGGCCCACCACCACATTGCTAGGGCTGCTGGGGGCCAGATCAGAGACACAAACCTGCAGTCCCGGCACCCAGCAGCCCCAAGCCCCGCGGTCGAGGCGCTGGGACTGCTGCCGGGGGGGAGGGGGGGGCCAGCGGAGACAAAAACCCACAAGAAACCTGTGGAAAGGGAAATAAACTATCATAACTTTATCTCCCTTTCCACAAGATGAGAAAACTGACCCTGGTTTATTTAGTGATGTGGCCCACACCTTTCTACAAGCACAGGGTATGTTATGACCACTCCCAGAAAGGTCTGGTCAGAATACCGTCTCCAGAGAATAAGGCTACTGTGGCAAATCATCTAAGACAGGAAACAAGCTTTTGTTGGGTTTATTCTGAAGGTCAGAGAACATGCCACCCCAACATATGCTGTGTTGTTATATTGATGATCTTGAGCTGCAGATGCTTAAAAAACAGCAAATGCATGCAGAGGCTTTCACTGAAGTCTCCTGATCTGCCTAAAATCAGATCCCCCAAAAGGAGCTTAAATGTCATAGGTCCCTTTGATGGGAGAAGTGTCATTAGGCAAAGAAGACTGACTCCTGTCACAGTACAGGAGAGTAGAAGTTGACATCACACCCAAACTTTGTTACAAACTATCTCCCCCCACCCCCATTCATCTTTCCTAAAAATCATTTACTCTCCTCTAAGAGGCTTACATTTCCTGTCCCCTTTCCATAGGAAAAAGGTATTTAAATCTGCATTCTAAGCCACCTTGGGGAGTTACTCATTTTTCCCATCTCCCACATATACACGAGGTACACCTGTTAATGAACTTTTGTTTTTCTCTTGGTGATCTGTCTTTCATTACAAGGGCCTCCACTAAGAACTCAGAAAGATAGAGGAAAACTATTTTTCTTCCTCCATAATTCTATCTCGGGAAATCAAGTCCCCAGCTGAACAATGAGGTTGGCTCAAGTACCAAGCAGTCCCGGCTGTTGGGAGGGAAGCTTCTAGGGAGAAATCAATGATATTGGAATCAAAGTGGGACGGAGGGCACACGCATGGTTGCTGGTGGGAGTTTAAAGTGGTTCAACATTTTTGGTGGATGATTTGGCAAATTCGATAGAAATGTTCAAGGTACATCCAAGAGTCTTCTTCTAGGAATCACATCTACTGAGATAAAGCACAAGCGCATAAGCCCTGGTCAGAACCCAGGATGCTACTGCAGGATCCCCTTCCATGATAGGAAAACCTGGGAACAACCTGCATTTTTAGGACAAGGTGGAACCTATACTAATAAAAGGGTAATATGCTAATTAGACTGAACATCTTCCAGACGACCTTCTGGATGTCCTTCCGGACAAAGCCATGTTGGAGGGGCCAAGGCAGAGGAGGTTAGAGGTGATCAGGCAAGCAGGGGAGAGCAGTTAGGGGGATAAGGACAGCAGGCAGGTGAGCGGTTAAGAGCCAAAGGTCCTGAGGGGTCCCAGATTGGAGAGAGTGCAGGCCGAGCTGAGGGGACCCTCTTCCCATGCACAAATTTCATGCACCGGGCCTCTAGTATTATAATAACTATGTATAGTGTCAGATGGGTACTAGAGTTATTGGACTGATCACTTTGTAAGATATAGAAATGGCCGAAACCGGTTTGACTCAGTGGATAGAGCGTCGGTCTGCGGACTGGAAGGTCCCAGGTTCGATTCCGGTCAAGGGCATGTGCCTTGGTTGCGGGCACATCCCCCGGTGGGGGGTGTGCAGGAGGCAGCTGGTCGATGTCTCTCTCTCATCGATGTTTCTAGCTCTCTATCCCTCTCCCTTCCTCTCTGTGAAAAATCAATAAAATATATTCTAAAAAAAAAAAAAAAGATATAGAAATGTCTCATCACTATATTGTACATATAAAACTTATATAATAATTATATGTCAATGGTAATTGAAAATTATATGTACATACAATTTTTTAGAAAGAAAGAACAACATCCATGTGAATGAATCTATCCAGAAGGAAATTAATACATCTTTGAATGTATCTTAACAGCAAAAACTGAAAACATATCTAGTCATGATGGGATAAATTATGGTACAACAAGCACCTGGACTGCTACGATGTCATACCACAGAATGACATAGAATCACACAGATTGATTTGAAATGATTTCATGTGTTTTTCAGGGGAGAAAGCAAGATGGAGAAAAGTATGTACACCATAGTCCATTAAAAACAATAACACACAAGCAACCCCATACATATATGTATATGCACATGTATATTCATTAATATATGATTATATAGAATAGTATGAAAGTGTGAATATGGAATAGTATTCTATATCTTATAGGGAAGAGCAGCAAGGCAGCAAGGAAGAAATAAGTCGGGGGGGGGGTTGGAGAAGAATAAATACTGTACTAAGAAAGTCCCAACATATGATGTAATTCCATTTATATATGCATACCAAATTTTAAAGAAAATTAATAAAAACAAAGAGAAAAAGTTGTGGTAGATATCTGTATTGTAAGTGTCACAAAAGAGGATAAAATGTGTTTTGAGCATCTTAATTTCATATAGAGATTCCATGTCACAAATATCTTGTCATTTATTTTTGGTCATTTTATTGGCAGAAATTACCTTTAAAATATATTTACTCCAATGGATATTTAAAGGAAACTAACAGTATTGGAACTTTCTAAAACTCCATCTATGAGAAAATTCATATTTGAGGAAAAAACCTCAAGAAGATTTGAAGCCCAAACCGGTTTGGCTCAATGGATAGAGCGTCGGTCTGCGGACTGAAAGGTCCCAGGTTCGATTCCGGTCAAGGGCATGTACATTGGCTGCGGGCACATCCCTGGTAGGGGTTGTGCAGGAGGCAGCTGGTCGATGATTCTCTCTCATCGATGTTTCTAGCTCTCTATCCCTCTCCCTTCCTCTCTGTAAAAAATCAATAAAATATATTTTTTTTTTAAAAAAAAAAGAAGATTTGAAGCCCAGGCCCATCAAAAATGGGAGATGGTAAATTGAAGAGTATTTCCCTGGATTCTTTTATTTAGCTCATGGTCAGAAATGTACTGTGGTTGTTACAAGTCACTTGCATTTGGTGAGCAGGCAGACACATATACTAAGTCTCTCTTAGAGTTAAAAGGAATCTGGAGATTATAAGGCCTCCTGAGAATGGAAGGAAACCAGCTTCTCAGAAGAACCAGATGTAATTTTAATCTGAAATCTCATTGGCAGCTGGATTCTCAAAGGGCATGTAACTTTGTTCCTCCAATTTGAAATATGTTACTGATTCCCCAGCTCTGATATTTTTTTTGTCTGTACGAAAATCCAGTATCATTCCTTATCTACATCATTGGAGCTTGTACCCTTTGTTTGTGTCTGTTAGTATCTTACCCTGTGTCATCATTGCACACATTAGAGAACTGCCTTCATTCATTTATTTAGCAAATATCTGTTGAATGCCTACCACAGACTAGGCACTGTGCTAGGTACACTTTATGTGTAAACTTGTATTAGGGCAGCTTTTTTATTACTTCAGTACATCTACTCTCTGAAAAACTTCAAGACATCCTTGCCTACCTTTGTAATATTAATAGCTTCCTATAAAGCAATCCTACAATAGATGTGTTGGAGAAAGTGTTACTTGTAGTGAGGCAGAGTACCTTACACTGCATTCTGTACAATAATAAATACTATAGAAAGGTTCTAGTGCATTTGATGATATCTGGCCAGCTTATCCATAATAACTCTGACTTCATTGTGGAAGAAAGGCCTTCTATGCAAGGCATAAAATCCAATTGATTTTTATGAAATAAGATGCTATGAAGAAGAAATGCATTAAGTGTTCCGTATCACAATAATCCCACTTTGTAAGCTAAATGCCTTTTGGAACATTGTTGAAATGCTGTCACTATTCTGAGCATACATAAAAGAGCAAGATAAGGCAAATAATTAAAAAGTCAATGCTATTCATATTTAAAGATTTCTTTCCTCAATTAATAAAGCATTTTCTGCTCTCTGTCAGTTAAAAATAAAATCAAAAATAGCTTTATGTGATATGATCAGACACAGAATAATATGTAAGTTATGTTGATTCTACAAAGTTTCTTTATTTAATTCTGGGGTTGCTGCTATCTTTAACTTCCATATAAGATAACATAGAATCTATTATGTATATTTTAAAGGATACATTTTTGCTTGGGCAGCATTTATTGAATTATTTTATTTTATTATATTTTTTTTATTTTTTAAAACATATTTTATTGATTTTTCACAGAGAGGAAGGGACAGGGATAGAGAGTTAGAAACATCAATGAGAGAGAAACATTGATCAGCTGCCTCCTGCACACCCCCCCACTGGGGATGTGCCTGCAACCAAGGTACATGCATGCCCTTGATTGGAATCGAACCTGGGATCCTTCAGTCTGCAGGCCGACGCTCTATCCACTGAGCCAAACCAGTTAGGGCTATTGAATTATTTTAAAGTTAGTTTATTTCAGAAGGACTGGTTAAATTTCATAAACATATATTAATAACTAGAGGCCCAGTGCACGGATTCATGCACTGGTGGGGCCCCTTGGCCTGGCCTGTGCCCTCTTGCAATCTGGGACCCCTCAGGCCAATCCCTGCAGGCCAGCCCAAGGGGCCCCACCAGTGCAAGAATCCATGCACCAGGCTGGTTTCAGCCCGATCCCTGCAGGCCAGGTCGAGGGACCCCACCAGGGCACGAATCTGTGCACCGGGCCTCTAGTATGCATATAAGATCTTTGGTTAATCTCTTCCCACCCTCCACCTCCCCCCTTCCCTCTGAGTTTCCTCAGTCTGTTCCATGTTTCCATGCCTGTGCATTGAGCATTTGTCCCCTGGTGGTCAGTGCATGTCATAGCTACCAGCTGGTCAGCTGGTCAGCCAGTCGGCCAGTCACTTAGGCTTTTATATATAGAGATGGTATATGAATGCAGACAGGGAAAGCAAGCCATCTGAATTCTGGGACACAAATACTTTATAGCTCTTTAAGTCAGACAATAATTTGCAGTGCATTTGGTTCAGTGTATTAATGCCTGCAGCACTGGTTCCTAATCTTTTTTCTGCCCAACACACCTGAGGAATATAGAATACTCCTATTGCTAATAGGGACATGTTGACAGTGTTTGAATGAGTTGGGAGAGTAGAGTAGTCTGAAAACCAACCAAATAACCAAATAACTAACCAAACTACATGAAAGAGATGATTCTCAAATGCCCTCCTGGCCAATATATTTGAGAGTAACTGCAAAAAAGATTCTTGGATCTAACAATATAAATTTTTATTTCTGGTGATCCTAGGTAAAGCGATAGACTGGTTTTGTCCCTGGAATCTAGGCGCTCGGTGAAAATATGATTAAATAAAAAAGTAATGAAAGAGAGAGGCTTTTTAATATACCTTATTTCCTATTATGGCAAAGTAGTATAGTATTTTGCCTTGGCATTTAATATATATATGTGTTAAATGGAACTTCCCAGAGGGTTTTGAAAACCTATCTGGCAATATCTCATTTAACTAGCATATACACATATCTTTTGACCCTATAATCCACCTCTGAAAGTCTATCTCATTAATGTACCTCTTATATATCTAAAACAAAAAGGACCATGGATATTCCTTGTAATGCTCTTTATAAAAAGTAGAAACACACTGTTTGTATTTCTATCATTTGGAAATAAAATAGTGTACTTCTACACAATGGCATATTATTCAGCTATTAAAAATGATAAATTACATTTAAACCAACTCACTTGGAGAGGTCTCCTCAAGATAATAATTTTTTTTTTAGTTGATTGATTTGAGAGAGGGAGAGAGAAGGAGAAGGGGGAGAGAGAGAGAGAGAGAGAGAGAGAGAGAGAGAGAGAGAGAGAGAGAGAGAGAGATTGTTCTACTTATTTATGCATTCATTCATTGATTGTTGTATATTCCCTGACTGGGAATCAAACAGGCAACCTTGGCATATTGGGACAACACTTTGACCAACTGAGCTACCCAGATAGGGCCTCAAGATATTTTTAAGTAGAAAAAGCAATGACACAAAGAAATATTTCATTTAATTTTTTGCAAGATCCCCATATATCATTGCAAATGATAATATAATGAAGAAATATAAAAGAGATAGATACATTTCTAATATGAATTACCTAGAACCTGTGAGTGAGGGGCAGTTATTTGGATGTAGGTGGGAAATGAACAAAAGTAAAAATTAATGATCATTTAAAACAAAACCACTACAAGTATAAATGCATGATATAATTCTATTTATGTAAAAGTTTATCTATCTACCTAACTATCCCATCCATCCATCCATCCATCCATCCATCCATCCATCCATCCATCCATCCTACATAAAGTCATGCAACAAAATTTGGTCACCACAATGTTGATGGTTATCATAGAGTGGTACAATTATAGTATGCTTTACTTGCTTTCACTTTTTATATATTGTTTGACCTTTTTACATTGTTTATACTATTTGGATTTTTTATATTACCAAGGAAAAATATTAAAACTGTATTTATTTCCCCAAATTAAATGCTTAGTGTGAATTCCTTCCTGGCTCTCAAGAATGATAAAAATCTTAACCTTCTGACAAACCAACCAAACAAACAAACAAACAAAAAAAAACCCACTAAATCAATCTACCTATTAGCTAACCAATTAAAAACACACACACAGTTTTAGCCGGTTTGGCTCAGTGGACAGAGCGTCTGCCTGCGGACTTAAGGGGCCCAGAAGAATTCAATACCATCAAGGGCATGTAAGTCAGTTGCAAACTCCTCCTTAGCCTGGGCCCTAGTCAGGGCATGTGCAGGAGACAACCAATCGATGTGTTTCTCTCACATTGATATATTTCTCTCTGTCT
Organism: Eptesicus fuscus; assembly: GCF_027574615.1. Classification (NCBI taxonomy): domain Eukaryota; kingdom Metazoa; phylum Chordata; class Mammalia; order Chiroptera; family Vespertilionidae; genus Eptesicus; species Eptesicus fuscus. Next base: position 51,172,718 of record NC_072476.1, read on the forward strand.
TTCCCTCTCTCTTCCACTCTATATAAAAAATCAATGGAAAAATATCCTTGGGTGAGGATTAAAAAACAAACAAACAACAACAACAACAACAACAAAACACAACAAAAAACCCCACACAAATAAAAACATATATGTAAGAGGTATTTGACTTTGAAAACATGTTTTTCCCCTTTAATAGTGGTCTATTTTATTTTTTGAAGGTTAAAATTTTAAAATGTTAAGGAGGCAGAAATAATTAAATAACAGCAGCTTAAGCTATTTCCTTAAAGCTATTCTCAATACAGAAAGAGGGTCCAGGTTGTTCTCATAACTCCTTTTCCTTAGATTTGAAGCTAAGGGAGGAAATGTTCTTTTCCCCCTTAAAAAATCTCTTGAGAAAATCCCTCTAAGCTAAACTTAAAATGGGAGCATACTCCCATTTTATTCAACCTTCTCCTCAATGATGATCATTCTGTTTTCTTCTAGTCAGGGAAGATTTTTTCTCTTCAGATTTGCTGGGACAAATGAACATCTCATTTATGGCAATGAGGTTGTTTAAAGGCTCTGACTCAGGCCCACCACCCAATGCAGGCCCCTTCAAGCAATACAAAGGCGGCACCACAGTACAGCGGAATTCTGAAATCAGGCAGGATGCATTTCAAATCACCATGCCACGTCTCATGAGCTGTGAAACTTGGCAATTTACTTACTGTTCTGCAGTCTGTTCCTTTATCAATAAAGTGGGCACAACAACTCCTACTCTTAGAGATGTGGAAAAGCCTCAGTAAACTGTATCTATAAGCACCGGCTTAGTGCCTGGTACTGCATAACCACTCAATAAATGATAACCACTACTGTTACTATTATTTTAAAAATATATATTTTTATTAATATCAGAAGCATCAATGATGAGAGAGAATCATCGATTGGGGGCCTCCTGCATGCCCCTTACTGGGGATCGAGCCCACAAGCCAGGCATGCCCTGACCCCCTGGTTCACAGGTTGACGCTCAACCACTGAGCCATGTGGGCCAGGCAAACTGTTATTATTTTTGTATGTTTATGTATAGTCTCAGAATGTGTTCATGTGACAGAAAATTATTACTTCTATAGTATGTATATAAGCATTATTTATATCAAAGGAAGGACTATCCTTATTTTTTAACTACTTAAAGAAGTTCCATACATCATAATATACTAGAGGCCCGATGCACGAAATTTGTGCAAGAGTAGGCCTTCACAGCTGCGGTGGCTGCCTCGATCCCCATGGCTGCAACCCCCGGCTGTGTCCGGAACGCCTTCCAGGAGGTCGTACAGCTGTCCGGTCTAATTAGCATATTATGCTTTTATTATTATAGATTAATATAATATTCTACTTCCCATGCATTAGAGAGAATGGGGGCAGCAGAACTGATTCAGGATGATGAAATACTTATATTTAAATGCATTCTCTATCTCTATGCCATGTGATCTTAGCTGTACCTTGCTCTTCCTTGTATATATATGACTTTGCAGAAGGAAAATATAAACAATATATTCTTTAAGCAAGGATTCAGTGAAAATCATGATGATGCTGTTGAACACTGAATCGTTAATCATCACTTGCACAGCAGAGAAAATGCTTCAGTTCTTGCCAAATGCATGTTTACTGAAAAGAGGCCAACATTTACCACTGAAAAGATAACATACTTGAAGAAGTAAAATGAAACAGAATTAATCTTGTGTATATTAAATATGTTTCTGGAAGTCATTTAATTTGTGAGTTGACCCTTAGAACTCCTAAATTAAGGGAGCTTACATGAGGAGTTGTCTTCCCTACTAAACTGTACTTGTTACAAACACTTGCAATTTTTCTTCAGAAACAACCACTAAAACAACTACCAGCTGAATGTAGTTGTCACATTCTTAAAAAGCATTAGCAAAAACTGAAATTATTTAGTATGTAATAAGAAATATCTTAATTAAAATACTTCTATCGTATTTTTTCTTAAAATAATTCCTATGTATTAAGATGAAACTAAAGCAAAAGAAGAAAAACACTATTACTCCAAATGCACAATTAATAATTTGGTGCACTTTCTTCTATTCTTATTTTTTTCTAAGGTTAATTTTTTTTTTTTTTTTGTAATCCTGCTATATGGGCATGTTATGTTTGTAACCTGCTTAAACATTTTTTACTGAGTAGTTAATTAAAACAGACATGGCATTAACTCAGTGACTTTGTATTTCCTCTACCCTTTGTGATCCAATGTTCTGTTTTCTGTTAGGCTTCAAAAACAATGTCTGAGTTTTAAAAAAATCATATAGTCAGATGGGAAAATAATTTACCCATACTATATAAACAAATTTGACCTTTTCTCTGTAAATTTGACAACCTCTCGTGCAATTCCTGAATTGTATGTTGCATTTGATTAATAACCATATTCAGGATTCAATATTTTATGGAGGAAATTTCTCATCATCATGCTTTTAAAGAAGATTAAAGAACTACCATGTTAAATCTGTTTATTCTGTGGCAACGTGAAAGGTTACAGTAGAAAAAAAGTCCAGGTTAATTCTTTTATGTTCCTTTTCAGATATGGTTTCTTTTCATTAACCATCTGTAATGAAACATTTGGTCACTGTCACCAGAAGGCATTAATTGCCAGGAAATACATATTTAAATAGCTCATATTTTAGAGCACTTTAGTGATCACAGGATTTTAAACAGTATCTACTTTAGATTAAGATGTCAGAAGTATCAAAACTTCTGAAGTGTGATGTGAAATAGCCCATATGCTAGACAAGCATAATCTCAATTGAAAGCCATTACATAATCATGGCTGTTTTCCTCACGCTTGAGCGATACTTCTTAATATTCAGTTAAGAAACCTAGTTACTAGGTTCTGATGCTGATCCAAATCTCAAAGTAAGCTTCATTCATTTGACCCTTGTAACACACTAGCTTTTATTTTATTTGAGCTTGTGTTTTATCCAATTGCTGCAACCAGGGAACCTAACCTAACTTAGGTCACTACCACCAACCACCACCAGCAGCATTATCATTGTCAGTATCATCATCATCATCATCATCATCATCATCATCATCATCATCGACTATTGAGAGATGACCAGGTCTTATAAAAGCTTAGTAAATTTCTTTGGGATATTGATTTTTTTTAAAAGGGATAAAACTCAGAGAACCTTTTATCTACATAAATCTTTTTATTTGCTAATATAAATAAGAACTAATCATAGGTGCAAAGAATTAATAAATACAGGAGACTAGATTATATGTTTCAAACTTACTTTGGAGACCTGATGGAATGCTTTAGTTAGAAGTGGATTAAAGTTATTGAAAAAAATTATCTTTATTATTGATTAACTTTTTTGACACTTTACATGGCTTTGTTTCCCAACTCTGGAAACTCACCTAATGGTATAGGTTTTGAGGTTATGAATGAAACACTCTTAATTTTTTCCAAGAATATGAAGTAAAAAATATTTTCATGATTTATCAGTCTTTAGTTGTCTTAATGTAGCTCTTTTCAATGAAGACATTCAATTTCTATAGCACTGGTCAGCTGCTCATATATATATATACACACACAGAATATACTAATAAAAGGGTAATATGCTAATTATGGCAGATGTCTTCGGGATGTCCATCTGGCCAAAGCCACAGTGGCTGCAAGGCCTGGGGCTCATGCAGCCATGAGCCCCGGTGGCTGCAAAGACTGGGGCTCAGGCAGCCGTGGGCTCAGGTAGCAATGAGCCTTGGTGGCTGCAGCAGCCATGGGCTCACAGCAGCCATGAGGCCTGGGGCTCAGGCCTTGCAGCCATCGTGGCTGGCAGTGGCAGCAGCAGCGGGGTGATGGGGGCAGCCCCTTCCCCTGATCAGACTGGTCGCCTCCAGCAGACATCCCCTGACGGCTCCTGGACTGTGAGACGGGGCAGGCTGGGCTGAGGGACACACCACCCCCCCGCAGTGCACAAATTTTCGTGCACCAGGCCTCTAGTGTATGTATGTATGTATATGTATGTGTATGTATGTATATGTATATATATATATATATATACATATATATGTATATGTATATATATATATCTCCATCCCTATATCTGAATCAATCCTGAGAAATTTGCTAAGAGTGGTTTTCACTGGATCCATGTGGCTCTTCCTAGTTAATTTTATTTAAAATCTTTTCCAAATCTATTTACAAATTGCAAATAGTTTTAGGTGTACTATGTTTATCTACACTGGATAAAGGATAACATGTCAGACATCACTCAAGTACTTTTTCTTTGCCTCATCTCCTAGTTACCTCATCTTTTAACATGAAAATAAAGACTATTTCTCTCATTAGTATTGATATACATTTATTCAATTATTGGATAGATATAAGGAAATCAATCATGAAAATGTTGAACCAAAAACATAAAATTTTTGATAGAAAAGAACAGAGTTCTCTTTTCAAATGATTTTACTCAGAAAATTATATAGAACTAATTTCTTTTTCTTGTCCTGTTTCCTGTCATTCTTGTATTCCTCCTTTAATATTAGATATCCTACCTAATAAAAGGGAAGTATGCAAATAACCATCACTCCGCTACACCCACGATTGGGCCGGTGGGAGGCCGGGGGCAGGACTCAGGGTGGGTGATTGGGCTGGCGTTGAGTTTCTGCCCCCCGTTCCTCTCCCCGTCCCCAATGTCAGGCACTGCGGGAGGACCCATGGGGCCGGCAGAAGGCGCCGGTGGTGGAACTCGGGGTGGCCGATTGCATGGCTGCCGGCACCAGTTTTCCGCCAGCACCAGTTTTCCTCTGGCCGCCCGCCTATTGGAGCGCCTCCCACCAGCGCTCCGATCGGTGGGTGGCCAGAGGAAAACTGGTGCTGGAGGAACTTGGGGTGGCCGATTGCGCTGGCGGGAGGTGCTCTGATCGGCGGGTGGCCAGAGGAAACGGCGCTGGAGGAATTCGGAGTGGCCGATCGCGCTGGCAGGAGGCGCTCCGATCGGCGGGTGGCCAGAGGAAAACTGCTGCTGGTGGAAAACTGGTGCCGGCAGCCAGGTGAAGGAAGGTCTATTGCATGAAACTTCGTGCAACGGGCTTCTAGTTTTATATAAATTATTATCAGTACAAGTACCATTTTAAATTACTAGCAATTGGTTGCAAATTTTTCAGTTTAATTTAGACATGCTATTTTGGAATTTCAACATCACTTAAACATTTAAATACATTTTTCCTCAAGTGAAAGACATGTTTTTCTAGGCACAATAAACTCTATCTTTGCAATATCTTCCACTATTATATTGACATCTCAACTATATTTTGCTATTAAAATTATTCTTTTCTGAGATTCTTTTTGCCAAATGTTTCATATTGGCTTTGAATTTGTGATCACATCATGGACTGCTTATCTAGATTATATTCAGCCTTTTTCTCTAGTGTCTAAACACTCCTAGGTATTGAACAACAGAAGTAAAAAAATGTTTGAGCGCCTTCTTTTCACCCAGAAACAAGCACTATGAACTCTGTAAAGCCACTGATAAATACACAGTTTCTAAATTTAACCCAGTGTTATAATGTGCACAAAGCAGTACTACTGGGCCACTCTTCGTATGGACTAATCTACTGACAGTGTTTCAGTTAGGCCCTGGAAAGACCAATAGAACCCTTTTAAGTGATTGGGTTCAAAGTGCAGTTTTATGTGCTCAGAAACCTTATCTCTGTGGAAATGAACAAAGCCACAAGATCCAATTAACTGTCCACTTTCTTAGACATTGTCCTAAACTAAGGTTGGGCAAAATTTGGCCTCTTCATTAATATAATGTGATTCTACTACAAATGCTTTGCTCCATAATTGAATCTCTCTTTGGTTAGGTGTAGTGTTCACATTTAAATTTTGTATGTTATTCTCCCAACCTTTTTTCATTATTTTTAAATATTTCAATTGTTTCTATTCTACATTATAACATACCAGTCAGCCAACATTAAATGATGTATATAGCATCTTCTTTATATATTTAATAATCTTCTTTTGGTGTGATTGTCAAAAAGAAAAAATGATCCAATTATATTCATTGAGGTTAGAGACATAATGAAGTAGACAGATATAGAATGAGCTAAATTAGTACAATATATGCACTCTTTGAGACTATTTCCCAGGATTTTTCTCTTTATTTTTTGTTCAAGAAAAAAAAATACACCTATAAATCTTTGAATATTACTGTTGTATTCACATTTTTCATTCTTACTATACTGTATTTCAGGGAAAATATTTAGCATTGCATATTATATAGAAATGAAATCCCTACCTGCGGTTATGACCATGCTGTCAGAAACATAGTGCAGTAAGTGTTTAGAATCATATGTGTTTTTTTTTCTTCATCTTTCAGAAAGGAATGACAACATAAATGTGACCCCACAACAAAGAACCCAAAGGAATAAAAATTTAGCTTACAAGTAATGACCTCATCTCCATTTGTATTTAATTTTGACACCTACCTCCTTGTGTGCTGTCTGATTTCAAAATGATTTCTTTAAAAAAAATTCTGGGGTGATTATTTGAAATACCAATATGGCTATGTTTGCAAGTGAGCTCATGTATCAGACTATTTACAGATGTGCTCCTAATAGAGTACTCAAAATTCTAAGTACAGTTTAGAAATTCCTAGGGGTATAATTTAGGTGCTATTTGACAATTTACCAAAGATGGAACAAATCTTGCTTAAGCAAACACTGCCCCCTCACATGTTTCAATATCATGAACAAAAGAACTAAACAGAGTCATCGTACAAAATGTTTCATATATAAATTTTATAAATTACCCTTTTGATTTTAGTATGAATAACCATCAAGCAAGAAAAATTCTAAAATCAAATGTGCATATATAATTGATATTATGCATTTTTACATAAAATAATCTTAATATTATATATATTTTCTAATTTTTTCATTCATTCAATATAGTAATGATATCAGATGAAGTGGGGAGTCCTCTTCCCCAATGGGTGCTTCTGAGGGTGGACTTATGATATCCCAAGAAAAATAATTTTCTGAGTCTTGCATGGAAAAACAAGTTATTTTTACTTGCGTGGAATTAAATCCCTGTTTCCAAAGTTCCATTTACCTTAGTCCAGTCATAGAAGAAGTGTAGATTGGGTTCCAGTAAAGCTAGAAGCAGTGTCTAGAGTTTCCTTTCCACGTTATGACAGATCCAGTTCAACATCAGGCTAATCACAGTCCATTCGTCCATTGTGTGTGGGGTCCACATGGCCAGGAAGCCAAGTGTGAGCCATGAGCCAAGCATGCCAAGAGGAACCCAGAGCATCCAAGAACACAAGAGAGTGAGCTTCTTTGTTCAGGGAATTAAGTATCCCAAATCTTCGGGGTTTGTAGTGGCTACGCCCATTCTGGTTAACCATCTCTGTACCTAGGTGTGACTGACAGTCAAGTCAACCTGTCACTCCAACTTTACTGGGCAATGTGTCTATCTTCCCTTTGTCCAGTCCCTTTCCCCCAGTGTTTTGCCGGGAACATACCCATAATGTCTGGCCTTCCCTTTGCTCCTTTCCTATCCTATATAATAAAGAGTTAATATGCTAATTAGGCCAAACAGCAGACGACTGTCTGGATGACCTTCTGGACGAAGCCAGGGCTGTGAGGGCCGGCCAGGCCAAGGCAGCTGGGGCTGCGAGGGCCTGCGAGGGCAAAGTCCCTTGCACGAATTTCATGCATCAGACCTCTAGTTATTAATAATTATCTAACTGCAATGGTATCATTCACACAAGCATGTCTTTTCATGTAATTTTGCCATATGCAAGAAACCCAGAAGGTATTACTTTAGTATGCCATTGATGGTTAAGAGAGAGAGAGAGAGAGGGGCGCGGGGGGGAAGATAATGGAAATATACACCTCATTAGTCATTTAAACCTAGACAAAATAAATAGTATTGAACAGCATCATCCATAGTGCTGAGAAAAATACTATTGAATTTCTGTTTAGTGATATCTGGCCTTTTTTTTTTGAGACATCAGCTTGCTTAACAAATTCTCTTTTAATAAGTGCTTTAAAAATATGGCTGTATTTAGTCAAGGAAAAAGTAGGAATGCCCCTAGTTAGACATTTGTCTGTACAGGTTATTCTTAAAAATTTTGCAGCTGTTCTTACTTTTCCATAGAACAACAGAGAGACTCCTACAGTTACTTCCCACAGGAAATTGTTCCCCAGAGACTGCTCTTGGGAAGAGAAGAATATGTGAAACTCCTCAGCTAAAGTTCATGTAGCTTCTTTTAAGTAAGACATAAGATGTGTGAACTAAGGCAACAGCTTAAACTCCAATCCGAAAATCTATATTTAAAAATGCTAATAATCTAATAAAGTGGTTATTAATAAGATACAATGATTTTAGCTAAGTACAGATGGAGAAAAATAATATATAGTAGAGTTATAAAAATTTATGATTTTCTTATATAAAAATGCACACAGCCAACTTTTACGGTCATTTGTAAATTTAAAAGCTGTGCTTTCTGGCATGATTAAATTTATTTTTCTGAAATGCAAGTTCTAAGAAAAGAATCTTACACTTAAAAGAAGCTAACCTTAAAACTTTCTGAATTTTAGAATGGTGTTCAAAATGTCATATGATTGATGGATGTTTTTGTATTACAGGAGAATAGTGGTATGCCTTTTGTGATTAAAAATAGTCATCAGCTTTAGTCTGGTATTTGGTGACTTTGTCATTGAGTAGAAGCTGGATGAGGTGCTAATAGGTGAGATGAGAGGCTCACAGTGGTGCTGGTAGCCTGTATATTATGGTAAGTGACAGGATACCCAGGAAAAGCAATTAAATTTGCCTTTGTCTCTCTGTTCCCCTGTGAAGTGAATATAGATACCTGTTCAGAATACTGAGGTTGCATACTGAGCTATGAGCTACTTAGGCCATAGCAGCTTCTCAGTGACAGAAAAGAGAAATTCCAGGTCTCCACAGGAGAAAAGGGTAGTGGATAGTGATTCAAATACCAACAAGATGTTAGTTTTATTAGTGGTAATACTAATTACTGTAGAAGTGCTTAACAAATGAATATCAGTTAAAGAATAGGACAGCAAAAAAGGGCATGTGCCTTTAACTGTCTAGTCATTTTGCTGAGAAGCTGAAATAATCCTCAGGTGAATATATCAGTTGTAAGTCACTCTGTTAAATCAGCTGCTTTCACCAACTGTGACACACTATTCAGGAGTTTAGAGGAAAAGACCTTGCTTTGCCTCAGGCCACGCTTCTATTCTTTTTGCTTAATGTGGAGATGAGAGAAGAGATGGAATCTCAGGTGAAACCTCCAGGAGAAAATGCCCTTGTGCATTACAACTTATTTTTCTGGTCTCAGAGAATCTAATATAGATTAGTTTTGGTGTCCTCCTGGTTTCAGCTTGGTTGGCCAGCTCCTTGTGAGCAAGGGGGCTGCATTTGCTTCTGAATTGAAGCATTTATGCTGCGATACACAGTTTTCTCTATGAACAATTTGCTAAGCTGTTTAAAAATCACAAAAGAATAAAGGGACATAAAATGTACCATTAAGTCATTCCATGAGATTTACAAAGGCTTTAATGAGTTAGAAATGGATGAAAAAGCCTTTTTTTGATTTATTAAAGATATCCATCTGATTAGAAGAGATTTTCATCACCTTATCAGCTAATCCAATAAATTGACTATCCGTTTCAAAATGACTCCAATTGGATTCGTGTCCATCAGAAAGATTTTCTGAAAACTCCAGAGTATTGTATAAAATTGAAAATTATTATCAAATTGCAACTGGAAAAAAAATTATCAGATCATGATAAATCTAGAGGATTAGGGGGGTGGGGGGGGGGGGGGAGGAATGCCCTGAGCTGAAAGGCTACACAAATCAGAGTTCAGCCTACAAAGTTCTCTTCAAGATTATTATTTATCGGGGGCAGGGGGAGGGTGTGTGTGGGGGGTGGAGGGTGGGGAAGAACCCAAAGAGAAAAATTAGTCTTTTGGTAACTAAAGTAGAACTGTTTTATAAGGAGGTTGTTTGGTATGTTTTTTGCTAACCCCATACAGACCTTGAAAAACTAACATGGCTTTGTAGATCTGGAAAATATTTTAAAATGCCATACCAATGAGATAGCTAATGTATGGAACCAGCTAATCAAATTTCCAGTTTTTGGCTGGTGTATGCCCCAGTGTAACAAAGTAAGATTAATGGGGTGTTAAAAGTCTGTGTGGACTTGTCAGTTTTATGCTGCAAATAGGGTTAATTTCATCCAAATGTAGAAATTTTAAAAAATTAATGTGAGTGAACTAAAGCTTTATATTTGTCTTTGCTTTAAAGAAACTTATGTTTGCAGGACCAGTCCTATCCATACTTGCCTGGCTAATGGAGAAAGCTGAGGGAGGGAAGAAATGCTTTTCAGGGAATAGAGTATCATGAGGTCAGCTACAATGGAGAAATGCCAGATGTTGAAATTTAGAAGTAGATAATTTTACCTATCGGACTAGCCAAAAGCATTTATTCTGGGCCAATATCTGATACTACCCAGGAAGACAGGCCCCCTTTATCTTTCCTCAAAATCACTTTTTACATCGTCTCCACAGGAAAACTGGGGTGAAGATATTTTGCCCTTTGTGGAATACTTTGGGCAATACGAAGGAGTCTTCATAAACCATTGCCAGCATTTTAACAAACTGGATGTCATCCATATATTTGTCTACATAATGCCAAACACTTGGATGCTTGGAAACATCCAGATGTCTGACTTCCTTTTTAACTTGTCATTCAAATGGTACAGACTGAGACTATGTCTACATGTAGTTTGAATTGGGTGGTAGTTGGAGAGGCAAGGGGTGAACAGAATTTCAAGAACACTTTTTTTATTGCTCCATATATTTTGTTTCCCCTGAGATAACTTCAACTTAAGTCACAGAAGCACACATTTTTAGGATCCCCAAAAGAAGTAAAATGCTTACACTGAAACGGAAATCTTCATAGCCTTAAAAAAATAGGCATTCATTTAGGATAATGTACGGAACTGGTATGAGATGGTCTACAGAACCTCAGCTAGCTGGCATTGGTTTTGGCACCCGGAGAAAAAGGATAACAGACAAAGGACTGGCTTTAGAAGAATACAGTTTATAGTGGTATGATTTAAAGAGTACCAAGAATTATACCTCTCATCAACTATCTCTCACACCTGGACAAAATATCTTTTCATTTTGCCTTATTTTCTATAGGTTATTCCTAGAGAAACATTAATTTGTAGTAATAAACATCATCTTTTAAAGTCTAATCTCCTCTTCTCCAATGGAGCGGTTATGAAATACATATTTGCTAAAAATGCATTTAATGAGACTCAAGGTCCTCCCATCTGAGACCTTTATTCCAGGGAGGGGGTGGTGGGAGGTAAGGAGGATTGGATAGAGCAAAGCACTCTGCAAGACAGGCCAGACCTGAGTGGGGGATGACTAAGAACAACAAAGAAAGGTGGAGTTGGGGAGCTGCAACACAGACTGATTTGAAAACACAAGGAAGACTCCCCGTGGCTGCAATCTCATTGTCTATGGGAGCATCTGCAGGTCAGGTGCCTTGTCTTAAGTTGCATTGTGTTGATCATTTGTATGCCCCAGTGCTTTCCACAGCACATAGCCTATAGTAGACACTCAGGAAATAATTAAAAGTTAATCAATAAATGAAAAAAGGTCTGAAGGCTCCAAGTTACATTTCAAAGACTGAAGGCTCAGAGGAATTTCAGGAAGTCACATAGCTCAGCTTGTCTACAGCTAACACTTAGACCACACCAAGAAATAGCTTTCGATAATTTTCTTTTTAGAAATTCCCACATCCTTTCCTCAAAGCATACTTCAGCTTCATTTAAAAAAAAATCTATCTTAAAACCTTCCTTCTATGATTCAAGATCATTTTCCTTCTTAACAGAAGCAAAGGTATGCATATTAATGTATTCTTTAACTTTTCCAAAAGCTTTCACGCACACTTACCCCTTCTCTCCAGAACAAACTGCTTGGGAAATAGGGCAAGGCTCACTGTCTTTATTTTAACTTAATTTATTCAAAATTTCTGCATCTTAGCTTCTCATTTTAAAAATGAGAATGGTTTGGAGAAGCTTCCAGCAAAGTTAGGGCAGACATCAGTTTCCCAACTATTCTTTCTTAAAATTAAGGAAAGACAAGGTACTTAGAGATTTGGGGATTTTCTCAGTAGTCTAATCGACAGCAGGCCTAACACAAGGATTCCATTCACTTTCATCGGCTAACAGTGTCTTATGTGCTCCATGCAGTACCTGTTATTTTTGTATACTCACTTAGGTTTTGGTTTTGACAAGTGACCCCCATATCTTCTAAATATGACTCAGGCTTTCTATGTTGGGATGGATTTTAAAAAATTACCTTGATTCTTACTTGTGAACTTTTTCATCATTTTCTAAAATAGCTTTGGTTGTAGGATAAACCCTGAGGCTAAATTCCTTCCGATAATAAAACCAGGAATAGCCAATGGCTTTGTCAGGTCTTTCTCTGTATACCTGTTAACCCTTTTTGAAAATGATGAGTTTCGGGGAAGTTGTAAAGTAAATGTAGGTAAAGCAATCCTGATTTTCCTATTGTCCAATTTCCTGTAATGCCATGGAAAATATACCTGAAAGATTAATTGGAAACTTGTGGTTTGGAAATAATAACACTATTTACATTTTAGAAGAGTCAAATAAAGTAAACCTCTGAGTTGCCGAAAGCTACAGTTTTATACAAGACAAAAATGGCCCGTGCACATTAAGTTTATATTATTTAGAAAATTAAAGTACCAAGAAGGGACACTAGTCCAGTGATGGATTTGCTGATATGTCAGGGGTCTGCGGGTGTGCTTGGGGGTCTCCTCAAAATCCAGCTTGAAGAGAAAACAGCCACAACCGCATGAGGAAGTCAGTTAATATACAGGTGGCACAAGCTGACAGAACAAACTGACAACATTTCCCAGGCTGGAAGAGGCTGGCCAGCTGGTCTCACTTGCCAGGATAGGCATCGCACCTTAGGCTTGTTCCCTTTTTCCTGTTCTTTGTGAGTGAACTCTAACAGCGATGCCTCACACAGTGTGAGCATTCCAAACTCTGGTTTGCCTCAGCCCTGGGCCCTGAGCCTTCACAGGAGTTGCAGCCTTAGAAAAAGTAATAGAAGTCCTAGTTGGTTATTCTCCTAATTTGTCTCACCTACTGTTGAGGCTCTTTTTATACATGTCCCTAAATGTGACAACTCTGAACGGTGGTGCTAATTCTCCTTGTATGTTGATGAGAACATTGGAATTCAGAGACGGTGAGTAATGTATTCCCAGAAACACACAAAGTGGCAGAGTCAGGAATTATACCCTGATCTCCCCAGCTTCCGGGACCACATGGTCCTCGGGGAATGGCAGCACCAGGGATACGGGGTCAAAGCAGCAGCAGCAGCTACTCCAGGCCGTGTCTGCTCATCGTAGAGGGAGCCTGCGCTCTGTCTCCCTCAGATTATTTTGATAGTCAGGATAAACAAATACTTTAGTTTTCTACTTTTATAGTTTGTATGAGTTAAGTACATTAAACTCCGAAGGCAATCCTATCTATATCTGTCTACAGCATGAGAGAAAAAGCTCAACTTTTGACTTTCGGCAGATCCGGATTGGAAACTCCATCTTGATTAAGTGACATGAAGTCAGCTACTCACTTTCTCTGTGTTTTAGTTCCTTCAGTAAAAATGTGATGATACCTCCTGCACAGAGTGGCTTATGAGCAAAAAAGAACATTATAGGAAAAGGTCCAATGCATGGCATATAATAAAAACCAAATCAATTATGGTGTTGTACTATTATAAGTTTTGATATTAATTGCTACTAATGATAGCAGAAATAATGACTCATTACTTTATCCTAAGTGATGTGTTATTTTTTTCCTACAAGACAAGCTTTCCTAAAAGCCCAATAACTAGTTAATTCATTATTTGTAATAATAATTATGCTTGCTTGTAGGGCCAGGTATTCAACTCTTTACCTGCCCTGTGAAGAGTTTTGTGTGTCTATTGACATCCTATTACCCAGAATGTTAATTCTGTAAAACACACTGGGCTGAATTTAATTGTAAAACATAACTCTCATTTTCTTTGTAAAGAGATACCAAGTTTGCTTACAAAATAGTGACAGTGCAACCTGGTGAATATAAATCATTAGTCATATTGGATTAATGATTTTACTAATTTTAGTAATATTTGAAGAATGATTCTCAATGACTGCCTCTTACTACTAAATATAATATTTGGCTAATAATATGCCAACTATTAAATATCAACTTGGTAAAAAAATGCAAATGAAATGACACGGTCAACAGGGAACTGTTATGACATTAAAATGCTGGTTCTGCTACTGCTAACAGTGGACCGATGTCCCACCATCTCCTTTGTTTCCCTTCTCTTTGTTAGTGGGCCTTGCCTTCCCTGTCATATTCTCCAAAGTCCAATGCATAAAAGCCCCACAATGTTTCAGCTACAGTCCTTTTAATGGGAAATCATGTCAAAGCCAGGAGGTATACAAGGGAGTATGCATCTTAAAATCTCAACACTGAAGAGTATTCTTCTAGTGCTTGCTTGTTGGCATGCCCGTAAAATGATATGCTGTTTCAGCAACTTGTAGGCTTGTGAGACAGTGGTATAAAATCATCAGTTATCACATGGTAATATCCTTTTATTAACCACTGAAATATATCAAGACATTTCATGACAACTGACAATGCCAGATGCTATTATTGGCTTAATGGTTATTACGTTTGCACTTTCTTCAACTGAGCTCTTTCTGCGTGCTTACTTTTCCTTTTGTGTAGAGCATTTTTCAAATGTGTGGGAGCATCCTAACTTTTCAACATCGATTTTAATATACATATATTTGTGGGCACTCGGTTGGCTTTTCAAGTTTCCCTCATAGGTGTTATTCTTTCCACAAGCAATGACCACCCGGATTGTAAACGTTCTGTATTTGCACTGCTTGCTGGTGAGCCCTTCTCTTCTGCCCTTTAAAGTCTGACCCTCTCGTCCTCAGCCTGCTTCTGACTTCCGAAAATTTTCTTTAGAGGATGCTGTGTTTGTGTGGCTGGTACATGGAATGATTTGAATCAATCTTTGCTAGTTCATGATTATTTTGGTATATTTTTTAATTTTTATTCACTTCAGATCACAGTCAATACCACTTTGGGCATTTTTTCATCTCATACAGCCATACTTTCATGTTAACTCATCTTTTCCCTTGTCTTGTAATTCTTGCCTGTTTTGTTTCTTCTGCCTTTTTGTGCTTTCCTTCCTGTGTGCCTCAATTGTGAGCCCTCAAATGACTCTAATCAAAGCTAAAGGTGAGTGGATATACCACTATCAAAGAAATATATATATTTTTTCAAATAGCTTCTATTTAAAAAAAAAATCAGAATTGATGTATAAAATCTTGCAAACCCTGGAAACTATCTTGAGATTTCTTTCAGAATTTTTAACAACTCTTAATCTACTAATTTTACTAGAGGTCCTGGATATAATTATTTTTGTTTCATCCAATTTTGTGTTACCTGCTTACCCTTTTTGCTCTAAATTTTATATGTATAATCTTTCAAGTAAGCATTGACTTTTTAGGTCTGTGTGGAGACCAAAGCAAGTAAGTATTTGGTTGTTACTATGAAATGATTTTTTAAAAAATATGTTTTTATTGATTTTTAGACAGAGAGGAAGTGAGAGGGAGAGAGAGATAGAAACATCGATGAGAGAGAAACATCGACCAGCTGCCTTGTACACATCCCCTACTGGGGATTGAGCCTGCAACCCAGGCATATGCCCTAATGGGGAATCAAACCCATGACCTCTTGGTGCATGGAACAGTGCTCAACCACTGAGCAACACTGTCTGGAAAAGCAAATAATTTTGGAGGTTGTAAACAAATGGCTCCCTAATGAAACTTTGGAATATATGAAGCTGCTCTATTTTGTTGGTTGGTGGGCAGAAAGTAGTCCACTCCAATTGATGCTAAGCACAGGGAAGTGAACAATAATAGCAGGGCAGTGTTCTGGGCAGCATGTGAGGTATTTCTAGAATGTCACATTGAAGGTGTCTTTGTCTTTGAGAGTTGATGATAAAACTGAGAAGTGGATAGCTGACAGAGGTATGTGTTCATTGGCATCTCTCCTTTTTCCTCCCTTGCCCCTATGAACCTACTCTGACTCAGTGTGTAGATACCTTTGGCACTACTTGGACATTACAAAGGTTCTACATCAGGCTGGCAGTTGCAGGACATAACAGGTTTGTGCTATCCACAGCAGAAAATTTCTACAGAAAAATTTCCCCTAAGTGCTGAGATAAATTTTCCCTTAACCTGAGAGCATGAGAATTGGAAGGACATATATCTCATAGTTTGCTTTATTAAAATGTGGTGGTTTTGCCCTGGCTGATTTGGCTCAGTGGATCAAATGTCAGCCTGTGGATTGGAGGGTCCTGGGTTTGATTCCGGTCAAAGGCGCATGCCTGAGTTGCGGGCTCGATACCCAGCAGGGGGCTTGCGGGAGACAGGCGATCAAAGATTCTCTCTCATTGATGTGTCTATCTCTCTCTCTAGCTCTCCCTTCCTCTCTGAAATCAGTAAAATATATATATTTTTAAAATGTGATGGTTTGGGGGATGGGGAGGGTGAGGTTCTGATCTAAAAAGAAGAAGAAAATAATAAAATAAGAATAACACTTTATGTGACAATTTACATTTTATTATTACACACATGATCTTATGTAATTTCCTTCACATTTCTGAGATAGGTAGGGCAGGAATTATCCTACTCATTTTAGAGATGAAGAACTGAGAGCTGAGGAATTTAAATTGGATTCTTAAGGTTATATGGCTAGGTAGGTTTAACAGAAGTTGGAATTGAGGGAGTTTACAGGTTAGAAACACAGAAAAGAATAGAGAGTCTATCTCAAATATTTATAAATTGTTTAATTTTTAGCAAAACAATTGAGATTTGTCAATAACTATGAAAACCAGTATTTAAGTGCCCCATGATAGCTCTTTAAGACATACTTAAGTTGTTTTTTTAATTATATTTGAAATTCCATAAATTGAAAGTGAGATGCAGGCCCCAAGGTTTAAGAATTATCTTAAATGTAGAACCTGAAAGATTTGAGGTAAATTTAGAACCCTAGAGATTGGGACCTCCCCACAAAATACTACTTTCATGTCTGGAAAAGAAGAGCTATTTTTGGAATATAAATGATTAGAAATCAAACATGATGGAGGACTCTCTCTGCTAAATGTTAAATATTCAGGTCCTCTTGATGACCCAGTGTAATTCATGGTTAGACCAGACTGTCTAATGTCTTTTTAGTGAGACCAGTGATAAACTAAAAGCATGCTTCCAGGTGAATTAAAATATATACTTTTTGTAAAGAATGACGGTCTTTTGATAATCAGAAAAAAATCAGAGAAAGGGAAAATGACATCTTTTGTGAATCTTTCCTAGTGTCTATTCAGTCTCCTTGATGAATTCCATTATCACAAAAATGACCTTTCCAGTTCATATCTCTTTTGAGGCTAATGCAATTCTTCTCCATTCTGTTATAATGAAAGTATTACATGGATAACTATCCAGCATTATCTTCTAGAAGGAGAACTAATTTGGGAAAGAAATGAAGTACTTTAATATAATATCAGATCTCTCTCTCTCTCTCACTCTCTCTTATTTTTTTTATCCATGTAGAGACCTGCTGGGTAGAATTAAGCAAGTTCATGTATGTGGTAAATATACTGAGCTCCCTATCTAATGCAAAAGCAATTTTATTATTATATTAGTGAACACGTGTTATGAATGTTTATAAAACAGAGTCTCGGATCAATTTAGAGGCATAAGTCAGTGAAATATGCTGCAGACACCTTTCTGTTGATTTTTCTTTTTTTGGAGATGAGTAAACGGAAAGTATTGAGATCTGTGGCACACTTCCTAGATGCAAGCTTCAAACATGTATTACCTGTCTCTACCTGTGAGAAGCGTCAATATGGGCTAGACTAGCATAAACATTAATTATGTGCTCCTGTTAATTGCATGTTTCTTTGAAGTGGTAGCAAAATGCAAGGTAGTATATGGTGGAAAGAGCTGGGAATCATGATGGGAAGCTTCCTCGGACAGGTTGGCGCATGCAGAAAGGTAAAGTTTTTGGTGAGCTAGAGTAGTCTTCCCCTTGAGAAACGAACCCTGATTTTCAGTACTATCTGAAGAAATTGTTTCTCTGAGGAATATAATTAATGGTGGTATATTGGCCAGCTAGCATATAGTGCAGAGATCAATAGCCAGATCACTTGATTTGAGGTCAGGCCTGTCATACCCTTTGCAGGGGGGCAATTAAATGAATATATAAATCCCTGCTTGTTCTGTATGACAATAAATGTCTTAGTGTAATTCTTCATAAGAGGTAAAACACTTTGTAAAAATGCCTCTACTATTACACTCCCTATGAGACAATTAGCTGGCAGAGATTTTAATTGCTGTGTTGTGGATATGGAAATTGAGGCTCAGAGATCTTAAGCAGTTTACCTAAGTCATAAGTGTGGGCTACAACAATGCAAATTAAGTTAGAAGTTTGGAAAGTAGAAGGCAACTAGACAGAATGAGAAGTCAATTTAGTTACTCAAACCTACATTAATACTGAAGTCAATGGTTTTGATGGTGACTATGTCCCAAATTTTGCTGGATTTAGATATTAATTAACTTCATGTAATTATATGAGTTTTCAATATTTTAATAATGAGTGTAATACTAAGAAAATAGAAAGTGAAAGCCTCATTTTTGTTTTCTATAACTGTTAAAAATAGCAGGAGTGTGTCAGAGATTTCTCTCCCAATCTGTTGTATCAACATCCTGGGTTACACTGTGGACTTATGCCTCAGTGAACCTGAGTATTATGAAAAGGAAATATTTACTTCTCAATTTGATGTTTTCTCCTTTTTTTATGCAATTCTGAATATTGTTTTCCTTCTGCACTTTTCACTACTATGCCCCCTGCCCCCTTTTAAACTTCTGCTTGCACATTTTACTTCTGCTCTAGCATGGCGACATTAAACTCTAGCCACCCAGTAGCACTGCCTTTCACATCCCTTTCAAGGGGGCATGCTTTCTTTGGCTGGAATGCTGCAGGTTTGGGATTTGTAGATCAGAGCCTGACTCTTAACTCAGTCCTCCAACTCTTAATATACACTTTTCATCTATACCATCCTTGACACCACACAGACATCCCATGTTGAAATCTTTTACAGAGTCTCGACCTGTCTGCTAGACTAAACAGAGACAAGGAAACAGGTAATGACAGGATTGAAACATGGTTTAGGGATCTTGGGAGGAAAAAGGAAAGTAAAAAAAAAAAAAAAAAAAATTTGATGAACAACATAGTCACCCAAGCTTGTGGTGTCTCATCAGAACCTCTCAATGTTTGGAAGTTTTCCCAAGACTTGCCCTAGTGAGACAGCAAAGACTTATTAGATCATTGTGTCTGCTTCCCCACCTGGGCAGGAAAGAGTCTTCCATACGGAGAACATATGGCTTGGTCTTAGATTAACAACAAAGAATGTCAGTTGGCAGACAGATGGAGGAGAAGCAGAGGATCGTGTGAGCTTTGCTAGCCTGTACCTCACAAATGAATTAAAAAATCATATCCACTTAGTTCAGTTAAGAAAATAAACACTGACCAACCTATGAGGGGGAAGAGGAGCTAACATTTATTGGACACATATTACAATCTAGGCACAGCATTTTATAGATTTTTTTGTGCAATACTCACTTCAATTGCTTTATTGTCTCCATTTTACAGATGAAAATGAGGTTCTGAAGTGTGGGCTCACTCTGTCCAAGGTAATACAGCAAGTAAAGGCAAAGCCCAGAGTCTCATCCAGGAGTTTGATTTGAAAGTTAATGCTTTTTGGAGGTCAGACAACATAAAAATGTTAGATAACTTTCTAGTTACTTCTTCTACTTTTAAAAAACATACATACTAGTAAAGGGAATCTCTTCTTCTTTTTTTTTTTATTAAAAAATTGTGATATTCAATAAATTTGCTCCAGGCTGCTGCTTATATTGCTTAACTTAATGCTAGTGGGTATACAGAAGTGGACTCTGAGGAACAGGAATGAGGAAGAGGATATGTAAATAGGGCAGGTGAAAATACTATATTATAAATGTTTGCAGCCACCCTTCCCCTTCCCCCCAAAAGAAGGAAGATTCTTTCTTGTTGATTCAGGTTGAGAGTTCCCTTTTGTTGTCCAGAATCTGAGCTCAGGTAGGGAGAGGTCAGGTACCTTTCCCTAAAGTAAAGGGAGCAAGAGAGCAAGAATGCAATATGTATCTGTGTCATGGAGGGAAAGGGGGTGAAAAAAGGTGGCGGTGGGGGGCGGGGAGAGTTGTGAATGTTTTTTCTTTTTCCTTCTGTACTTCTACAAGAATGGTGTTTCTATTTTTATTATATCTGTTCATATATAGAGTGGGACAAAAGTAGGTTTACAATTGTGAGTACCTGAAACATAGTTTATTCTTGCATTATTATTTATTAATTATTGATTATAATATTTTCCATACAAATAAGTATAAACCTACTTTTGCCCCACTCTGTGTTATTTAACTTCTGTTCATAATTCAAAACTTGAGAGGAAAAGTTGTTGGAGAGATGGTTCATGAGTTGAAGGAGAGAGAGAAGTCTTAATGCAGTGGTAGGATACATGGGAGATGGAGAGACTTATGTGAAAAGAGGACAATAAGGAGTTTACTGGTTATAAATTGGAAATCATTTTATAGTTTTCAAGAGACTCCAGTAAAAACTTGAGTTTAAATCTACCATCTAAATATATATCTCATCCTTTTCTGTTCTATTTCCTCTCCTTCCTTATCTTTTCCTGGTTTAATCTTTTTATTTTTCCTTCTTCCATTTTTCCCCTTCTATTAGGATTATTTTTATTATTTTAATGAATACCATTGAGTTTATCACAAGCATCCTGGAATTATTAGACTATACCTAAAATAATTTTTTCCCCACTTTCTGGACATATAGAAGACCTGGAATACTTTAATTATATTTATCACTCCTCCCACCATGAATATTTTATAATATTGTTGCCAAATATTTTAATTATCTCTGTATTTTATATCCCATACAATAGTGTTGTTATTTTAATGAGTCAAGATTACTTTAGATTTACTCACACGTTTATCATTTTTTGTTATCTTTCTTCCTTCCCTGTATTACCTGTGCTTTGATGTGCTATTACTGGCTTTTATCCTGAAGAACTCCCTTTAGTATCTCTTTCAGCTAGGTCTCTTACTGTGAATTTTCTTAGTTTTGGTTTTTCAGAAAATTACTTAAATTATCTTTTTGTTTTAATTTTTAAAATAAGCCATTTAATTGAGGTATAATTGACATGTAAAAGCTGTTCACATTCAATGAACACAAGTTCCTGAAATCAGTTTGGGGAGAAGTTTACACCCATGAAACCATAACTATTGTCTGGGTCATAAACCTATTCATCACCTCCTAAAGCTTCCTCTTACCCTCTTTATTATAATTATTTTTTTTTGTGTGTGTGGTAAAAACACTTAACATAAGATCTACCTCCTTAGTAAATTTTTAGTATATAATATAGTGTTGTATGCTATAGGCACTATGCTATATAGTAGATTCCCAGAACTTATCCTATCTAATAAAGAGGGAATATGCTAATTGACCCTCACACCATTGCAAAGATAGCGGCACCCACAGCCAATAAGGAGGGAATATGCTAAGTGACTGCCTTGCCCTCAAAGATGGCAGTGCCCACAGCCAATAAGGAGGGAATATGCTAATTGCATCCTGCACTCAAAGATGGAGGTGCCCACAGCCACAAGATGGTAGCGCCCAGTCCCCTCAGCCCCACCAGGGTGGCAGGTGTGCGGCAAGGCTGGGCCCGCCCCTAGGCGGGCCCGGCCACTTTGCACACCTGCCTATGGAGTCCTCCAGTCACCTCAGCCCCTCAGCCACCCAGGGCCGGCCTGAGGTGCAGGCAAGCCTCGGATGGCGGCTGCCCAGCCGACGCCCAAGGCACAGGCAAGCCTCAGATGTTGGCTGCCCAGCTGCCCAGGGCTGCCTGAGGCTCAGGTAACCAGGGCTGGCCGAGGCTTGTGCTGCTGGCAGTGACAGCAGCAGAGGTGTGATGGGGCGTTGCCTTCCCCTGATCACCAGGTCACCTCCTGCCCCTGAGGGCTCCCGGACTGTGAGAGGGGGCAGGCCGGGCTGAGGGATGCCCCCTCCAGTGCATGAATTTTCATGCACTGGGCCTCTAGTTTATCTTATATAACTGAAACTCTATACCCTTTGGTCATCATTTCCCCTATGTCCCCTCCTTGGGCTTCTAGCAGTCACTATTCCACTCTCTGCTTTTATGAGTTTGGCTATTTAGATTCAATATATAACTGAGATCATACAGTATTTTTCTTTCTGTCTGGCTTATTTCACTTAGAATATTGTTCTCCAGGTCCATCCATGTTGGTGAAAATGGCAGGATTTCCTTCTTCTTTAAGGCTAAATAATATTCCATTGTATGTATATACCACAGTTTCTTTATCCATTTATTGATCAGAGGGTATTCAAGTTATTTCCATATCTTGACTATTGTGAATAATGCTGCAATGAACAGAGGAGTGCAGGTATATTTGTAGTATTCTGATTTCAATTCCTTAGGATAAATACCTGGAAGAGAAATTGCTGAATCATATGGTCATTTCATTTTTAATTTTTTGAGGAACCTACATACTACTTTTACAGATTGTTGTACCAATTTACTTTTCCACCACCAGTGCATGAGGGTTCAGCTTTGTTTCTGAAACTCATGCTCTCTGGGTAAAAATGTCCAACTTAGTCATTTTCCTTCACCATTTTATTTTATTTCTCTCTTTTCTAAAGACTTATAAATTTATTAGGCCAACTGAGAAACCAGATGGGCTGAGCCCCAAAATGGTACCAGCTCTTTCACCATTTAAAATACGATTTTCCATTGTCTTCAGTTTTCCATAGATCCATTCTTTTAAGGTAACACTGTCCTCCAGCTTCTTTTAAGTGTTTCCCTTTGTCTTTGCTTTTCATCAGTTTTATTATTATGTACCTAGAAGTGGTTTATTCTACTTGTGGTTAGCAGAGTTTCTTCAATCTGTTGCTTGTTACTACTTCATTAATTTAAAAAAGAAATAGTGATATCTCTTCAAATATTTCATCTACTCTATTTTATTTGTCTTCTTCTGGTCACCAGGTACATGCATGTTAGAGTTTTTCATTATATAAAGTATGTTTCTTTGAGCATTTCTATTTTTTTTCCTATAAGCCCTTCAATGTGGATGTTTCCTATTCACCAGGATCTTTCAGGTAAGGAACCCCACTTCTATTGTATCTTCTCTGCTATTAACCTATCTAATAATTTCAGTTAGTATATTTTTTCATTTCTAGAATGTCCATTTGATTATCTTGTATAGATTTAGGTTTGAGCACAATAATCATGGTTGTTTTAAAGTTTTTATCTCGTAACTCCAATACCTAGATAATCTCTCTGTTATTATTTTCTTTTGGTTTTCAGTCTTTCATGTCTTGTTTGATGGCCTTCCTGATAATTTCTTTCTTGATTGCTAGATATCGTCTAGGACAAATCACAGAAGTTCTTCCATGATCTCTTCCTCCAGAGAGGACTTTTCTTCTTGCAAGCGTGTTTAGTATGGGTTTATCACATTGGTTCAGGTGCAGCTGGATTTGGGGAGGTCTATTTCTGACTTTCCCTTACTGGTAGTGCTTAACTCCTCAGGGCCTCAATGGAAAGCCTAGAGTGATTACAAGAGCCCCTCCATCTTGACTAGCACTGAGCTTCAATTTTTACCTCCCCAGCTTTGTGAAACTACCAAGATCTCTGTTTAGCTTTTTAGCTTAAAATTAGCAACCTCTTGCTTGACCTTCTATGCAGATTTATAGGTTAGGGATCTGTCGAGTGATTTGAGGGGAAATTGCATATAGAAATTCAGCTTTATTTCCTAGGAGTTCACTTTTTTTCTGGAACATTGGCCTATTGAATAGAGCTCCTTTGATAGCCCTGGACTCTAATTTTTGTCATCCCAGCAAGTGACTATCCCACCAACTTCCTGTTTGACTTCTATGCCCTATACTTGGATTCACCAAAAGCCTGGAGAGAAAAGACTAGTAAATCGGGTCATTCTAATGCATTTCCCTTCTTTCTAGAATCTTGGCACCTCAAGACATAACTACATTAACCTTTAATGCCTTCAAACTGCTATTTATTACAGTTCTTTGTGGGAGAGTAATTCTGTCCACATTACTACATCATAGATGGAAGCAGAAGTATCCAGTAAAAAGCAAATCAATTTTTGGTTATTCTTGGCTATGAAAATGCTCTCACTCTCTCTCTCTCCCCCTCTTCACCCCGTGTGTGTATTTAGATGATGCACCATACAGTAGTTGGTCCATGTGTACTCCCAATTTATATGAATTTACAAAATCTGAATCTCTCACAACTGCCTACATAGTTGTGATGCTATTTACCAAGATGGAAAAGAACATGGAGTGCGGTTGCTTGTGTGTTAAATTTAGGTTGTTTATTAAACAAGTAAAATGAAGAGTAAAAATCAGTTGAATCTATTTATCTGGAGTTCAGAGGAGTGTTAAGGCTAGAAATATATTTTGGGAGTTGTTTAGCCATAGATATCATTTGAAGCTTTGGGATTAGTTGAGATCCCTTGTAAAGTGAATGTTTAGGATAGAAAAGATAGAGACTCGGGAGCACTGTAATTGTTAGACAATGAAAAGAGGAAAGGGATTGGGCAAAAAGAGACAGAAAAGAAGGTGACCTTGAATTAGGAGAAAAATCAAGAAATTGTGTTGTCTTGGAAGTCCATTAAAGAAACTGTTTCCAGGAGGAGAGGGAAATCAACAATTCAAATACTGCAGACAGAGTAAAATGACCACTGGATAGAGGAGCACAGTGACCTTGATGAATGCAGCTTCAGAAGAGTTTTGGGGTTGAGGGTCTTTGTGAAGTAAGGAAGTTGAGAATGAGAATATGCACAAGTCTTTTAAGGAGTTTTAAAGGAGTTTTGGAATAAAAGTGACTGATAAATGGTACCTAGGCAATGCAGACAAGCTTTTTTTTTTTTTTTTTTTTTTTTTTAATAGATGGGAATATTTTAGTTTGCTTACATGCTAATGGGAATGATTCAGGAGAGAGAGTCAGGAAAATAATGATCCTTCATGAGAAATAAGGGATAAGTAGCTATTAGGAATACACTTTCTAAATAGAGGAGAGAGAATGAGCAAATACAAGGATTACACTTAAGTAAGAGTATGTTCATCCATTGGAAAAGTAGGAAATCATATTACTTGGGTACAGATGCTTATATGTTAATAAATCTGGTAAGACAAATCCTATATAATAAAAGGCTAATATGCAAATAGACTGAATGGTGGAACAACCAGAACAACAGAACAACCAGTCGCTATGATGTGTGCTGACCACCAGGGGGCGTGTGTGGAACACGGTGGGCATTGGCTGCAGCAGGATGATGGAGCAGGTGAGCAGGGGTGCCAGACCAAGGCAGGGCACTGGTCGCTGTCATTGGGGCGAGCCTCTGGTGGTTACTGAAAATTATTTTCTTCTGTGCGCCACTGTCCTGCCTGGCACTCACACCTGCTGCCGGCACCAGAGCCGCTGCTCGCACCCACTGCCAGCACCGGCCCCACTCGTACCCACAGCTGGTGCCCATCATCGTACCCGATCACTTGGCGCCATCAGCAGGTTCAAGCAGCGGCTGCCGGCCCTCATCGTCCCTGAGGGCTTCTCCACTTCCTCCTGCTCCTGAGGGGTGATCAGAGCAGTAGCCGCTGCTTGCACCTGCTGGCAGTGCCAGCCCCACTCGCACCGCTGTTGGTGCTGGCCCCAATTACTCAGCACAGTCAGCTGGTGCGAGCTGGGCTGTTGCTGTCAGCGAGTGGGAGCAGCAGCAGCAGCAGCGGGAGCTGGGCTGCCAGCAGACAGGAGATGGGGGGGGGGGGCGTGGCAGGAGGGGCTGGGCAGGGGCATGGAGGATGGGCCGAGACCTGCCCCTGTGCCTACCACAGCCTTGTGGCCCATAGTTCCTTTCAAGGTGCACAAATTCGTGCACTGGGCCCCTAGTATATAACATATAGTTTCTAACTGTTTATAAACATCTTGGAGGCTAAGAGAGTGAACTGACCAGGGGAATTCAATATTTGAGAGTCTTTTTGAAATTTGTGTTCATAAATTTAAAGTATGATCAGTCAGCATAGCATGGTTATGTTTTTTCTCCAGTTATGTTCAACTGCTCAGGTAAATAAAGAGCAAATGGTGACATGAGCTCTCTCAGAATTATTCATTGTCATATGTGTAAGATAAAGGGAGAGAGGAAAAAGGAGTAGAAGCTATATATATGCAGGGGAGGGATTATAATGAAAACTGAGGTCCAAAGCACAAAATTCATGCAAGGGGCTCGGCTCTGGCAGCCCAGGCTTCATCTGGAAGGTCATCCGGAAGGACGTCAGTCTAATTAGCATATTATGCTTTTATTATTATAGATGACCCCTGGAATTTAGGCTGTTTTAGCATGGAGATAAGGACAAGAGGGAGTGGGTGAGGTGGGATGATTAGAGGATAAATAACTACAGCAGTGGGGTGGGATGAGGCTGTAATCTGATGGTATGTGCTTTAGAGTAGCTAGATGATTTGATTTGATTTTTTGAGAAGGTAGAAATAATATGCAGTTTTTATAGTGGATTAATCATGGAGGATTAAGAAATTGTGCCAGATCAGGAGCTATCCAGAGCCTTAAAAAGAGGATATTCTGAGGCTTAAGGGAACGCCTGAGGTTTAGGCCTCTTCTGATGACTGAGATATGCAGGGATGGAGTCAAGGGTGATATGCAAAGTATTTTTCTAATAACCAGTATGGCATGGGTTCTAACCAGTGAGAATTGGCACCAACATTTCATAATGGGTCAGTTATAAACAACTGCTGTTGTGTTATCAGGGATTCTAAACTCAATCCTACAGCTGAGTGATAGGGATGGTCTTATGGCAGGTTAGGGTAAAAGGAACAAGCAGTCAGAGATTTCTCCTTGGGATTGAATTTTAAGGCAGTTTGTTATGACAAGGCTGATAATGTGCTAGGAGAATATTGGGAGTTCTGTGGTCCTCACCTTCAGTCCTTTTAGGGCACTGTCAATTACAAATATCTGCAAAAATATAGCTGTAATTATTTCTAAAAGAAGTGGACTTGGGGTTCAAAGGTGTAAAAGCAATCCTTGTTCTGCATTTACTAACTGCTTGATCTTTAGATAGTAATACAATCATTCTGGGCCTCAGTTTCCTCATCTATAAAACAAACTAGATTGAATTAAAACATTTCTAAGGTCCCCTTTGGGGGTAAGGACTTGAAATACCACACATAGCTTGTTTAGAGTTAGACATTTGCTTCATACACATGTTTCAGCTGAAGTGCTATTTCTACTTTGTCATTTGTACTTAGTCTTTTTTAGAAATATATTTTTATTGATTTCAGGGAGGGAGGGAGAGACAGAAACATCAATGATGAGAGAGAACCATTGATTGATTGGCTGTCTTCTGCAACACCCCCACCTCCTTCTCCCGGGGATTGAGCCCTGCCATATACCCTGACTGATTACTGTGACCCCCTTGTTCATAGGTCAACCCTCAACCATTGAGCTACACCAGCCAGGCTGTACATAGTTTTGATAAATGTTCCCTACATCAAAATATCCCCAGCATCTAACAAATTATTTTCAGTCTACTATGTAGTGATTTTCTAATTCTATAAGAAAAAACCAAAAACCTGAATTTGCATATCCTATCACTAAAACTTGTTCAGTCATATCTTACTCACTCTTTCAATTCTCCTTAGGGAAAACTAATTTTTTTAAACTCTTCTGAGAGAACTTTTCATCTTTGCTAATTCCTACATATTTTCAGAAAGTTTTAAAGTACTTAACTGTTGAGTGAATTTAAGCTATTCTTAAACTTTTAAAAGTTTTTTTTGTGTGTGTTTAAACATGATCTCCTTTTGGTTAAAGTGAAGAATGAGGGATAAAGTACTCTGGATAAGAATTTATGTGGTGTCACTTATTTAGACAGTTGCAACACTGAGTGTGTTACTCAAAGTTCATCTTTGCTTAATGCTGCTCCTTTCTAATCCATGGATAAGTATTTCCAAGGTTAATTGTCCAGATATTTTATTTTTTTTTAGTAGGAACAAGGTAGTTTATGTTTAGGAACAGAGAAAAGACAGGACAGACATACCCCTTATCATTTGAGAAAGAGCCATAGTCAACACATCAGAAAACTAATGAATTCTTTCTTTTCATGCTATTAACTTTTTATTCTAGGTTGGCTTATCCTCTTTATGCTTTCATTTTAACATTTGCATTAACAACATAATGAAGCCCTGTTAGCATATATTTAAAACATTCCAAGAAAGTCCCGATTCCTCTCCTATCACACAAATACTCATCAGCTGACTCTATAGTGATATCCTTTGTTTCAGAGAGGGTTACTAACGCTTAAAGTGGTAATAAAAATGGGTGGCATTTAAGTCTTATTTTTATCAGGCCAAGACACTGAAGGAGGACCCTGGGAGAGAATGCTTCTCTGTGGGCTGAAAAACTATTCCGTTTGCACCAATAAAAAAAAAAAAAAAAAGAGGTGTACAAAAGCAGGAGAGGCTTCTCTTGTTAGCTTGTCAGTACACATCTGCCTTCCAGTGTGAGCGAGAGGCAGTTCAAATAGTCTAGGACCCCACAACTCTTATGTTACCATGGATTTCGTTCATATTGCTTTATGAAGGCCATCTCACTCTAGGAACAGTCCAGCACTACTATATTCTCTAACCAGTCCCCTTTGAACTGTTCCCCTCTAAACTTACACCGTGGCCAGCTCACTCAGGACCTCCTGATAGCGCAGGTTCTCTGGCCAAAGAGCCCAGTTCCACAGCGGGCTGTCTCAGAGCCAACCAGCTATGAGATTGATACCCATCCAGGGCATCCATGAGGGGATGCGCACACCCTAGAAAGCAGTACTAGTGTTTCGAGGATCTAACGGGTAGGAGCGAAAACCCTTGTCCATTAAGGAACGGGGATGCCGGCCTTCCGCATGAAATGGGATGGCATCTGGAGCTTTCATCCTGTAAAAATAGTTATAGCAATTCTGATTTCCCTGGGTGTCCAGCTGTAGCAGTCTTGCATCATCATCCGCAAGGAGCTGAGGTTCACACTTGATATCCTGAACCCTGGATAGTCGAATATCAATCTCCTCTTTTAAGTCCTTGGGGGCATTGTGTCCCACAGGGCCGTGAGGTCCCCTTCAGGATTTCATCTCAAAGCATGATATGCCTCTTCACAGAAATAAATAGCAGCACAAACACCAGGCACCCGCAGGCCATCACCAGCGCAACATTCACCACCAACAACCCCCCGCCCCCCACAGCCAGTTACTGCCGGAGGCCTTGGCCTCCCCACCCCGCGCAGAACTTCTGTCCACCCCGCCGCCCTGCCTCTTCAGCCCGGGCCCCTCCCAGGCAAGGTCGCCTGGGTTCTCTGATGCCGCTAGGCCACCTCCTTACGGGGAAAGATCAAGGCTGACCCCACCAGAACACAGGGCAGATCAATTGTCCAGAATCTTTCGCTAGTCAATGCTAGGGATAGAAGTCCAATCCAAGCGACTTAAAGTAATTGTATTAGTTACCTATTGCTATGTGATAGATTGCCCCCCAAAGCATGCCTTCTTAAAAGGGCACCCGTATGTTCTGTGGGCCGGGAACATGGCACAGCTTACCTGGGTCCTGTGCGTCCTGGTCTCTCACTGGGCCGCGATGAAGGCGCCAGCACGTCTCCCATGACCTTTCCAGGGGTGAAGGGACAGCGTGTGGGGGATGGGGCGTAAGTCTGGGTACAGCGAGAGGGTCAGGAAGAGGATGGACTGGGATGAACGAAGCATCAGGACCAGCAAAGACGACAAAGGCAGGCCGGAGAGAGACGCTGCCGCGGACACTCCTCCCCCAAAGCCCGATTTCACATGATCTCGGGAGTCTGGCGGGGAGAGTCCCGCGATGAGAAACACCTGGGTTCCCTGGTTGACAGATGCATCTTATTGTCAGTACATGATCAGGCTTACACCACCGTCCTAGCAAATTTCACCGTCCTCATTGAGTCCCAGCCCCAGTCAGAGTCTCCTGGTCACCGCCAGGTGTAGGGAACTGGGTTCCACTATCTGCTGTGGAAGAGCAGGGACTCTGCACGCAGCGTTCCAATGTCGCTCAGTAGTTGATGGCAGCATTCAACTCCTTGGGCTGAGCGCTTCCACTCCTCCCTTGCTGTTGCCCAGAGATTGCTTAGTTATTCAGTGCTTGACCTCACCCACCTGACAGCTTGCTTCTTCAAGGTGCAAGCCCCCATGGCAATAGAGGAGTATTCCATTAGGACAGAGGTCAGTCTTTTGTAAACTAATCGTGGAATTGACACCCATCACCTGTGCTTTATGCGATTCATTAGAAGCAAGCCCTTAGCCCACATTCAAGAGGAAGGGATAACACAGAAGCACGAATACTACAAAGCTGTGTTATTGCTCACTTCCTAAAATTGGATTCTTGAGTGCCATTTTTGAAGCCTGCCACAAAGATTCACTCATATAATTGAAAAAGTGAGGGGTAGCTTGTCTTCAGACACAATTGGATTCTGAAACTTAAAAGATGCCAGCAGCATGGACTCAGAGTAGTAGACGGATGCTTCCTCAAAGAACAATAGGATGCTGGTCCCCAAAGAAGGGGCAAGGGATTCTGAGCATAAACAAAACAACAGGTGAATCTACCTTAACAGAGTAGATCTATGGCATTTGAGTTTTGCTGCTTAATGATAGTTCATGGATTCTGAATATGCCATCATTGCCACAGGGACAAATCAGACATCTTTATGACAGAGTGCCTACTATGTGTTAGACTGTGCTAGGTGCTTTACCTATATGGTCTCATGAAATACTTGCAGCAACCCTATAAAGTCAGCATTGTTTCATTTTTTATACTGAAGGAACTATCTTTTGACACTTAATTTTGAATCAAAGCTATATTGATTCCAAAGACAGTGTTCTCATGCTACCATATACCTGCCAGAATATACAAGTATTTTTAAATCATGTTATATGATTTTAAATCACTTATAGGAATAAGAAACTAGTATGTACTTATGTTTTAATATAAAGTTTGGTTTAATGTCTTGCATAGTTTATAGTTTAGTAACCAAATTATTGAAGTAAATTTCTTACCTAAAGGATTTGAGGCACTGAAGTATAAAATTGGGATAAGTTAAAAAATTGAAATAAAAATAGAAAAAAAGGCAAGGAAAATGAAGAAATAAAGTATTAAACAGTGCTCTAGTCAAATTTGATCTTACCAAATAATTGTTATTTTTATTTTTTCTGTTTCACATTTTTTGGTGTACCCATTTATATGATGAATGTGGAACAATGTAGTGAAGAAGGAGAAAATATGCTTGCACCTGATTACACATGGTAGGTACCAGATAAGTGACTAACTGCAGAACAGAGACAATTCTCTATGACAATTATTGTTACCTCTTTGAACCTCAGCTTCCTCATCTATAGAGATAATATAACCAGAAGGGTTATATAAAGAATAGAAATAATGTATATGAAGCAAACTGTTTAACATGTAATTGTGCCCAGTAAGTTTTTCTTGTTGTTATCCAAACAAATTAAAATATTGCCTGACATAGACTCACAAAGTAAAGAATTTAAATGGGTCTAGTTTATTATTATTTAGATATCTCTAGATCAACGGTTTTCAACTGGTGTACTGCAAGTATTTTTAAAACATGCAGTACCTGACTATTTAGTCAGAGGCACTGGCCTCTTTTCCCTTAGATTGTCAAATAAAAAAATGACAACAGGCAGCACAACAATAGCCATCTTGTGTGAATGAATCAAAATGATTCCTATGTTTTTTGTCAGATTGGCAAAAAATATATTTTTTGATGTGCTGCAGAATTTTAGTAATTAGTTTATGTGTGCCATGAGATGAAAAAAGGTTGAAAATCGCTGATCTAGATGGACTGTTACTCATTTCTTAGAAATTTCTGGGTTTACCCATCATGTGGAGTGGTAATTGTTTAAAGATTTTGCAGTCTTGAAGTTAATATTTTGTCTGCTCAAAGGAATTCTGTATCTTTTGGATCTTGAATGGAGGCAGAGCTAGTCTCCCATATGAAGAGCAAAAACACTGGCTACCTCTTTCCTAGCTTTCCATGGAGCTGGGCATGGGCTTGGGGGAATTTTAAGCCAAACTTGAAGGAAGAGAGGCAGCTGTCCACATGGAGATTGAGGGAAAGAGCATTCCAGGAAGTGGGAAGAGCCTCTCCTAAGGCCCTAGGCGGAGGTGCTTGGTGTTTTTGAGGAACAGCAAGGAGGTCAGAGTGCCTGGGGCGCTCAGACATATGTTATACACATTATTCCAAGGCCCATTGAAGAGAAGAAGAAAGTGGGAGCCAGAGAGGTTGTGACTTGCACAATAAGTGGCAAAAACCAGATCTCAGAAGCTCCTCTTTTGAACCCAAGCCCTGTGTTTTTATCAAGATGCCATTCTGTGTTTACTTCCAGATTGCCTTAACATTTTCTCTACCTGTGAGGTATTCTTTGTTAAACTTACCAGACATTGGGAATCACACCTTCTCAGGTTGCATTGAATGCAGAGCAAAGTTCAAACAGACTCATTCTAAATACTTTTGACAAATTGTTCTAACAAGAGACTTTTCTTTCTACTTTACTGTCATAGATTTGGCTGAATTTATTATTTTAATGGGAATATTTTAGAGTAGATTTGTCTGATTTTCTAGCAGATTAGCAAATATATTCTATACTTGTGTTATATTATTTATTATAAAGCCATTTAAAAATGTTTCATGGATTTTAAATTACTTATATATGCAAACATCCAACTGAGGAAACAAAAATTAAAGTTATATTCAATAGTTGAATTCACTCAGATCATACTGTTATATACACACAAGTGTATTTCCCATAACTAACGAGTACTCAAACCAACATATAATTTTAAAATACCTGATGAAGATTTAAATGGGCTTTTATTGATAACATAACATTATAACAGGTGATTTAACTTGTGTTATTTTAAAAAATGTAATTATTAAATATTCATGACATATTATACTTTATGAGACTTTAATACTTATAACAAAATCATATGGTGAAGATAAAATGCAGACAAAGAGTCTGGGTTCCCACAGCCACCGACCCCTAAATGACCTGCTAATAAATGCCAGATTCTCATCTTGTAAAACTCCTATGGGAGAATAATAAAGGATGAACATTTGGCTCAACATTTATTTTTATAAAACAAGCACCTTTAGTTTTCTTTCAGAAGAGTCATTTTCCTGCTTTTATAAAGTCTGTGGTCCTTTATGAACATGTGTACCTCATGTCACACGGCTAGCGCCATAAATTTAGGCAGTTACACATGGAAGTTCAGACATCCGGCCTGGCCAATCTAGATGATTTAAATTAGAGTTGATATTTACACTTCCATTTTCCTAGCTCCTAGTATATTTACCAGCTAATTACACAATCCTTCATTTTTCTTGGACCATAACTTTGCTTGTGAAATTTTAGGAAACAAAGTTATGTAGATTCAAAAAAGAAATATAGTAAATATAATCAGTCTTGTGATTAGTAATTGCTATAGGCCAGAAATTCTCAAACATTTATTTTTATTTTTCTAAATTTTTATCTAGGGGGTCTAGGGAACAGATTGGTATACTCACAACAATGAAGGGAATAATGAGGTTGTGGTTAATACAAATATAAACCTAAAATAAATATATCAAAGATACTTACAGGTGAATCAAAATCAAGAGGTCAAAATATGTGTGCCAAGAGGTACCTACAAAACTCTAAGTGCTTCTCTCCCTTAAGAAAAGCAACATCTGTAATGTTTTTGGTTAATAGGTGCTATGGCTCATGCCATATAAGTTTACATAAACTTTGGTTATAACTCAGAGCAAGAATTTGTCCTGAAGCCACAGGCCTAACCTCCATATAGACATTTAATCTTCTCTAAGGTGACATGGTAAGAAAATCTTGCCCCATAGATTAGATGCTCCATATTGGATAATGGGGAAATCTGCTCAATCACATTCTGTCCGGGAGAAAAAGAGTGCTAATTTATTTTAAAAGCCAAATGATTAGCATTTCCTGATCTCCCTAGTTTTTAGATTCTGCATGTGATTTCCTGTGCATCTTGGTGATTGAAGCTCCAGGACATAGATGTGTATGAGCTACTTTATTCCTAATATCTTTTTTTTTTTTAATTATCTTTATTGTTGAAAGTATTACAGATCTCCCCTTTGTTTTCCCATTGACCCCCTCCTCCCTGCACCTACCCCTCCCAAGTCTTCACCACACTATTTCTGAATCCATGGGCTATGCATATCCTATATAATAAAAGTGTAATATGCAAATTGACCGAACGGCGATTGGTTGGGGGCCCGGCCATCGCCCCATAATCACCCCGCAGAGGAGGCCCAGGCCACCGGTTGGTGGGGCTATCAATTGGGGGTGCTCTATGATTGCCCCAAAGAGGGAGGTCCAGGCCACCAACTGGTGGGCTGCGGTGGGTGGGCAGGGCCTCCCTCTGTGAGAAAAGCCAGGGTCTGGGGAGCCAGTGGCCAGAGGGAAGGAAGGCCTATTCTTGCATGAATTTTGTGCATTGGGCCTCTAGTTGATATATATATAAAGAGCTAATATGCTAAGTGTCCTTCCTACTGTCCAACCAGTCACTATGATGCACAGTGACCACCAGGGGCCAGATGCTTAACACAGTAGCTGCCGAGCTGCAGTGACTTAGCAGCTGTTCTAGGGTGACACACCCAAAACCAGAGAGGAGGGAGCCCGTGCGATTCCACCTTTGGCCATGGGTTATGTTGTTGTTGGGGCACTGTCACCCCCGAATCTGGTTTACTACACACTTGCGTTTGCATTCCACACCCTGTACAACAGCAACTTTGCAGAGTGCCCTCTCGCACTCCGGGACCCCTCTGGGGATGTCGGACTGCTGGTTTCTGCCTGATCCCCGCAGACCACCAAGGGACCCCACATGCCGGAGGGACCCCACTCACTTCGCAGACACCCTTTGAGCCCCGGTGCAGCCCCAGGCGCGGCTGGCTGAGGAAGGACTGCGGGAGGTTGGCTCCAGGGCATGTCCGGCCCGTCTTGCCCAGTCCTGCCCCGCTGGTCACCTTCTAATTAATTTCCTTTTAATGTTCATGACTCCATGCACCAGGCCAACTAGTATGCATATAAGTTTCCTCTGAAATTCATCAGTCTGTTCATGGTTTTATGTCTCTCGATCTATTTTGTTCATCAGTTTATTTTGTTCATTAGATTCCACATGTAAGTAAGATCATGTGATACTTATCTTTCTCTGACTGGCTTATTTCACTTAGTATAATAATCTCCAGGTCCACCCATGCTGTTGCAAATGGTAAGAGTTTCTTCTTTTTTACCTCCACATAGTATTCCTTTGTGTAAATGTACCACAGCTTTTTTATCCATTCATCTGCTGATGGGCACTTGAGCTATTTCCAAATCTTAGCTATTGTGAATTGTGCTGCTATGAATATAGAAATGCATATATTCTTTCTGATGGGTGTTTCAGGTTTCTTAGGATATATTCCTAGAAGTGGTATCACTGAGTCAAATGGGAGTTCCATTTTTAATTTTTTGAGGAAACTCCATACTGTTTTTTACAGTGGCTGCACCAGTCTGTATTCCCACCAGCAGTGTACTAGGGTTCCCTTTTCTCTACAACCTCACAAACGCTTGTATTTTGTTGATGGTAGCCATTTTGAGAGGTGGGATATGATACGTCATTGTTGTTTTAATTTTCATCTCTCTGATGATCAGTGACTTTGAACATTTTTCATATGTCTCTTGGCCATCTGTATATCACTTTGGAGAAGTGTCTATTTAGGTCCTTTGCCCATTTTTTAATTGGATTGTTTGTCTTCCGTTTATTAAGTTGTATGAGTTCCTTATATATTTTGAAAACTCACTCCTTATCAGATGTATCATTGCCATATATGTTCTCCCACACAGTGGGTTCTTCTTTCACTTTGTTGATGGTTTCTTTTGCTGTGAAGAAGCTTTATATTTTGATGTAGTCCCATTTGTTTATTTTCTCCTTACTTTCCTTTGCCCTAGGAGATGTATTGCTAAACATATTGCTACAAGAGATGTCTGAGATTTTGCTGCCTATGGTTTCTTCTAAGATTTTTATGGCTTCACAACTTACATTTAGGTCTTTTATGCAATTTGAGTTTATTCTTTCATATGCTGTATGTTGGTGGTCTAGTTTCATTTTTTGTCATGTACCTGTTCAGTTTTCCCAGCACCATTTATTGAAAAGACAGTCTCTTGCCTCCTTTGTCACATAAGCATAATGGCTTGGGTCAATTTCTGGAGTCTCTGTTCTGTTTCATTAATCTATATGCCTGTTCTTGTGCCAGTTCCAGGCTTCATTGATTACAGTGGCTTTGTAGTATAATTGGATATTTGGTATTGCAATTCCTCCAACATTGCTCTTCTTTCTCAAGATTGCTGTGGCTATTCAGGGTTTTTTAGTTCCATATAAATTTTTGGAGTGTTCGTTCTAGATCTGTAAAATATGCCATTGGTATTTTAATATGGATTGCATTGAATCTATACATTGCTTTGGGTAGTAATGATGTGAATTCTACCAATCCATGAACATGATATATTATCCCACTTGTTTATATCTTCTTCTGTCTCTTTTTTCAACATCCTGTAGTTTTCTGAGTACATGTCTTTTACCTCCATGGTTAAGTTATTCGTAGGTGTCTTATTTTTTTGTTGTTGCTATGGTAAATGGGATTGTTTGTTTAGTTTCTCTTTCTTAGAATTCATTATTGGTGTATAAAAATGCCATCAATTTCTGAGTGTTAATTTTGTATTCTGCTACATTGCTGGATTCATTTAATAAATCTAGTAGTTTTTTTTTTTATAGAGTCTTTAGGGTTTTCTATGTACAATATTATGTCATCTGCAAATAAAGACAGTTTTACTTCCTCCTTTCCAATTTGGATGCCTTTTACTTTTCTTCTTGTCTGATCACTGAGTCTATTACTTCAGTGGGTACTATCTACACTAATAAAAGAGAAACATGCAAATTGACCATACCTCCACTATGCCCACAAGCCACGCCCACCAGCCAATCAGGAGTGAGTATGCAAATTAACCCAACCAAGATGGCTGCTGCCACGGAGTGAACTGGAGGCTTGGGTTTCCCTGGCAATGGAGGAAGCCAAGCTTCCTGCCCACTCTGGCCGGCCCTGGCCTCTGCTCAAGGCTACAAAGTTTCAATTATAGAAGATAAATAAATCCCAGATACCAGGGCCTCTGCTTGGGTCGCTGGGAGGCGTGGCTGGCCTGCAAACCACCACAGGCCCCTTGCCCAGGCCGCCCCATGCCCCAAGGGCAATCAGGAGCGAGTATGGAGTATTGACTTCCTTATTGGCTTCTCCCTCTCACATAATTTTTCTCTCTCCTTTATGTAACACTTTTTCCTACTGACTCATCATTTATAAACTTTTCTTTCCTCTTTACTTCCTACTTCTGTTCCATCATCCTTCTTCCCATCTTTCTCCTACCCTCCTTCCCTCCCCACATTCCTTCCTTCCCACCTTAATTTTTTTCTTCACTTCCTGCCTCAGACCTGCTTTGCTCCCTCCCCCATTTCTTCCTTCTTCTCATTCTCTTTTTAAGCTCTACTGGTTCCCCTTTAAAACTTTTCTTCCCTCCCTCTTTCTCTCTCATCCTACCTTTCCCATACATTCTTCTCTACTTACTTCCACTGTTTTAATATCTATCTACCTGCCTAATTGTTCACTATCATTTATCTTTTTTCTTTTCTGATTCCTACTTTTAAAATCTGTCCCCAGTACACAACTATACTTGATTTTCATTACAGCTCCTACAGTTCACTCATACATCCTCTTTCCTTCTTTAACTCTGCTCTCTACTGACTCCTTTATAAAGTTCTTCTCTCTCGAATAGAAGGATCATACCTCAACATAATAAAAGCCATATATGATAAATCCGGAGCTAACATCATACTCAATGGGCAAAAACTAAAACCATTTCCCCTAAGAACAGGAATAAGACAGGGATGCCCACTCTCACCACTCCTGTTCGTCATAGTACTGAAAATGCTAGCCATAGCAATCAGACAAGAAGAAGAAATTAAAGGCATCCAAATTGGAAAAGAAGAAGTAAAACTGTCAGTATTTGCAGATGACATGATATTGCACATAGAAAACTCTAAAGACTCCATCAAAAAACTACTCG
This sequence comes from Eptesicus fuscus, assembly GCF_027574615.1. Classification (NCBI taxonomy): domain Eukaryota; kingdom Metazoa; phylum Chordata; class Mammalia; order Chiroptera; family Vespertilionidae; genus Eptesicus; species Eptesicus fuscus. The sequence continues at coordinate 51,211,220 of NC_072476.1, forward strand.
ATTTAATAAATGAATTTGGCAATGTAGCAAGATACAAAATTAACACCCAGAAATCTATGGCTTTTTTATACACCAATAATGAACTCACAGAAAGAGAAACAAACAAACAAACAAACAAATCTCATTTACCATTGCACCAAAAAAATTAAGATACTTAGGAATAAACTTAACTAAGGAGGTAAAAGACTTATACGTGGAAAACTACAGGACACTGAAAAAAGAGATAGAGGAATACATAAATAGATGGAAGAACATACCATGTTCATGGATTGGTAGAATCAATATCATTAAAATGTCCATACTACCCAAAGCAATCTATAGATTCAATGCACTCCCCATTAAAATACCAATGGCATATTTCACAGACTTAGAAAGAACTCTCCAAAAATTCATCTGGAATAAAAAAAGACCCCAAAGAGCCACAGCAATCCTGAGAAAGAAGAACAAACTAGGTGGGATCTCAATACCAGATTTCAAGCTGTATTACAAAGCCACTGTTCTCAAAACAGCCTGGTATTGGCACAAGAACAGACATATAGACCAATGGAATAGAATAGAGAATCCAGATATCCACCCAAACCACTATGCTCAATTAATATTTGACAAAGGAGGCATGAACATACATTGGAGTCAAGATAGTCTCTTCAATAAATGGTGTTGGGAAAATTGGACAGATACATGCAAAAATAATGAAACTAGACCACCAACTTACACCACACACAAAAATAAACTCAAAATGGATACAGGACTTAAACATAAGATGGGAAAAAATAAAAATACTAGAGGAATCCAAACGCAGAGAAATCTCAGACATATGCCAAAGCAATTTCTTCACTGATACCGCACCTAGGGCAATGGAAGCTAAAGAAAAAATAAAAAAATGGGACTACATCAAAATAAAAAGCTTTTGCACAGCAAAAGAAACCATCAACAAAACAACAAGAAAGCCCACTATATGGGAGAACATATTTGCAAATGTTATCATTGATAAAGGTTTAATCTCCAACATCTACAGGGAACTTATACAACTTAATAAAAGGAAGATAAATGATCCAATAAAAAAACGGGCAACAGACCTAAATAGAATCTTTTCTAAAGAAGACATAAGGAAGGCCAAGAGACATATGAAAACATGCTCGGGGAGAGAAAAAATGGCGACGGAATAGAGTCGGGTTTGGAGTCTGTTCCTGGGGCGGAGAGTCGGAGCAGCAGAGGCTCGCAGAGGGAGTGTATGTGGGCAAGCCAAGGGACAGCTAAACTCCAGGAGAAGGCGGGGGAGTGCTGGGCAGTGTTCCTCTGACCGCGCAGCACCCACAGGGGCTGGGTCCCCTCCTGGAGCTGCGGGCTCGCCGGGCGCCTCGCCATCTTGCAAGGAAAGGAGGATTTTAGTGGAAACCTGACTTTCCGGGACAACTGCAAACACTGAACTGCTGGGAGCACCAGACCACCGGTCCCCTATCAGCGCAAACATTTGGATTCAAAGAAACTCTTCACTGCACCACCGAAAGGTCAGATTTTGTCTGAAATAAGCTGCGGTTTCTAATCCCCGCGGTGGGTGAGGGAAGCGCTGGGTGAGGGAAGTGCGGCAGCCGCAGGACCGGCAGGAGCCGGGAGGTCTGTGCCTAGAAAAATCGGCGGCAGTTGGAACTGCCGTGATCCGTGAATGAGGAGGGGGGTCTTCTGAGCTGCTAACAGAAGTGACCTCTTGAAAGCAACTCATTTTAATCTGACGAGGAGGGTCAGACTAAGAATTTTCAAAGGAGTGCAGGCTCCTTAGTCTGGGGCACAGACCCACGGTCCGCACACCTGGGCTCTTTCCGACTCTGATTGCTAAGCCCAATACAGAGGCAAACCCAGGTGGAAACCCTGAAAGACTGCAGGGGGAAGGTGTTTTTTCGGAACCTGGGGCCAGAGCTGCGTGTGACCATCAGAGAGGCAGCTCTGAGGCGCAAACCTCCACAAGCTCTGAGGCGAATACCTCCACAAACCTGTAGTGAGTGCCATAGAGGGGAAAAAAAAAAAAAAAAAAAGAGCTAGAGAGGCCCGGAAGTCAATTCAGAAACACTGCCACCCAGGGGCTGAAACGCTAATTGTCTCTGGTGTAATCAAAAATAATTACGAGAAATTAAGACAGGGCTGGCTTAAAAAGCAGGACTGGCTTCCAACACTGAGGAGCCCTGGAATGAAGCTGAACTGAAATACCGCCCAGACTGGGAAAAAGGCGTACCAAACAGAATAATAGAGGAAGTGCATGACAGCCGCTACTGCACATTTTAGTCTTCCTATTTTTTAATTTTCAATTCTTTTTTCAATTTTTTAAATTTTTTATTCTCATATTTTTTTATTTTCATTTTTTGCATCTTTTACTTAAGAAACTAATATTTTTTTCTTTTTCCTCACTTGATTTTCACCTTTTTAATTATTACATTTTTATTTTCAATCAGCACTATTATTACTATTATTTTACTTTTTTTTTTTTTTAATGTCATTTGATTTTCTCTTTCTTTTATTTTTGGATTAGTGTCCTACATTCGATTTGCATCTTTCCCTTACAATCGCTTTACCCTATCTCAAAGCTAACATTATGCCATCACTCTCCTCCTAACCTTTCCCCTTTTGGTCCCCAGTTTATCTTAACCCTTTCTGGCTTTAGATTTTCCCTACTTTTTCAGTTTACTCCCTGCTAAAACTTCACCCTACTTATATATCTAATTCCCAACCCCCTGCTCCAAATCCATACAAACCTCTCTCTACGCTACCTTTAAAAAATTATTTTTCTCTCGGGCCTTTTGTTGTTGTTTGCTTGAATGTTGATTAGATTGAATTTTTATGCTTTTTTATGAGATTGTTTTGATTATTCTTTTTGTTGGTTTGGTTGGTTCTTTTGTTTGCTTTGTTTTTGTTTGTTTTTTACTTTAGTTTTCCCTTGCCTCACTTGATATTAGCTGCTGTTGCAGTTTGTATTAATCTCCAGGCTCGTGTTGCTGGAATTTGCTGGGAATAGTGGTTGTTCTAGTGGAGTTTACTCCCCATATATATAGTTTGTTCCCCTTTTCTCTCTTAGTATCATTCTTGTCTCTCTTACTTTTTTTTTCTTTTCTTTTTCTTTTCTGTTATTTCTTTTCTTTCTTTCTGCTCTTTTCCCAAGTTCAGATTCACACTCTTTGTTGTTGTTTTTTTTTCTTCGTTGTTATTCTTTCTTTTTACTCTCCCTCTTCCACTCCTATTCCCTAATTTGTGTTTCTCTGGTGGTTACCTTTATTGGAGGTTATTAATATCGTGAATACAATTCTGTTCAGTGCCTTGTCTGTTGTGCCTGGTTGTGTTGTATTTTATACCTTTAAATCAACGCCAGAGAGAGAAATCTATATAACCAGACATCCGGAGAAGAGAGACCATGGGGAGACAAAGAAACAGCCCCCACAGGAAAGAGAAGCAGGCATCACCAGAAAAGGAAGTAAACGATTTAGAGGCAAACAACCTATCAGAGAAAGAATTCAGAGAAATGGTCATAAAGTGGCTGAAAAGGATGGAAGACAAATTCGACAATATGAGTAAGAACCAAGAAGAAATGAAGAAGAACCAAGAAGAAATGAAAAATGACATCGCTGCTGTAAAGAACTCAATAGAAAGCATCAAGAGTAGACTAGATGAAGCAGAGGACCGCATAAGTGAGCTAGAAGACAAGATGGAAAAAAATACCCAATTACAACAGCTTCTAGAAACAAAAGTTAGAAAGATTGAGGAGAGCGTAAGGGAACTTCGGGACAATACAAAACAAAACAACATCAGGATAATAGGGGTGCCAGAAGGAAAGGAAACTGAGCAAGGAATAGAAAACCTGTTTGAAGAAATAATAACAGAAAACTTCCCTGATATAGGGAAGAAAAAACCCACACAAATCCAAGAAGCTCACAGAGTTCCAAGCAAAATGAACCCCAAAAGACCGACGCCAAGGCACATTATAGTTAAGTTGGCAAACACCAACGACAAAGTAAGAATCTTACAAGCGGCCAGAGAGAGACAGACAGTTACATACAAAGGAACCCCCATCAGACTAGCAACTGATTTCTCAACAGAAACTCATCAGGCCAGAAGGGAATGGAATGAAATATACCAAGTCATGCAAAGGAAGGGTCTAAATCCAAGAATACTGTACCCAGCAAGGCTATCAATTAAAATTGAAGGTGAAATCAGGAGCTTCAGAGACAAAAAAGGACTAAGGGAGTTTATCACCACCAAACCAGCAATGAAAGAAATGCTAAAGGGTCTGCTGTAAAAAAAAAGAAAGAAAGAAATAGGAAGCAAAGAAGGTACACAGGGGTATAGAATAAAAATGGCGTCAAATAAGTACCTATCAATAATAACTTTAAATGTAAATGGACTGAATGCCCCAATCAAAAGACACAGGGTAACAGACTGGATAAGAAAACAAAACCCAGATATCTGCTGTCTACAGGAAACCCACCTCAAAAAAAAGGATGCATACAGACTGAGAGTAAAGGGATGGAAAAAGGTTTTCCAGGCAAATGGAAATGAAAAAAAAGCTGGGGTTGCAATACTTATATCTGACAAATTAGATCTCAAAGTGAAGGACATAACAAGAGATAATGAAGGCCACTTCATAATACTAAAGGGAGAAATCCAACAAGAAGAAATAACTCTGGTAAACATATATGCACCCAATACAGGAGCACCAAGATACATTAAAAAACTCCTGGAAGATATCAAAGGAGAGATTGACAGTAATACAATCATAGTAGGAGACTTCAATACCCCACTATCACCATTGGACAAATCCTCTAAACAAAAAATCAGCAAAGAAACATCAATCCTAAATGACTCACTAGAACAGATGGAATTAATCGACATCTTCAGAACATTTCACCCCAAAGCCACAGAATATACATTCTTCTCAAGTGCACATGGGTCATTTTCAAAGATAGACCATATGTTAGGACATAGGCAAAGTCTCTCCAAATTCAAGAAGATAGAAATCATATCAAGTATCTTCTCAGATCACAGTGGCATAAAACTGGAAATCAACTACAATAAAAACAACCCAAAGAAATCAAACACTTGGAGACTAAACAGCATGTTATTAAACCATGACTGGGTTACCAAAGACATCAAGGAAGAAATAAAAAACATTATGGCAACAAACGACAATGAAAACACAACAATCCAAAATCTATGGGACACAATGAAAGCAGTCCTGAGAGGGAAGTTCATAGCTCTACAAGCCTACTTCAAAAAACAAGAAACAATGGTAATAAATTACCTAACCCAACAACTCAAAGAGTTAGAGAGAGAGCAACAAGATAAGCCCAGTGTAAGCAGAAGGAAAGAAATAATAAAGATCAGAGCAGAGATGAACGACATAGAGACCAAAGAAACAATACAAAAGATCAACAAAACCAAGAGCTGGTTCTTTGAAAGGATAAACAAGATTGATGGACCTCTAGCCAGGCTCACCAAGAAGCAAAGAGAGAGGACCCAAATAAACAAAATCAGAAATGAAAGAGGTGAAATAACAACAGACCCCGACGAAATACAAAGGATTGTTACAAAATACTACGAACAACTCTATTCCAACAAACTGGACAACCTAGAGGAAATCGACATATTCCTAGAAAAATACAACCTTCCAAAACTCAATCAGGAAGATTCTAAACAGCTCAACATGCCAGTAACTATGGAAGAAATTGAAGCAGTCATCAAAAAGCTTCCGGCAAACAAAAGCCCGGGGCCAGATGGCTTCACAGGAGAGTTTTATCAAACTTTCAAGGAAGAACTAAAACCTATCCTCCTCAGACTATTCCAAAAAATTCAAGAGGAAGGAACACTTCCAGGCTCCTTCTATGAAGCCAGCATCACCCTAATACCAAAACCAGATAAAGACAATTCAATGAAAGAGAATTACAGGCCAATATCCCTCATGAACATTGATGCCAAAATCCTCAACAAAATTCTAGCAAATCGGCTCCAGCAGTACATCAGAAAGATCATACACCATGACCAAGTAGGATTTATTCCAGGAATGCAAGGATGGTACAATATCCGCAAATCAATAAACGTGATACATCACATAAACAAATTGAGAGATAAAAATCACATAGTCATATCAATAGATGCAGAAAAAGCATTTGACAAAATCCAACACCCTTTCTTGATAAAAACTCTCAACAAGGTGGGAATAGAAGGCTCATACCTCAACATAATAAAAGCTATTTATGATAAACCCACAGCAAACATCATACTCAATGGGCAAAAACTAAAACCATTTCACCTAAGAACAGGAACAAGACAGGGATGCCCACTCTCACCACTCCTGTTTGACATAGTACTGGAAATATTAGCTATCGCAATTAGGCAAGAAGAAGAAATAAGAGGCATCCAAATTGGAAAAGAAGAAGTGAAGCTGTCCTTATTTGCAGATGACATGATATTGTACATAAAAAACCCAAAAGATTCCATCAAAAAACTAATAGACTTAATAAATGAATTCGGCAATGTAGCGGGATACAAAATTAACGCCAAGAAATCTATGGCTTTTCTATACACCAATAATGAACTTACAGAAAGAGAGACTAAAAAAGCAATCCCATTTACCATCGCACCAAAAAAATTAAGATACCTAGGAATAAACTTAACTAAGGAGGTAAAAGACCTATACGCAGAAAACTACAGGACACTGAAAAAAGAGATAGAGGAAGACGTAAACAGATGGAAGAACATACCATGTTCCTGGATTGGTAGAATAAACATCATTAAAATGTCCATACTACCCAAAGCAATCTACAGATTCAATGCACTCCCCATCAAAATACCAACAGCATATTTCACAGACCTAGAAAGAACTCTCCAAAAATTCATCTGGAATAAAAAAAGACCCCGACTAGCCTCAGCAATCCTCAGAAAGAAGAATAAAGTAGGTGGGATCTCAATACCAGATTTCAAGCTGTATTACAAAGCCACTGTTCTCAAAACAGCCTGGTACTGGCACAAGAACAGACATATTGATCAATGGAACAGAATAGAGAACCCAGATATCGACCCAAACCACTATGCTCAATTAATATTTGACAAAGGAGGCATAAACATACAATGGAGTCAAGACAGTCTCTTCAATAAATGGTGTTGGGAAAACTGGACAGATACATGCAAAAAAATGAAACTAGATCACCAACTTACACCATACACAAAAATAAACTCAAAATGGATACAGGACTTAAACATAAGACGGGAAACCATAAAAATACTAGAGGAATCCACAGGCAACAAAATCTCAGACATATGCCACAAGAACTTCTTCACTGACACTGCCCCTAGGGCAATGGAAGCTAAAGAGAAAATTAACAAATGGGACTACATCAAAATAAAAAGCTTTTTTACAGCAAAAGAAACCATCAACAAAACAACAAGAAAGCCCACTGCATGGGAAAACATATTTGCAAATGCTATCACTGATAAAGGTTTAATCTCCAACATCTACAGGCAGCTTATGCAACTCAATAAGAGGAAGATAAATGATCCAATAAAAAAATGGGCAACAGACCTAAACAGAATATTTTCAAAAGAAGACAGAAGGAAGGCCAAGAGACACATGAAAACATGTTCAAAGTCACTTATTATCCGAGAGATGCAAATCAAAACAACAATGAGGTACCATCTCACACCTGTCAGAATGGCTATCATCAACAAATCAACAAACGACAAGTGTTGGCGAGGATGCGGAGAAAAAGGAACCCTCGTGCACTGCTGGTGGGAATGCAGACTGGTGCAGCCACTGTGGAGAACAGTATGGAGTTTCCTCAAAAAACTGAAAATGGAACTCCCATTTGACCCAGTAATCCCACTCCTGGGAATATATCCGAAGAAACTAGAAACACCAATCAGAAAGGATATATGCACCACTATGTTCATAGCAGCACAATTTACAATAGCTAAGATTTGGAAACAGCCTAGGTGCCCATCAGCAGATGACTGGATCGGAAAACTGTGGTACATCTACACAATGGAATACTATGCTGCCATAAAAAAGAAGGAATTCTCATCATTTGCAGCAACCTGGATGGAATTGGAGAACATTATGTTAAGTGAAATAAGCCAGTCAATGAAAGAAAAATACCACATGATCTCACTCACTTAGGGATAGTAAAGAACATTATAAAGTGATGAACAAAAAGATAGATACAGAGACAGTAAAGCATCAAACAGACTTTCAAAGTACAGGGGGAAAGTTTGGGAAAGGTGGGGGAGTTATGAAATCAAACGAAGGACTTGTATGCATGCATATAAGCATAAACAATGGACGCAAAACTCTGGGGGGGGAGGGCATGTGTGGGTGTGGGGTGGGGGGGTAATAGTAAGATATGTACACATATAATACCTCAATAAAAATATTAAAAAAAAATAATAATAAATAAATAAATATCTAATTACTAAAAAAAAAAAAGAAAAAAAAAGAAAATTTATGTATTTATGAAATAAATAAATAAATTACTTACCTAAAAAAAAAAAAAAAAAAAAAAAAAAAAAAAAAAAGAAAACATGCTCAAAGTCACTAATTATCTGAGAGATGCAAATCAAAACGACAATGCGGTACCATCTCACAGCTGTCTGAATGACAACCATCAACAAATCAACAAACGACAACTGTTGGCGAGGATGCGGAGAAAAAGGAACACTCCTTCACTGCTGGTGGGAATGCAGACTGGTGCAGCCACTGTGGAGAACAGTATGGAGTTTCCTCAAAAAACTAAAAATGGAGCTCCAATTTGACCCAGTAATCCCACTTCTAGGAATATATCCCAAGAAACTAGAAACACCAATCAGAAAGGATATATGCACCCCTATGTTCATAGCAGCACAATCCACCATAGCTAAGATTTGGAAACAGCCTAAATGCCTATCAGCAGATGAGTGGATTAGAAAACGATGGTACATCTACACAATGGAATACTACGCTTCTATAAAAAAGAAGGAATTCTTACCATTTGCAGCAACATGGATGGACCTGCATTATGTTAAGTGAAATAAGCCAGGTAATGAAAGAAAAATACCACATGATCTCACTCATTTATGGAAAATAAAGAACATTATAACCTGATGAATAAAAAGATAGGTACAGAGGCAGTAAAGCACCCAACAGACTGTCAAATTACAGCGGGAAGGCTGGGGAGTGTTGGGGAGGGAGGGAAAGAGATCAACCAAAGGACTTGTATGCATGCATATAAGCATAACCAATGGACACAAGACACTGGGCGGGGGGGGGGGGGGGATGAGAGCATGCGACAGGAGGAAGGGGAGGCTGGGGGAAGGTCAATGGGGAAAAAAAAGGAGATATATGTACTAATATATGTAATATTTTAAACAATAAAAAAATTAAAAAAAATTCTTCCCTCCCTCCCTTCTTAAAGCTTCCCTTCAGGGGGGCATTAACCCCCAGCCCAGGGTGCAGTCCCAGCCAGGTGTTCACCACCCCCCTCCCCTGGCCTCCCCACTGCCATCCTGCTCCCATTCCGTGCTTGGGATGCCCATCCAGTGAGGGTGGCCAAGGCCTGTGTGGCCCAGGCACTGCTGCTGCTGCGAAGCAGGAGTGCCTCCGCCCGGAAGGCCTTGGACCGTCCACCATTCCATCCAGGACTCGTGGGTGCCTCCCCGCCAAGGGCTTCTGCCCCCCCCCTCACTGGGCACACCTGTCTCCCCCCCCCCCCCGGAATCGCCACCCCCTCCCACGTGCAGCCCCAACTTTCCTTCCCTTTCCCATTCCTGTGTCTTTTTCTTATTCCCTTTCTGTATTTCTGTTTCTCTTCTTGGCCTGTCTGCATGCAGGCCTGCCTTCCTCTCCCTCTCCTTTCCTATCCCCTCCTATTGTATCCTATCCTACCCCGGGCCTTGGAGCTGCCTGAGCAGAGGGTGGGGATGCAGCCTGCTGATCTGGTCGTGACGTGATGCTGTAATGGATAATTTGCATATTTCTCTATTATTAGTATAGATTGTTACAAATATTCATCTCTATTTGCTGGAATTTATTTTGATTCTTATTTTCTTATTTCTTCTGTACTTTCTAAATTTTCTACATGATTACTATATGTCTTCTATAATTTGAAAAATACATTTATAAATTATAATAACTCACATCTAGGTGTAATTTAAAATTTCATTGGTTTGATCATAAATCTAAAATATATTTTACTTAAATAACACTTTACATATAATCCATATTTGTGTGTTCTGAGACTTTGGGTATATATATATATATGGAACTTTCTTGATGAATTTGAGTACTATATTTATATTTGAAATGTCATTCAAAGCTGTATCAGAAAATTCTGGTGTGAGTAATGATTATAAACTGGAATAAACAAAGCTAAGAAAATAAAATCTTCACTGTTAGTCCACTGGCAAGGATAAATAAATAGAAGACGTTAACACACCCTTAGAGTGAGGGAGGATAATAGTCTACAATCTGATTCATGGTAGCACATGGAAACATGATAATACTCAGAAGGAAATACCCAGGAGGCTGGATTGTAGGCATATGGGTTCTCAGCGTATGAAAAATTCCTACTCACAAGTGCAGCACAGAAATTCTTGAGTCAGCAATTGTCAAGATACACTTGGACAATATGTTTATCAGTAGTAAATAGTATGAGTAGATTCCCAATAAGTTTTGGGGTCTCCCTGATGCTCTGGTCTGGTATGAGAACTCATGAAGTTTCACACCTGGCATATTGGAGAGAAGCTTTGATAAGGACTGAATCTGAATTTCCTGCTTTCTCTTCAAGATGAGACTCTCAGTATATCCATTTTACCATATACTGTTGCGTAGTTGTGTTCTTTAAAACTTTAGGAAGCACTATTCAGATAGAATGTCCAACATAAGTAGGAGCTCCACATGCCTCTTTTTCTAACTTGATATTGTAACCTCATTCTTTCTGCCTTACCTACTACACTTCAACAGCCATTATCTTCTTTCTGTTTCTTAAACATGTGCTCACCATGCAAGAGGGCCTTTATAGTTACTATCCCTGCTGCATAGAATGCTTTACCAAAATATTTACATGACTATCTTTTCATTATTCACGTTTCAGCTCAAATATAACCTTTCCACAGACATCTTTCATGTTCACTTAACTGGCATCGTTTCAATTATTCTTTATCACATCTCTCTACTTTAATGTCTTTAGAACTCTTACAACTATCTGAAATTACCTTATATATACTTGCTCATTGATTTCTACACTGTAATACAGGGTTATAAGAGCAGAGCCATTATCCATAAAACCCACTGTTTCATCCACAATACCTAGAACAGTGCACAGCAGATAAAAGGTGTTCAATTATTTGTTGAATGAAAGAAGGAATGAATACATAAATTGCAATTACCTTGAAACTTAAGATTGTATCAGGTTTTAAATACTGTGAAAGGAATCCCTCTTCTCTCCCATCACATCTATAACCACTTTTCCTTAATATATGGAAACATTATATAAATTTTTTTTGTCTTATGTTCTGCTCTCTCGGTCTGTGGGATAACTGCAGAGAAGATAAAAGTGGGTCCCAGGGCAGGGTGTTAGAGCTCTATCAGCTTTGACCATTGGCATGCTGTTGAAGAAGTCCTCAGCAAAAGGAAGGAATGAATTTGTTGTTGGAATTTTTTAAGATTTGGTACATTACTCATATGTATATATAATCTTTATCTTTTGATTTTCCTTTGAATGTGTGCACATTTCATGATACAAATCATAAATTGGGTATTTGAATAAATAATGTTGTTATACTCTCTTTATCCATTGACTTGTATCACAGTTGATAATCAATTTAGAAAGAAGTTGAAGTTGACATAATTCTCAGATCAAATCAGCCATATGTCTATTATTTTATAAAAACACATAGTTTGAGATATCATCTTTAGCCATTTTATGCCTTCTGTATATACTGTTGAGTCTTTACGAGAGTGTAGATAAACAAAAAAAATCTGGATGAGTTATTTATGTCACATATTCAATTATTTCTAACATATGAGCCAAAAAATTAGATTTCTTGTCTTATAGTTCATGATACAAATGATTAAACATGATTAAAGCAAATAATTAAATTTGAATATTAATAGTAATATTTTTTTGATCTTTGGGGATTTTTAAATCCAAAAGCAGAAAGTAGTTTAATTTTTAATTTTGCATTTGTATAATCTGTCCTGTACACAGTTTTAATATTAAGAAAAGTACTCATTTGAGACTAAGCTTTATTCTACTTTTAATATTAGAAATTACTTTTTTTAGTTCTTAAGCAACAGTTAAATACATTATTTATCCTTTAGTGTTAATTGAAATATATATTACTATAATTAATAATTTTAAATTAATAGTTTATAGTATGAAATATTTTTTATTCTTATTTCAACAAACAAAAGGATTATTCCTTGTGATCAAAACATACTTCTGCACTTATGCTAATCTGTTCAATCTATATTACAATTTTTGGTGAAAATTGCAAAAATAGATAAATATAAATAAATTATGTATTCAGAATATCTTAAAGAGTACATGTGCTAATCTAAAATATATAATCCTTTTTTATAAAAAAATAAGAAATTTGTTGTAAGAAAGAATGGCTGCTTAAATACATTACTAATTCTTAAAACCTGTTGGAAAATGAGGCTAAACCAAAAGAAAAAGCCCTGTGGGTGTTATGAAGCCAGTTAAGCTTCATACATATGTTTGCTGACAGTTGGAAGAATGAACATTTTTCATCCCCCTTTGACTGCATTATAATGCATTGAAAAAGCTTATAGATTCAGGTTTCATACTCTTTGCAACTGAATTCCATTCCTTTTCATACTTTAAATTTGTAACATGTTCTATATAGTCCTTAAGTGAACATCCTGTTTTCAGGACTTCTAAAACTGCATTGCTTTGAACAGTGAGCCACATGGCAATACTACTAACATAAAAAGTCCAGCTGTTAAGATGGAAAATACCATATAAATCACTGCACAAGCATCTTGTCTTACTTACCACTTTGGAAAACCCAGTGAAGTATTTTAAAGGAAAGGGATACTAACTTTAAAAGTCTCCAAAAAGCACTGTCATGATTTTTTGGACTTTAGATTATAATCTCAAATTGTTTCATGAAGGGAAGTTTTACATAACTTGTTCCCTGAGTCAAGAAATGCTTTTTCCATTAAATTTCTCAAGTGTGCTCTTGTCCCGACCTCCTGGATGTAGTTTGTGAAATCTGTATCATCATTAATTCTAGTTAAATGATCATATTTTAAAAAGAAAGTTCGTCGAAAAATTCTAGATTCATCCTTAAAAAGAAAAATAAACTCTAGTGCAAGTAAGTCTTCAGGATTGAAAATGTTCCGGGAAGCAGAGCGCCCTCAGCTAGAACAGGCCTAGAATTTGGAACATCCTGGAAAAATACTGAGGCAGGATAAACTCCGGGTACTCAGATCATGGGTATTTTTTGTTCTTGATGTTATACCTTTTTTTATGTTGAGCTGATGTTTTACACACTTACAGAATCATAGTAAGAGTATAAGTCTAAATGATATAAAAGAGAGGGCTTAAATTTACAGGTCAGGCAGATGAACAATATTCAAAATGGGAATTAATCCATGTTAGTATGTCCTGATTTTGTGGAATCAGTTTTGCTTTCTTGACTTACAAATAAGGTACTTAATCATTTTAGTTCTTAATTGGGCTATTTTATTTTTTAAAAATATATTTTTATTGATTTCAGAGAGGAAGGGAGAGGGAGAGAGAGATAGAAACATCTATGATGAGAGAGAATCATTGATCGGCTGCCTCCTGCACATCCCCCACTAGGGATCAAATCCACAATCCGGGCATGTGCCCTGATCAGTAATGGAAGTGTGACCTCCTGGTTCATAGGTCGATGCTCAACCACTGAGCCACACCAGCCAGGCCCTCATTGGGCTATTTTAAAGAACTTGGTTAAGCTTTCTCTTCTTTGGCAGTATTGATTTTTGTTTTTTCTCCATCTCTGACTGGAAGGCAGTAGAAGAATATCTATTATGGATTATTATACTGGATTCAGTATACACTTGTGACAAACTATTTAAATTCCCTAAGTTTCCTAATCTATAAAATGGTATGGAGAGTGAGAACATTTTCTCATAGAGTTGTTATGAGGATTAAATGAGTAAATATTTTGTTAAGAATTTGCTCCAGTGCCGGGCACACAAGTGCTCAGGCAGGGATGGATGAGCAGGCCAAGCACACTGGAATTTACAGTCTTGGTTGATTATCTTTATGCTTAATAGTAGCTTGGAATAATTTGGGAATATAAAGTGTTAGAGATGGGCAAGCTTTAAAGATTTTTTAGTCAACAATTTCATTTTGTAATTGAAGAGATGAAATCTAATGTAAGAATATAACCTGCCCAAGGCCACTTAATGAAAGAACTAGAACAAGATCCTCCACCGCCATTTTCTAAGCTCTGTATCTTTTCATCACACCATATTCCTACTGTCATCCTTTTTTATTTTTATCAGTGGGAGTAAAACATGTGCTTGGCAACATAACTGCTATGAAGATACCAGAGAAGTTTGTTTTCTCACTGAACCTTTTTAGATAGGCCATATTGATTGAGTAAAAAGATGTGTGGAGCAAAGCATGGAGGAGATTGTTTCTGATGTTTCCATAATGTAGACATGGCCATGCTATATTTCAGTAACCATATTTTAAAAGAATGAACTCAATGAACTTAATATTCCAACACGAAGGTCTTCTATTTTTTTTTAACTCAGAAGAATGAAGCATAGGAGCAAGATCTGGGTGTACATGTTTGCAGTCATTTTGCAATGAAGTACAGAGACAGACAATATAATGCCTTTTATGGGATCAGGTTAATGCTTACTTGTGCCTGGAGCTTCCCTGTCTGACAAATAAGAACTTAGATTTATCAAATGTTAAACACATGGCTTTAACGGTTCATATTAGGGGCATTCCTGAGGGATTTGCACTAGTTGTGAGGTTGTATTCACTTCACTTTATTTCTTTCCTGTGGCTCTTCTATTTCCCTTTGGGATGTGTTTCATGTGTCTGTTATTGCTTTGAAGATTTTTTATTTCTATCTCATGTTTAACACCTGCCATTTACTCCTTGTATAACTTATGAGAAGTGAATGGCATTCTTCCCCCAGAGTACCAGTCTTTATAAGGTAAATGCCCCTGTGTTTAGAAAAAAATGTATATTCCACCTCTCCCCCCTTTTGTACTAAAATAAGATTTTACTCTTTGGTGTTGATAAATTTTTGGAAACATATTTTATTTTTTATCTCCTTGATTATTTTACATTGTGGAACAAGGCAAAATGACAGAAATCCCATGATTTTGTTTTTAGACAATAATATATGCCTGAAAACATTGAATATAGGGATAAGTTGAGACCTTAGAAAATTCCTTCTTTTAGAGGACCATTTTATACCCAGTTATCTTTAAAGTTTTTGAATTTTATTATATGCTGATAAATATTTTGTATAATTTGAACTTGAAGAGAGAGTTACACATTGCTGTTATTAGGGATTTTATCCCGGGCAGCTTTCAGGACTCATGCATGAATAGCTTGACTGGCAATCATATGGAGAGATCATCTTTACTTTTTGGTTTGTTTGTGTAGGTGGCAAGAACAGTGCATTCTGATTATAAATTTATCATCATTGACATAAATAACACAAAAATATATTTGTGACATGCTTAATGAATGAATCACTGTAAAGCATTCAGCCTATATTTCTCTGGTTGTATCTGTTCCATTTCCATTTTTATTAGACTTGAATAATTAAATAGAAATCTGGTTAAAAGAAAAAACATACTGTGGTATGAAAAAACTTATATTCAAAGGAATACTTCTTACTGTCTTAAATAAAATCTTTATACTTGCCCTCTGGAAAAGCTATTCTTTCTCATGATTTTCCTTTTTCTCTGTCAGTACCACTACCATCCTATCTAATAAAAGAGTAATATGCAGATTGACCATCACTGCAACACACAATATAGCTGCCCCCATGTGGTCAAAGATCCTGCCCCCATGTGGACACAAGATGGCCACCACAAGATGGCCAGCAGGAGAGGGCAGTTGGGAGGCACCTGGCCTGCAAGGGAGGGCAGTTGAGAAGGACCAGGCTGCAAGGGAGGGCAGTTGGAGGTGATGAACCCTGCAGGAGAGGGCAGTTAGGGGTAACCAGGCCAGCAGAGGAGGGAAGTTGGGGGCAAACAGGCTGGCAGCAGAGTGGTTAGGGGGTGATCAGGCTGGCAGGCAGAAGTGGTTAGGGGCAATCAGGAAGGCAGGCAGGCAAGCAGTTGGGAGCCAGCAGTCCTGGATTGTGAGAGGGATGTCCGACTGCCCGTTTAGGCCTGATCCCAGGGAGGGGTCCCAGATTGGAGAGGGTACAGGCTGGGCTGAGGGACAACCCCCCTCCGAGCATGAATTTCCTGCACCGGGCCTCTAGTATAATATAAGTCTTCACAATTTAAGGCAATTTAATTTAGAAAGAAAGGACACAAATAACTTTTCCTAATTAAGGGTGTTGGCTTTCAATGAAAATATAAGAACACCACTCAAAATTAATCAGAAGATTTCCTTATTCAGTTCTCTTCTTTACTAGAGGGATTTTTTGAAAAATTTGATACAGTTCTTTGTCATTATGTAGGTTATTTATAGCACAAATATTATTTGAAAACCTACTATGTGCCAGGAGTTAGGGAAGACAGGAAAAATCCCCCTTCTTAAAATCTAGTTCAAGAAGGGGAAGATAATGAATTTTCAGTTGATGATATATTTAGGAAGAAAATCAGGGAAGGTGATAGGACAATGACTGGGTGGCTTTTAATTATGTAAGAGCTAATCATGTTTAAGATTAGAAAGTCTAGTGTGGCCATAGCATAGTGTTGAAGGGGAAGGTGGTACAAGATGAATTAAGAGTAGTATGCAGGAGTCAGACATACTGGTTGTAATAGGAAAAAATAATAGTATTTCTTTTCAGTGTGATGGAAAGCCATTTGAGAATTTTTAAGTCAGGGAATAACATGAACTGAATTATGCTTAGAAAATCTATTCCAGCCTCACTGTGGAAAATAGTAACTGGGGTGAAGGGAAAGAATATGTGTGCTCTCTGGGTTCCCTGAATTGACCTATGATAGGTATGCACTACTGAGTACCTCTAACTCCATCTATCCCTTCCTATGAAAGAATAGAATATTTTTTCAGAATTCTTTGATATACATATCATGTTAATTACACTTCACATACATTTAATTTAGGCAAAACAAAAACTTATTTTTGCCTCACATAGAGTTAGAAATATTTGGATTTTGACAAGTACTAGATTAATATTGAAATGACAGTTTTTTCAATATATCTAGTGTTTCATGATATAATAGCAAATTATTTTTAGGGGGGGATTTTGTATGGTAAAATCATTGAACCTCTCCATTGTAACATGCTTTTGAATTGTTACATCGTTCCTAATAATAGTGTATAGTGGTACCATGGGACAGGGCAATTTCCTGCCATTTTATGCAGTATTGTACTGGTGGGATATGAGATCATGTCATGAAATCCTGGAGTGTAATTTATAAGACCCTCTGTTCAATTTTGTTTGATGCTATTTAATAGACTTACCTAAAGGACTTCGTAGGAAGTGAGGTATGATTTCTGTAACCCCAATTTGTTTTCACTTATTTTAATTAAAATAAAAGGGAGTAAGAAGATATTTTGTCTGATATGAAAGTAGCCCTCCACTTTACTTGGTCTTGTTTTCTTTTAAGAAATCTGTTTTTCTTTAGGGATAATATTACTGACATAACTCTTTAGTTTTATGAAAACATTCCAATAACCTTGTGGTTTCTTCTATACCCTTATTCATAGTAGTCACAATAAGGAATAAAACAGCCATAGTATTCAAGTTCCAGTATAAATATATTTATAGGTAGAAAAAATTACAAAGGACAGCATGTAGACATTTTTATATAAAGTAATCCCAAGTGATAGTGACAGAAATTATTTTTGATACCTTATATTTCAAAATATGCAGTAGAAAAAACAGAAAAAAAAATGCTGCCATTGAATTGTTTTTACGTGCATCACAGAATATCACTTTGGCCTGTTCTGTTTATTACAATGGAAAACAGCATTTGGTACCACAGAAAGCCAGGCCTCATAACTAAGAGACATCTATTCATTTTCTGGACCAATAGTCAAAGGGTAGAAATTTATTCTGTAAAATTTATTTAAAATATGGGTTATTTAAGCATATCTTCTTTTTCCCCTACTTATACATCTGGGTTCAGTCTGAAAGAAAAGTAGCAAATCTGTTTTCTATATCTAAATTTAATTCAACAGAAGACTCTAAGATTTGGTGCAATGACTAGGAGATTGTCTAAGGAAGACACCAGGCACTTTGCATTTGATATCTGCCCCTAGAACTCCGTACAAGGGTGCCTCGTGCTGTCATGGATCACATACACAGATGGGGCCAAGACAACCGTTGTTTTCTTTCACTCTCTTACCTGGTGGCAGTCAGGCCTCATTTGCCGTTTTCAACACTAAGTTGAACTGATGCCAGTACAAACCTGTTTAGGGTCAGTGCAATGATCCTTTCTGGAAAAAAAAAAAAAGGCTTATGACTACTGCTGTAGTGTGGCTCTGTGACAGCAGCTTTGAATATGCTGATAGTAGAGTACCACCAATATTCCCCCAGAGGCCAAAAATATGACAGAGGAAACTGGGTGGCCTGCGACTGGATAACAGGGATCCCCACTCATGAGCCTGACCACAGTAATAATACACAGGAATGGAGAGGCTGCAGAGAAAATCTAGCACAAATCTTATGTATGACAGATGTCACTTCAAAGGCAGATATAATAAAAAGAACATAAATTTTATGTGCACATGTATCTATTAAACTATTTCTTTGTGTTAGACTAATTCTAATTGGATAGCTATGATGCTGAAATTACATGAAGGAAATTATTAAGTGTGTCTGACAAAATATTTTAGTATTCTTATATTTTATATAAAATCTGAAAAAATGAAAACCCTCAGAAATACAATCCATAATACCAATATTTAGGAAAATAATGATTTGACATATTTATGACCATTAGTTTCCATAAATCTATAATAATAAAAGCATAATATGCAAATTGAACAACCGAACAGCAGAACGACTGTCCTGACGACCTTCCAGATGACTACACTATGACATGCACTGGTGCCAGGCCAGCCAGGGCGGGTGCGATGCAATTGGTTGGAGGACCCACTATTGCCCCACAATCACCCCGCAGAGGGAGGCCCAGGCCACCGGCCAGCAGGGCGATTGATCGGGGGTGGGGTGGTGGGGGCTCTGCGATCACCCCAAAGAGGGAGGCCCAGGCCAGGCTGAGGGACAACTCCCCGTGCATGAATTTTGTGCACCGGCCCTCTAGTGTATAAATATGAATAAGTATATAACATATAATCAGTTCCAAAAACAGAATTATTTTAATTTATGTAATTTAAGAACACCAGAACAGGTGATAATATAAATGCTATATAAATATTAATTTAATTATCATAACAACCCTGTTAGAGAAAGATTATTATTACCCCTATTAAACAGATTAACCCATCAATTTTCAACCTTTTTTATCTCATGGCACATACAGTATAAACTAATTACTAAAATTCTGTGGCACACCAAAAAAATATGTTTTTGCTGATATCACCAAAAAAATAGATATAATTTTCATTGATTTACAAAAATAATAATAATAATAGTAATTATCTACCTTTTTTGCTCCTAAGTGACTTTAAAATATTAGGTGCCTATAATTGAAAATAAGGATTTCTGGTACCAAGAATTAACCAATTAACCCAATCAGACACAACCTTATTATGCGATGTGACCAATAAGACGCAACTCTATTATATGACCTATATATTTACGGTTCAAGACAGAGCCTTCACATGAGATGGCTATTTTTGTTTTGGCTGTTTTCATTCTTTTTTTATTTGACAATCTAAGGGAATAAGGATCATTGCCATTACCAAATAGTCAGGTATTGCATGTTTTAATAAAAATTCTTGTGGCTCACAAGTTGAAAATCACTGGATTAACCCAAAAGTCATCAACAGATGAATGAATAAATAAATTATAGTGTATCAATACAATAAAATATTATTCAGTCATAAAGAGGAATGAAAACAATGATATATGATATAGTGTGGGAACCTGGAAAATTATGCTGACTGAAAGCCAGGTTAAAAGTAACAGACGTTCCCCTAACCGGTTTGGCTCAGTGGATAGAGCATCGGCCTGCAGACTGAAAGGTCCCAGGTTTGATTCTGGTCAAGGGCATGTACCTTGGTTGCAGGCACATCCCCAATAGGAGGTGTGCAGGAGATAGCTGATCGATGTTTCTCTCTCATCGATGTTTCTAACTCTCTATCCCTCTCCCTTCCTCTCTGTAAAACAACAATAAAATACATATTTTTAAAAAGTAACAGATGTTAGGACTCAGGGATGACAACAAAGGAGAGGGCAGGGACAGCTTGCAAGAAGCTTTCATAGTCTCGGGTAAGATGGCACAAATCTTTCACAACTCTTCCTCTGAGCTTAAGCAGTGCACTTTCATACATAACAAACTAACCTTGGATTCAAGAAACTGGGACAAATATTGGTTTTAATTTTGATCCCCATTCCCTCTGACTGGAGATACAGTTTATTTCTTGAAGAGTTTTACTGATGGAACTAGAGGCTCAGTGCACAACATTCGTGCACTATGGGGGGGTGGTCTCTCAGCCTGGCCTAAGCTCTCTCACAGTCTGGGACCCTTCAGGGGATATCTGCCTGCTGGCTTAGGCCCGCTCCCCACCCCTCCCCCAAGCCAGCAGGCAGACACCCCTTTCACAGTCCGGGACCCCTGGCTCTTTACCACACCTATGTGTAAATACTAGTATACTTGAGATTATTAATGCTTATGGTAGTCTTAAAGTAGTGGATTTAACTAAGAAAAAAATCACTTTAGACTAATTAATAATACATATATCCAGCCATGGTATTTAATTGCAAATCTTTTGTCAAAGCCATCTAATTAATAAGAAAGCTATCTAATTGAGATGAAATTCTTTTCACAAGGATTTCACCCAAGGCTTACATTTATTTTCTGCCTTGATTACAATGGCCCTCCAGAACACCCAGCATATCAAAATCAGAGGTCAGCAATATATATTGGTTGAGTTCCACAAATTTACTATAAAAAATTTAAAGCAATGAAGAACGAAAGGAATATATTTAGCGTTTCATATTATTAAATGATGAAATATATCACTTTGTCTAGAACTATCATTTTTTTCTTATTAGTTTTCTCTTTAGTTCCTCCCACCCCCCCAATACTATAATAATCCTTGCTTTCTTTCCTCAGAAACTCTGGACTGTTTTACACTTGATATTATTGACACTTTCCTTTTTATGCCAGCAGAGTGACAAAGGCAAATTTAGGCAACCACCTGATTTGCTATCTGAAATGAGCTGAGCTTTGGAAAAGCTAAAAGAAAATATGCTTTTTCTCACTGTATTTCAGAATGCTGAAAGAACCAAATGGACGCACGTCAGCCCAAAGACAGACTGCAGTGGAGAAGCCGCTTCTTGTGCGTGGCCAGAGGAGAAGAAACAGACAGTTACTCACAACAAGAGAGGAAACTGGAAAAAGAACATTTGGGAAGGAAAAAGCATGTGAAATTTTTCCTGAAAAGAATGTACAAATCCAACTCTTAGAAGTAAGCATATAGCAAACCAGGAAGTGAGGTAAAGTGAAGGGCTAAGAAACAGCAAGTGCAAAGGGTTGAAGAGAGAAAGGTCATTGATTGTTCAGAAAGTTAAAGGGTGCCTATGTTACAGAAAATGAGGACAGTGGTCAGAGAGCAGATGGGGAGGAGGCTGGTGTCAGATCATGGACAGAAGAGTTTTTCAAACTATTTGCAGTGGAGAACTATAAAAAAAATAATTCATAGGGTCCTACTGTCTAAAACTCATATACATATTGAGTCATATACAACTCACCATGTGACTTCTGGCTACACAAACTAGTCAATCTATATCTTCACAAAAAAACAAGTTCACTGATCATATATATATATATATATATATATATATATATATATATATACTAGCGTTCCCGTTGCAGGAAAAATCCTGCAATAGGATTTCCTGCTGCACTCTACCCCGCCTCTGTTCCTCCCTTGTCGCCCGTCCTGCCTTCTCCTCCAGCCCACCTGCTTTCCCCTTCGCCCCCGGCCCCGCCTCCGCTCCACCCTTGTCACCCGCCCCGCCTTCTCCACCAATCCGCCTGCTTTTCCCTTCGCCCCTGGCTTCTTTCTACGCTGTCTTGATATGCAAATTAGCCGCCATCTTTGTTGGGGTAATTTGCATACTCGTCCTGATTGGTTGGTGGGCGTGGCTTAGGTGTAGCAAAGGTGTGGTCAATTTGCATATTTGTCTATTATTAGATTAGATATATATATATATATACTAGTGGCCCAGTGCACGAAATTTGTGCATGGGAGGGGTGGTGTCCCTCAGCCCGGCCTGCACTCTCTCCAATCTGGGAACCCTTGGGGGATGTGCGGGATCAGGCCTAAACTGGCAGTCGGATATCCCTCTCACAATCCGGGACTGCTGGCTCCTAACCGCTCACCTGCCTACCTGCCTGATTGCCCCTAACCACTTCTGCCTGCCAGCCTGATGACCCCCTAACCACTCCCCTGCTGGCCTGATTGATGCCTAACTGCTCCCCTGCTGGCCTGATCACCCCCAACTGCCCTCTCCTGCCAGCCTGATCACTCCCAACTGCTCTCCACTGCTGCAACCTGCCTTCTCCACCGGGACCCACCTCCATGTGAGGCGGCGGAGAAGCCAGGACCCCCAGGCCTCACCGCATGAAGTGGCTGCTAGGCCCCGCCTCCTCTGTGCATGCAGCCATCTTGTGGCGGCCATCTTGTGGCGGCGTCATGTGCAAGGGCCACCTAGGCTTTTATTAGTATAGATGCACAAGTCACAGTACTTTCAAATGAGTATAAACATCTCTAAATGCTTACTCTTTTTTTTATTATTGATTTCAGAGAGGAAGGGAGAGGGAGAGAGATAGAACCATCAATGATTAGAAAGAATCAATTGGCTGCCTCCTGCATGACCCACACTGGGGACCAAGCCAGCAACCTGCGCATGTGCCCTAACTGGGAATTGAACTGTGACCTCCTGGTTCACAGGTTTATGCGCAACCACTGAGCAACACTGGCCTGGCTCTAAATGCTTACTCTTAATTTTTGCACTTATCATGTCACAACTGGCAATACACTTTGTGTTGCATTAACGTAAGGAGTTTTTATTTTCTTTTAGGTCCAATGGGAAGTTACAGAAGAGTTTTCAAAAGCAGAGTAAAATTAGAGGATTTGCATTTTAAGTAAAAAACAACAGTGTGTAAACACATATTGGAGGCAAAGCAGGGACAGAAATAGGGAGTACAGGAGACTATTACAGTAATGAGGTACAAATAATAGATAGTGACTATGAAGATGGGCAGATGAATTCAAGACATATTTTTGTGATGGTACCAACAGTGTTAATAGATTGGATGTAAGAACTGAGGGTGAAGGGAGAATCAGGAATAACTAATGGATTCTATCTGAAACAACTGATTGAATATCACATACTGAAATGTGGAAGATTAGAGGAATGGTTTGGGATGAATGTGAAGATGATGGCATCAAGAGTTCTGCTTTGACTATGGTACACATAAACTTGGTATAAAAGAGTCAAGTGGAGCCCTAACCGGTTTGGCTCAGTGGCTAGAGCGTCAGCCTACGGACTCAAGGGTCCCAGGTTTGATTCTGGTCAAGGGCATGTACCTTGGTTGTGGGCACATCCCCAGTAGGGGGTGTGCAGGAGGCAGCTAATCAATGTTTCTCTCTCATCAGTGTTTCTAACTCTCTATCTCTCTCCTTTCCTCTCTGTAAAAAATCAATAAAATATATATGTATTTTTAAAAAGAGTCAAGTGGATGTAGTGTCTCTTTTGTTTACAAGATCATCTCTTTCCAGTTGACTTAAAGCAAAATGTTTAAGTTCCTGACCCCAGAATTCAGAGCAATCATCTCAACAGTGTTTTTGATGAACTAATGAAGTGGTCTGATAGTAATACTACTAACCAATAGTTAGGCCTCTGTGCATAGTTAGTGGTCACCTGTGGTAAAATAAATTACTGGCCTTAAGCAGAAAGAGTTCCCAGTATGTGTGCACCATCTCAAAAATGTCCTGTTAGTCTTTTTATAAATCAGATTTATTTCAGTTTTGGATTTAAAAAGTAGATGTGTATTTGAAGTAGTATTACAAGTATAGGTTTAGAATTTAAATGATGGAAATGGAAAACAATAGTCTTATAAAATACCTTAGTTATAGGAAAGAATGCTAGGAAGGAGAAATAGAGACACGTCAGCAACTTTCTTAGAGTTCCAGAGAATAACCTTTGAATTCATCCTAATTAGCTTCAAAGGTCCTGGAAAATTTGACCTGAGTAACTGCCCTGTTGAACTTTGTTAAGCACGAATAGCAATTAAATTCTCTGGTTGGCTGGAAGGACATGGCAAGCTATCTGAAGAATTTCTCATTTACTAAGAATTTTCCATATGGTACACATGACAGCATTAACTTAATACCTTCCACAAATTCCTGGTTATATTTTTACCAATCTTTAAAAACATTATGCTTGATATTATCAAAACAAGACATTGTGTCATGCCATTTGTTGCATTTTAGGGTTAATTCTTATTTCAAATAGGGCTTTTCTTTATGAGTTTATTTTGCACTCTGGTAGAATGCAAAATCCATCTTATAAATTTGTGTCTAAAATTGCCTTTTCTCTCAAACCACAGGTTTAAGCATATTCTTCTAACCTTAAGCTTCAGTAGAAATGAGCACATAGTAAAAATGGCATATGTAATGCCAAAGACAGTAGAGGTAATGTCAAACTATGACCACTGATTATTATTATTTTTTAATTAATATTACTCTAAGGAAGGGAAGGAGTTCACCTCATTCTCGCTAGTTTTTATTTCCTATAGAGGTTCTTAGTGCATAAAGCAAAGGTTATTTGTTTTATTGGAAAAAGACCATTGAAAAACATCACTTTACTCTGCTGGCCCCTGGATTTTCTCAGAATGCTCAGTAGCAGAAATACATATCTTGGAGGGATTACATTTAGTCATGGTTGAAAAACTTAAATATGACAAATTCTTAATTTTGAAGACTAAGGGTTGACAGAAGGCCAACTACGTCAACTTCAAAACAATGACAACAGCCGGTATTAATTGTGCTAAATACATTAGACATATCCCTTTTCCCTAGTGAATCATATCTGCCGGTAGAGGCTTTCTCATGGATGTTGTTGTGAACAGTGTATTGAAAGTTTTATTCTGATTTATCCCAGGGAACAGTTATAATGACAAGATTTTGATCAGGGCATCAGCCAGCAGCCTCACTAGCTACTAGTTTCTAATGCCCATGGGTAATCCACTTAACAATTGAGATAGTACTTTTGCTCTTATCCATGGAAAAAATTCCCTCCAAATGCATATTGTGGACTCTTTATGCCTTTGAAAAAACATATACAATGAATATAAATATTTCTCTCTGGGCAAGATTAGATTCTGCTGAGCTGGTATCTATAATCCAGAGTCTGCACAGCTATTATCCCTAATGCACCAAGTGGTAATAACTCAGTCAGTTCTGTCCTTTCTAAACCAATCCTCAAACCCACTCCATCAATTTTTGTTGTGGTTATTGTTCCTGTTGCTTGCTAAAATCACACGCTTTTCACTGCATCTAAGTCCCAAAGCAGTTGGTACTGTTTGTTAAATCTGCAGAGAGATTTAAAGTATTGGTTATCAATACGCCACAGTTGTTATTGCTAAGGAATTAAATTTTTTTATTGTCAGGGATAGTTTTCTAGATATCAGCTGGCAAATTTTGAAGGAGTTGCTATCATTTCAGCTCTGTAGGGATTTTTTCCTCTCTCTCTAATCAACGTAACACTATATAACCTATGACACTTCTAGAACTATACTTAAAAATTTACAACGTGAAAGTGAGCTTTTTACTTTAAAATAGCATCAGTAGCTCTTTTGATTTTTTAATTAACATAGTCAGGAAATATCATAGGGATCAGGATAAACTCTTACTCCTAAAACTTTACCAACATATACATCTTCATTTTAGTAGTTAAGCACATAGAATGGGGTAGGCAGGTAAATTATTGAATCTTCACTATGTTCTTAAAATTAAAAAGATGAAAAAAGATAGATATCTAGACTTTGTTAGAGGAACCTGGCATGTAAACAAAGTAATTTTAAATCTGTGTGTTAACTGCTGGGAGAGAGTTAAGAGACAGACTGGATCCTTGTTGTTTTTTGTTCTTTTGTTTTTAACAGATGAAATAATCCATTTTACCTGGGGATAGTGGAAGGATAAAGGGAAGTTTCATCAGAGAAGGTGTCTGACTTGGACCTTGTAAAATCTTGCCAGCTGGAAGAGATGGTGAAAGACTTTAGCCAAAGGGAAATTAATTTGAAAAGGCACAGAGTCAGGAAAAAGCAAGCCCATTATTCCTTCACGTTAGTAAAACTTCTCTTTCAGCATGATTTTATTTTATATATTTATTGATTTTTGTTAATTCTCTCCCCAGGATGTTTTTCCATTGATTTTTAGAGAGAGTGGAAGGGATGGGGAAAGACAGAAAGAGAGAAACATCACGTGAGAGAGACACATAATTGGTTCCCTCCCATTTGAGCCCCTACCAGGACCTGGGATCAAGCCTGCAACCGAGGTATGTGCCCTTGATTGGAATCGAACCCAGGACCCTTCAGTTTGTGGGCTGTTGCTCTATCCACTGAGTCAAACCAGTAGGACAGCATGATTTTAATTTTTAGGATAAACAATGATATTTAGAACTCCCTATCAGGTCTGTGGGTTGGGTGATAAAGACGAAATATACTATTTTTGTGCTAAAATAAATAAATAAATAAATAAATAAATAAATAAGGCTTGGTGAGATTGAATTTCATGCCTAGATCATAACTTGCTCTGAAGAGTTTTTCTTTTTAACTCCAGAAAAAATATAGAATCAATATTTCTGAAGCAAGAATAGTTTTGGGGGGCTGAGTGAGGGGTCACAACTTCTATTAATGCAAAAAACTTTGAAAAACTTAGAATAGCCTTACTAGTCCAGAAGAAATAGTATTCACTCAAAGTACTTCCCAGATATTATTTTTTTATAACTATGGCAAGGTCGTTAAATAATAAATAGCCATTCCTGGGAAAAATAATTAAATCATAGTCTGGACACCATATTGATAAAATGTTAAGATTTCTTCCTCCTTCGATATGACAAGTAAATAAATAATGTAAAATGTTTTATTCTGTTTAATATAAACTATGTAGCTGAGGTGGTTGGTGTATGGAGAATATGATCTATTAAAAAAGAGACAAGGGGTCCAAAATGGAGTCATTTGTGCTAAGCCTCACATCAGCAAACCGAGACTTAATACATAACCTAATTGCAGTTTCAGCCTCTCCCAGGAATGTAATCTTAACCAGTCAGTTTGGAATTCCCTGGTCAGCACTAATGAGGTAATCCACCTATAGACTCCTTTAGTGCCCCAAAGTAATGTGAACTTGGTGGAAATAATCCTTTCCTTTTTATATGATTTCCTTGTCCCACCCCCTTTCTGCCTTTAAAAACCTTTCCTTTTCTGCAGCCCTTTGGAGTTCCCTTCTTTTCTGCAAGATGGGGGGCTGCCTGATTTATGAATCCTTAAATGTAACCAGTTAGATTTTCAAATTTACTGAATTGAATTTTGTTTTTTTTAACAGAGTATATAAAAATAATTTTATTGTTCATCCTAACATTTATACCCATAGGAAATCGTCATTGCACTCTTGTTACAGCCATTTTGAAAAGGCAAGGTATTGAAAAATAAATATAATGTGATGAAAAATGCCTGCAAAAAAAGTCTAAGATAGTTGGCATGCACCTTGGTGATTATTCTTGAGATTTATGAAGAGGTACTTTACAATTGTAATATTGGCTCAGAACCTTGATGAGGTTAATTGCTCAACAAAAATTGTCCTTTTCCTGTTTACAAGCTTGTGTCTTCATTTTTGTCCACAGTCTTTTCTTATTTCTTCCATGTTGTTAAAACTGATTTCCTTTAACATTCTCTCTGGCACAGATCAACAAGGGAATCAGTTCTATTAAAGGAGATCTTTAGAATGAATTCAACTGTGGAATGTTTTACAAATGTGGTTCAGTAAACTCCATATAATTTCAAAAGAAAATGATGCATATGAGAGCATCTTGGGAATTAGCATAAAGAACACTGTTTCACTTAGACTCTTGCAAGAAGGACCTTTGGGAGAATAGGACTACTTTTAAATAGCCTGATTGGGGGTGGGAGGGAATCTCTTACTGGGGTTCTAAAGAACAAAATTTGCATATTAATAGAAGATTAAAGTGCCCATCAAGTATTCTGAAGCAGTTACTTCTCTTGTCTATTTTGTTCTTCACATAAACATCTTTCATAATAAAAAGAAACTAGTGCCTTTGCTGCTTTTTCAATGAGTTTCCAAGGTTTCCTATTACAATAGGACAGATTTTTAAAATGTCTAAACCCTTGAATAAAGCTCTTTGAATTTCTATTTATTAACACAATGAAAGGGTTACTTTTAGGAAAAAATAGAACACTATAGAAGGAAGGACATATCAGAAAATGTTCTTTAAGGATGGCTCCCACCACCAAAGGAAATAAATAAATAAATAAATAAAAAAGAAAACACATATAACTAAGAAAAATCAATAAATTAAAACTCAAAAACTCTTGTAGTGAATAATATATATTTCAAAAATAAACTTTAGATATAGTGACAGCAAAAAGGAAAACAACGTAAAATAAGACATTTAGAAGTGGGAAAAAAATTCTGCGTCAATTCTAATAGAGCTTCATTGTGCCAAAACACAATTGTTGCTTTGTATTTCCCACGTTAGTTCCTGATAGTGTTATGGGGATACTTTTGCAATGAAAGGTTGACGCTGTTCCTCATAATACTTCATAAAATTGAAATGTTAGAAATATACTTGAATAGGAAATACAGATTAAAATCAATGTAAAAATCATAACGTAAGGGAATTGCTAGGTATGCCAAGTTTTCTGCAAGGAAACAAGCAGGATAGCAGGATTTATTTATTAACCACCAGGAATGTGGGGAGTCAGAATAAGGTTCCCACCTGTGCCCCGCCAATTCTGTTTTTATTTGTTTGTTTGTTTTAGAGCTGTCTTCAAGTGGACAGACCTGAGAGTCTGCCTTTCTACTGCTTTATCTGGAGTTTGACAAGGAGCAGTCACACTCAGTCATGGAACATGGACTTTTTCCCATTGATTTTAATATAGACAACTGCTATTTTTCAGATACAGTCTCTCACCTGGACAATTTATTTATTAAAAAATAGCATCTTTCTGTCTCTTCAATTAAGAATGTGTGGGATAAAAGTGAATCAGATGCGGATTAGCTTTTCACACTCTTTCAGGATCATAAATGTGAAAGAACCATTTCCATTGTGATTAGGCTGGTATCCCCTTCTTATGAATGCATTATATTCACCGTCAGCTTGGAAATGATACTTTTGACAATGGACTGTTGTGTGCCTTTTTGTTCTGGCTTTCCTGCTTTCGGTTCCTAGGCCTCTCTAACCCCAATGACAAAAACGCGCAGAAAAATGTGGGGACCACAGCTATAGGAGCTTTGGAAAACTCATCTCGCTTTGAAGATGCTCCCAAAGCTTCAGGGTATTCCCAGGCTCCCGCGTCAGGGACTTGCTGCCGCTGCATATGGTCTGGGACACTAAGCAGCAGTGCCAAGTTTTGAACCTCAATGTTGCCAAATATCCTTTTCTCTCCTTTGCTCTTGCTTATCGAGGTTTACTCCTTGGACTTTCCTATCCTACATTAAATATTTAGTTTATTCTCTGGCTTTGTGAAGTGTTTCTCCTACTCAATCCTTTTTGATGCAAAGTGTTTCCAACTATGTTGCCTTAAAAGATAAATAAAAATTAGAACACCCAGAGAAAGAACTTTTCTGCAGAGACATTTCTTACTGTCTCTTAAAAACAGCAAGAGAAAGACAGTTACCTACAAGGGAGCTCTCAAAAGACTATCAGCTGATTTCTCAGAAGAATTAAAAGAATAAAATGGCAATGAATACATATCTATTAATAATCACTTTAAATGTAAATGGATTACGTTATCCAATAAAAAAATAAGGTAGCTGAATAAATAAGAAAACAAGACCTGTATATATTTTGTCTACAGGAGACCCACTTCAGAACGAAGGATGTACACAGACTATAAGTAAAGGGATTAAAAAAGATGTTGTTGTGGGGAGCTTGGCTTGGGGTTGAGACCACACTTTTCTTATGGGGAGCCCCACAGCTGAGATATTTCTCCAGAATCTCAGCTGCTACCTGTGGGAGTGGGGCCAGCCTTATTCACATCTCTGCCCTTCCTACCAGGCTCTGTACCTTCTGTAAATTCTTGGTTATAAGAGTTCTCCTTAGCTAGTCTTCAGTTGGTTATTCAGGTTGCTTGCTCCATATTTTAGTTGTAATTCTAGTTTGGTTCTGGCAGGAGGTGAGTAACATTCACCTACTCCACCACCATCTTGGATCCCTCAAATACTTTAGAGTCCACACTTCAGGAGTTGCTAATTAGTAGATGCTTTTCTACAAGTTTTTTATTAAGCACTAGAGGCCTGGTGCACGAATTCGTGCACGGTGGGGTCCGGCCGGTCCACCCCAATGGGGGCCGATCGGGGCTGGGCTGGCTGGGGGAAGGGGACATGGGAGGTTGGCCGGTTGGACCTGCTCCCAATCAAGCCAGTTGGCCAGCCACAGTGGGCATCAGAGCAACCAGTTGTTCCGGCGTTCTGGTCGCTGGTTTTTTGTATATATAGATTCGTAGATATTTAGTAGAAGTATTTCTATATACTTAGCCTGCTATATGTTCTGATATTTTTTTCTAAACTTTGTTTTTTTTCATTATTATTAGATATAATAATAGCACTTTTTTATAAAAGTAATCAGGCTTCTCTTACATTCTTTAGTTTTTCTTGTATATCAATATACTTTTTCTGCTTCATTAGTTTTCTCACATTCTTGCCACATTTCATTTAATTTTTTTTCAACAAAATTCTCCTTGACCATCAATCAATTGTCTGTATTTGAAGTTCATCTTTATTTCAGAGAGAAATATTTTCTTTAATTTAAAGAGAGTATGAACAGTTGCTGTCTGAAATTTACTTCATTAGTAAATATTTTCCCAAAGCAGATTCTCTTTATTTTTACTGCTATACTGTTCTCCTTTTTTCTTTATTTTTTGTTTGCTTGTTATAAACATTTTCATTCAGTTGTGTTTGGATTTCATTTCTATTTATTTATTCTTGATTTTTGAAAGAGTGCATCCATGCCTGGAAAAATGCCCCACAGGAGAATATCTGGACTCTTTTTGGATCACTTTGGTATCCTCCAGGATCTTGTTAGAATGACCTTTAGATATTCATAAAACTCCAAACCAGTTCAATCATCCAGAAACATCTGGAGGCATTTGGGGTTCTCTCAGAACAATAAGTTTGCTTCTCTATTCAAGCTTTCTTCCTAATTGCTGAAGCCCAATGGCCAGTACTTCATAGACAGTTTTCTGTTGGTTTGTTCTTCTTTTGGTTTTTATCTTTGTACATCAATAAAAAGCTTCACAATGTAGTATTTTTTTTTTCTGGGATAGGTATAGTTCCCCCTACCTATCTGTTCACATAAATTTGCCTGCATTGCTTTTCTCTACAAAAAGGGAGACATTGTGTGTTCAAAGTCAACTTTGAATATCCATGAAATATACAACAAACAATATTAGAAAAAGAAATTACATTATGTAAAATATTAACATAAACTACATTTTTATAGTGTTTCCTAACCTGTCTCACCCTGATTGCTTTGACTATTTGTCTATCTAGCTTATAAAACTGAAAGTATCAACAAAACAAGGGGAAAGGGGTGACTGTATGCAATTACAGTGCTGTGACATTGTGATTTCGATGTGGGAATCTTCAGTCTTTATTTTTCCAAGTAACAGTTTAGATTGGGAAATACTAATCTCTTCTTTTGTCACCTCTTTATATATTTCTTGATTTCAATTTAATTTTCTTTCTCCTTTTATGTCACCTTTTTTAGACCTATGTTAAATAGCCCCTTTGGAGAAACCAAGATGGCGGCATAGGTAAACACCTAAACTGCTGCCTCACACAACAATTTCAAAACTACAACTAAAAGACAAAACAGACATCATCCAGAATCACAGGAGGCTGGCTGAGTGGAAATTCTACAACTAGAAGGAAAGAGAAAAGCACACTGAGACTTACAGGAGCTGTGGAAGGCAGAGGTACGGAGGCACGCATGCAGAGAGGGCTGGCAACTGATTACGCGGCGGGCTTTCTCAATCGGGAGGGAAACAAAAGCTCCTGACTGCTCTGAACTCCAGTTCCAGGTGAGACTCTGGGAACCCAGACTCATACGGGGAGAAACTGGATTGTCTGGCAGCGGGCGAAACTCGAGGGTGGCTTTCTCTCAGAGGTGCTTGCAGCGATTACCGTGGGACACTGAGAACCAGGGGCCTCTTAGGGCAGGGCTGATGGGAAGCCATTGCTGTTTGCCCTGCCCTGAGATCCCACCCCACGAAGCCATAGCTGTTTGCCCCACCATGAGACTCCACCCCATCCAAGCTGAGCACAGAGGCTTTTGCATATGATTGGCCTGGTCCTTTGAATTTTAAACTTACCTACAGCTGAGTCAGTGAGACCCAGAACATCCAAAAGAAGTCCCAAGGCTCTGCAGCAGCTTGCATTGCTTCACAGCTGGGCCTCATCTGGGCACCTCCAAAACTCAAACAAAGAAGAGGAATCTGCAGATCTCTCTGTAGCTCCTGCTGGGTGGCCTCAAGCAGAGGCTGAATTAGCACCTCCTTGGAGATCCAAGAGCCAGTGTACCCAGGGATCAGAGTGGGACCATCCAGATTACAACTCCTCAGATCCATAAGGGACACACTCAGGGGGCAGACTCAGTGAGCACCAAAGCCCCACTGAAGCAAGTCGTGTCTCATAAGGGTGTCTCCAGCACAGAAGTTCTACCATAGTAGACACAGCTGATCCTCACAACCATTTAGCCTGGAGGTCAATTCCCCCTAGTGATACCAATAACAATCAAGGCTTAACTACAACAAGACTGTGCACACAGCCCACAAAGGGGTGCACCAAGAGTGTCCACCTCAGGTAACTGGGGAGGCTGACCCACTGGGCCCTATAGGACACCTAGCACACAAAGCAACTCTATCAACTCAGGGAAGCAGCCAAAATGCAGAGACAAAGAAACAGGTCACAAATGAAAGAAATGGAGGAAAGCAAACGATTGGATATAGAGTTCAAAACCACGGTTATAAGGTTTTTCAAGAATTTCCTAGAAAAGGCCAATAAATTTAGCGAGACCCTCAAGGATATGAAAAAGGACCAACTAGAAATTAAGCATACACTGACTGAAATAAAGAATAACATACAGAGATCCAACAGCAGACTAGAGGATTGCAAGAATCAAGTCAAAGATTTGAAATACAAAGAAGCAAAAAACACCCAACCAGAAAAGCAAAAAAAAAAAAAAAGAATCCAAAAATATGAAGATAGTGTAAGGAGCCTCTGGGAAAACTTGAAGCATACCAACATCCAAATTATGGGGGTGTCAGAAGAAGAGAGAGAGCAAGATACTGAAAACCTATGTGAAGAAATAATGACAGAAAACTTCCCCCTCCTGGTGAAAGAAATAGACTTACAAGTCCAGGAAGCACAGAGAACCCCAAACAAAAGGAATCCAAAGAGGACCACACCAAGACACATCATACTTAAAATGCCAAGAGCAAAAGACAAAGAGAGAATATTAAAAGCAGCAAGAGAAAAACAGTTAGTTACCTATAAGGGAGCACCCATAGGACTGTCAGCTGATTTCTCAACAGAAACTATGCAGGCCAGACGGGAGTGGCAAGAAATATTCAAAGTGATGAATAGCAAGAACCTACAACCAAGATTACTCTACCCAGCAAAGCTATCATTCAGAATTGAAGGTCAGATAAAGAGCTTCACAGATAAGAAAAAGCTAAAGGAGTTCATCACTGCCAAATCAGTATTATATGAAATGCTGAAGGGTATCCTTTAAGAAGAGGAAGAAGAAGAAAAAGGTAAAGATAAAAATTATGAACAACAAATACATATCTATCAACAAGTGAATCTAAAAATCTAGTGAATAAAAAATCTGATGAACAGAATAAACTGGTGAATATAATAGAATCAGGGGCATAGAAAGGGAATGGACTGACAATACTCAGGGGGAAAGGGGTGTGGGGGGATGCGGGAAGAGACTGGACAAAAATCATACACCTATGGATGAGGACAGTGTGTGGGGGGGTAAGGGCAGAGGGTGGGGTGGGAACTGGATGGAGGGAAGCTATAGGGGGGAAAAAGAGGAACAATTGTAATAATCTGAACAATAAAGATTTATTAAAAATAAATAAATAAATAGCCCCTCTAAAGGAGATTACTGCCATTATTTAAGCATTTTAAAATTACTTTTAAATGAATTTGATATCTAAATTGTGCCAATTTTATTTCATTATTGTGAACATACCAAATAATATTGTTAACTATAGAGCTATGAAACTAGAAATATGGAAAGTATTCACTTCTATGGTTTATATATATTTTCTTCAATGAAATTAACTTTTAAGATCTCATAGTGTTAATATATGAAGTAAAAATTTACAGAATTTGCAATATATAGAATATCACAAAGAAGAAAATTTCCATCCATAATTTTTAAAAATATATTTCTTTATTGATTTCAGAGAGGAAGGGAGAGGGAGATAGAAACATCAATGATGAGAGAGAATCACTGATTGGCTGTCTCCTGCACACCCCCTACTGGAGATCGGGCCCACAACCAGGGCATGTGCCCTTGGTTGGAACCAAACCAGGACCCTTCAGTCTGCAGGCTGCTGCTCTATCCACTGAGCCAAATCGGCTAGGCCTCCATCCATAATTTTTTTTTTAAATATATTTTATTGATTTTTTTTTACAGAGAGGAAGGGAGAGGGATAGAAAGCTAGAAACATCGATGAGAGAGAAACATCGACCAGCTGCCTCCTGCACGCCCCCTACCGGGGATGTGCCCACAACCAATGTATATGCCCTTGACCGGAATCGAACCCTGGGACCTTTCAGTCCACAGACCGATGCTCTATCCACAGAGCCAAACCGGTTTTGGCATCCATCCATAATTTTTGAAGCCAGTATTTGTTATCTTCATGTAGCCATTTCATCTATTTCCTTTGAACAGGAATAAATTTATGTTTTTGCAAAAAATTAGAACATCATGTAGTAGTTTTATATAACCTGCTCCTTACACTAATAAGATACTATAAATATTTTTCATGTCATTAAGTATTTCTTCTTGACATCATTTTAAAAGGAAGCATAGTATTTCATTTAACTAATTCCATATTGAGGCCATTTTAGGTTCTTTCCATATATTTCCCATTTTAACAAAACTGTCATGCACATTGTTTTTTAAACACAGCAGTAATTTTTTCTTTTGGGCAAATTTCATAAAATGGAATTGCTGGATCAAAGTAGATGTGTGTATATAAGCCTTTTGCTATGTATTGCTTTATTTCCCTACTGCAAGGGTGTATCAACTTTACCCCCACCAGCAGCCTAGTGTTAATTTAAAAAAGTGCACTGCAATGTTTTCAATGTAGACAATGGTGGTAGTGAAC
This sequence comes from Eptesicus fuscus, assembly GCF_027574615.1. NCBI lineage: Eukaryota > Metazoa > Chordata > Mammalia > Chiroptera > Vespertilionidae > Eptesicus > Eptesicus fuscus. The sequence goes on from NC_072476.1 coordinate 51,247,200, forward strand.
CTAGATGTCTGCTTAGTAAATTCACAAAGAAATATCTGAGATGGATATCATAAACTTCCTCTTTGTGACTCCATTTCCACTCCTAGTAAGAATGGGTGGGTAAGAGCATTTACTTCCCATTTAATTTTCCTACTATGTGTAGCTCACAGTACTTACATACAGAAGCATATGATACTGTCTTTTCCCTTTCAAGCTCTTTCAGTAGAACAAATGTACACATGTAATATCTTAGACAGAAATTTATGTTAATATTTGGTTAGACTCTAATTTGTTTTCTAACAATAACATGAATTCTAGAATACAGAAGGATTCTTGTGGCTCAGAGTGAATGGACAAAGGTAGAGGGGTTGTGCTACAAGGTTGAATAGGTTCTTGAAGGCTAAATTGATTTGAATAGGCTTGATGGAGGTGAGATAGGAGATGGGCTAAGTATGAGCAAATCTTCACACATGGGAAGTGCACAGGGCATATTTGGGATATGGTAAGGAAAGGAGGAAAAAAGACCTAACAATTATAGATTTTCTATGATATGCCAATATCTATACCAGGTACTTTATTCAAAACAACCATATTAGTATTATTATTCCCATTTTATTGGATCTCAGAAAGGTTTGCTCACTTTCTTGCCCAAGCATATCTGCTTATAACCCACGAAGGGTTATCTATTTAAATAAATGGCTTGCCCACTTGGTATGTGATTAGGCACTGATTTTATATAGCACTGGGTTTCTTCTTCAGAGCCATCTGAGTTGAGTTTTTCTATTCATGGCAAAGGTTAGTAATCTCAAATTTGTGACACTTAAATAAGAGGGCACATAATTCAAACTATGAAATAGTACAAGAGACATGTATCCATTATGTGACTAGAAGATATGAGCTGTGGCCTTGAGCATTATGTGGCTTCTTGGAGCAGTTAATGCTTCTTGTATCACAACTACAGAGTCATCCTGAGTCTGGCATCAAGGCATCTGAATGGTGCCAAGTGTAGGAAATTAGAAATCAGTGTTATAGTGTTGAGGTGATGTCTCTGTAGAACTAGGAGATAATATCAATGTCCTTTATATGAGTCACATTTATGGTTGCAGCAAAACTAGAAGGTTGTCACTTAATATGACCAGTGTCAAAGTAAACACTGACCAACCTAAGCAGGTGATATGATCATGCCTCTCAACAGTAGGAAGAAACAAGGTAGAGGGAGACTCAGCACTAGCTTGACTTCAGGTATCAGGACAAGTCCAGATTGGTTGTTGTCATTGCAACTGAGAAGGCTTAAAGGGCTAATTCCAATGTAACCCTGATATTTGGGGGATAGTGATCTGAATCCATGCCAGTAAGCTCAGTGTACATTCATGATAACCTATAATTAAGTCACTACCTCCTTCCCAGATACTGGTCTTGCAGAACCTGTTACTGTGAACAGTGCACTGCCCCGGAGGGAGGGTTATTAACGCTAGCGCCAGGCCAGACCATCAGATATGGCCTGGAGACTCCCAACACCTGGGGGCCTTCTTGCAAGGCCCTCCAAAAGGACAGGAAGCATAATCCATATTTGCAGGACAAAGACCACAGGGAGATATAAAGGAAAGCCCCATGCATGTTTCTTCACTCAGATTTGGAAGGCTGTTCCTGAGTCCGCCGGTGTATTAAACAGTGTCCCGCCTCTTCTTTGAAGTATCGCTTGGTTTTCTTTGGTCTTCTGCAACACAACAAGAGGCAACACATCCCCCACCTCCCAGCTCCTTCCCCCCCTCCCCCGAGTTAAAACGCCAAGAGCATAGTGGATGTCCTAGCCATTAATATCGACAAACCCTTGTATAGGGACAAGATAGGTTACTAACAGTGCCGGAATCACAAAACTATTACTGGAATAAACCAGGATTCAAACTCAGGTATATTGATGGTGATGCTAAACTCTTTCCACCCACCATGCTTTCTGTGGTGGACTACCCTGACTGCCACAAAATGATTCTGATTGAGGATTAAGAGAGATAATGCTGGAAAGTTAGGCTAGGGCAAATTATGGTGACTTTAAAGTGTTAAATTATAATCTTGTGATTCTCTCAGTTTAATCTTACACTGTACTATTTTCCAAGTTGCTTAATCATAAAATTCATACAGGGTGCTTGTTAAACAGATTTCATGTCTCCTCTGAAAATGCTGATTTGGAGAGTCTGGGGAGGACCCTAGATTCTAAATCTTATTCAATTTTTCTTTGGAGGGTATTTTGAATAATCTGCCAAGTATCTTTCTTGGTGGTGGGAATTTGCTCCCTCTCCTGTTCAGATAACGTTTATTGAGCAGTTCCTGTGAGGAAAGGTGCTGAGGGAGATACAGAGAGGAATAAGGTTGGATCTCTGCCTTTAAGAGGTTTCCTTTGGTAATTGAAAGATACCTCTAGCATCTCTTTGAACTACTTGTAATTACATAGCCATCTTATTAGGGACTTCATTATGATTTGATTTTCTGGTTTTACAACAGAAATATGTTTAAAAGAACTGATTACTATTCACTTGGTTAAAACAATATTTAAGGTGTTATTTTCTTGGGTTTGTGTGTTCACTCTATTTAATCTGGATTTACATTGTTCTGAATATAAAACTATTTTTATTAAATATGTAATCATAATATTTATGCTTCTATGTTAGTTTTGGATTTGAGATACATAAATCTCTGAATTATCAAAGAAATGCTTAATTTCATCCAGAAAGAAAAGTTTCTTTTGCTTATTTAATCAAGCTACTTGATGTTCAAAACCTCAGTTTGGGAGGTATTTTAGAAAGTGAGGAATATTTGAATTTTAAATTTAAAATCTTGGCACCAAAGCTCTTAACTCTTGATTACAAGAAAATATACAGCATTCAAACTTCTGAATTTTTATACTAGCACAACTCTGTAAATATATCATAGGCTTAGGTTTCCACAGAGAGTATTTATTGGGGGTATTCCTACCAAACTAAAAGATTTCCCAATGGGAATACAAATCACCATTAAGATTGTGTCCACACATGCAAAGTTAACTGAAAAGTTGTGGTAATTATATAAATATTCCAAGCCCCAAACAGCCTTGCTTGAAATATTCAGATAATTGAGGCAATAAACATAGATTCTAGTAATTAGAAGGGACTCAGAAATCCTCTAATCTGCCTTATTTCATAGAAGAAAAATTGACAGCTACTCTTTTTTTTTTTTTAAATCATAAGCCAAAAATATACCTTTGCCTGAATTTATGACTAGTTCATGCAAACTTTTTTTTAGACCTAACATATTCAGGTAATTTTCTCACTTTTTACTTAATTTTGCTTAAGGTCTTGGCCTGAACAGCTACTTTAACATCTGACATCAACAGCTTCTCTTGGGTATCTGTAGCCTGAATTGGGAACACTGTTTTTCTCTCTGGAGAAACCATGAAGCTTTGATTGGGTACTACTGCAGAGAGTGTGTCATGTGATTCAGATCCCTGAGTGTTAAGCAGCCTACCTTCCTTTACCCTCCTGATTTGAGCACCTTCCAGTTTATTCTTCACTATTGGCTCTTCTGTTCAATTTAGTTCAGTCTAATGTCCTTCTGATTTTTTTTTTCCTTCTAAAGGACAAGAACTAATGCTCTAATTTAGAAGACTCAAGTACCATTTTTTGCCCATTCTTTATCAGAGATTGCACTATTCAAGTACTTTGCTTTTTTTTTTTTTTTTAAGGTGAATTTGTTCCTATTATACAGACAGAGAAATCTTAGTTCTATATTAAAAAGTCTCATCACCAACCTCAGGCACCTTGGAATATGGAATAGAAATAAAGTAGTATTGAATGAATAAATGGTCTCTGACTTCAGGAATGAAAGCCCATGAAATAGGAGGTCAAAATTAGCTTTTCTGAATAGACATTCAGAGGGAATCACCAAAGGTTACCTAAATCATGCCTGTGTGTCCAAGATGGCTAAACTTGAAATCATGATTTACTAAATTTTTGCAAATAATGATATTAAGAAGTATTTGGAGAAAAAAAAAGATGTTAAGTAAATGTAGTCATTGTTTAAGGTGCCCTTAGTAAACAGATAACCAAAGAATTTCAGAAGTACACATCATATTTTAAATTATTAAAATCTATTTTCTTGCTATCAAATTTAGCATGAGGATGAAATAAGGTTTTATTTAGTATTAGCACATAATGTGAAAATTAGTATCGTTTGGCTAAAAAAAATCAAATATATCTTACCTGATAACTTAGGGTAGATTTCTTTTATTAAATATAGATAGGAACTAAAACACTTAGAGCTTTCCTCAATAATTTCCAGACTTAGAGGCAGATCATTGAATGGCAATGAAGGATCAAATATACTTTATACCGGGGAGGAAAATAAAAATTTACTATTGTTTTTTGTTTGCTTAATATATTTTTAGAAGGTGTGATCTCCAATATTCATCAGAGTTTATTTTTCCCTTTTTTAAAATAGGGACATATTTGACCTAAAGTAAAATGCACAGATCTAAGTGTTCAATATGATAAGTTTTGGCAAATGAAGACATCCATGAAAGCCACATTTCTATAAAGGTATAGATTATTTTCATCAGACAATATAATTTATTTTTAAAAGTCTCCTTCCTAGTCAATCTTCCTCCCTAGCCAAAAGAGGTTTAGTTAACATTTCTAACAACCATATGAATGAATGAAATATGGTAAATACTATTTTGTACCTGGTTTCATCCATGTGGTTGTGAGCATTATAAATACACTTAAAAATAACTTAATGTGTATTTTTGTAAAATATACCATTTTTATTACTGAGTACTAGTCCATTGTTTGAATACACCACAATTTGTGGGTGGGCATTAAAAAACCCCAAAACTTTTGGTTTTAGGAATAAAGCTGCTGTGGTCATGCTTTTATTTGTCTTGTTATTTGTATATATTAGCTTTATTTCTTTGGGCTAAATTGCTTGGAGTAAATTTACTGGGTCATAAGGTAGGTGCATGTTTAACTCTAAGAAACTTCCAAATAGTGTTTTTTAAAAACATGATTGCACTATTTACATGTCTACCAACAATGTATGAGTTCCATTTCCTATTTGCCAAAATTTGACCTTCTTAATATTTTAATAGCCATTCTAGTTAGTCTATAGGGGTTTCTTACTGTGGTTTAGATTTGCATTTCCATGATGTTTAATAACGTTGAGAATATATTGTCTGATTATTGGATATCTCCCTCTATAAAGTGTCTGTTTTACCCTTTTGTCCAATTTTAAATTTTTTGTCTTTAATTATTATCAAGTTGTTTAACTTCTTTATATATTCTGGTAGGAGTTCTTTTCCAAATACTTGTTTCAAAAATAATTTTCCTAATCTGTGAGTTTCCATTTATTTGGATGTGCAAACGTTTTAAATTTTGGTGCTATTCCTTTCATCAAGTATTTCCTTTCATGGTTTGTATTTTCTGTGTGTGTGTTTTTTTTTAAATAAAACTATTTATAGACAAGGTTATGAAGATAGTTTTTTTGTTTTGTTTCCTACCTAGATGTATTAGAGTTTTAGCTTTTATATTTATGTCTATACATTCTCTTGAGTCAATAAATTGTGTGAGATGGGGTCATTTCATTTTTCTTTCCAGCACTATTTTCTTTCCTTCCCCGTTAACTTGATTTGGCATGTTTTTCAAAATTCAAGTAGTTTCAAAGTGTTTCTGGAATTTGTATTTGGTTCCTTTTATCTGTTTGTCTATCTATCATTAGGCCAATATCACATTTATTTAATTACTATAACTTTGTTTTAATAGTGTTGAAATCAGGTTGTGTAAATTCTCCAGTTTGTTCTTCTTCAAGATTGATTAGTTCTGCCCTAGCTAGTTTGGCTCAGTGGATAGAGTGTCAGCCTGCAGACTGAAGGGTCCTGCATTAGATTCCAGTCAAGGCCACATGCCCAGGTTGTGGGCTCAATCCCCAGTAAGGGGTTTGCAAGAGGCAGCTGATCAATGATTCTATCTCATCATTGATGTTTCTATCTCTTCCTCTCCCTTCCTTTACAAAATCTATTAAAATATATTTAAAAATAAAGATTATTTCCACTGTAGGTCCTTTGTATTTCCATATATACTTTAGAAACAACTTGTCAATTATGAAAAAAAAAAAAAAAAAAGCCAAAATGATCATGAAAAAAAAAGAAGCAAAACACTATTCCTTCTGCTATTATGAATGATTCCTAGACTGTTTCCATCTTAAAAGAAATTGGTCAGAAAAGTCAAAATTAGCATAGTATTTCCTGCAATATTTAATGAATGCTCTTATTAATTTTTTCTTGCCCAGAAGAAAAGACAATTCATATAACAACTTACTACAACTTCCACATATAATCTAGAAAAATGACTGGTTAATAAAAAAGAGCTAATTTAAGCACTGATAATTGATTTGAAGTTAAAAACCTTCTGATACTACATATATTTAGAACTACAGTTAAGTACGTTTCATTTTAGATTTTAATTTTGTCAAAGAAAAATTTTTTCCTATTTGTACAACTTTTTAAGTTCTGATGCAATCTTAAAAATAACCTAATGTGTATTTTTTTTTCAAAAATACCTTTTGCAAAGGGCCATAAATTCAAATATTATTAAACTTAATGTAGCTCTATACAATCAATATAAAACAAATTTAGGATAACCCATACTTTAACTTTAGACCCAATTGTCAAGGTCACTTTATCAAATTTTCTTTATCGTGTGACAGTGCAGGTGTGCCTGGAAAAGCCACAGTAGCAGGTGCTTTTGGAGCGTTCCATTAAAAGTTCGATGAGCATTATCTGTTCCTGCTCTCATTTGTAAGAATGGGCTTGTACACTGCTCTATAAACAAAATTATTAAAATAGATATTAGAGACCACAGCTTTCTTATTCATTGCTATATCTTACAGCGCCTGATATAATAGGTGTGCAATAAGTGCTTGTGGGATGATTATAAGAAATATCTTTTTTTTCCTGTTAATATTCAGAGCTTAATCTTTACTTGAAACCTTTGAGGTAGTCCTAGGAATTATTGTTGTTGTCATTGCCATTTTGTTTGTCTTAGTCAGTATAGCTATATAGTTCCCTGTAGAAATTTAAGCTTCAACTTGGGACATGAGGGTTTGGAGGGCAGAAGAAGAAAGAAAATGGGGTCTGTATGGTTTATGTGGTACTGGGACCAGTGTGTGACTATGGGCAAGTAATTTAATGTGTTTTGATAATTTAATGTTTGGATCTCTGTTTCTCCATTTTATAATGAAAAGTCTGGATGGCTTAGGTCATTTTTGGACCTAAATTTTTTTATATCTTTGTTCTGGACCTAATACTGTATGTGTCTATAAATATTTCTCTGTGAGTCCTGAAGTTGAACTATTGTACTACTTCTACAGAAACTACTGCCTTTGAGACTTACAATGAATAAAGGTGGAGGCAACATTGACCATGCTCATGCAATCAGATTGCTTCTTAGTTGATCTTTAACTATCTTTAAAACTGGTTCCCTTAGTACTATCTGCTGCAGGTAGGTGTGCATGATGGAACTGACGACATGCACTTGGAATGAACAACATTCCTCTTTCAAGTCTGAAAGTCAGACAACTCATGGCAGGAGGACTGTTGATAGCAGCTCATCCTCTTGGAAAGAACACAGTTGCACGGCCTGTAACATGCTGCAAGAAACCAGCATATTTGCCAGAGATAGAGGCAGGGAGGAGTGGCTGTGGAGTGATCCTTTACTACAGTTTGATGAAAAGGAGGATTTTAATTGGATGAGGTGGTATTCAGATATTAGGCACATTCTTCGCTTGTATTATTTCATAGCTTCATTCAGTACTTTTTCTAGGGCCATCAGCAATCCTGTCACTGGAATAAAAATGTATACCAAAATGTTGATTTCAATTTTGTGGGTCCTATATTGAGAATTACTACAAATTTGACCCTTTAACTTTATTCTTTTTTTGCAAGTTTCTTAGGGATTCCAATTAAAAAAATTTTTTTTCAGACCCAATATTTTGGGGGATTTTTTTTTTTTTTGCACTGGGCTAATTATTTTGCATACATTAATTCATTGAGTTCTTATAACAATGATATGTATTTCGTAAAAACTGAGAAAGTTTAAAGGAAGTAACATCCAAAGTCTCACAGAAGAGAATACTGAATTCCTACCCAATGACCTTTGAGTCCAGAACCTCAGTTATTAATCACTAGGCTCCATCTCTCTCTGCAGCCTCTTTCCATGTGATACCCCTTTCTGGGGTGTTTGCATTGTGATCAAAGAAGCTGCAGAGAGAGATTGAAATGATTTCAGTGCAGCTGTGGTTATAAAGTACCCTTGCTAGTGCTGCACTTCAGGACTCTACCCTGGGTCTCTGTCTGCTGTTCAGGGCCATCTCCAAAGTGGAAGGAGAGGCTGCTCAGAAGTACAGAGATGATGCCATGGGGAGCAGGCCTCAACCAATGGAACAGAAGTCAGTGGGTGAGTTCACTTGCCTCTTCTGCTTTTGGTGGGAAAATTCTGAAACATGCTAGTTAAGTACAGTGTTTTTAGAGGTCCCAATGGAAAGGAGTCCTGTATTTGCCCACATTGTTAACCAGCCTATTAAAGGTAGCTTTCCTGGCTTTTTTCCTTTCCCTGTCTTTCTCACTACTTTTTTACTTTTCCTTCTGTGGAATTTCTCCCAAATAAATGACTTACATCCATGCCCTTATCTCAGGCTGTTTTCAGATTACAAACTAAGGCAGTCAATATTTTAAAGGTGCCTGATTGTTAACTCATTTACTGTATATTCTAAATAATAATCCTACTCTACTTTGTCCACTAAGTTACAAAAACCTACCTGTTTTTTCTTCCAAATGTCAATGTTCTCTCTTCCCAACCCACCTAGTAGGCCAGGCCTTTGTTGTATTATCCCTGAGGTAGTGTGTTGGGCTTCTAGTTAGCATACCCTCTTGTATCATCTAGTTACCCTGCATATTGATACCACATAAAATTTACTCCCGTGTTGGTTTAATCTGTTTAAAAGACTTACAATTACTCTGAACAATTTATCACATCAAGCCTAAATTACTCTGCCCATGGTAAGATGAATTTTCTTCACAAAATTCTCCAACCCTGATAAATTGTATTGATTTCATAGACATCTATAATCTCACTATAGAATTTCATACATTTATTATCTTATTACCATATTTTTATATTTTATCTTAGTCTACTGAACTACAGGCTCCTTGATGCCATAAACTATGCCTTGTGGTTATTTTGCATTTTCCATAATCTAGCACAGTCACAGCTACAAAAGCACTAATCTAAAAATACTTTTCAACTAGATAATTCGTTCTTGAAGACGTCCTGAAAGTTTTAATTTGTAACTGATTTTAGAGGCATGTTTTTCTGAAAAATACAGAATTTGAAAGGTATTGTGATTTGCCCAGATTCTCGAAGTAAGCAACAAATAAAAGCTAGTTATTTTAACTTGCAGTTCTAGAAAATAATTGTTGGTATACTAAGTGGCAAAAGTCATCTTCAAAAGAGAGCAAGATTTGCATGTATTTTAAAATCTACAGCATCGTTTAATATTTGACCACAAGGCAATGACAGAAAGGAAAATGAACGCCTCCTATAGATGCCCTGAGGAATTTTACATCTTGCAGCAAATTATTTTTAGCAAGGAAGTCACTGTCATTTTGTCTTATTTTAAAGAAATATTTCAGTAAATCTGTGGAATTCCATCTAGATTAATGTAAGAGATTCTGGAGAGGGAATAATTTCACATTTTTAAACATCAATTGTCCCTAAAGCTACATTTTCTTGTGGTTAGATATTTTTTTCAATATGTAAGCTCTGTTAGGGGTTTATTTCTTTCTAGAAGCACATAAAATTCACTTATTTCAAAGCAGATTATAATACTAAAATGCAAAAATTCTAGAACTCACCCTATTTAAGGTACTAATTTTCAATATCCAAGTGAGGGGTGTGTGTGTGTGTGTGTGTGTGTGTGTGTGTGTGTTTTCAGAAAGTACATGGGGAAATAATTCTATAACGTGTCCAAAACTTGTAACTAAAAGATGTAATTCCCTTGGAAGACTGTCCAGGAGTTTTTCCAGGCTGAATTTTTATAATTACATAAGTATGCTCCACAGCAAAGTTCCTAATAGAAGCATCTAAATCTTACTGTGCAACCTCAAGAACAAAAATATTCTCTTAAAAACTTGATTGCTTTTCTATGGAAGCAGTTAGCTTTGATTTATATCACTTCTGAAGGGAGCTTCACTGAGGCTTTGAGTAATTCAATAAGGATCATATGATATACTTCCCTTTACTTCTCATAGAGTTGCTGTGTATGGAGCTCTTTGTTTATGATTCAGGAAATGGGCTAAAAGCTTCCTAGGTTCATCTCTGTTCACAAAATTTGTTCTTGGGGGGAAGTAATGGCCTCTTGCATTTTAATAAGCAGTAAATCTCTGGTATTACAATGCTCCAGTAACAAGCTATCTTTGGCCGTGTGGGCCTTCCCCTGTTTTTGAAGCTTGTTCTTATTCAGCAGTTTGGATATGAAGATAATTCTTATCTCTCACTATATTTTCATTTGAAGACACTGCACTAGAGGATGCCACCCACATTTTCCTCTGAAAATATTCTGAGCCTCTTTTATGAGTGCTTATGAGGGATATGATAAATTAAGAGAAGCTTTATAAATGGGCTGGAGTTTCATCGAAGTTATATCTGGAAAAGCAATTGTATGTTATTTTACTTAATTTCTCTTATAAACATTGATTACTTGAATATTTGTAGTTCTTCAAGTATTCAAGGTAATATTTTAGATTCTGGGATGATACAAAAATGATGATAAGTCCTTGCCTACTACTGATTAAGAAAAATCTTCATGTGAATGAACTGCATGGAGTCTAACCAGAGTCGACCCTTTTTGAATTCTGTGACATGGAGGTTCCTTCTAAGAAGATTCCTTAGAGCATTTAATTTTCTTAAGTGGAACTATCTCCAAAGAAGACCAGATTCTCTTTCTCTTTTTATCGTGGCAAAACAGTAATTGTTCTAATCTTGTTAAGTTCATTGCTTATAGAATTTCAGGGTATTTCACCTACTTATAAACTTACAGTTTCATTTTAACATGTTAGAAAGTGTACATTGACACAAACAAATCTTATGGAGAATTTTTGACCGGGAGCTGTATTGTGGCAAGTAAATCATTGAGATACATTTTTTTTTTTTTTTTTTTTTTTTTGTCCACAGTTCATTCATTGGTAAAGATGTCTTGGGACTAAGAAGACTGATTGACTTAGTTGTATTGAGATGAATGTAAAGATATCTTAGGACAAAGGCCAAACAGAAATGCTTATTTCAATTAGGAAGAAAAGAAGAAAACAACAGTGAAAATTGTCAACTCTTAATTGGTACCAAAAGCTTTCTAAACTTTAAATCCTTCCACAGTTTTACTTTGTTGTGATACTCAGCAACTTAAGAGTGACTTTAATTACTTTCATTATTCATGGCCTAGATCTCAGGTACTCCTTCCCAAATGTTCCCTATGGGTGTCTTAAAATTCTCTCCTGCTAGTTTTTTCCTTGACGTTATTTAGTGTAAACTGCATTTAGTGAAAATTTTAGTGTAAATGGGTGTCATTTTTTTCTCTAGACAGTGGGATAAATAGGCAACTGTCTTTGAGGGAAAATGCCAGGCAAGAGAATATCCAAATGATGTATCCATCATTCTCAGGCTTTACTCTTGGATACCTTGTATTGATTCAGGCATCTTCATGAGCAATCAGTGATTTGCCATGGCTTAGTTTTTCTTTAATATTTTACAGAATTGCTTTTTAGAGTTATATTTTCATTACTTGTAGAGATGTATATCTATATTCACAGTACAACGGAGACTGTGTAGAAAGCATGTCTAGCTAAAAGACATACTGGTTTCGTCATTAGCTAAGGAAAATGCAGGTTTGTGTTCCTGTTGATCTTCATCAAGATACATGGTAATCTGATTATTGAGAGTCATATTGACAAGCTTCCTCTGCATTAGAGATGAAAATCACTCTACTCCTTTTTACTGTCTTAATTAATAATACTGTTTTAAAAATAATACTTTTTTCAGTTATTATAATAATAGGATGTTCAGAGTGATAAAACTATTGTTTACAGACTATTTGCCAGTCTAGAATTTTTTTTTCTATTCCCACTTTATGATGGAGTCAAAGATGTAACTGCCCCTCAAATCTAAATTGAACCTAAGAGAAACTACATATTTCTATTTCCTTGCTCTTTTATTCACAAAACACCCAACTTTTCAAAAATCTTAGCAATGCCACAGAAAAGGTATTGAAATGTGACTGATCCCCTTCTGTCTCTGAACAAACAAACGAAAGTCTGGGTGTCAATAATTACCCTTATGAAACGCCTGAGGTGAACTGCAGACTGGTTTCTGCAGACAAGAGAAAAACAAAAAAGATTCTCAGTCTTTGCTAGAGGGAGAGTCTTTATACCTAACCGAGAGACCTTCCCAAGAGTCCAGCTGGCTAGACTATGTAAAATTTGGTTCAAAAGTAAGCAATTTTTCTTTTTCTTGAAAAATAAATAAATAAATAAATAAATAAACAAACAAACAAACTCTACAAAAACTACTTGGAGAAATTCAGCTAACAATCTGCTTCAAAGCAGCCAATCAGTTAAACAAGAGCCTTACCATTTTTTAGCTAAAAATAAGAAAATAAGTTGCAGAGATATTATAAAAAATTCAAGTAAATCATATGACTTATACCGAAATAAAACCTAGACATGCCAACTTTGTCTGTATATATAATTTTGTCTTATCAGATCATTTTGTATTATTTTTCTTCAGTTATTATAATGATAGGTTGTGCAGAGCGATAAAACTATTATTTACAGACTATTTGCCAGTCTAGAATAATCTTTTTTAGAATCCATGAAAGCAAAGACAGAAAACTCAGGCAAGACAGTTCCCTTTGTCTCCTAGGTAATAACAGGTACCAGGGCTTAACATATGTTTCAATGGGGAGTTTGAGTAGCTTGTCTATTAAATTGTAAAATTTGCTTATAGTTCCCCTTGTGTATGATGACATTTCCTTCATAGAATACCAGTGATCATTTCTTTCCTTTCTTATTGATTGATGGATTGTTCGATTGCTCTGAGCCAGTTATCACCATACCAAGGAGAAAACAGCTTGCCTTAAATGATACTGGTAAATTTATTTTTCTTTTAACACTCCTTTGAAAGAAGCATGAAGATGAGGCATTTTAGAATGACAAATGCTAGTCATGTAGTCATGTGCTATCACTCATTCTGCCTTTTGTAAGTCTGAATCACTCTCTTTAATGGTTGGTTGCCAGACTTAAGGAAATGCCTTTCTGAGTACTCCCAGGTTAGATTAGTTTACAGTGTTATAACTATAGAGCTGATTTTTTAGAATAACTTTTGAACAGATTTGAAAAATTAAAACACCATACAATTTAAGTAATGTTATTTTAATAGAGTGTATTATTGTTATTATTATGATTTTGATGCAGGTCTCTGGAACATTCCAATAGACCAAATTTGGAAAAGAAAGCTATCAAATTGTGGAAGTTTAAAGGTTAAGAAATTTCAAGAAATGGGAAGAAATGACTGAGAACCAGAAAGAACTAATAAAGTGTTCATAGTGGTGACCATAACCCCAGAATAGAGCAAAAACTAAAACAAACTCCTGGAAACCTGCTGCATTAAAAATAATAGCAGAGGTATGGCCTGGGACCCCCAATACCTGGGGGCCTTTCTGTAAGCCCATGAAAGGGGGCGGAACCATATATGCAAGACAAAGACCCCAGAAGATTATAAAAAGTGAAGCCCTCTGCGTGTTTCTTCACTCTGATTTGGAAATTATTCCTGGAGTCCATTAGTGTTAATAAACGGGGTCCCTCCCTTTCTCTAAAAAAAAAAAAATAATAATAATCCTATATAATAAAAACCTAATATGCAAATTGTCCCCTTCGGAGTTCAACCAGGAATTCGGCCACTCGCTATGACGTGCGCTGACCACCAGGAGGCAGTGCGGAACATGGTGGGTGTTGGCAACGCGGCACTGGCAGCGGGCGGCAGTGGAGGTGCTACCGCCCCGATGGGCCCCCAATAAGAGCAGGACTGCAGTGAGATGGTGGAGCAGGTGAGCGGGCAGCACCAGGACAATGCGGGTGCGAGTGGGGGCCCCAATTGGCCCACCGATCGCCCCATAGATGGTGACCAGTGGGGGGGCACCACTCAACTCCCAGGCACTGAGGGAGCCAGGTGGAGGCCCCCGTCCTCCCTCCCCCCCCCCCAATCAATTGCCCTGCAGACGGGATAGTGGAGCAGGTGAGGGGGCGGTGCCAGGCCACCGCAGGGTGCCAGGCAGGGCTGCAGGGCTGCAAGCCTGGGGGCATAAACTGGGGCCTGATCCCCACAGGCCACCCCGAGGGACCCACCCCTGCACGAATTCGTGCACCGGGCCTCTAGTAATAATAATAATAGCAGACTTCATTTGGCCTAAGCATGGAAATCAGAATAGTTACATATGAAATAGCATCCTTATTATTCACACAAAGAACCAGGGACATGCTTATTGAAGTTCATATCATACTTTTCTCTGTGGAGAACAAAATATCTGAGAATGACTTCTTGCATACCAATGATTAAAGTTTGCAACCCAGTTTAAAGGAACACAGGCAGATGGTGTTCCAACCATTTGAATTTTCCTACACTCTTTTTTTTTTTTTTTTTTAGTTATGTTTGAAATGCTTCTATTTACTCACCAGCCTTCTAGACTAGTATGTGATCTACCGTGAGGCAGTGAGTGGCCTGTTTCACCTTTATGTGTCCTATTGCCATGAAACCAGACATACTACCATGCCTTGTACACAGTAGATGTGGAACAATTATTCACTGAATTGAAGTCATTGTCCCTAATCTATTTATAGAGAACAGAAGTAAGTGATGACAATTCATCAAAGCCAAGTAGCTAGTGAACAGTTTGATCTTATTCACTTATTTACATTTGATTAATAAATACTTCAAAACACATGTGGTCATCATATGTAGAAACATCTCAATTTAAAGTAACTAGCTGTGTGTTGTGTTTTTTTGTTGTTTTTTTTTTAACTTAGTCAGCATAAAACATGTTCCTGAAAATCCTTCTGCAGCTGTGGGACAGAGAAATGCATGTCATTTATTTTTGTATAGTACTAAAATTTAACTTGTTATCTAAGATTTGTTTCTTACAGTGAAGAAAATCTTGAAGAGAATTTAGCCAAGGTCTTCCAAGCAGACAGTAACCTTTTCTTTTCTTCTGTTTCTCACACAACTTACTTTATCATTGCTCACATTATACCTACATATTTACATACATTTTTGATGTCAGATTTTTGTGATGCTTCAGTGCATTACAGATTTGTTGGCCCCTTGAGAACAGGCACCGCACTAGTAACGTATGCATCTTGGTATTTTGTGAAGCATCCATTGGATTGCTTTGCACATGGCAGGTGTTAGCATATTTAATGATCAAATAAGAGTTATCCATGGGAAGATACAGCAATGGGGAGTAGTTAGGAGTATAGACTTTAAAATTAGACTTTGCCTGGTTTGAGTCCACCTTCTATGTTTGCCACCTTTAGTTAGTCACAAAAACCTCTTCTAAGCCTCATGCCCTTATGAGGAATAAAAGGCCAAATGCAAATAAGTCTTATTACAGTGCCTGCTCATAGTCAGTGCTTCATGCATGTTAGTTCTGCATTTTTCACTGTAAACCCTGTCTCTAGCTAAACAAGTTACATTGATGGAATTTTATGAAATCAGGATTTTAACTATCTTCTTGATTTCCATGGTAGCACTATAAAACTTTGACATGAATGCCTTTCACCTTCACATTAATATCTTAGTAGGACAGGTGTTATTATCTCTGTATGTTCTTTTGATCCTCATCTACTTGGTGTTACTTTTCATTGGTAAGGGATGGAGTTTCAGAAGAATTAAGAAATTATCACTTAGATATTCTGATAATATTTTGGTAAGTCACTCTTTTTAACTAAAGTAGTATCAAGAGCTTGTCTCTAACACATACTGATTAATACCGAGAGAGTGTGCTGGCACTCTGTGTTATACTTTAGTCAGGGAATAGACTATGTCCGAGTAAGGCCTTGTCCATCATTTTCATTTTACAAAGTTCTTACAGAAGCTATGCACACACGGGACAATGACAAATGAGATAGCATGAGCTGAGCCCTCTGATTAGCTGTGTCAGAATATCTGCCTCGGGTTCATGGCCCAATCAGTCTTTTCCTTAGTACCTAAGACTTGTGCACCTTCTCCCTTCGCTGCTTAGTTCATATCAATGAGAATTCCCGAGAGACAAAGTCACCTTGTGAGAAAGAGCAGAGGACAAGATGGCATGACACTGGGGGGATTTGGCTGTGTTTACCAACTTTACTCTCAGGTAATCTGCTGATTTCTGTCTACTAGCAAATTCAGTGGAACAGTGACTACCAGGTCAGATTTTCCTCCTCTGAGGGTAAGTGAGGTAGAGAAGAGGGATGGTAAGAAAAGGAAGACATCTCTGTTTAAAAACTAAAAAAGGGCCCAACCGGCGTGGCTCAGTGATTGAGCATCGACCTATGAACCAGGAGGTCACGGTTCGACTCATGTGCAGGAGGCAACCCATCAATGATTCTCTCTCATCATTGATGTTTCTTATCTCTCTCTCCCTCTCCCTTCCTCTCTAAAATCAATAAAAATATATATTTAAAAACAGTAGAAAAGGCAGGATTTTCTTCCCAGTAGAAGCTAAAACATGTGTTCTTTTGAAGAGATTAATCCTATTTTTAGACATAAAGTAGTTTAACACATGAACGTTTGCATGATTACTGATATTCAGGGTGGGCAAAACTAGGTTTACAGGTGTTCATATGGAAAATAATACAATAATTAATAAATAATAATACAAGAATAAATTATGTATACTGATAGACTTTTTAAAAAATTTATTTATTGATTAAGGTATCACATATTTGTCCTCATCCCCCCATTTCCATCCCAAATCCCTCCCCACGCGTGCCCCCACCCTCCTGTTGTCTGTGACCACTGGTTAGGCTTATATGCATGCATACAAATCCTTTGGTTGATCTCTCCCCCGTAGCCCCACTCTCCCCTACCTTCCCTCTGAGGTTTGACAGTCTGATCGATGCTTCCCTGTCTCTGGTCTGTTTTTGTTCATCAGTTTGTGTTGTTCATTATTTCCCCTAGATGAGTGAGATCATGTGATACTAGAAATACACTTATACGAACCGAAAATGAGACAAGCTATCATTTTTGTTCTAGGTATGAAACTGTGGATTTCATGGTCCTAGATATATATTTTAATCTAATAATATAATAACTGTAGCAATATTTAATTCTTAGGTAGGGAAATCTGTGATGTCTTGGGCTTTTTTGTGGTTTAATTGAGGGTTATTGATTATATTGGTGGTAATAGTGAAAAAAAGCTCAAAGGGCAGGTGGATGATAGAAGGAAACTAACATTTATTGTACCAATTGCCAAGTATTGAATTGATCAATTATACAGTACATGCTACCTTATTTAACTGTCACTAACCCTGTATTATTGATATTCATTGTATGAAAGTATGAAAGGAAAACTGACTTATATAGAGGATCAATAACGTGTTCAAGATTACTCAGGAAATAAGTAGTGATTTGAGCATTAAAGCTTTTACTCCTCTGCTGATAGGAATCTTTCCACTACCATGTAAAGAAACTTGGGATGGCTTAATGAAAGGTAAGGCCAAGGGGAGAGAAAGACACTCAGCTCTTCTAACCAAGCCTTCACAACCATTCCGGATGAAGCCCCAATTATGTTAAGGATACCACCTTAAGATATTGAAGCTAGACCAGAAGACCCACCTATCAAATCCACAAAATATGAAAAATACAGAGAAATAATTATTCATCATTGTTTGAAATAACTGAGTTTTAGGATAATTTGCTATGAACCAGATGCTGACTAATACATATGAAGCAGTTTTTGAAATAAAAGTGTGAAATATGTTACAGGAATGCTTTACAGTTCTTAATTGGGAAGAAAAAAAAAACACCAAAATGAACAATCTGATTAAGTGGAAGAGGAATGTTAACTTCAAATTCAAGGGCAATAACCTAAAGAGTACATATTATGTGTCATGTACTACGCTAATATTTTAAACATACATCATCACTTTTAGTCCTCACCGCTATCTCATGAGGTAGATGTTATCTCTGTTTTACAGATGACTAAATCAAGATTCAGAATAGCTAAGTAAGTTATCCAAGGTCACAACACTTAATAAGTGGCATTGCCAGAGTTTGAAACCTTATGCAGCTAATTTGAAAGTCTTCTATTTTGCTTTCAAGTAACTTTTAGAAGTCATGGGAGAGTGAAGAAGTGCTAGGAAGAGAAGTTCACAAGTAAGTTAGCTTGCTAAAGCTGTCCACTCAAATTATGAGAACCTGCCACTTTCTAATAGGGCAGCCTTATGATGCATAGGTGGGAACTATCCTGTTGTAGCGTTCCAGAATATTAAAGGATTTAGGTTAGAAAGGGGGAACAAGTCAAATTGAGAAGGAATGTAAATGAGAGAAGAATACTGGGGGCAAAAATCCACATGGCAAATTTGGCTGGGTTCAGTAGCCAGACTAAGGAGTGGAGAGGCTTGTGAGATGTCATTGTGCCTGTCTGAACCCAGGATTTAAGAGAGGAGAGAGCTACAGCTGACAAATGATTTAAAAAACCAAAAACAATCTCAGTGAAATTCTTACCACAGTCTCTTCATCAGCCTGTACACCTTCTCTCAGGCCATTTATATTATCCTTGTGCCTGATAGACATAAACTAATTTTGACTAGTTTATTATAAGCAGATGTTCATGTCATCTATTAGCTATAATAAATTCACTTTTCCCTCTTTCTCTTTCTTCTTCTTCTTCTTCTTCTTCTTCTTCTTCTTCTTCTTCTTCTTCTTCTTCTTCTTCTTCTTCTTCTTCTTCTTCTTCTTCTTCTTCTTCTTCTTCTTCTTCTTCTTTCTTCTTCTTCTTCTCCTTCTCCTCCTCCTCCTCCTCCTCCTCCTCCTCCTCCTCCTCCTCCTCCTCCTCCTCCTCCTCCTCCTCCTCCTCCTCCTCCTCCTCCTCCTCCCTTCTTCTTCTTCTTCTTCTTCTTCTTCTTCTTCTTCTTCTTCTTCTTCTTCTTCTTCTTCTTCTTCTTCTTCTTCAGATGAATTGAAAACAGTATTGGCAATGTTTAACTTAAGTTTATAGCATACAAAATTTTTTTTTTAATGAATCTTTATTGTTCAGATTACAATTGTTTCTCCTTTTTCCCCACATATCTCCCCACCACCCAGTTCCTACCCCCCCCCCCTTTCTTTACCTACCCCGCCCGCTGTCCTTATCCATAGGTGTATGATTTTTGTCCAGTCTCTTCCCATACTCCCCACACACACACCCCTTTCCCCCTGAGAATTATCAATCCACTCCCATTCTATGCCTGATTCTATTAAGTTCACCAGTTTATTCTGTTCCTCAGATTTTTAATTCACTTGACTTTTAGATTCACTTGTTGATAGATATGTATTTGTTGTTCATAATTTTTATCTTTCTTCTTCTTTTTCCTCTTTTTAAAGAATACCTTTCAGCATTTCATATAATGCTGGTTTGGTGGTGATGAACTCCTTTAGCTTTTTCTTATCTGTGAAGCTCTTTATCTGCCCTTCAATTCTGAATGATAACTTTGCTGGGTAGAGTAGTCTTGGTTGTAGGTTCCTGCTATTCATCACTTTGAATATTTCTTGCCACTCCCGTCTGGCCTGCATGGTTTCTGTTGAGAAATTAGCTGATAATCGTATGGGAGCTCCCTTGTAGGTAACTAACTGTTTTTCTCTTGCTGCTTGTAAGATTCTCTCTTTATCTTTTGCTCTTGGCATTTTAATTATGATGTGTCTTGGTGTGGTCCTCTTTGGATTCCTTTTGTTTGGGGTTCTGTGTGCTTCCTGGACTTGTAAGTCTATTTCTTTCATCAGGTGGGGGAAGTTTTCGTTCATTATTTCTTCAAATAGGTTTTCAGCATCTTGCTCTCTCTCTTCTTCTGGTACCCCCATAATTCTGATGTTGGTTCGCTTGAAGTTGTCCCAGAGGCTTCTTACACTATCTTCAACTTTCTGAATTCTCTTCTCTTCATGCTTCTCTGGAAGAGTGTCCTTGGCCTCTTTGTATTCCAAATCTTTGAGTTGATTCTTGCAATCCTCTAGTCTGCTTTTGGGTCTCTGTATAATATTTTTTATCTCAGTCAGTGTATGTTTAATTTCTAGTTGGACCTCATTGAATTTATCGGCCTTTTCCATGAAATTCTTGAAAAACCTTATAACCGTGGTTTTGAACTCTATGTCCAGTCACTTGTTCTCCTCCATTTCTTTGGTTTGTGATCTGTTTCCTTGCCTTCTCATATTCTCTGCTTCCCTAAGTTGGTAGGGTAGTTTTGTGTACTAGGTGTCCTATTGGTTCAACGGGTCAGCCTCCCAGTTACTTGAGGTGGACACTCTTGGTGTACCCTTGTGTACTGTGTGTCCCCCAGCAGGAGCTACAGCAAGGGCTAGTTTTCTCCTCCTTTGCTTGGGCGGTTTTGGAGCAGTCTGACTGGAGCTGCAGTTGGTTAAGCTGCTCCAGAACAGGCCATTTATATGCAAAAGCCGCTGTGTGGAGCCTGGGCGGATTTGTAGAATGTGCGGGGCGGGGCCTCAGGGCGGGGTCTCAGGGCTGGGCGGGGTCTCAGGGCGTCACTAGGCTGGGGCGTGGCCAACGGCGATGGCTGCAGTCAGCCGTCTCTGCCTTTCCACGTTTCCAAGTCCCTGCGCCCCGCGCTCCAGCGCAGTAAACAATGATTGCTGGGCGCACCACTGCAAAAGTCACTCTCACTTTCCGACCTGATGGCCGAGAGTCCAGCTTCTCCCCGTAGGTGCCTGGGTCCCCCGAGTGTCCCCAGAAACTGGATTTCAGAGTGATCGGGAGCTTGTCTCCCTGCGGGTTGAAGAAAAGCCGCGCACCCAGCCGCCTGCCGCCGGCCCGATTCGCGTGCCTCCGTACCTCAGCTTTTCAGCGATTGTGCTTCTTTCTCTTCTTAGTTGTAAATCTTCCACTCAGCCAGCTTTCCCGTGGTTCTGGGTAGTAGACGTTTTTGTCTTTTAGTTGTATTTTTGAAATTGTTGTGTGAGGCAGCAGATTAGCTGTTTAACTATGCCGCCATCTTGGTTCCTCCCTCGGGTGATTCTATAGCATACAAATTGCTACAATTTTGCACATGGTGATATTTGAATTTTGCAGTTAAGAAGCATCATTGGTATAAGCATCTCAAATCAAACCTTGCTCACAGAGGGAATAAAACCATCAGGAGCAACATCTTGAATGATATGTTAATCTGTATATAATGGTAGCGACCTTCTCCAGGAGTACTGTATGCACAGATCTTTCCTTAACCAATGAGTAGTATGGCACAAACAAATTACAAGTGGTGTCATATGATTCCACAATCAAATAACCAGAATAGAATCAGTTTGATTTAATCTGGAAAGCTAATTCATTATTACCAAGACTTTGTGCTCTGTGCTAAATGAACTAGATATGGATGTTTAACAGTCAATTTGCACCATGTATTTCTGTAAAACAGAAAAAAAAAGATCAAACTATGGTTGAAAGGAAAGTCTTTCATATTTCAAATTTGACTGGGAAATCTTGGTCAAAAAGAAAATAAATAGAAGTGTTCAGTAGTCATAGTAAGAGTTAGCTGAACATTTACTCCTTGGAAAGTACCCTGTCTCTGTAATAGATTTATGTCTGTCCTCACGGGTTTATAATCTTCCTTGCTACATTTAAGATACTAATGATTTGGGTGCTATGTGGCATAACTTAATGAACTATACATGGTTAGTGCAAACACTTTATTACCAGTCTTAATCTATCTCAGAATCCCTTGTAGAAACTCTCCACCATAAAACCTCCTATGAAAATATATTTTAAACTTCCTTAAAAGTGCAAATATTTATACTGCCATCATAGAATATAATAACAATTTCTTAAATTTGTAGAACTTTTTACATTTTTAATTATATTTCCATTCAAACTGTTCATTTGACCTTCATTATGTTGGCATGGCCTATGTAGGACTGATGAAATGACACCCATCCTATGTAATAAAAGGGTAATAAGCAAATCGACCAAACAACCGGTCACTATGATGCTCACTGACCACCAGGAGGCAGATTATCAATGCACGTGCTGCCCTCTGGTGGTCAGTGTGCTCCCACAGGGGGAGCGCCATTCAGCCACCTGCCGGGCTGATGGCTGGTGCATGCAGCGGTGGTTGCGGGAGCCGCTCCCACCTCTGTGGTAGTGCTAAGGATGTCCAACTGCGTGAGTGGGCCTAAGCCATCTGTGGTACATCCCCCGAGGGCTCCCAGACTGCTAAAGGGTGCAGGCTGGGCTAAGCGATTCCCCCACCCCCCACGTGCACGAATGTCATGCACCAGGCCTCCAGTTTCATATAAGAGGCAACTGAGACTCAGAGATATAAAAATTTCCTTTTCATGGTCACTGTGCTAAAAATAAATGAAGAAAAGGAATAGAAACACATTTTATGGTTTTGAGAGAAAATTTCTTTATAAATTCTTCTTTTTTTCTCTGTAGTACTAAATATACTTTTTATTCATCCAATGAATGTTACCTAAAGTCTTTATGAAAGAGACATTTTAAAATCTGAGATTGACAATGGCTAAGGATAGTTTAAAGCATGGTGTTTATATATTTCCCGAAATGTAGCTGAACCTTTAATATTAATTCCAAGTGTTATTCTAGCATCATCCCAAAATAATTCTTATATAAGACTGATTCCCATTTTATAAACGTATAGGTTCCTAAGGGCAAAGCCACATGCATAGATCTACAAAACAGAACTGAAAATCTTGTAAGAGTTGTTTTTTGTAGGAGATTTCAGTGCTAGACCATCATATTCCCCATCACATTCCTATCAGTTAGATGTTTTAAAGCAATCTATCACTAACAACAACTTTGAACTGGGCAAGAAGTCATATTTCATGGCAAGTAATGTGGATGATTTGAATTTGAAAACACAATAAAATAAAAACAATCACATTATGGGGCACTTTAACTAGTGTTTTCTGATGTTCCCAAGGGATCATTGGCTTTACTAGAAATCACAAGTATAAGGTAAGAATTCTATACAAATTTGATGATGAACTATGAAAACTTCATAGTTCTCCTGTCAATTGAATAGAAAGCACTTGATTTTGTTCAACTTAGAATTCAGAAAAACATATGCTGAAAAAAAGATTAACTAAAATTATTGTATGGCACTGTTCCTTTATTTGGTCACTAACAGTCGACATATAACATAGTCTGAATAAAAGATCTAGGAGTATTTCAGAAAATTATATATAGAAGTAAATATGTATTTTTGAGAATTCCCCAATATGGTATTTATAAATCTAGGGGTAATATGACTAAACCATAAAAATATCAGCATTAATTTTTCTTTAATATTATACATCCTTTGTGTTCTATAGTAGATGATATAGAATTTAATTTATATCCAGGGGAAATGTTCAAAATACAAATTAGTAGGTCAAAACCCAGACATGCTGAATTAGAATTTCCAGGCCAACACTGAGGACTTTTTATAAGAAGAAGGAAAAAAAAAAAAAGGTTTCTAGGAGATTCTGATAAGTAGCGTGGTTTGGGGCTTCGTTGAAGCTAATTTACTGAAAATTTCCTATTCTTTATATTTTCTCCCTCGCCTTTTCAATTTACCCAGAAATCTCCCTTTAAATACCTCATTTTCACTGATAATTCCCATTCTATGATCTTGGTTCCTCTACATTTGTCCACTATTGCTTCCCCCTGGCTCTTTAGGGTTTTTGTTTGTTTTTGTTTTAAATATCTGCATCCTGTTCGACCACTCTCACTTTCATTCTGTCTCTTGCTCGTTTCACTTTCATTACCAACTTTGAGTTTTCCAAGCATCCTTATAAGAATCACTCAAACTTTCTAAATTCCTATGTGGATTTTGTAACTAGAGTGTATTTCATGCGATTTTCAACATTTTTCATCTCATGGCACACATAAACTAATAACTAAAATTCTGTGGCACACCAAAAAATAATTTTTTGTTGTTGATCTCACAAAAAATAAGGTATAATTTTGATTCATTCACACCAGATGGCTATTGTTGTGTTGGCTGTTGTCATTTTTTTAAATTTGACAGTCTAAGGTAAAAGAGATCAGTGCCTCTGACTAAATGGTATTGCATGTTTTAAAAATTCTTGCAGCATACTGGTTGAAAATTGCTAAACTGGAGGGAAAAAAAAACAGCAAGGCTCAACTGAAGTTATATTTGGGGAAATTATTCCCAAGCAAATAAAAATATGCACAGTGACTAGTTTAACAAATAAGTATTTGTATTCAACAAATTCTTATGGGCGCATATGATGTCTGCCTTGGTATTGTGCCACATTCTAGGGAGTCATTGATGAACAAGAGACAATTCCTGCTCTTATGAGAACTCTATTATAATAGAAAGAAAAATATAATTCATTAAACAAACAAAGAGTTCCAAGTAATAATAAGTGTTTTGAAGAAATGAGTAGCAAAGTAAGTGTTTATCTCAGCACAGTTAAAATGGCTATTGAGAAAAGTTTGACTAAATTATGGTAAATCAACCTGAGGGAATATTATTCAACCCTTTAAAGTTACTGTTATCAAGACGTTGCCACTGAACATGAAAATACTGATGATACAATATTTATTTAAAAAAATAGGGTAAAAGTATATCATGATGTCTTCAAAGCAGGTAGAGGAGAAAAAAGCAACATTGGAAGAAAATACATTTTTGAGATCATATTATTTTTATGATTACAATGTTATTTTGGATTAATTTATTACAGAGTATGAACTGTGAGAAAATATTTGATTTCCTGTTAAGCAAAGAGTTCTGTTATACCTGGCCCATCTCTCCATTACAGCATTTGGTTTTTCATAATGATGAACATGAGGCTTTAAAGTACATTTTTGAATGATCCAAGAAAATACCATACTTCCGCCTAATTTCTGTACTAAGTATATTTTATTGTGATTTAATTTTTCATAATCAGTGATATATGCATGGAATTAAGTAGGATAATAATCTATTAACCAGAATATCTGATTAACTAAAACACATCATTTCCCGATACCCTAGATAAAAGTTATTTATAGGCAAAAATAAATAAATTAAACCTCAACTCCAAATTGCTTTATGTTACCCTTCAATTTCTTAGAGGATGTTGGTTTCTAAATTAGAATCCTGCAAAGGTATCTTGAGAGCACAGAAATCTATCTCTTCATTTTATTTCCAAGTCACAGACAGTTATTGAGTGCCTGCTCTTTTCCTGTCACTAAGTATTGGGGATTGTTAAATAAATTTTATATATTTTTGTCTGAATACATATTTGTTCATTCAAAGCATTCAGCATTTGTTCAAAATTATAATATCAATGATTATAAGATGTATTGTTGAATTAAATGTACCTTTTGTTGAGAAAAAGTAATAATGATGTTAAATATTTATATTGAAATTTTAAGTCACATCCCAATTAAAAAAAAAATGTAAATGTCAAATGTGCCTTAGAATCAAAAATATATGCTAAATATTCTGGAGGGGGTTCAAAAATGTACGTGTAGGTGATTCAACTAGAATAAAATTCTAGCACAGAACCCAGGCTGATGCTGGAAGGGAGCTGGGACAGAGTGCAGGGTCCTGAATGGGGCTCTGTTCCATTCAGATGTAGATTTTTCTACAATGTGTGGTGAAATAAAAATTTAAAAAATAAAAGGAAACAGTGAACTTTTATCAGTAATATTTTTTTTTTCAATTTAAAGAGTAAAATGTCCTCTCTTTTGTGAACTGATGATTATAGTTAGGTAGGCTTTTTTTGTGTGTGTTCATGTCCTTGACAAAATAAAGCTTTACTAATCCTATGGTGGCCTTCCAAATATTTTTTGAAAGTTTTTTAATTGATGGAATTCAATGAGTTCAAGCGGTCAGGTGGGAATCGAGGTGAACTTACTGTCAAAAGTACTGGAACTGGTTTAGCAACTAATAGCTCTGGGTTCTTGAACATGTGCGAGTCTACATTCTTTCTATTAAAAAATAGGTCCCGTACAAAGAGCCATACTGCATAAACGGCACAGCACCTGCCTTTCTCACGTACGTTCCTGCTCTGTCCCTGCCACTATGTACTTTAGGTGATTGTGTTTTGTTTAATTCCAGTTTTCTCTAAGCCATTTGATTGAGTGTTAATCAGCCACTCTGGGCTAACTTCCCTTTAAACCTTGCAGTTCCGCAGTTCCATTTGTATGCTGATGAAATCTTCAGGGTTCTTTCATGATACTTTTGCAACAATTCTGCTTGGGTTTTTTGTTTGTTTGTTTTATCCTCACCTGAGGATATTTTTTTCCATTGATTTTTTAAGGAGAGTGAAAGGGAGGGAGAGAAACAGAAAGAAACATTGATGTGAGAGAGACACATAGATATGTTGCCTCCCTTACATGCGACAGGGGCTGGGGAATCGAGCCTGCAGCCCAGGTACGTGCCCTTCAGTGGAATCAAACCTTCAACCCTTCAGTTCGGAGCTGACGCTCTAACCACTAAGAACACCAGTCAGGGCTGCAAAAATTCTGTACCATATGATATTATCTTATCATTTTCTTATGTCATCTGAACCTCTCTTTATCAGTCCTTATTCCAGAAATAAGAGATTTTCCTGAGCACATTGTCTTTGAACTTTTTCTCTCTCTTTATTGTGTACACTTGGAGGTTTTTCCATAAACATTTGGGAAGATATGTTTTTGCCTGTGTGGAGGGTTTATGCTGTCCAGTTTAGATTGGATTTCTGTGGTATCTTGTGTTGTTCATTGTTGTAATGTTTTACTTTGTTTGGAAATGGATGCTGCTTGTCCTCAACTCTTTGACTGACACATCATTTTGTCAATCTTAAACGACAACATGGGTTACAGACTGAACATACAGTACAGAAACCACAAGTCCTCAAGCCTGCAAATCATGATTAGTTCAGCAAGAATCCAGGACCCTGAAGGAAGCATGAAGAGAAACAACCCTTTAAAACTAAAGAAGTAGCGATAACTATCTCTATATATTTCAAATCAAAAGGCTCTTACTCTAGGAAACGTTAGCTTAAAAGATGAAAATCAGTGAGTTCAATATTACTTTTATTGGAATGAATTTTCAGGTGGAATGTCAATTTATTTTTGAGTATGCAATCTTGGCAAA
Organism: Eptesicus fuscus; assembly: GCF_027574615.1. Taxonomy (NCBI): domain Eukaryota; kingdom Metazoa; phylum Chordata; class Mammalia; order Chiroptera; family Vespertilionidae; genus Eptesicus; species Eptesicus fuscus. The sequence goes on from NC_072476.1 coordinate 51,274,576, forward strand.
TCTAAAACTCTCATATACAGTACTTTAAAATTTGTTCTCTTGGCTTGTCAAGAATTCTCATATAACTCTTCTAAAATAAGATAGCTACCTAATACTGGAGGCATTTATCTCAAATTCTGTACTTAAATTACTACTTTGAATGACTGCTGAAATTAATCTAATCTCAAGTTTATATACCTTTAAACTGTTTTTTATTTTGACAACATGGTTTCATAAGCTATGATTATTTCAGGGATTTTGTTGGTGCAATGTATAAGATAAGCAAGTTGAGGTTTTTTGACTTATCAAAGCCACATTTTCAAGAATAAGAAAATGAAACTTGCTTGTCTGGCACCTCCATAATTATTTGCAAAAATTTCTGAGTCATTTGACAATTCCCCACTTGTCTTTAAAATAAAAGGACTATAGGTAGAAAGACCTTATACCTTTGAGGTATTTTAAAAATCTTTCACGAGCAAAGTATTTAAGCCAGGGAAAATATTGATGCCTCTTGGATTTTTAGGCCATATCATAATGCTATTACTCCCACTCCACTGAAATTTTGGCTCTAAGGGACATTTTGACATCATTCTTACTCTCTCTGAATTAAGGTTTAAATATTTATGCTTTTTTCTCTGTAAGACTTCTCTGAATGAGAGGTTAAGCAAAGGTTATGGTGTTACAAATTAGAACTAAATAGGACACTGATACAGAGAAACTGTTAGTTAGACTAATAATGAATCAAGTCAATGAGACAAAGGGTCCCTCAAGGTGAGGTTTGCTGAAGTCTGAATATAAATGGCCATATTACTATTAATGTGTCCATTCATGAAAATACTATAATACTAGTTTATGTCACAGGAAAGACAAAGTGTGACTCTGTGTAAAGATGTGAATGAATAAAGGAGAATTATTTCATACCTCTCAATTTAGAGAATTGCTATTGAAGGAGTAAATAAGCTTGCCTAGTTTGCAATATATTTCCTCATATTTATTCTATACTGAGTAAGATGAATAAGAATTTTGCATTGTGTTTTATGTACAATGGGCTGGTCTTATTTGTTAATTTTAAAATAAAGCATTGCCCACTTGTGGCTCAATTGGTTGGAGCATTGTCAGTATACCAGAAAGAGGCGGGTTTGATTAGGTCAGGGCACATACAGGAGGCAACCAACTGATCAATGTTTCTCTCTTACATTGATGTTCTCTCTCTCTCTCTCTCTCTCTCTCTCTCTCTCTCTCTCTCTCTCTCTCTCTCTCATCAATAAATATATCCTTGGGTGAGGATAAAACAATTAAAGCATTAAAAAAGATTTAATAATTCCAGGATCTATTTGGAGTATTGAAGTGTAACATATCCTTCTTTTATCAACAATTCTCACTGTCCTGGTACATTACTGTCTATATATGATGAAGAATTGAAATAAAGATTATAATGATGTTTTTATTCCTGTACCTACCCAAAGTTTTTATCATTGCTCTTAAGTATAAGTGACAATGGACTGTTTTCCTAGTCTGTAATTTTGAAGAAATTTCAGAGATGTACAGGTGAAATTTGAACATTTTTACAAATTAATATCTATCTTTATCATTTTGTTTCATATTTATATTCAGAAGATTTTTCTTTGTGCAATTAATCTTTGTAGAAATGACATCCACTGTTCAATGGTGTTGGAAGTTAAAGGTCTTCTACTACATTTGGAGCCGTAGAAAAATCTGACAGTTGAAATGACCACCTTCACCTTAAGTGTATTGAATGAAATGATTTTATGTGAAGCTTAAAATAAAAACAAACCTACTTTGCCCCCAAATTTGGTTATCTTTCTCTGCAGTGCTATCAGAAGTCATACTGTGCTGAGAATGATATTGTTGCAGTAACATTTAATGTTGTTTATTGAAACTTGAAGTTTAAAAATTGAATTAGATTCACATTGTTCTGCTTTAGCAAACTTTATCTGGAATGTGATGCCAATAAAATTTCTACAAATACTCATTTATATTTTCTGATGTTTTAGTAGATAAGCTGGATACACGTTAATTTTAATAGAGTACATATCAAGCTGTTGGTCTTGCTTATTCCAAAACAAAAGAATTTAGATATGTTTAGGCCAAATGAGAAGGTGCATATGAATGAACATTGTAGTTGTCAAGCACTATCAATGTTAACTATATATTTATTTTATACCCATTTTTAATTTGATTCTTTATCAAGTTATGGAAGTATAATGATGTGTTAAGCAGACAAAGTTGCTGCCTTCATGGAGAATATTGTCTAATATTATTATTGGAAAATTTATTAATAATAATTTATTCTGAGGTCAGTCAAAAATGTTGCAAATTCTTCTACCATCAATAGTCTTTTATTTTTTAATATATATTTTATTGATTTTTTACAGAGAGGAAGGGAGAGGGATAGAGAGTTAGAAACATCGATGAGAAACATCGACCAGCTGCCTCCTGCACACCCCCTACTGAGGATATGCCCACAGTCAAGGTACATGCCCTTGACCGGAATCGAACCTGGGACCTTTCAGTCTGCAGGCTGACGCTCTATCCACTGAACCAAACCAGTTTCGGCCCATCAATAGTCTTTTAAATTCTACCTTTCCAATGTTCTGCTCAAAAGTTCTTATATTGTGAAAGACTTTGCTGATAAATTTTATTTTAAGAAATAAAATTTATTTAAATATTAGCAAAATATATATACTGCTCACAATCAAATTTCCCATTCCATTTACAGACACATTTTGCACATTGAATTAAAATTGGTGAAGCATTTTCTTGAGCAAATATGTTTGAAACATTTTGGGATTTTTTTCATAAATTCTGGGGGCTACTCCAGATTAGATACTATGCTATGTTTTGCTTGTATATTTTTAGGTTCTTTGTTGGGTTGTTTCTGGACATTATTATTAGTCAATGCATATAGAACTTTCAGAACTTTATTTTAGAAATGTGGTTTCTCTTTTCTCAAATCCCTTCACTCCTCAGTCATCCCAAGCTGATTTCTGACTCAAACACTCTACACACAATCCAATCTAAAGGAATATTTTTAGCCTTAATCCTTTGCAATCCAGCTTCAGGTTTTGGTACAATTAATAACCCAAACTTGAAAACCCCTCTTCATTTGAATCTTACAAAATCATTTTCTGCCAGTCTTCCCCCCTTCCTTCTGTTCTTTGATTAATCCTATTCCTATTCCTTGTATATCAATGGTAAGTTTTGTTCCCAGAAAGACCCATCTTTGATCTACCTATATTCACAACTTGCATGGCATCCTCAGTAAATCTCCTTTGCACTTATGATGCCAAACAAAATTTACAATCTGGAGGAATCCCATATGCACATTTACCATCTTCCCCATTCCAGACCAATATTTTTCATTGCTTATTGGAGATATTCATAAGAATACAGTGCAGATGCTTACCTATAGCTAAACTCTCCTGAACTGAACCTCTCTACTTCCACAAACATATCCAAAGATGCACATATACAATCAAAACTTGTTTTCTTCTGTTCTTTATCTTCCCAATAGTAATTGATATTACTAAATTGTACTTGATTAAACATTCTCCATAACTTCCAAAACCTAATTCATCACAAAGTCCAATCAGAACTATCTTTTTTTTCTACCATCTCCTCTACTTCCTCTAATTTAGTTAATCTTAGTACATTCTTCATTTCACAAGCACACTTTGAGCTCTGTCTGTATTTGTTTGCTAGCACTGCCATAGCAGGAATCACAAACTGATTGGTTTAAACAAAAGAAACATGTTGCCTCAGAGCTCTGGAGACTAGAAATATAAAATCAAGGTGTCAGCGGAGTTGGTTCCTTTTGAGACTATGATGGTTGTCTTCTCCCTGTGTGTCTCTTCATATCATCTTCCCTCTATGTTTATCTGTTGATGTGTCCAAATTTCCTCTTTTAATGACCCTAGTAATATTGGATTAACCAATTGGATTGTCATTAGGCTCACCCTAATCACCTCATTTTAATTTGATAGCCTCTGTAATGATCCTTTCTCCAAATAAGGTCATATCTGAGGTATTGCAAGTTAGAGATTAAAACATAGATTGGGGGGGGGGGGAGGATACAATTCAATAAATAATAAGCTCCTACTATGTGTCAGGCACTGTTATAGATACTGAGGATACCATGAAGAGGAAAAGATTTCTGTCTCATGGACCTTAAAATCTAGGGGTGGGAAACAGATGGCAAATTATCCTTTAAAAATGAACAAAATAGCCCTAGCTGGTTTGTCTCAGTGGTTAGAATATCAGCCCACAGACTGAAGGGTCACAGGTTTGATCCCAGTCAAGGGCACGTACCTCGATTGCAGGCTGGATCCCTAGCCAGGCAGGGCACGTGCAGAAGGCAACCGATTGATATGTTTCTCTCACATCTATGTTTCTCTCTCTGTCTCTACCCCTTCCTTTTAATCTCTCTAAAAATCAATGGAAAAAATAATCCTCAGTGAGAATTAACAAAAATTAAAATGAAGGCTGTTGTTAGGTGCTATGGTTAAAGTAAAACAAGGCAATAGGTTTCTTTTTAAAGAATTTTATAATATTCCACTTTCTTTGTCACTCTCAACCCTATTCACTTTGTGACAGTAATAGCCTGTAGAACACTGTGCTATAAACTAGCTGTATATATGCCTATCTCTAAAGTCAATGAGCTCTGCAGGGGCTCATGTCTGTGTTGCCAGCACATATCATAAAGCCTGGACCATAGTAAGTTTTCAATAAATGTTTGTTGAATGAATTCATTATCTAATCATTACTCTGCCATGTGTAGCAAACTCAAAATGGAATAATAATCATGAAAACAAAACTCTTTAGGGGTGATTTTTTTTAAGCTTGCCCAGTGTAAATAAAAGAATGGTTAATAGGAGTCCATATGGTTTATATACATATCTGTAACACAACCTAAAGGGTTCATTAGTTCTGAGCTTTAAGATAATAAGAGACCTAACAGGTTTGGCTCACTGGATAGATGTAGGCCTGCGGACTGAAAAGTCCCAGATTCAATTCTGGTCAAGGGCATGTACCTTGGTTGCGGGCATATCCCCAGTAGGAGTTGTGCAGGAGGCAGCTGATCGATATTTCTTTCTCATTGATGTTTCTCACTCTATATCCCTCTCCCTTCTTCTCTGTAAAAAATCAATTAAATAAATAAATAAATAAATAAAATATAATAAGAGAAGCATTAAATAGCATGGATGAACTCACACTATAGAATAAAAACAATAGACTAATCCTAGTTACCTTTAGAATTGCTTATTTATAAAATTGATATACTCTCAAGTTCTGATGTTTCTTTCTAGTAAGAACAGTTATTTGTGTGTGTGTGTGTGTGTGTGTGTGTGTGTGTGTGTGTGTTTGCGTGTTTGTTTTCTTAATCAGGATTGGTTTTGCTACTCTTTGTTCTATCCTTACATGACATTTTCTTGGTGATGGGTGGGATACAATTAGCCTTGAAGAAAAAGTAACAAAAGTAAATCCCACATAAGAGTTAAGCTGAAAGAAACAGTTCCATTGGGCAAAAATATGAATTCCATCGTAAGGTTTGAGTCTGCTTAAATGTCATAGGACTTCTCTGTGAAAGTGCTGCCTGGTCTCTCACAAGGTGACAACGTCTGATTTTCCTCCTCACAGTATTCCTGAATGATAGATGGGAAAGTACTTGGAAAAGTGAAAAGTGCCATGTAAATGGAAATAGTAATCCAACTCTGGTGACTTATTTAGGCCCAACTGGCTCATGTATAATGAGCAAGTTTGAAGACAGAACTTGATTTGAATTTGTTCCGTGAGAGACTGTGTCTCTTTGATTGCATTGAGTTTGTGCATTTATATACAGGGTTTTATGTGTGTATACTGAATATATTTTGTTTCTAAATATATTTTTATGCACAATCAGGGGAAGGAGTAGCTTGAAACCAGAGCAGAAATGTGGCTTGGAAGTTGGAGACACTAGGCTGGGCAGAGGAAGTTGATATAATAGGGAACAGAGAGAGAGAGGGGGGAGGGGATTGTGAAACAGCAGAATAAAAGGGGTATTAAAAACAAAACAACCATGGAGGTTTACAGGGTGATGTGTTCTGTGGTTTACAAAATGGGCCTTAGAAAAAGATACTTGACAAAGTGTTTTTGTAAGCTAAAAATGTGATACCCTTAATGTTCTTTTAAAACCTGAAATGAACATTAGATTTTGTTTTAATTATTTGACAGCTGGATTTTGCTTTCTTGAATTCTACTCCTTGCATTGACTGGCTAATGAGGGGTTCACATTATAAATATCAAGGTAAATAAAGGATAAGTCTTTTTCAAAGAATCTGAATACACAGAGTCTGGCATTTACCTTTTTTTTTGTTTGTTTGTTTCAAACTTAATGAGATTACTAGCTCTAGGATTTGGTCAAAGTTTTGAATAATAAGTGAAGTAAATTCATAGGTATTTGGCAATAGAAAATAGTGATATTTGAATTCCAAGAGTACCTGGAATTTCCATCATTTTTATTTAAAGGAGGTACTGAGTGAAGAAATACCTAATGTAAATTTGGGACTTTGGGAGGCCCATTCCTGCTCCCAGGCCACTGGGGTGTCATTTATTAAATTGCTCCTCCAGCACTCTGACTGATGTTGCCAAATACCTATGAATTAACAACAGAAAAGGAATCCAGTCTATTTTAATTATTAGCCACAATGGTGTGTCTAGTGAGCTCGTGTAAAGAGTGGGTTTGTCAGGGCCGAACACCACCTATGGAAATCAGCCTAGCTGTGTCTGCAGGACCAAATTCTAATGCATAGAAGTTCTCCAGCCTCACTTTTGATCTGAAGATTAATCATGGACTGTGATTTTTAAGTAGCAGTGCCTTCCCTGAGCCAGACATATGGATGTGCCCATGAAGAATGGTTTGAATTGCATATGGGTCTGCATTGTGTAAACTGAAGAGTGCTGAAGGGTCTTTCGCCCTTAAATCACTCTCCTCTTAGACTTCTGGAAGACCCCGATTTCCTACCATTACTCCCTTTTCAGTGACAGCCAGTTTTGGCCACTGATAAAGGTAATTAAATGTTTAATTTAATTAACATTGGAACAGTGATACATTTTGGCATTTTCATTAGGATTGCCTCAATCTGAATTAGTGTCCCAAATTAGCTGGTATAAATCAGGGCCCTCAGTAAATAAGGACAGAGCAAAGTCTGAGAAAAGAGGGGATGGGTACGAGCAAAATTGTTAGCAGAGACAGGAGGGATAGAGAAAGAAAATCATGGGGAAAAAATGGTGTTGGCTCCTTCAAAATTTGATCTAGGATCAATCTTGTCATGAATAAATGACTAGGAAAAAAAATCCATGTAATCTTTTTTTTCTTTATATGAATTAGAAGGCTTTTTTTCCTTTATTATATTATCATAATGAGCTTTAACTCAAGGTTTTCTATTAATGATAATTATGTTAAAATACACCAAGGAAACACAAAAAAACCAAAATACCTTCTTTTTAAAAATTTTATATATTAGTACATTTAGAGGTGGATTTTAAAAACTTCAGTAATTCCTTACACTTGTAAAATGTATCTAAAACTAGTTCTGATGTTTTAGTGGATGGGTGGTAAAACAAAACATTTATCTGTTTTATTCACACAGTTCATTAATTTTTTACATACAGAAATGAAACATAATGTTAAGTTCTTGTATTCCTATTGAAAATAGCATCTTAGAGTGCATGGAAAGACCCTAAGCATTTTATTTAATTTGATCTGAACTCCATATGCTGTCATTTAGACAGATGAAGTAAAAGAACCTGGTGGGTATAAAATGTGCTCCGCATGGTCCTATTAAGAAAGATGCCTCAAATGTGAGTTTTCACAAGTTCCACAAAACACATTTTCACACCAAATTTGATACAGATATGTATGCCAAAATCTCCCTATTGCCATTTGAATATAGAATGGAAAAGTTTCCCTTGAGTCTGCGAGAGTGTTTTCAAGTATAGGTGGGGAAAGAACAAGCTGTATTAACATCTGCCACTTGAAACTGCACTGTGGCTTTTAAACTTTCAAAGAGATTACAGGAAAGAATGTATTTTTCCTTAATGTAGATCCGATGGAACTTTACGTATACAAAAGAGAGTCTCTAATGGGTTTTCTCATTAATTTCCAAATTAAAAATAATTTCTAATACACATAGAGTGCTGTTATCTTTGGCAAAGGGGGATGGGGTTGGGGTGTGTGTGGGGGGGTGGGGGTGGGGGCAGAACTGGATGGGTCCTGTGTCAATGAATGTATTTGTTCAAGTTGTGTAGTTGGTAAGAGAGCCGTATCTATGAGGCCATCCATCACATGCGTGTATAATTTAACTTATAGGAGAGTGTGTGAGCATCTGTGTAGAACACAGTGTCCAGTGATTCTGGGCTTCTTGGTTGAGTGCTGGAGAAGTGGAGGACAGCCCTGCCTGGCACGTGTGTGTATACGTACATTCAAGAGAGCACACAAAACATGTCTCACTGACAGAGATGTTGGCCTGGATGCTCCTTGTACAAACTATACTCGGGCATCACCTAAACATATATGCTGTTAAGGTTGTGTGAGAAAGCACTGATTTTAATGCCTGCTTTTTATCTTGAGAAAGGGGTACCTATTTTAAGTTCACACAAAGGCACCTTATACAGGATGGTGGTGGTCCTGGGTAAATGTGGGGACATTCTACTCTTTTCTGTATACAGTTCTGTTTTGTTTGTTTTATTTTTTAAAGGCAAGGCATTTATGTAATTAAAAAGTAAAGTTGATTGTCTAGGAAGCAGGCCATAATGCCAAAATATTGCCACCCACTTAGAGTATCTTTCTTGAAATCCTGAAATGAGTTTGCTTAGTGTGCTGCAATAGAAGTCTGTTTTGTGCAGAAATGACTGTTTGCAAAATGTGCACATGAATTCTGGACTAATGCAGCTTGTGCATGGATGCAATACTCTAATGTGGGGTTCTAAAGGATGTGGAAATAACTTGACAGTGTCTCATTGATACCAGACTGACTTAGCCATTCAAAGTTGAGTGTATATGGGGATGCAAAGCATGTGATTGTGTCATGCATGGGCAGGTGCCTGTGAAATCACAGAGCTCTCTAAGGCATACTGGAAGAGAGGTACATCTGTTGCAGTGTCTAAGGTTTCTCCAATTACATCTTGGTTAAATAGTCAGTCATTCAGCAAGTATTAATTTAGCATTCACCGGATATCAGGGGAAGGAGAACTTGCTGGCCTTGATCCAGATTTTTTTTTTTTTGCCTGGACTTACACTTGGTGTGTTTCCCAGCATTGTCAGTAACAGCATTCTTCTCATGATGGCCAGATGAACATGCTGTTCAGCCAGCTCCTGCCCTCCCCAGAGCAAGTCACCTCTAGCTCAGTGCTAGGCCCAACTCATAGGAATATGAAATGGAGGACTCTGCATTCTGTGTGGCCTTAAATGGATTCTCAAGATATTTGCATGCTGCAACAATTAGGAATTTCAATGTACTGTGATCCTGTTTGTTTGTTCTGGGAGTTTCCAATTTTTTTTTTGATAGATTAGGCTAGTCTTATGTAAAGAATTGTGGTTTTAACTATATCATATAAATATATGTGGATGTTATTATTATGAAAATCACATATAACAGAAAAATGAAAACAAAAGGGATATGACATTTCTAAGAGATAAGAGCATTTAATAATTTAAGGTGCAGGCTTCTAGACTTTCTCCCATGCAAATCTTTATGAAAATATTTTCTAAAAATGGAGTTATGAAATACATGCTGATCTATAACCTGCTTTTATACTTAACAAAATACAATGAATGTCACACCGATAAATATATTATCCACATCATCTTCTGATCTGTATAATATTACCTTTATGTTTGTCTTTTGAATATCTTTAATGATTATATTTCTCTGACACTGAGGTTTACTCTTTAGATTAACAGGAATCAATTGTACTTATACTTTGCCAGCTATTGGGAATCCATAATCCTGGTTCGTACACTAATACAAAGTGTAAGTTTTACTTGTCAGATTGTTCCTTAGGCTAAACTCTTCTGTAACCTCTGAGATAAAATGCTCTCAAATTCTACTTCATATTCCAGGCAGACCCCATATAATTTTTACAATAAAATGTTTTATGTGTATTTTTTTAAGTACTGCAGCTTGGAGCTGCCTTTTCTTTCTGAATTTCACAAGTTTGGTTTTGTAAGGAATAAGGGGCTGCATCTACTATCCATGTGGGCACAGTCTATTCCCACAGTCCCCAGCCTGGCGACCTCTCCTCTCTTGCGCTGAGCGGTGCAGCCCCTGAGCCCTGTGGCTCTTTCAGGGTAGCTTGCTTCCGTTGAGACTTGGTGTGCAGCAGGTTCAGATCGCCCTGGGCTCACAATTTCTTTTTAATTAGTAGCTGGCATAACTCTAAATAGCCATTCTTTTGCTTTTTTAATAAGGCACATTTATGTTAAGTGGGAGTGCAATTTAACTTTGCAGAAGCAGGAACACAGTCTATTCCCATGGCTAAAGGATTGAATAGGCAGAATACTTGTACTGTGATCCTGTGGAGCTGTTCGTGTTGAGAGAGTAGACATTCACATTATGGAATTTACCTTTGCTTGTACTAGGATTGGCACAAACCTTACATAAATAGGCAGGCTTCCTGAACCCAACGTCTGAATCTTCAGATAAATGACTACTTCATGTCTTACTGCTGTTAGAAAAGCAATCAGTCATTCCCGCTGTACGTGTGTGGCTTGGAGTCGACCAACTGACTTTCTCTTGGATCTAGAGGTTTCTGGTTTCAACTGACCTGCAGTAATTTTCTTTTGGCCACTGTTTGGATATATATTCATTTCATGATATCTGTTAGATATTATAACAGGTACATTGCATATATAATCTAATTTAACCCCATAATCTGCAATGGATTTACATCATACTTAGAAAAAATCCTAACTCCATGGTAGAGCCCTTCATGACCTGGCTGGTGCCTATCTCAAAGGCCTAAATTCTTACCATTCCCCCCATTTGCTCACTCCAATATTACCCATTTATTCTATGTTCTTGTTATGCTTTCGGCAATGCTTTAGTGTTTTGTATCTTCACAATAACCTGTGAAGTAAGTGCTGTCATCAGTCTCATGGTAAAATGAAGACTCTGAAGCACAGAGAGGTCCCACAACCAGTAGGTTCTGAGAGTGGGATTCAAACCTAGGCAGGTGGGTTCTGAAGAATAAATTCTTGGCACTCTGTAACACTGGGTTACCCCTCAGTAGCATTACTAAGAAATGGCAAAAACAGGGTAACCTCAAAGGTTTAAAGTGGTGAATACATGTGGAGCCCTAAAAAACACCTGGGGTGCTGGTTGTCATGGAAGTGACTGTCCCTCCAGGGGTAGAGTGAATGCTGACTTTGGCAAAGGAAGTGAGGGCATGGCTTTAATTTTTTCCTTTCTGGGTGGTCATGTCCTTATTCACAATTCATTTCACCCTTGAACATTTAGATGAGTGACAGCCTGAACAGCAGGTCATGCGATTGGGAGATTTATCCTCTGACCATCCTCAAAACACCAAGTCATCAATAATTATGATCAGATGTTCATTATTAATTTATAATTCGGGCTGCTTGGTGCTGGATTTATGCAGTGGGTAGGCTAAGCAAACATTTTGTACCTTAAGCAAGTCTAGTATAAGAAAATAAGAAACAAAAGAAGAAATAAAAATTTAGAAATTCATTTGAAGTAAAGCTAACTTCAAATGGAGTATTAAAGAAGTCATCATTATAAAGAACATAAAGAACTTGTATGTTAAAAAAGTTTGCTCTTAGGGGACAAATATTGAATGTCCATGCACTTATTTATGGTGTGTGCACATGTATGTGTTTGTATACATGAGATATTGTACATACTTTTTAAGTGGATATGGACTCCAAAGCCTTAAACCCACTCTCTTCCATAGGTCTGTACCTCAATTAGAGATTCAGGGAAGGAGCAAGGTGACGTGGAATCTGGTAAAGAAGTGGCATTACAAGTGGTGGTCATGTCCCTGGTAAAATAGGAGTTGTCAACACATTATCTGTTCCAAGATACCACAAGGAAAGACAGTGTTTGATATTCTGTGAAACCCTCCAAAATGAGAAACTCTTATGGTGATACATATGACTTATAACTCGTTTCATCATATTTCTCAAATATTCTACTTACGCTAACATTCAACTTAGATTAAATAATATAGCATTAATGTCTAAATTTAAATGAGTTTAAGATAGTGGTTAGAACAAATGTGTTAGGTTAAAGACATCTAAAAGGTCTTTTCATGAGAGAAGTGCATTTATTAAACTTTCCAAGAAAATCTATTTTATAGAGAGTATAATGTGACAATAGAATTTATCTACCTTTATTAGTAATGAGCTAGATTCACAACTGTTGCTGAAGGTCTGAGGTAATATAGTTTAGGAAGCAAAATAAACCCATATTTTTCTTTTAGTGGCCTGCCTTAAAATCTCTTTGCTAGGTTCCCATTGATAAGAGCTTTCTGGAGAACTGGTATGTTTAAAAATTTTGCTATTGAGGGGCAAATATTGATTCAAGCTCACTTTAAAAAAAAATGTACAAAGTAGCCCTGGCTAGGTGACTCAGTTGTTTGGAACATTGTCCCATGTACCAAAATGTCCCAGGTTTAATTTCCGGTTAGGGCACATACCTAGGTTGTGGGTTTGATCCCCAATTAGGGCACATACCGGAGGCAACTGATCAATGTTTCTCTCTCATATCAGTGTTTCTCTCTCTCTCTATCTCCCTTCCCCTCTCTGTAAAATCAATAAATATATGCTTAGGTGAGGATAACAAAATAAAAATATATATAAACTTACAAAGTAGAGGAAAACCATCTGGGACTTAAAAATATCCTTAAGATAAAACCAGTCCTGTGCTAAATATATTTGCAATATATTATTATTTTGTTTGACAAAATTTGGATCATGGTATATGTTCCACTTCGTTATTGATTGATTGATTGATCATCTTTCCATGCCATTAAATATTCTTCTCTGTATTCTATTAATGGCTGCAGAGTATGCTAGTATGTATGTTCCATATTTATTTAAGGTAGCACATATGGTTGGAATTAAGTTGTTTTCCAAAGCTTTACTATTATAAACATGCCTAAATAAACATTCCTACAGAAAGTCTTTACAGACCTTCATGCTTATTCCCTAACAATGAATTTGCTCTCTCTAAAGTTATATATATTTTTAAGGATTTGACAGCAACTCCTAAATTGCCCATTATACTTTGGCATAGTCTCTGATCACCAGATACAATTTGGGGGACAATTACATAAAACTTAGGCCAGAGTGAAAGTTAAAGAGCGTGTAAAGAAATCGGTCTTATTAGTGGCATTGAGCTGCTTAGTACAAGCTGTAATAATAAAAGTGGTTACCATTCCTCAGATGTTCACTATGTAGAAAGCAGTATGCTAAGTACTTCACATCTATTATCTCACATAATTTTCATCTCAACTCTCTGGAATATAATTATTCTTTTTGTATAGCTGAGATGTTGAGGCACACATAGGTTCACTGACTTACTGCATGCCACACAACATTGCTTAGCCTGGATTTGAACTTTGTCACGTTTGGCTGGAAAGTGTATGCTCTTAACCAATACACACAATATTCCCTTGGTTATGGTAGAAGGACTTGGGCAGTGCAGACAGCTTATAATATTGGATGCCAGATAGATTTGTGAGTGTGCAAGGGAGCAAAAGGGACATTGGGATACTGGGGCTACCAACAACATAGTTTTCCCCAAGACAATGTAAATTAGAGCCAGTCTTCAAAAACTGAATTCATAATCCATCAACTGGATTGCTTGCTATTACCATTGTGCATATGCAGAATGCGGCTTTAAAGTCAACAAGCAAATAACAGACTGTGTACTGATGCTGAGTTTACATCTCAATGTAAATGGTATACATGCAAATGGAGGCCGAGAAGAGACACTTAAGCTTGTATCTACATTTTGCAAGTCTTTAGCAAGGTGATGATTAGAATGTGGCACTTAATGAAAGGAGTGTTGGTTCCAGCTGGTATGTTAGTCTGGATTATTGGCAATGGAAATGAATTCTTATCATAGTTGGTCTCATTATTAAGGTTGCTGATAAATGACATTTCATGTAACTTGCTAATAAGTATATGAGTCTGGGAATTCTGCCATGGTTTTCCTAGCTTGGAGTTAAATAAATGTTCTTTTTTTTCTCCATCCTTTCCCAACTCTCCATCCCCACTCCTATCTCTGTCCCTGAATTATATATTAGATTCTTTGAAGAATGGCTTAAGCTGCTTAGCTTTAATGACAAAATCTTAAGTTTGAATATAGTAAAATAACTATCCAGCTGTAAGCATGCAACCTTTATGAAAGTCATTTAGATTGAGTGGAACCTTGGCATGTAACAAATATTTTACTCAAAGAACACATCGTGTTTCCTTATCTGCTGCTACTTGATATGCTTTAAAAATATAAACCAGACACAGAAAATGAAAAATTGCATGTCTTAAACTGTTTTTGGAGACACAACCCCCAGAAGATAATTTGTGCTCATTTAGTTTTAAATTCATTAAGTTGTAACTTGAAGTGTACTATTAGTTTTGAGCATCTGCCAATCATTAAGTGCTTTAGTGGCCAATATTTTACAAGTCTTTGAAATCTGCCTTTGAGTTCCCTAGTCATTTGATGGCAGTGGCCTTAGAAAGAAAAATATTTGTAAATATGAAAAAAATTAATATGCACAGTTTATCTCATTTACTAAAGTTTTGTGTGAACAAAATATGCTTTAAGGCAAATTGGTCTCTCCATGTGTTCTTTGTCCTCTGGTGTTTTCATAAATGACAAATATACTGATTTCAGTTGATTCTTTAAAAATGCATTGTTGCTCTAGCTAGTTTGGCTCAGTGGATAGAGCACTGGCCTGCGGACTGAAGGATTGGATTCTGGTCAAAGGCACATGCCTGGGTCATGGGCTCAATCCCCAGTAGGGGTTGTGCAGGAGGTAGCTGTTCAATGATTCTCTCTCATCATTGATGTTTCTATCTCTCTCTTCCTCTCTTCCTCTCTGAAAACAATAAAAATATATATTAAAAATTTTTAAAAATACATTGTATATATTGCATGCAGTTAAAAGATTAGCTGCCATGTGACTACCTTAACACTCCTCTCCCTCCCGCCCTCCCTACTTTTTCCCTCTTGCAGTGATTGTGGGTCTATGTTCTCCTATACAAACCATCTATCTCCTTTTTCAGGATTAGTAGAATGCATTTACCTAAATGGAGAAAGCTCATAATGTGCTTGAGGGCTCCAGTGTTCTGCATGGCAACAGAAGGTAAGCATGTTAGCTCAAGTTCAGCGGCTATTCAACCCAGGTGGCCATTCAAATGTTTTGGAGCTTTTCTGGGATTAGTCTTATGAACTGGCTCTCAAAACAGTAAAATTTAGAAGAATAAGGTCTTTGTCTCTCTTATTCTTCTCTTAATCTTTGCACTTAGTACTGTGCCTGCCACTCAATATGTACTTGTAGAGAAATGAATTGTAATTTATATAACCTTATGTAATCACAATGTTATCTTTTTCATTTTTCTAATTAATTATACATGCCCTAGTAGCAGGAAGTTCAATTGCCTTCACTTGAACTTCTGATTTTTTCAAGAACTTCAGAAGCATATTTAATTAGGAGTGGGTGGGTAAAACATTGCGTTTAATAACAAGAATGGTAAGAATAAGAGCAACTATAGCAATTCCTTTCAGCTGGCACATAATGTGTGGAGAATGTCCCAGAGCGTTCTAGGAATGGTGGCCTCCCTCTGCTACTGCTCAGGGCACAGTGGTGCCTCACTCTCGTGACAGGATTATAGCTCTTTTTATTTTACATTTTAAATTCAGCCATTTTTCCCCTTAGCAAAATTATTATACTAGGGTATCTAGAATTCCATCACCAGCCACACACATAAGCCGCCATGTTGCCTGAGGAGCCCAGGTCTCCAGACCCAACTCCCAGTTTCCTCTGAGTGGGTTTTGCTTTTTGTATCTTTGGGACCTTTTTCTGTCAGAGAACTCCTATCAGGCCACACTGGTCCATATCCTGGTCTCCTTCACTTTTGGGCTCCTTCTACAAACTGATGGACTGGCATCTCTGTGTCTACCTTGCATACCGTCTCTTCCCTCATGAAGGAAAGTAAATAATATGCTCCAAGGACACTCTCTTTGATCACAGTGAAAAAATCTGATAATTTAAAAATGCCCATTTAATAAGAAGTCCATTTAATCTCTCCTTTTACAGTTTCCCTGTTATAGAATAAATAGTATATTTAAAATATTCAAGCAGGATCTGTGGGAAGGTGTATTTCTTTATAAAACTGCACTAAAATGTTCAGAATACATTAGTGCACATATATTATAAAGGGACACATACACTGAGTGGCCAGATTATTATGATCTCTGAACGCATAATAATCTGGCCACTCAGTGTATATCCTATATAATAAAAGGCTAATATGCAAATTGTCCCCTGGACCAGGAGTTTGACCAGCAGGCAGGCCGGCCAACTGCCCATGTCCCCTCCCCCTGGCCAGGCTGGTCGGACCTCACCCATGCACAAATTCATGCACCAGGCCTCTAATCCTCTAATATATATATGTACTTGTAGAGAAATGTTTCTATCTCTCTCTTCCTCTCTGAAAACAATAAAAATATATATTAAAAATTTTTCTGTCAGAGAACTCCTATCAGGCCACACGGTCCATATATATATATATATGCACTGAGTGGCCAGATTATTATGCGTTCAGAGATCATAAAAATCTGGCCACTCAGTGTATTTGGGAAGTTCTCACACTTTCTTTAAGATCTGCATCCAGTCACCTCCTCTGTGTCTCTCCTTCCTTAATGGGATCATTTCCCTTAGTTATCATTTTCTCCTTTACCCTCAAGTTCTCTATGCTTCTTCAATTGACCTGAGTGTGAGCAATCTCATATTATAACTATCTTATTTTGTGCATTTCCTCTGTTTGCAACTGGATCTTAAAAAAACAAGGTTAAGGGCTTCCTCATGCTTCTTTTCTGTTTTGTTCTTGTTATTATTTCCTGCAGTCAGAAATTATTGAGTATGTGTTTATTGGTGGCAACTTAGGGGGCACAGGTCATACATTTAGGCTTTAAGTGAGGCTTTGTGAGCTACAGTGTGCTGGAAAGCATTCAGGGAGCTTCAGAGAGAGCTTCTCCAGGATTGTGAGGGACCTGGGAAAACTTTTGCTCTGGCCTGGAAACCACCTCTTCATTCCAAAGGTGCAGAAGAGAACCTTTTTAGAAAATTATGTAGTCTGAATAGTGCTCATACGTAGCTGAAATTTAGTAAGGAGGTGATAGAAAATGGGCACTCTCAAAGTATGGTCTGTTGATCAAGAGCATTAGCATCACCTGAGAGCTTGTGGGTAAAAGAAACTCTAGGCCTATCCTGGACCTATTGAAGCAACCTCTGAATTTTAGTGAGATCCATGGTGTTTCCCATGCACTTCAAAGTTGGAGAAGCAGTGATCTACACATCTTACACACATCCCTCTTACTATTTTGGCCACTTATACATAATTATTGGCCCTCCTTTATGCCTGATATTTGGAGATTGGTTTGGAAACTATCTTCAAGAGAAGTGCTTTCTACATGTCTTTTATACACAGCATGTTCATTTTTCTAAGGATTCATTAGGATAAAAGGAGATAAATGAAATGCAATATATCTCAAATAATATGAAAGAAAATTATTGCTGCTTGTCCTGTGTTTCATTCTAGAATTCAATATGTCACTCAAAAGGTCAAAGAATATACATTCCCTAATATTCTGAGGAATGATAATGAAACTATCCCAAAACCAATTTGAATATTATCTGCTGCCATTTAATCAAATAAACTTAGATAAGGTAACGCTTTATGTAATGGGTAGGCAAAACATTTTATATTAAAAATTCATTATCTTCTCAAATGAACCAAATGTCTTCATTCATGCTTTTTAGCATCAACTTACCTTTTTTATTTCTATATTGATTTCCCTCAGAAAAGTGAAGTTAGGGTTTCTCATTAACTTAAGGAAAATGATTCTGAAGTTGTTACCTAAAAAAATCTTCCACATGGTACAGCTCACAAAGAAATAACATTATTCAATCACATTCAGAAAAAAATTTCCCTAAAATTTGATGTATTATTGAGTAATATTTCTAATAGCAATTTGAATTTATAATTAGTATAATAAAATTAATCATGAAATATTATCATCCTCCCCAAAAATGTTTAAACTTCTTACTATAGAACAACTTAAACTTAGGGAGTCTATCCTCTGGTGGAGTGTACTTGAAAACAACATTTTTGTGGAGATATAAACGGAAGGACTATGTCTCTTAAAATACTGCTAACTCCTCCCCCTGAAAAAAACCTACCATTTACAGTGAATTAAATTTTTAGAGTTGGAATGTGTAGGTCAAAAAGAATGTTTTATAGGTAGATACCATTCCTAAAAGATTCAAATTTATATTTAATAAATAAAGCTGAAACTAATTTCTAAAATTAAAATTTGGTTGTCATGTAGATATGAAATTTGGATAAATTCTCACTCTCAGTGCTCTCAGTGGCCAGATAATGTTATAGCTATTGATGTATTACTATCTGGTTTCCCAATAAAGTGGTAGATTATAAATATAAAATTTATGTGGTTGCTTCATTGTTTAGAAAGTTTTGTTATAGTGAATTCTAGCACTAAAATACTTGAGTCTTTTAAACATTTCATATGTTCACTCATTAATATATTCATATTAGGTTCCAGACACACTGCTCTAATTAGAAACTATTGGGTCAAATTTACTACCTTACCATTTTTAAGGACTTTTATACATAACCTCAAATTGCCCTTCAGAAATGTTGTTTCAAGAAACTCTCCTACCCTCAGAATATGAGGGACCCTGACTCTCACTATTATCAATAGTGAGGGCTTGAAAGATAAGAACATCCTAATACATTATTGCTTATATTCCTGTTAAATATTTTTGTATTATTTACACCATTCATATTTCTTCTTTTGTGTAGTATTTGTTTTTCTTTTGCCATTTTTGGAGTAATATTGTATTACTACTAGAGGCTTGATGCACTAAATTCATGCAAGATTAGGCCTTCCTTCCCCTGGCTTCTGGCACTGGCTTCCCTCTGGCACCCGGGACCTGGGCTTCCCTGGCAGCCCTGGCTTTGTCAGGAAGGATGTCTGGTATAATTAGCATATTACGCTTTTATTATTATAGATAGTTATTTTTATTTGTTGTAATTGTTTTCCCTAATTTATAATTGTTTTTAATGTTAATTTTACATTATTATCCATATATATAAAAAGCCAGGGGTCATGATGACCTAATGACCAGACACACAAAGAGCAGGCTGAGTGGGATGACCAGATTGGCAGGGAGGGCAGTGAGGGATGACCAAACAACTGAACAGCAGACTGTGTGGAGTGACCAGGCTGGCAGGGGGGAAGGGGGGGCGCAGTGAGGGGCGGCCAGGCCAGTGGGGGAGCAGTTGGGGGCAACCAGGCCAGGGGGGCAGTTGGGGGTGACCAGGCTGGTGGAGGGGCAGTGAGGAGTGACCAGGCCGACAGCGGGGGGCAGTTAGGGGCGACCTGGCCAGCAGGGGGGGCAATTAAGGGCAATCAGGCTGCAGGCAGAAGCAGTTAGGGGCAATCAGGCAGGCAGGCAGGTGAGCAGTTAGGAGCCAGTGGCCCCAGATTGTGAGAGGGATGTCTGACTGATTGGGCCTACACTGACAGTCAGACATCCCCCAAGCAGTCCTGGATTGGAGAGGGTGCAGGCTAGGCTGAGGGGACCCCCCCCCACACACCCCCCGTGCATGAATTTTGTGTACCGGGTCTCTAGTAATCTTAATAATCAGATTCTAACATTTGTATGCTATTATATACTAGAGACCCGATGCACGAAAATTTGGGCAAGAGTAGGCCTTCCTTCCCTGGCTGCCAGCACTGGCTTCCCTCTGGCATCCGGGACCCAGGTTCCCTCCTCCAGCTGCCAGCAGGCATACAGGATCTGAGCTGCTTCCCTCCTCTGGCTGCCTGCAGGCACCTGGGACCCAGGCTGGTTTCCCTTGGGCTGCCCACATGCACCCAGGACCCGGGCTGGCTTCCCTCAGGCTGTCCACAGGCACATGGGACCCAGGCTGGCTTCCCTCCAGCCCCAGCTTTGTCCGGAAGATGTCTGGTCTAATTAGTATATTACCCTTTTATTATTATAGATGTACATATGTGATAAAACATTAATTTATTCAATCAAAGTTTTTGTTTACTTATTCTGAAATAAAGAGAAAATTCTGTAGGCTGAGTATTTGCTCCCAGTCTGAAACTGAATGCTGTTTACTTGATCAAATCCCTGTTTTACAATCTTTAACTGAAAGACAGGCAAATACACCCAGGTCCAACTCCCAATTGCTAGATGACATTTTTTCCATTGTGACCCTGCTGCCTGACCTTCCATGGACTGTGTGAAAATCAGTAGTATTGGGCTCTGCAGAGTGTTGTTTGGGAGATCCTCCTGGGTGGCGAGAAAGTAGCTATTGCATCTTTTTTTTTTTTTTTAATCTATACTTCTCTATGTTATATATAAAGACTTTTGTTGATGAACAAATGTGTAAAGGAGGTAAGGATAAATCATTTTGTACCACCTTAAGAATAATGTCATTGCGATTGATGGACATTGAAATTTTTATGGTTTATGTAGATCTTGGATTTCTGAGATAATGGGGAAGCAATAAAATATCCTATACTTTCCTTAATGTGATCAGACATTAACCACATAATGTAAAAAATAATATTCACTATGATAGTGATACGTTTTGCAAAGGAGATAATAGGGTATTATGAGATTACTAGATAATAGTGATTAATTCTGAGATTTAATTCCCATGATTGCTTAGCTTATTGGCCTTTGACCTCTAAATTATACAATATGCCTTTATAAACATCTAGGAAGTGTAGACATCCTTATTTAGTATAATTATCATAATGACTTTGATATATGAAAGTTTTGTTAGAATTGAAATTTAATGTTTAATTCCAATTAATTATCCCCTTTCTTTGTCATCTATGCTAAGTATCATTTTACCAAAATATCTTCAAATAATTTATTTTAATGAAACCAATAATAAAAAAGCAAAGCAATGTGGACCAACTAAAAAGTATGTTGAAAAGTGAATGTAGAACCTCAAAACTATTGCCATGTGAATTAATAACTTCAATATTATAAGGAAAATGTTAAATGTGGAAATTTTCATTGGTATTTAAGGTAACTAGAATTACAGTAGCATTTTTATTGTCATGTTCACTTTGATCACATATAATTCAGGTATTTTTTTCTATTCCACTCTTATTTATATACTAGTGGCCTGGTGCACAAAATTCGAGCATGGGGGGGGGGGTCCCTCAGCCCAGCCCGCACCCTCCCCAATCAGGGACCCTTTGGGGGATGTAAAACTGTCAGTGTAGCCCCGATGAGTCAGACATCCCTCTCGCAATGTGGGGCCGCTGGCTCCTAACCGCTCACCTACCTGCCTGCCTGATTGCCCCTAAGCCCTCTGCCTGCCTGCCTGCCTGCCTGCCTGATCACCCCTAACCTCTCTGCCTGCCAGCTTGATCTCTTCCCTAACTGCTCTCCCCTGCCAGCCTGATCACCCCTAACTGCCTCTGCCTGCTTGATCACCCCCAACTGCTCTCCCTTGCAGGCCTGATTGCCTCTAACTGCCTCTGCCTCAGTCCCTGCCACCATGGCTTTGTCCAGAAGGAAGTCAGACTTCCAGAAGATGGCCAGTTGACCCAGTCTAATTAACATATTACTCTTTTATTAGTATAGGTAGATTATATAGTATAATTACATAAATGGGGGGGGAGCCTTTTTCATCAGGAGGAGATGCTCTTGGCAGACAAAAATACATAATCCCTATATCGGGAATAATAGCCAGCCATATGCACTATACTGCCAAACTGGTCATTAAAAAATTGAACTGCTTTCTTACACCTTACACCAAACAGCTGTTGCCCTTAAAAACCCTCCTCAGCCCCCACCTTAGGTTCTGCCTTCGCAGTTCACCCAGATTTGGTTATGATTGGTCAGTTTCTGTGCCAGTCAGTGTCATAAGCTCTGTCTCCCAGGCAGCCCTCTTGTGAGGGTGTGAGGGTTAATTTGCATATCACCGCTTTATTATATAGGACTAGAGGCCGGGTGCATAAAATTTGTGCAGGGGGGGTGTGTTTCCCTCAGCCCAGCCTGCACCCTCTCTAATCTGGGACCCCTCAAGGGATGTCCGACTGCCCATTTAGGCCCAATCCTGGGATCCGGCCTAAATGGGCAGTCGGACATCCCTATCACAATCCAGGACTCCTGGCTCCCAACTGCTCGCCTGCCTGCCTGCCTGATTGCCCCTAACTGCTTCTGCCTGCCAGTCTGATCACCCCCTAACCACTCCTCTGCCAGCCTGATCGATGCCTAACTGCTCCCCTGCCAGCCCGATTGTCCCTAACTGTCCTCCCCTGCAGGCCTGGTCACCCTCAATTGCCCTTCCCTGCTGTCCTGGTCACCCCTAATTTCCCTCACTTGCCAGCCTGATCACCCCCAACTGCCCTCCCTTTTAGGCCTGGTCCCTCCCAACTGCCCTCCCCTGCTGGCCTGATTGACCACAACTGCCCTCCCCTGCCAGCCATCTTGTGGTGGCCATCTTGTGTCCACATGGGGGTGGCCATCTTTTGTGTTGGAGTGATGGTCAATTTGCATATTACCTCTTTATATATATTATATAGGATTATACTTATCAAATACTTATGATGAGTGGGTTTTCCCATTTTATACTTTTAAGTGCTGGTGTTAAGTCTATTTTAAGTCTGACCAATTTTAAGTCTGTGTGGTAGTCATCATTTTGGGGGACATATTGCCCTATTTGTTAAACATGAGTATAAAACTTTACAATACTTTTCATGCTACCATAAGAATATTATTTTTACTATCTCCTGGTGCTATGCTTCAACAAAAATAATAGGAACTCAGTCTTTCCCTTCCAATTTAAAGGATATTACAGCAAGTATAAGCTAAAGTAAATGCATCAGATACTTAATGTTTTGATTATAGGAAGAAAAATTGATGCCACATTTAAAAAGTGTTATTTGTTGAATTGATTCAAATTTAGAGTAGATGTGAGTCATATGGATTCAAAACTAGCTCCAAGACTATAAATAAAGCATAAGAATGAAGCAAAACTGTAGGAGGTGTTTAGGGGGTGCAATAGAAGGTGGTTTTAGTGTTGATCATTTTTAACATTTATCATTTATTAATGATTCAAAGAGAATCTGTGAATAGCACATTGAGGAACTTTACAGCCTGTGCTAAACTGGGAGGTGTTGCAAGCAACAGAAACTGAGAAATATAATTGACCTAATAAACATCAATAATATAAGAAATTTTATTATCAGTCCAAAGATACATATGTTGAAAACAAATATACAGCATTTATTTAAATAAAATGATGGATAAATTGTTGGGAGACAGATGGTATTTAATATTTCTAGAATGAGGGCTCAGTGCTTTTCATGGCAACTTGTCCCTGTGGCCCTGTTTTTCTTCCTTATCACCTACATAGCACTGATGCTCATCACAAACTGTTCCCTTATCATCTATCTGACTGTATTTTTCTTAAAAACCAGCTAATCACAAAATCAATGGGGATTAACATGTTAAAACTATTTATCTTTAGGCCTCTATAGCCTGGTGGTTAAGGGTACAAACTGGAGTTAGATTGCATATTTGATTTATGGCTTCACCACTAGCTATATAATCAGGGCTAGGTTACTTATTCTTTTTGTGCCCCAGTTTCCTTATATGTTACAATGAGATACTCATAATGTCTATTGTTGTGAACATGTGTAAAGTGCCTGACACATAGAAATACTATCTGTATTAGCTACTAATACTGCCATTACTAATTTCATCATCACTTTGTATACACCTTATAGATAATGAGTAAACAAGATTTGCTAAGATTTCATGTCTAAGGAGAAATATGATAGATACTGATTTTTCAGGCTTTGAAACTCCCCTTAGTGAAGACTTTCTCCCAGGTACCAAGCCTCTTCTGTGATGTTTTAAAGTATAAGCATGTAAGTATCCTCTGGTTGAATTAAAATTATTTTTAGAATTGTGATATTTTAAACATCTAGTTCTCTTTTTTAATTAGAGAAAAACTATTATCTAATTGAGCATTGGGTCATGTGATCATTTATATCACACCTAGACTTGGCAGAGCATAATTTAATGTGCCATCAGGCAGGCAGGCAGGCAGATGCTCTGATACCATGAGAGCTAGATTGGGAAAAGAAGCATTATTCTTTCCTGATGGGCATTAGGAGGGAGGGAAAAAAATGAATGACTTTTTCTATTAAGTTGTTACTGACCATAATGTAGATAAGTGAAACTGTGGAGTAAAATCAAAGCTAAATAATATAGAATGTTTATATACCTTTATCTGGTATTAATGCAATCTGTCAGATGACAGCAAGAAAAAATGATAAAGATGAATCAAATTCAAATTTAATACCACTTATTTATATATCTATGCCCATTTTGCTATCATAAATAAACCTGAAAGCTTCCAGGTGACTAAAACAATGTCAATGGAAGGAAAGGTAATATTTCTTCTCCTTGTGATCCTAATGAGAAAAGCTCTCTTCTTTGGCCACCAGGGATCCAAATGATACAGATAAATTAGTCCAGAGATGTGCAGTTAAAACTGATTAAAGAAATAGATGATGAGTTTACACAGAAAACTTTGTAAGAAATGAGGAATGAGAAAGATGAAAACAGCCTAGGCTGTCTACCTAACACGAATGTTGCAGCAGAATCATTTAGCTGAAGGTTGGAGGCAATACCAGAAATAAAATAAACATGACCTGATTATCAAAACAGGTTCCTGACTGTGAAGATAATTTGGTGGTGGGAATCTTATTAAAAGAAATTGGGACAACTCTGGGATATGAGCCCTTTAAAGGTAGAAGAACCTTCACTTTCCACCCAAACAGAACACAAAGCAGTGACTGCACATGAGGACCCAATCTCTCTCTCTCTCTCTCTCTCTCTCTCTCTCTCTCTCTCTCTCTCTCTCTCTCTCTCTCTCCTCCCACTGTAATGGGGGTGATGAATGGAAGAATGATGACAAACATTTACCATGAAGTTGGAAAAATAGGTGGCCTTTCCACATTTTTTGTTTTACATTAATCATAATCTAGCAAGCAAGAAGTAAAGAGATAAATGAGAGTAAGTGCCTGGTGTGCTTGAAATTTTGGTTTTAGTCATTGTTGATTTTATTCTGCAGCTGTTACCTCACCCCTCAGAAAACTTGAGAGGAGTTGACACTTATGTAAGTTCTATAAAATCATAGAAATAAGGATAAAAAGAAAAGTGCTCACAAATTTATTCCAGCCTAATTTTCCTCAAAAATGCCTCCAGAATGGTATTCTCTGGTGCAAACAAGTTATTGCTTTTTTCTTTTGTTATCATAATTCCTCAATTTTAGTTTGTCTATCTAACTAAAGACCAGACTTCCCAGCATCCTTTGGTTATGTTCTGAACTTACTTCTGTCCTCTTCTAGATAATTAGATTGTCCTCAAGATGTTGAGGGCAGGAACAACCATCTTGCACCATAAGTTAGAAGCCATATTTTGAAGATGATAGAGCAACAAGAGGGAGGAAAGGTGGTTCCTTGGCAAATATATGGAGGAGAAGCTCCATACTATCTTGTATCAGAGAGAAAAATAAACTTCTCTCTTTTTAGCTTGTCATCTCATTAGTCCAAATAGCATCAGAACAAACATATACTTTTAAAATCCAATAAAGTCAGTTCTCTTCACTGTAAAATGGCGATAGTAATATTACTTATCCAGAACTGTTAAAGTTAAATGAGATAATCCCTTTAAAGTACTCAGTATCACAACTAACATAATATTCACTCAAATAATGCTGCTATAGATTTACTTTTTTTAACAAGGGACTTCTTTATGACAAACCTTTAATATCTTACTCTCTTGACCTTCCATACAGTTACTTTATTGATTCAAGTTTGAGTCAGCTCAACCATAGGCATTTATGGTACCTACACTGTGGAATCCTATATAATAAAAGCCTAATATGCTAAGTGTCCGACCATTTGTTTGACCATTCAACCAGTCGCTATGGACGCTCACTGACCACCAGAGGGCAGACGCTCCGACCAGTAGGTTAGCTTGCTGCTGGTAGGTTAGCTTTCTCAAGTCTTGCCTCTTCTTTGATCTCCTCTCCTGTACTTATCACCTTATCTCTCTCCTCTTCAGAATAAAGCTGTCTTTATCACTATGTCCAATTCACTCTTTAATTCCCTGCTATCTGGTTTCTGCTCTCATTTGCCTAATGGTACTCTTCTAGCAAAGGTAACAATTGGTATGCTGATTCACAAATATAATGATTCTCTTAAGACCTCTGTGCAGCCTATGACTTGAAAATTCCTTTTTTTTTAAATGTCTCTTCTTTTGTTACCCAAAGCACCATTTGCTTCTGTTTTTTTGTTTTGTTTTTCTCTCCAACTACTTTACATTAATCTCAGTTTTTAGAAGCCAGAAAGCTAAAACAAAACAAAACAAAACAAAAAACAACAACACTCTTTTACCCTTGGTATCTGTTGTAGATTTTGTTCAATGCACCATGTGAGAGTTGCATGGTAGAAGTGAGGTAGAGTTTGCATGGATCTTCTGTCAAGCAAAGTTACTGTGCCTTTGATTTTCCCAGCAGAGGTCCTGATATTTGAACCCTAACTTCATGCATTTCCGGAGGCAAGGCAAAGTGTATATATTTTTGAAAGGATAAATTTAATCTTTTTGGTGTGGTTCTGACTATATCAGATATGCTAGCAACTTCCCTATTCCATTGTTTCTTCCTTCTTTCCTTCCTTTCTTGATTTTTTTTTTTTTTTTAGAGAGAGAGGAAGAGGGAGGGAAGAAAGGGAGGGAGGAGGAAGAGAGAGAGAGAGAGAGAGAGAGAGAGAGAGAGAGAGAGAGAGAGAGAGAGAGGAAAGATCTGAGAATCAAACCAGCAACCTTTCTGTATACCGGAGATGCCCTGCCCAACCCACTGAGCCACACTGGCCAGAGCTTCATTGTTTCTTTCTTTCTTTTTTTTTTTTTTTAAATATGTTTTATTGATTTCAGAGAAAGGAAGAGAGAGGGAAAGAGAAATAGAAACATCAATGATTAGAGAGAATTACTGATCAGCTCTCTTTTGTATGCTCCCTACTTGGAATTGAGCCCACAACCTGGCATGTGCCCTGGCTGGAAATTGAACCGTGATCTCCTAGTGCATGGGTCAATGCTCAACCACTGAGCCACACTGGTGGGGCTCTATTGTTTCTTGATCTTAGCAGATGTAACTACTCCATTGATAGGATGGGTTTTGGGTGTCAATGAGAGTGTTGTTTCTGGAAGATTAGGTAATAAGCTCTCCATGTCTACACTTATTTTGAATGTGCTCCATAATATTTAATAGATCTCTTTCTGATTATCCTGGAAAACACAGATCTTGAGGTCAACTAAGAACTTTGACCAGTTTAACTCCCAAAGCCATGTCTACAGCCCAGTTTTCTTCTTTCAACATTATACACCATACGCATTGCTGACTACTAAGTAACTTGCCTTGGTAAACCTATAAGGTGACAAATTCAATAGGCTGAAAACTAACACATTGTCTTCCCCCCACAAGCCTATGCCTGTTTCTGAACTCTCAAACTTTGTTAATGACACATAGTCTACATAATAACCCAAGGTACAAACCTAGGGGCCATCTCTCTCTTACTTCCTGCCTCCAACTTAATACTGTCTAGTAGTCTGTCTTATTAATAGCTCTCATATCCAACTCTCCAATTTCTCTTCATTATTTCTTTAATTCAAGCTTTTATTTATTTTGGCCTGGATTGTTGTCATAACTTTCCAAGTTCCTTATCCTCTAAACCAATCCAGCCACCTCAATTTGGACTGTTGCTAAGACACATCTTTGGACATATTCCTGTATTGCTTAAAGCTTTCTCATTGTCTACAAAATAGAGTACAAATCCCTAGTATGTATACGATTAATGACATCCTTGAGCTAGTCCATAATGGTCTCTCTAGTTTAATTCCTGACTGCATATTTTAAAACATATCAATTCTGAAATGCCCACAACACCCAAACACACTGGGGTTATCATGCCTCTGGGTCTTTTCTTCCTTTGAGTTTTCTCTCTCTATTACCTTGTCTGAGGTGGCAAGTGAAACTTTAAGGGTTTTGTCATATATTGCCAAGTTAACCTCCTTAAATGATAGACATGGAGTTTATAGGCTTTTTAATATTTGAATGAAAAACAATATTCTTGCCACAAGTAGACTCAAGAATTATACTATTTATCTTAGAGATTTGGAATGTATAAATAGCTTTCTTAAGTTTGCCCAGCTTGGAATAGCAGGCCTGGGTCTTCTTATGTAAACACATTGCTACTCTTTTCACTATAACTGGAATGCAAGTGCTCTGAAGACAAGGGAATGAGAGAGGAAACTGGAAAATAAATAAGAAGAAGATGGGAGAGGGTCTTGGCCACACTTCCAAATCTCTCATATAGTAGCTTCCCTGAGTCTCTCCAAATTACAAATTGAATAATTTCTATCATTCAACTTTGGGGGGAGGGTACTATAGACTCTTGAAAAATCTTAATGGTTGCTTCTTTAAAAATATTCTGATAGGCTTTTCCTATTTACTACAAGTAAGAAAATTGAAGTTATTTCCCAATTGAATTAAAAGTTACTACCTAAAGTTTGCTTTATCTTTAAATTTTTTACCCGGTGATATTTTAATTCAAGGACGGATAGACAGATGTCTAGTGTCATATTTTCTGTTGCAGTGATGGAGAAATTGAGGGAGGAGTGAAATAATTTGGTCAAGGTTATAGAAGTATGTTGGATAGTAAAATTACTCTTCTTCTTGAACATTTGCTATTTGCATAGATTTTTAAAAAAATGAAATCAACAGCTTCACATCAGCTACTGATCAGGTACCAGATGGCAAAAACTTTCCATCACTACCACCTAGGGCTATATTCAAACCAATGAAAGGCTTGTATCTCATTATCAGTCCCCTGAGCTCTCTTTTCTCCCACATGGTACTGTCTTTTTTCAAGTAGAAAGTGACATTATTTTAAAAACTGTCCTTGTTTCAGATAACCAAAAAATTCTCATAATTTAAACAGGTTTGTCCTTTAGTTTTTTCTATTTTGCATGACAATATTGAACTTGTATTGAATAACCCTGCAAAAAATTTTACTAAATCAAACTAAACTATATGATAATACCACAGAATCTTGCTTCATGTCAAGAATTATAGGTGATTCAATAAACTTTCTAGGTTTAGCAAGTAAAATTACAGAACACCGGTTAAATCTGAATTTCAAATAAACGGATATTTATTTTTCAGTATACACAGTATGGCCCAAATATTGAATAAAACTTACTTATACTAAAAAGTTATGCATTGTTTACCTAAAATTCACTTAACTAGAATCTTGTACTTATCTAGAAAACCTATGAATAAAGAATAGACAGTTCAAATTATTTTGTATAACTGAAAACACAAGGACAAATAAGTTGCCCATAAAAGTGTGTTGTGATGTTCACTAAAGCCAGTTTATGCTCTGTGGGAGACAATCATGTCTTAAAATTACTATTATAATACTGAAAGTCTATAAAGAATAAAAGGGGGGAAGTATCTACTGTTTTGCTTTGAAAATGAAATTGTATTTTGCTAGCATGAAAAAGAATGCAGAAAAATAAAAGGTATTACAGATTTTTTAGTCCGTCTTATAGAAACAGAACTCAAGAAATTGTTCAGAAATTGTTTTCCATTTTTTAAAATGAGAAAAATATGCTGCTCCCAGTTGGAAAACTGCTGGGCAAGTTTTAGGTTCAGCAACATTGTTCATTGAATAACAAACTCAGAATTCCTGCATGTGTTGCTCCATCGTTCTCTCTGTCAGGTAGATAAGTGAAGGTAGAATTGCAAGTCTTGCCATGAGTATGATTCAATGGTGTCTATAATTAAAAGGTAGCACACAGATAAAAAGGAAAATATAAAAACATCTGCTAGGTACATATTTAATTATTTATTCATTGTTGCAAGAACAATGAAAGAAATGTGGCTTCCTATATTTTACCTTTTAACTTGTATACATGTGAACTCAAATCACACAGCCATGGTAGCAAGGATTTAAATAATAAATATGAAGAGTAGATTAGGATGTATGTTCTTATCTTGATGCACAGAGGTTTAGTATATATCTAACATTCTTTAACATTGATGAATATAAGTCTCAGGTACTGAGAAAAGAGCATAAATCCTTATAACTCAAGATGTAAGTATCCCTACCTCTAACAGTTAGTCTTATGAAAACTAACATTATGCCTTTAACCCTATTGTAATATAGACAGTAAGAGGTTTCTGAATTGTAAGCCATGAATTCTGACATTAATCGTAATGTGAGTACCGACCTTGTGTATTAAGCTATATCTATAGTTGGTATTTTAACACAACTGTACTTGAAAAGTGAATCTACTTTATTATACTTTCTACTCTTTTTTTTTAATGTTAAGGAGAATAAATTTATCCTGAGTATGCTACTCACCATTTTGTCTTTTGAAAATCTGAGGCATTTGAACACCTCCAGTGAAGTCTACTTTTTTTCCAAATAACATAAAATCTTGGGTGACATGAAATGTCCTCATAAAGCAGAAATACAACAGAGAGGAAAAAGATGTTATTCAGTGCATTACATAATAAAGTTTTATTTTATGGACATTAATGTATCTTTATTGATCTCTGAATTCATAGTTTAAGTAAGTTGGTGGTGTGCCTTGTTTTGTGATTTTTAAAAGTTACAATTATATCTGTAAATTCATGCTAATCTTAAATATTCATATTAAAAAGAGATTATTTTGTCCCCAGAAAGCTGTATTCTTTTCTAATACAGTGATCTTTTGGGTGGTGAGGATGGCAGGGTGCCAAGGAATCCTTGCTTTGTGTCAAAGAGCTGAAGACGAACCAGAGCCGATCCTCAGTGACATGTGGGAGAGGCAGACAGAGCCTATGATGGCCGGAGTTTCATGCAAACTACAAAATCATGAAAAACAGTTATTGGGAAAATGTCATGTACTTACAGCTCACTCTGCATGCTGTTTCTCATCTTATTTGTACAAGTACAGGCAACATCTCCTAACAACAGAGATGGTCTTTTTTCCTTTGATACAATTTAGTATTGATCGCTGTATGGGAAGGTTGACATGAACCCCAGAATGGGTTTAATTACAAGTATATGTAAAAAAGTAATTGGCAGAATAAGTATGGGGTTAGTTATTAGGTTTCTTTTTTTTAGAATCACAATATTCAACTTGAGCAGCAGTGGTATCAACAAAAAAGAAAAAAAATATATATATACTATATATTAGAGTCCCCAGTCCAATTCCAATTTAAAATTCATTTATGACTTTCTCCTTTAGCCAATCCCCACAAAAAGCATTTCAATGTCATCTCTATTACCTTGGTACACATGTCACCAATGACTCAATAAATGCCAAACTGGCAAATTACAGTAGGATGACACATGGAAGAAAGAGAGGGGAGGAAGGCTGCCTCCTAAAACTTATCCAAGTGTGATGTGATACAAAACATATCATAACTCTAGATGTCAACAGTTTTGCATTTTTGGCAGCCTTCAAATAGGCCTGAGAACTTAGCTTATATATCTTCTCTACTGATGGGTTTTATATTGTAAATAGAATAAACCCCAGAAACAAGAATCTGAAATGTCATTTCACAATATGCTTCTTTCCTCTTCAGCTGATTATGTTTATAGTATCTCACTTTGTTCTGGGGACAAAAATTGATTTCTTGGGTTATGCTGATCTTAATATTATTTTTTATGAAATTATTTAATTTAACATAGAGGTTGCTTGAGAAAACAGGCAAAATGAAAATGATAATAATTGGTGTGAAAACCTCAGAAAGTAAAAATAAAACACAATAGTGTTTTTTGCTTATTTCAAAATGTCTGAGATATGTTGGACTTATTGATGGTACAATATAACAGAAGTAGGGCTTGCCTGGGCATAGCTGTTCTCACGTGTGAATGGCTCATTAGAAACTTTGCTGGGTAACTAAGAAATACTTCACTGGGATTTATTTAGTTTTGGTCTTTTCTAAGCTCAGTGTTTTCTTCCTATTGTAGAATTATTTTCTCTGGTAAATCAATGAAATATTTATTTGCCCTGAAGTTAATAGTAAGCTTCTATTTATTGATTGTTAAGTTTCCTCTCTCCTGCTATTTTGTTTCTTGTTGCTTTATGTGAAAGGCCTTTTTCTACAAGTCTAAGTTTAATCAGTTTAAATTAACTTAATTTTGGGTAAATAAAAGTGATTATAATCTCTAGTTTGTAAAATTAATTTCTGTAAACCATAAAGATGAAGATTGGACTTTTAATTAACCATTAACTATAAGCCCTAATTATTATACTGGAAACATAGTGGTACTGAGTAAATACTAGTGATTGACAACTGATAAAAATGCCAGAGAACTGCTTTGGTGTAATTTTACTTTCATTAACATAATTATATAGGAAGCAGTAAATAATAAAATTGTCTAGACATTTTTGTTTTTATATATTTTTTATATTTTCTTTTGAAAAAATTTTGGTAAATAATATCCTATCTAATAAAGAGGGGATATGCTAATTGACCCTCATGCCATCACAAAGATGGCAGTGCCCACAGCCAATAAGGAGGGAATATGCTAATTTACTGCCCCACCCTCAAAGATGGCAGTGCCCACAGCCACAAGATGGTGGCGCCCAGTCCCCTCAGCCCCACCAGGGCGGCAGGTGTGGGCAATGCTGGGCCCGCCCCCAGGCAGTCCCAGCCACTCTGTGTGCCTTCCTCCAGAGTCCCCCAGGCCCCTCAGCCCCCCAGCCACCCAGGGCCGGCTGGAGGCACAGGCAAGCCTCAGATGGTGGCTGCCCAGCCGCCCAGGGCCAACCGAGGCTCAGGTAACCAGGGCCGGCCGAGGCTTACGCTGCCAGCAGTGGCAGCAGCAGAGGTGTGATGGGGCGTCACCTTCCCCTGATTGCTGGGTCACCTCCCGCCCCTGAGGGCTCCTGGACTGTGATAGGGGGCAGGCTGGGCTGAGGGACCCCTACCTCCAGTGCATGAATTTTCATACACCAGGTCTCTAGTAAATAAATACATGTAATGATATAATTCTTTGGGTAAAAATAAAAATAACCATTTATTTTTAAATCCCAAACTCACCAGTTTCATTTATACATATGAACATGATTGGCAGAGTTTGATTTAAAAAGCTGTAATAATAGAAGTTTTGTATTTTAACGTGAACCCAATGTAAAAGGAATTGAATTACATCAACCTGTGTGGCTCAAATCAGAGTGTTATCTGGGAGTCTTTCTGTCTGAGTACGAAATGCCATAAGTAAATGCAACGCAATTAAAGCACAGAGTCACTGTCTAATTAAAGATAGAAAGGGCTTTTAACAAGAAGTTTCTCCTAAAGCAGATTGGTATTCACATGACAGAAGAAAATGTAAAAAAGTTTGTTTCTCTACATTTTAGAAAAGGTAAAATACAGAGTAGCAATTTTACTACGTATCTGCATTAGAATTGCTGTGGTCATGGAGAGCCTGCTTACTTGAAAAAGTATATTCTGTAGTGTAATGCCATTTTTATAATGTGATAATTGAACTAAATTTTCCAAAATTAAAATTTGCTGAAGTGAAAATGGACAAAATATTCTTAGCGGGTAGTGTAACAGTTAAAAAAGTTTTAAAAGCATAGTTCAAGAGAACTTGGGTTATATAAAATGACAACAACTTCCTGAGTTGATTGCAACAATGAAATTTTGAAGCATAACTAAAAAACAAATGATTTAATCTGATTCTCAGCACTGGCATATTTACGACTCAGCAGGGTTTGCATTGATCAAAGACAACCTGCAACATTAGCTTTTATAACTATCTCAGACACTTACTTTGAAGCTAAAAAAATTAAATGAAGTAATGCTTGTGGCTTATTCTTTATAAGACACATAGAAAAGTCATGATCATTGTATATAATCAAATGATACAGAAATGTGATTTGTATAAGTCTTACATAAAATGCCTACATTAATAACAACAACAAAAAATAAACAGTAAAAAAAACCAAAAACCACAAATAAACGAATCCCAGAAAACAAAAGAAACAAAATAAACTTAAGTCATTTAAAGAAGTATTCCTTCCACCCTAGCTGGTATGGCTCAGTGGATAGAGTGTTGGCTTGACAAGTGTTGGTTTGATCCCAGTCAGGGGCACATGCCTAGGTTGCAGGCTTGATCCCCAATAAGGGGTGTGCAGGAGGCAGCCAATCAATGATTCTCTCTCATCATTGATGTTTCTATCTCTCTCTCCCTCCCCCTTCCTCTCTGAAATCAATAAAAGTATATTTTTAAAAAAGTATTCCTTCCTAGGACATTTGAAAAGAATTATTTCATAAGACTTTCATGAAAAAGGAAAATTTCAACAGTATTGAAAGTCTAATGATCTAGGGCTTGAACAGAGGACAATCTAAAATAATTTAAAGATAGACAACACATTTTTAGAAGTGGAATTGCTGCATTGTAACCTTTTATTTAAAAGGATATATTTTTTTTGCAATTGATAATATGTATTTTCAGTCTTTCTAAGGTATAAAGACTAAAAATTTAAATATAATTTTTTCCTGAATGTTTAAGGACAAGATATTAGAGAGAAAAGTCCCCATGATTCATAGATATGTTACCAAGTTTTTGAAAAATATAAATTTTATAGCCACAAAAATTATGTTGGACTGTAAATATATTGATACTAGAGGCCTGATGCACAAAATTCATGCAAGGGGCTCAGCCCTCGCAGCCCCAGGCAGCTGCTCCAGGCCTCTCAGCCTCAGGCAGCTGCCTCAGCCCTCGCAGCCCCAGCTTTGTCCAGAAGGTGGTCCAGAAGGTCATCTGGACGGTCGTTCTGCTGTTTGGTCTAATTAGCATATTAGCTCTTTACTATATATGATCAAAATCCTATATAATAAAAGGCTAATATGCAAATTGACTGAACAGTGGAATGATCGGCTGCCTCCTGGTGGTCAGTGTGCTCCCACAGGGGGAGCACCACTCAGCCAGAAGATGGGCTAAGGATGTCCAACTGATGGCCTAGGCCTGCTCCCCATCCCCCCAGGGCTACCGGACTGCAAGAGGACGCAGGCCAGGCTGAGGGATCCCCCCTGAGTGCATGAATTTCGTGCACCGGGCCTCTAGTAAGTAAAATAATTGTGGCCTTTATGTAAAAATTCTCAATGGAAGTTTTACAAATACACTTTTATATTTTTATAGGGCTTTTAGTTTGAGTTTTATCTTTAACAAATAGTGATTTTGAAAAGTTTAGATAAACAAGTACATCAATCATTCCAGGATGGATAAAAATTCAATCTCACAAAGATCCCTCATTTTGCATCCAAGGAAAGTGAGACCAAGACACATTGACAATCAAGTCCTAACTATTTACTGTCAAAGCAAGGGTAAAATATTGATTCTTCCAAACCCTAACCTTTGACCACATTGCCCAGATCATATAGTTCTTGTGAGACAATTTGTATATATCAAAAGTAGTATAAAACAACTTAATCTAGCAAAGCTGTCTTAAATTATTGGTGGATAGAAGATTTAGTAATATCAATGAAAAAAATAAAAACAAACCTACAACAAAGTAATTGTACAAAAATGTCCCTTAACCATCTAATGATGGCCGATAAACACAATATGTATCTTTTTCACAACCCTTATGATTTTTAGGCTAAGCTATAGTTATAATATTCAGAATTCTTGAAATTATCAGTGGCAAAATCTAGTTATAGAGATGTATTTCAAGGATAACATTGTTATCTTAAGCCTTATATAATATTGTAACTTGCTTACATAGTCTCTTGCTTACATAGTCTCCAAATATTTGATGATCTTTCCATTGGAAATAACGGGAAGAAGAAAAAAGATTTTGTTTTTATGGTGTCAGGTGACAAACAATACTGTCTTGATTTAGCAATAGACTGAGTTTGCTGGTGCTATTTTTATACACTGAAGCAGTAGCCTTGCAGGGAAATAAGAAAGTTTAATAATAAAATATTCAAATTATTTATTTAAAATAAATAAATAAAGCAAGAAAATTGGTTGCTTAAAGGTACCCACAAAGAACCTTTCAAAGGCAAAGAACTGATGTGTAATATAAATAACTAGAGGCCCAGTGCACAAAACTCATGCACTGAGGGGGGGTTTGTCCCTCAGCCCAGCCTGCACCCTCTCCAAATGGGGACCCTTTGGGGGATGTCCGACAGCCGGGTTATCCCTCTCACAATCCAGGACTGCTGGCTCCCAACCGCTCGCCTGCCTGCCAGCCTGATCACCCCTAACCACTCCCCTGCCAGCCTGATTGATGCCTAACTGCTCCCCTGCCAGCCCAATCGCCCCTAACTGCCCTCCATTGCTAGCCTGGTTGCCCCTAACTGCCCTCCCCTGCAGGCCTGGTCTCCCCCAACTGCCCTCCTTCCCCTGCAGGCCGGGTTGCCCCCAACTGCCCTCCCCTGCCAGCCTGGTCGCCCCCCCAACCACCCTCCCCTGCTGGCCTGGTTGCCCCTAATTGCCCTCCCCTGCTGGCCTGATCACCCACAAATGCCCTCCCCTGCTGGCCATCTTGTGGCAGCCATCTTGTTACTACATGGGGGCGGCCATCTTGTGCAAGGGTGTGACAGTCAATTTGCATATTACCTCTTTATTATATAGGATAATTTTCCAAAATGGTGGAAAGTACTCTGAAGGATCCTCCATAAGACACATTGTTTCCAGTCCCTACTCTGGCAATAATTAAGCACAGACATAGGACATATCCTGTAACTTCACTCTCTGTATTTTCTTCTATACAAATAAAAAAGTTGGATTATGCCCAGCTGGCATGGCTCAGTGGTTTAGTGTCAACCTATGAACCAGGAAGTCACAGTTCAATTCCCGGTCAGGGCACATGCCTGGATTTTGGGCTGGATCCCCAGTAGGGGGTGTGCAGGAGGCAGCCAATCAATGACACTCTCCCATCATTCATATTTCTCTCTCTCTCTCCCTCTCCCTTCCTCTCTGAAATTAATTAAAAAATATATTTTTTAAAAAGTTGGATTATAATTTTTTGAGATACTTTCTAGTTATAGCAGTTCAGTTAAGGTCATACTAAGAAATGCAATAAACTCTCATGCAATAAACTCTCACAATTGTTTGGGCCCTGGACTGGTGGATTTAATTTGATCTATAACTACCTTGTCCCTTCTATCTGTAGAAAAGGAAGGTGTTTACAGAATTGGAATTCTTAATAGGGATTATTACAATGACTCTGTCCTGAGTCATTGTTTTTTTGGAAGGCCCACATTTCAAAGGGTTTCTGATGTACTTCCTCAGATTCCTGATATAGAGTCACATCTTAGATCTGTAGTAGAATATGATGTAATTATTATAGTAGTTAAATGTGATAGATATTTACAAATGAGAAAATGAATACAACACACACATACACACAGACATGCCCATACACAAGCATAACATTTTTTAATTTCAGGAATAGGTGAAATGGTTAATCTTTTTAGTTTACGAATGAATCTCTTAGCATACTTTATATTTTATCTGAATAACATGTGCTGAGTTCTTAATGCAGTTAGAGAGGGCATGAGCTAAGTTCACACCTTCTTTTCTTATCAGTCTTGGTAAAGGAGAGGGCCCTTTGTGGGAAGGAAAATAAATGAGCTGTCTTGGATTTACTCCATGCAATGAAGTACAGTGATCTATTTCTTTTCTCTATAGTTGTTTTGGGAGAATACTTAAAATTTGGTGAATGTTCTACTGTCACATTTTCTTTGATACATTTCTACCACTTTCCTTCCATTTTTATAGTTAGGAATGCACTTTTAAAAGAGTCCTGTAGCCCAAACAGGTGTGGTTTAGCAGTTGAGCATCAACCCAGGAACCAAGAGGTGGCAGGTTAGATTCCAGGTCAGGGCTTGATTCCCAGTGTGGGGCAGCCGATCAATGATTCTCTCTCAACATTGATGTTTCTATCTTCTATCCCTTTCCCTCTCCCTTCCTCTCCCTCAAATTAAAAAAAAAAAAATTATATGAATAAATAAATAGAGTCATGTAAAAGCTGTTCATATTGTGTTCACTTGATAAGTCTCAAACCTGGGAGACTACAGAAAAATAACAGAAAATTGTGGAAAATAATGAATTAACTATGTAAAGGTAAGGTTGCTCTAAGATTTATAATAATTGTCACTGCCTGGAATGAATCCTCACAACCGTATTAGCTGAATTGTTATTTTTGGCTTTATTTTCATCCTAGGAAATCTGATTTTTCTGTCTAATCTATAGCAGTTTCACTTTGCTACATATCTAATGTAATGAAGGGACAGATTACTTCATCCAGCCAACAAAGTGTTTGGGATATTAAGCATAAGTGTGAGTTATTCATGGGACAATAAAATCATATTAACTCCCTATTTGAAGACAATATCTCCATTTGTAAAATGTATTTATTTGGTACAATGTGTCACTTTGGATGAAGAAAGCTCTAGCTACATAAATCTTTAATTGAGTACTTTTAGGACATTCTAGTCTTGGAATAAGTAAAGACTTATTGAGGTAGACCAAAAAGGGGGAGATTTCTGATGGCTTTTGCAGATACTAGTAACTTGATAATTTTGAATGAAGCAATTATTACAGAACTTTTAGTAGAAATGAAAAAGCTACAATAAAAAAAATTAAATTGTTTAAAATGTATAAAAATAGTAAATGCACAATTTAAAGTGATACTTTTAAATTTTATAATAAAGAAAATATAAATATTTTTAGAGCCTTTTGGTGGCTGAAAGGGAAGATATAAAACTGTTATAACTCTTCTTGATTTTAGTGATGTTCTCCTAAGTCCTTCACTTATATATGATTATTGACTATATGGAATGAATGTGCCTTAAATGAATAGAAGTTTCTTTGTCCAAAAATAACTTCAGAGTCAAACTAATTCAATACACAAGGTGGGAAACATCATATTTTGAAACTTGACAGAAAAAAATAATTACATTGTGATAGTGGTAATTTAGCTAACATTTTTGGCTTTAAAAGGCTTTTTTATCTCTTTATTCAGTAAGGAAATGGTGTCCATTTTGTGCTGACTGGATAGAGAAAATTATTGGTGAATGCATCTGGAATTATTGATTATAGTTACACATAGTGAGAGTTGTTAAAAGGAGACCGAATCAGGGGAATTGAGCTGAATTTTTTTTCCTAGTGGTTCTGCACTTTTCTTTCCTAACCATCCCCCTTCCCTCCCTTGCAGAATCTTCAAGATCACAGGTATGCACTGATTTCAAGAACGTTGCTGAAAAGACATTTATAATAATTTGTGATAATGAGGCAAGGAAAGCATAACATAAGGCATATTTATCAATCCAGTAATGTGCATCTGCATTGATGTGCGAGAGGGAACTGGAACTTGAGGCTGACGCCAGGCTGTGTGAGTGCATGTTAAAAAGGTTGGCTTAATTCTTTCGCTATCAAAAGTACTCTCAAGCCTCCCCTTCTACACTTCTGCTTCCATTTTAGGAAATCGTGTTCATCCCTGTCTCCCATAGATTGTGCAGTTCTTTTAAAGCTTTAATTCTCTCTTTGTTCCTTCCCCTCCTATGCTTTTCATGTGTTTCAAACCCAGTTCACATTTGCCAATTACTGGACATAGCTCTTGGAATGCCTGATTTAGCGAATTTAGCAAATTTGTTCCAATTCTCTTTATGGAATTTATTATCTTGATAAAATTTCCAGTCCTGACAGTATACATAAAATGCAAGCTCATAGAGCAGGAACTTTCCCCTTCAATAATCAGATGATATGAGACAGCTAGCTCATGCATCTGCAAAAAAATGTTTAGGAAGCCTTAAGAATGAGAAGACAATCTAATCATTACTGGGGGGAAGCAAGTCTATTTCATTTTTAGAGGAGCTTAAGTAGAAAGATTTGTGGAGCTAATATAAGGCAAGGTAATAAACCATGCACTAAACATGTCAAGTATTATATAAACTCTAAGTATGCTTTCTAATACTAAGAAATGCAGATGCTATTAAATGTTTGTTAAATAGCCATTGCAAAATTTCAAAAGACCAACTTGGGAATCTCATCTTTAAAAGGGATTTTGTCAAATACTTTTAAGGCAACAAGTATTTCAACCTGAACTTGGATTTGCCTGTTGGCTAGTTCAGGCTCAATGGACATTTTTTAAATGTTTGATTTCAGCGTGTGTGAAACTGCAAAGTAGCTGGATAAAATTCCACATTGTCTGGTAGGTAACGAGTCTGGGCTGGATCAAGTCTTGTCAGGTTCAGATTACAGTTGACCTTATCTTTAGGGTCACATTTTCCAATCCTCACATCACTTTACAAGCTTCAGTGTGCATGAAATTATAAAACATGGAGCATGCGAAAGTATCTCCCAGGTTGTTTTTGTGGCAAGAAAGCCCAGAGAAATAAAGAAATTTTCAGCCCTTTGAGTTTTATTACTTTCTGAAGAAAGAAAATTTGGTTAGGGTCAGTTTTCAAGTTTAACAGTTCATCAGCCCATAATTGCACTCATTATTACTGTAGCCAGCTTTATATTGGAGTTTGATTAATAACGATATGCACTTCAGTAACGCTTTCCATTAAGTGGCACTAATTACTCTGTAACTGCTGTTCAACAACCAAGCAAGTGTAACTACAATGTCATTTTTATGGAGCCAGATTTGCTCATAAGGGTACTTTGATAATGCTAATGTAGGAATGAAGTAACTCAAAGTGTGGTGCCAAACTTACTATTACTTTAAATCCTATAGACATTAAACCATGCCATTCTGAGGTTCTTATTGGTAGCAGAAGCTTTTGATATGCACTCAGTGAAAGTCTTTGGAATGTAATAAGTAAACATTATCTGCTTGGAACTACTTTGGGGAGTAAGAACCCCAGTTATTGCATATAAGAGCATAGGATTAAATTGGGAGACTGAGCTCAAATCTTTAGTGTACTCATTTATTACTCTGATCCTGGGCAAAGTACTTAACCTCTCTGAAATTACCACATATGTATGCTGCCTGCTAGCATATTTGTGATGCTAGGATTAAAGGAGATACTTCCTATGAAAATGACTAACTTTGTGCCTGGCTCACAGTAATGGCCTTTCTAATCTTTCATAAAGGCATGCTCTCCTCATTCTTTCCATCATGTAGTAGTAGGGAAAGGACCCTTGCCTCTCAGTAAGCTTAATTTCTACTTGAATTAAAATCAATTAAATAAAAATGTTTTAAAAACATGTAAAACAAGACATATGTAATACTTTCAACAATAAGTAATTTAAAAAATAAATCAAATAAATGTAAATTAAAACAAAAATATACATAAGTAGGGAGGAAAAGGGTTAAACTTTAATAGGAAGAATACAAATTAATCACCACAGTATTAAGAAGCTGGAGAAACTATAGGAAGGAGGGGAAAGATCTAAATTTAATTCCCAAGGTGGGATTATTATGCAGAAAGAGGGCGCTGGGGGCAAACATTTCAGTCAGGTCTGAAGGAGGAGTAATTACTAGAAATAACAAAGTAACTTGGAGTGGAAAAATTGCACAAAAGAGTGAACATTCATTATTTAAGAGTTGGGTTTTTCTGTACTACTTTTGGTTCTTTTGCTAATCTTTGGATTTTTTTGTATGTGTCCCAACAATGTTGCTGAAGAAAAGGTATTCGAATCTGTGTAGAATAAGTTATTGCAATTCCCAGAGTGTGGAGATAGGATTTTTTTTTAAAGACAAACTACAGGGAATGGGCAGTGTTCCAATGTCTATAGCAAAATGGTTTGCAGATAATGTATTTAATAGTGAGTTGATGACAGCCCAACTGAATTAGAATTCTTGCAAGGAATCACAAAATTTGGTGGATAGAAGGTCAAAGTAAGATCAAAGTAAGATCAAAATATTTTTATATTCCCCATTATTTTCTTCACTTGAACACCTCTCCTTTTTAATTTCCCATCTGCTCAAATTTCACCTTGTAAAAATTAGCTAAAACATATATTCTGGGACACGGTGGAAAATGTGTTGTATAGGAAACAAGGAGAGGAATCATTTCAATATAATTGAAATGATTCCTCTCCTTGTCTCTGTAGTTCTGGGTTATTGGATTATTTCACAAATAAAAAAGAATGAAATGAAAGAAAAAAGAAAGGAAAACCCAAATGATGTCTCTCTTTTGAACTATGGGTCCTTTCATCCCAGTTTCTAGTGATGTAAGTTATTGCTGGTGCCCAACTTTATCATGCAATTATGTAGCAACAAGGTTTTATGACACACTCAGTGGAAAGAGTAGGATCTATTGAGTTAATGCCAAGAGGCAAGCAGACTTGGGTGTAATAATAAATCTTAAAGGTTGGTGAGCTTATTTTCAGGGATGGGCTCTTTCTAAATGCTGGCATCCCTGATTAATAGCTGGTGAGCAGCAGTAATTAAACATTTGGCTTTGATTTTCTGGGTTGTAATAAACTTGCAACTTTTGTTTTAACTTGTTGAAGGGATTTTCATATTTCTCTTCAAAGTAGAATTCTGTGAACTTCCATTTATCTAAAACTGTAGAACTGAGAGGAAATTATAGGTTCTCATAACATGGACATTTGATGGGAAAGAATTGAACCAACAATGAGAGGAATTAGCCCTTGAACAGGAGGCAATACTTACTCAATACCTGAGAAAGAGGACTCAATACCAGCTCCAGCCAAAGATGGACATGAATTGCTGATCTTTTATGTGGATCATTTAATCAGTGTTGTTTTTTAAGTTATTTGTAAATATATTAAAATATGATAGTTGTACAGAATTGTGACTGAAAATAATGAGTTTCATGTTCCCATTTACATAGGTATATATTAATTCACAGAGTAATTTGGGCTAAAGATATTATAAATGTTACCTTTTCAGCTTGTAATACTTCCTTAAAAACAATTCATTAAAAATAATTGCAAAGAAAACAAATATAATAAACGTTTTTACTCATGTAAACTAATTCAAAAAATAGGTTTATGCAAACCTATTTAAATATTTAATTCATCATACAAATATGAATTGGTGTTGTTAGGAAAATTGATGCCTGACAAGTTTCTATTGAGAGTGAGTTGGCAGCAAACCTAACATGAAATATTGAATGGAACAGGCTTATCAATTCAGGATATAGCATAAATTAATTATATGATGGGTACTTTGTCCACCAGCTATAATCAGCCTAATATAGGTTCCATAAAATTTTAAAAGAACAATAAATATTTAATTATAATTAGCAAAGAGTCTATGAAAAATCTACTTTTCTGGTATAGAAAAACTGTATAAGGTCATTTAATGTTGAAATCACAACATT
This sequence comes from Eptesicus fuscus, assembly GCF_027574615.1. Lineage (NCBI taxonomy): Eukaryota > Metazoa > Chordata > Mammalia > Chiroptera > Vespertilionidae > Eptesicus > Eptesicus fuscus. The sequence continues at coordinate 51,318,254 of NC_072476.1, forward strand.
TTCCTTGTGCTAAGAATGGTTTGTTGATAAATGCATTCAGATTTTTGTTAAACATGGTGTTACAGATTTTGGTACATTTAGCAGATGTCACAATAAAATATTATCTTTTGCCTCTGTAAAACACAAGTTACTAAAATATTTTTATAAGAGTTGTTCATTGTTCTCCAACTCTCTGGTAAAACACAAGAACATAGAACATTATTTCATGGCCACATTTAACACATGAAGGTAAATGGTATATTTCTCCCACAGTTACAGTATGACCTGGTGGCTGCACCAAAGAGCATGTACAAAAAGGGTTGAGAATATCAGTGCTAAATAACTTTCCCTCAAGTCATAAATACATTTTATTTAGATTGAAGATTAAATGATCTCAGTTGACTAAAATAATTTATAACCTGGTATTTTTCTTGCTTGAAATTTCCCTTTATCTAGTAAGTAGGAATACCTAAGCCTAAGCATTTGAAATTTTATTATAAAACACATGTGCATCCAAAATGTATTGTACATAATAGTGCAGACTTTGCAAATTCTCCAGATTAAAGTTAAGGCTTCAACAAAATTCTTGACACTTGTTTACTTTTACTTCATCATCATCACATTATCCTTATAGCTCTTGGGGCAAAATTCTATTTCATTAGGAGTTTTTAATAAAGCTTTTCTTTAATTCTCAATATGTCCCCAGGGATCCAGTATTTTTTATTTCAAAGGTCTAAAAGATAATCTAAACTTAAAAAATATTTTCCAAAAAAATTGAAAATGTCTCTAGATCTTTTTATGGTTTGCAACTGGCAATCTACTTTCTCAGCTGGTTTTTTTTTTCCCTACATATATATTATCTTTTCATTTCTTGACATAAGTATTTATTTGTAAAAAAATGTAAACTTAATATTTTACTATTCAATACAATACAAATCCAACACACACACATGCACACATACAATATACTTTTTAAAAATGTATTATACTTTGAAAATTATTTATTCTACATTTATGCACAGTATTTATCCCATCAATTTTTATTTATGCAAGAGTCAATAATTATCTTTTTTATATACTTTGATACTTGCTATAGATTATAAGAATTGATTTGAACCTGCAACTGAGTTGTTAGAGCTGAAACATGGAGGGGGGAGAATAACTAAGATCAGAAAAAGAAACAGATTTTCCATACACACATATGCAAACATGTGACATACTCACATATACCTTTGAGCATATCTGGCTGAATGAATACCTCTGTATTTATATATTTTTAGACATTTCTGTAATTAAAAATTTCTTAAACTAGTTTATTTTCCGCTAATCTAGGCACGCAAGATATACGGGGCAAGGTCTATATAAAAATATAAATGACCCATGCTTTATTTCTTTTCCAAATACTCACACTTTTGTATTTATTAGTGAAGATAGCAATTATTTGCCTGTGTGTGTGTGTGTGTGTGTGTGTGTGTGTGTGTGTAAGAGAGAGAGAGAGAGAGAGAGAGAGAGAGAGAGAGAGAGAGAGAGCATATGGATAACCACAAACAAAAAATAAAAACACCTTTTAGTTTTCTTACTAATAGGTAGATTTATATCTATCTTAAAATAGAGAAATTTGCACCACTATGAAGATTTCCACACATATGGATAGAAATTCTTATTTTTGTTATTTTACTGGCATTTCCTTCTTCCTAACTTTTTTCTCATTTCCCTCCTTCTCTCTGGGATTGAACTCTAGTAAAAGTTTAAGGCTCAGGCTTTGTTTTCTGGGGAACTCAGATGAAAAATGGTATCAGGAATGGCCCTGGAAGACAAAACTCATGGGTCTATTGAATAAGGATTCATTTGCTGATGGTACATAATTGACATATCATGGCATGTAGCAGCAATTACTAGGGATTGAATCTGCAGTTAAATAGGATAAGGTTCAGATAGAAGGTAATCTAGCTAATCTAATCTAAAGTGCTGCATTTTACCACAGCAGTTGCTCTTTATTGGTTTGAGTCAAAGAAAATTGTAAGAATTGCAGAGTGGGCTGGCTTTTGCTAACAGCATTGAAATCTGTGATAGAAGAAAATAATAGACAAAAGAAAACTAAATGCCTACCAAAGCCCGAGGATCTCTACTGCAGTTTTTCAGAAACTCTCTTGTTCTGTAACCAGAACACAGACTGCATTAAATCTACAGCCCAAACAGGTCTCCATTGTCAAAATCAGGCTGCTTAAAGGAAAAGACAGGGACTCTAAGACTTATCATGAGACCGTTTGATTGGGCAAGACTGAGATTGTTGAATCATTAGATACCCCATAAACCCTTTGGGCTGGCAGAAACAAGCCCCTTTCCTCTTGCTTCTTTTAAGAAGCAGCTTCTTTTCACCCAGAAATCATGAAATAGTCTCACCTGAGGCAGGTCCTTTGCAAGATGATGCTTGTTCTTCTCAATTTGCCCCCATCACATCTCATTGTTTTCAGGCCAATAACTGGGGTCAGATCTCTCAGCACAGTCATACAGAAAATGTTATATTAAGTCTATTTGCTTGTGAAAATTTAGTATCTGGCTAATATGTACCATCAGGGATGGGGGGAACACACGTAAAAATGGAAATGAGAGTGTTCACAAAGAGAATCTGTATATATAAAAGCGTAAGTGACCATTAGGACAGAATGACAGGAAAGACTGAACAACTGGTTGCTATGACACACACTGACCACCAGGGGGCAGATGCTCAATTGCCGATGGGGCCTGCTGGCCAACCTCTGGTCCCTCCCTAGGCCGGCAGGCCTTGATCACCTGATCAGGGCTGGGCCCCTGGACTGGAAGGGGGAACTGGGGGTAGGTGGCAGCAGATACAGCCCCTTTCCCAGGGGGACTGAGGGCCGGCTCCCTCCTTGGGGCCAGCGGCCAACCTCCCGGGTTCCTCCCCCTGTCCCTCCCCCTAGCGGTAGGCCCCAATTGGCCCACTGCCCACCTGCTGCAGTGGCGGTTGGCCCCTCCCCCCCGCTGGCAGGTCCCAATTGCCTGATCGGGGCCTGCCAGACAACCTCCCAGTCCTTCCCCCTGGCTGGAAGGCCCCTATTGCCCGATCAGGGTCAGTCCCCAAGCTAGGACAGGGAACCAGGGGTGGGTGGGGGTGGATACAGTGGTGAGGAAAGGAGGAAGGGTGGAGGTGGGGAGGAGGGGAGGCGAGGAACCACACGGTGGTGGCACGCAGGCAGTGGGAGAAGGAGGAGGTGGAGAGGCTGGGAACCTGATTGGCCCTGATCACCAGCCAGGCCTAGGGACCCATCCATGTATGAATTTCGTGCACTGGGCCTCTAGTACATAATATAAAGCTGAACAGTGAAGAATTTACTGACACTATAGCATTAACCCAAACTTGGGATTCAACATTCTGACAAGGACTCCAGGAGTCATAGTAATTTGTTGATTAGAATCCTAAATCTAGGACATGGTCATGCCCTACAATATACAGGGTTGGGCAAAAGTAGGTTTACAGTTGTTTGCATGGAAAGTACAATAATTAATAAATAAAAATATAAGAATAAATTCTGCTTTATATAGTCACAACTGTAAACCTATATTTGCCACACTCTGAAGTATGTTTAACTTTCAAAATCCAAAGCTGCCTACCAAATCATTGTGAATCTTTCTTAGTGAGACAATTGTCTTTTGCTCTAGAGGGAACATCCCAGCATGTCTCCAGACACTGGACCCTACATACAATCTCCCTTCATGTGTCAGGCCCCTGGACCTTTTTGGGGCTTATATCCTTCTCACTGACACAGAAGTGTTTTGCTAGGTTATGTGAAGTATTTTCTACTTCCTTCTTGCCAGATCCAATTTGTTTGATGTCATAAGTATAATGGACCAGCTAACATTCTGTAGAATGTCAAGATGATCTTATTCCTATGACTATATTTCTATAAAAAAACAGGAGAGATAAGAGAGCTCTAGGGAAATACATTGATTCTGAACTCCTATGACTTCTGTATGAATACAAATTGCTGTTTTCCCTTCTCTCTTGTTTGGAATAAAGAAGAAACCATTTGCCACCAGGTCAACAGCCACATACCAAAAGACAGAGGCTGCAGATCTGGTCTAGGAAGAACACGGTTAGCATGGAAGATGTGATTGGGAGTACTACCTGGTGAAGTTTACACTAGACAACTGTTATTTGCTATATTCCATTTGTTTATTTTTAAGGGTCAGAGAGGTGAATTAAATGGGATGATGTGTAATATCATCCTTGAATCTAATAAGGGTTTGATAGCAGCACTAATGTCTGCATCACTGTTTCTCCTAAAATGTTTTATTGTCTCTAATTCACTATGTTAGCCAAGGCAAACTAGATAGGGTCAAAAGTTTCAGAAGCTCTTGCTTGGTCTTTCCTCCATAATGATCCTTTACCAATCAGAGAGGCAATACAAAAGTTGTGTCCAGCTATAATATATATTTATCTTGACTGTATACTCAAGGGACCAGGTAAAAGGACCCAGGCTGGAACGACTATAAATAATCACAGATTGAAATCACTGTAAATACCCACAGAGTGCGACTACTATAAATAGACTGGGTCCAGACTACACTTATGACCTGATCTCCATCAATCTCCCATCTAATTAGAAGAACTTGATGGAATGTCAGATCCCCTAGAGGTCTAGTTTCATCTCCCCTGTGCAAATAACCAGAGTTAGGAAGAGGATTGGTGAAATCATGACTGTTTATATACAGAAGACCTATCCTTGAGTAAGTAACTGGGCTGGTACCCACTGTTGTATCTGTGGAATGTGTGCCCTTAGAAAAAAAGTATCTGTAATAAATGAATAGTAACAGAACGAAAGATGTGCATAGAGCAGATGTGAGGGTTAATTTAATGTGCCAACTTGACTTGACCATAGGGTGCCCAACATTTGGTCAAAATTATTTTGGATGAAATTAACATTTGAATTAGTAAACTGAATAAAGCTTGATTGCTGTCCTTAATGTGGGTGGGCTCTATCTTATCACTTGAAGGCCTAAATAAAACAAAAAGGCTAACCCTCTCTTGAGAAAGAGGGAATTTTCTCCTCCCTGACTGCTTTGATCTAGGACATTGTTTTTCTTTCTGCCATGAACTCAAACTGAAACATTGAAGCACCATCATCCTCTCAGTTGGTTAAGCCAAATATTGCATATTGGTATGCATGGTTCTTCTTTTTCCCTTGCTCCCATATCTAGTTCATCAGGAAGTCTGGTTGACTCTGTTTGCCTGTATAGATTCTGAATCTATCTACTTGTACTTTCATATCTTTTTAACTTCAAGCTACTTTCATCACTGACCTAAATTTCCACAGCAGTCTGCTACTTAGTTGCTCCTACTTCTATTCTTAATATCCTATCTAATAATAGACAAATATGCAAATTGACCATACATCCGACACACCCACAAGCCACGCCCATAAGCCACGCCCACCATCCAATCAGCGAGTATGCAAATTAACCCAAACCAAGATGGCTACAGCCACAGAGAGCAAGGTTTCCTAGGTAACAGAGGAAGCCAAGCTTTCCACCTGCCCTTACCAGGCCTAAGCCTCCACTCAAGCTACAAAGTTTCAATTATAGAAGGTAAACAAATTCAAACAAATGGCGGCAGAATGGAGCTTGAGAGAGCAGGCCAGGGTTGCCATCGGCAACATGGGAAGCAAAGCTTTTTGCACATCCTGGCTGGGCTCACCTGCTTAAGGCAACAAAGTTTCAATAATAACCCCAACACAAATGGCTGCCGGCCTCTGAGGGAGCCCCAGGCTTGACTCCGCTCCAGGCTACAAAGTTTCAATTGTAGAAGGAAAATAAATTCCAGATACCAGGGCCTCCGCTTGGGTTGCCAGGGGGCGTGGCCGGCCTGCAAACCACCACAGGCCCCTTGCTCAGGCCGACCCACACCCCAAGGGAACCCCCACCTGATCCAGGATGCCCTTCAGGGCAAACCAGCTGGCCCCCACCCCTGTACCAGGCATCAATCCTATCTAATAAAAGAGTAATCTGCAGATTGGTCATCACTGCAACACACAATATCGCTGCCCCCATGTGGTCAAAGATCCTGCACCCATGTGGACACAAGATGGCCACCACAAGATGGCCAGCAGTAGAGGGCAGTTGGGAGGCACCGGGCCTGCAAGGGAGGGCAGTTGAGAGGGACCAAGCCTGCAAGGGAGGGCAGTTGGAGGTGATCAACCCTGCAGGAGAGGGGATTTAGGGGTGACCAGGCCAGCAGAGGAGGGAAGTTGGGGGCAAACAGGCTGGCAGCAGAGTGGTTAGGGGGTGATCAGGCTGGCAGGCAGAAGTGGTTAGGGGCAATCAGGAAGGCAGGCAGGCAAGCAGTTGGGAGCCAGCAGTCCTGGATTGTGAGAGGGATGTCCGACTGCCCGTTTAGGGTGGGATCGGGCCTAAACAGGCAGTCGGACATCCCTTGAGGGGTCCCATATTGGCGAGGGTACAGGCTGGGCTGAGGGACAACCCCCCTCCGTGCACAAATTTCATGCACTGGGCCTCTAGTATATATATATATATATATATATATATATATATATATATATATATATATATATAGTGTAATATACTAATTAGACCAGACGTCCTTCTGGATGAAGCCGGGGCTGCAAGGGAAGCCCGGGTCACAGGTGCCAGAGGGAAGCTGGTGCCAGCAGCCAGGGGAAGGAAGGCCTACTCTTACACAAATTTTGTGCATTGGACCTCTCTCTATATACATATATATATAAATACATACACACACACACACACACACACACATATATATATATTACACAAATAAATCCATTCTCCACTCAGCAGTCAAATAATTCTTTTAAAAATATAAATTATTTCATGTTATTCTCCTTCACAAAATTCACAGTACTTTTCTATCACATGTGAAATGCCATTCAAATGTCTTACCTGGTTTTCCAAGCTCTTCATGGTTGGATAGCTCATGCCCTGTCTCAGTTTCCTTCCACTATGACACTTGTCCTCAGCCACACTGTTTTCTATATGTTCCTTGACCATGCCAAACTTACTCTTGCCTGAGGGCCTTTTGCTCCTTACTCTTTCATGACTTCTAACCATGCAAATATCTGCTTCAATGTCTCCATGTTAATGCAGACTTTCTTGACTATTCAATATACCTAGTAAAGTCCAGGCACTTGCTATGAATCTTTACAGAGAAAGTATCAAAATGTTAATTAAGGCCTGACTGCTGAAGGATGTGGTCAGATCTGTGCAGCTAAAGACCATGCAGGACTGTTCAGTGGAGCACAGATTAAAAAAAGAAGTCAACAGCAGTTAGTTTATTGAAAAAAATGTTTGTAGTCTCCAGAGACCTGTAGACAACAACTAGGCTAAAAAAGGGAAGACATACAGTAAATAAATGTGAGCCTCAGGGAGGAGGGGCAGATATCATATGTGGATTGTATAAGTATTGTTATCAGAATAAACATTTCAACATAAATTGCAATGTTCAGAGATAATCTTTCTGATCAAGAAGTGCCATAGCATAGTAAGAAGCTAGGAAAATTCCAGGACAAGTTGGATAGGGAAAGTAAGACAAATAATTAAATAGCAGTTTGCAGTCACCTAGTAAATCCTATCTTCCCTTAAAAAAGCACACAAGAGTAAATGGTTTGTACTTCTCTTCCCCAAACAGAGGGCAAATAGCTTAAATCACCCTACTCTGGGAGACACAGAAATCCAATTAAGTGCCATTTGCCAACGCCACCCAAGGACAGACCAATTAAGAGAATAAATATCATTTTGCACATCAGCATAAAGCTGATGAGTATTTCCCACTAAGACCTCTCCTAAACGCCCAGCCTTTAAAACCCCTGAAAATGAAGGTCCCAGCAGCTCTCCCTCCATGAAGCATGCCCCTGCCATTCCTCTCCCACTCATCTTCCCCTCCAAGGGACCCCACAGACTTGCAACCAGGAGAGGAATGGTCCTTGTTTCACTGTCCTAAGGGTGTTTTTGTTGTGGTCAATAAGTTCTTGCTTACTTTTCTACACTTTGTCTCTTGATTAAAATCTTTCCTTCAAGAAGACAAGAACTGCCCTGCAGGTGTGGCTTGGTGGCTGAGCATAGACCTATGAACTAGGACAGTGGTTGGCAACTCATTAGTCAACAGAGCCAAATATCAACAGTACAATGATTGAAATTTCTTTTGAGAGCCAAATTTTTTAAACTTAAACTTCTTCTAACGCCACTTCTTCAAAATAGACTCACCCAGGCCTGTGGTATTTTGTGGAAGAACCACACTCAAGGGGCCAAAGAGCCGCATGTGGCTCGCGAGCCCTGGTTTGCCGACCACTGAGGTCATGGTTCAATTCCAGGTCAGGGCCCATGTCTGGGTTGCAGGCTCCATCCACAAGTAGGGAGTGTGCAGGAGGCAGCTGATCAATGATTCTCTCTCATCATTGATGTTTCTATCTCTCCCTCTCCCTTCCCTTTGGAAATTTATAAAAAATATATTTTTTAAAAATCATTAAAAACAACAAAAAGATAAGAACCGAAGTCTCATTGTCTCACCGGTAATACAAGGACTTTTAGTTCTGTACTTATCTAAACACTAACTTGGCTAGAAAGATAAATTGGTTTTAAAAAAGTATGTTATAGACATTTTTAATAAATGATTTTTAAGCCAATTTTAAGTTTTTCTTAAATATCGGTTGAACTATTTTATACTGCTCAAACTAATATTACCCACATGGTCTAACTTCATTACAATGCAGTGTAACTGCCACAGTAGTCAATTATTTATGAATCAGTGGAAACATCTGGAAACTTGACCTGCTTTTGATATTAAAAAGGACTTGGAGCATTTGCTGTATTTCACTATTAGTGCCACTTCAGTTATTACATGCTCTGCCACTGTTTTATGTAACTGGACTGATTTTCTTCTGACTTACAGGGTCAGATGGCTGTGAAGGGATTGAGCTTTTCTAGGCACTGATGCCCACTTTTCTCCCTCCATACTGATATAGCGCCAACTACCCAATATTCATACTCAGAGGAAAACATGTTATTCTAGCATTATATAGTACATTGTGTAAGCATCAAAGATAATAAGCTAATTTATTTTCCTGGACCAATCTATATTAATGTTTCTTAGGATTTCCAATGTTTTTCTTTTTTGATATGACATATACATTCGTATGTACATGTACATGCACACAAATTAAATGTTCCTCATTGTATCTAAAAAATACAATGACCTTACTCACAGGTACAATTTATTTCAGTCAGTTAAAAAAGAAAGTTTTATACCAAATATATTTCCGATGTACTTTTCACTGGAAGTAGAGATAGAGAAAGTGTATGTTCAAGGACTGATGACATATGTACCAAAATACATACAACATACACATGTCTACACAGGTGAATTTACAGTTCTATTGGTAGCAAAATAGATAATATACAAATAAACTAAGTGGATGTGTTCTACTTAGTTGTATAATCCCAAACTGTGGCAATCAAATTATATGTATTTAGCTTTGTTATTTTCCTACCAACAGACTTCCATCCTAGTTTATTTTATTTAGGCTTATGAGCACTCATGGAATATTTAGTGTGAACATTCCCTGTATCAGACATGATACTAAACACTGGAGATAAAAATGAAGAATAAGAAATAGTCTCTGGTTCTAATGGGTTTCAGTCTTTCCACATAGTGTAACCCCAGAGCAGCCCAGCACCAGGATAAAATGTTTTGGGAACTGAAATGAGAGTTAAGAGTAACTATTCTGAGATTAAAACAAACAAACAAGTAAACAATCAGAACCAGCTGACAGTTTACTATTTAATCTGATTACTTTCTGAAGCTCCTATATTTTCTTATCAGGGTGGTTCAATATCAATATTGAGAGATCTGAGGTGTGAAAAGCAGAAGTGATGTGAGTCCCTAGAAGGAGCCAAATAAGGTACACATTTGGAAAATGAGCCTTCCTAATTTAAATAGAAAACAAATGTTCTGGAAACTGTGAACCTTGGAGGACAGAGCATACATTGTCCCCTGAAATCATAGAAAGGAACGCACTTAAAGTGCCTGCTTCACCCTCACTCACTTGGGCAGCTTCTTGTGCTGTGGTTGCTGTTCTTTGTGCCACATGACACTACCATGCTGGCAGCTGATGAGCAGGTCAGCAATTTGACTCTAACACAATTTTAGGCAGAAGATTGCGAGGGACATTGGTCCTGGAGCTCTAATAAGCAAGTGCTCCTTAAACTGAGGGTAACTGACTGACCCAACAGACCATTTTCTTTGGGAGGTTTGAATGGGAGATATAAATATAGTGGCAGCGATGGCAACAGTAGAGTGATAAATGAGTGGAGAGTCATAGTGATAGAAGGCAGTATCAACAGCCATCAGCCAGTGGAATCCCTGTGATGAGAAGACAGAAGGCAGTGACAGGTGGTAGAGAAGTAAGAAGCATGAAGAATGAAATAGAGAAAAGAAGGTTGGACTAATGCTACTGGGTAGCGGCAGGAGCTACTAGTAGCCGAGACAGAGACTAGCTGAGTCATCGTAACTGTAATTCTCTGGAGTCATGAACAATGAGCGCTTCTGAAGGCTAAACCTCATGCACCCATTGGCTAACCAGGTAGTACAAACTTTAATTTAGAAGTAAGCATAAGCTGTGATGACCATACTCTGTTCCTACAAAAATAAAGACTTGATATAGTCCTTCTCCCATACTAGCCCAAACACTTATGAAAATCAGATCTCTGAGTAAAAATTATATCACATGGGAAAATGAGTCTCCTAAATAGGTTAAACTTTTCTCTACAATTAATTCCTTCTGCAAAACTTTTATTTGTAAAATAATCTTTGGCTAGAACTTTGACAAATGATCAGGATTTCTTAATGTCCCTTTCTTAAAAAAAAGGGGGGGTGTTAACAAAGGACCCATGTGGTCAGGTGGTCACCATAATTCTAAATGTAGAATTGTCTTACTCAATTTCTTTTCCCTACAGGGGAAATTCCCAAATGTTCCAAAGTGTTTTGTTTGGTGAGTACATATAGGTCAGTGAAAATGGCTATAAAGCACATCCATTCTCTTTCATGATAAAATCATTATTTTGTTTTAAAAAACAAAACCCAACTTCTTGACTCTGAAAAACTGTTTCTCAAAGACAGCATCAGGAAGGAAAGTAAACTGTGTCACATGGTGGTACACCCTAAGTGAGGCAGGTGTTGGAAGGTAGAAGCACATCTCCTTCGTGAGATCCACTGTACACCATCCATATACTTTTCTCCTTTTTATCTTGTATGGTGTCTAGCAGAGTGAGGTTATGCTACATTTCTCACTTTCTATCATTTAAAAAAAATTTTTCACAGTTCCACACCCAGGCCCAACCTTCATTATATTCAACTAGAGGCCTGGTGCACAAAATTCATGCCTGGCCTGCACCCTCTCCAATCCGGGACCCCTTGGACATCCCTCTCGCAATCTGGGACCGCTGGCTCCTAACTGTTCACCTGCCAGCCTGATTGCCCCTAACCACCTCTGCCTTGGCCCCGCCACTGTGGATTTGTCCAGAAGGACGTCCGGAAGATGTCCGGTCTAATTAGCATATTACCCTTTTATTAGTATAGATGGGAAAAAGTGAGACTCTGCTTATTCAGGACTAAGGTTTCAAGCAAGAAGTTGAACACTGCAACTCCTATACTATCCTTAATAGCATATTTCTTTCTTTATGAGTCCTTGCTATAGAACTGCTAGAGTGGTTTCTTCTTTTTTATATATGCCTTGGTTTCTCTTATTAAATACCAATTAACTATTAACTGGCAGGTATAGGTTTCCTGCAACCTGTAAGACTCTTAAGAAAAAGGATGAAAAAAAAGGTTGAAAACACTTTAGGGTATAGAAAAAGAAATTAATGACCATTTGTTTTCATTCTCTAAGTCAGTGATTTTCAACTGGTGTGCCACAAGACTTTTTAAAACATGCAATACCTGACTATATAGTCAGAGACATTGTCCTCTTTTCCCTTAGGCTGTCAAATAATGATAATAATAAAATGACAACAGCCAACACAACAATAGTCATTATCTGTGAATGAATAAAAATTTTAGCTATTTTTTTTGTCAGGTTGGCAAAATATATTTTTGGTGTGTTGCAGAAACTAATTTTAATAATTAGTTTCTGTGTGCCAGGAGATGAAAAAGGTTGATAATAGCTGCTCTCACCCTAACCAGTTTGGCTCAGTGGATAGAGCATCAGCCCACAGACTGAAGAGTCCTGGTTTTGATCCCAGTCAGGGGCATGTACCTTGGTTTTGGCTCGATCCCCAGTAGGGGGCATGCAGGAGACAGCTGATCAATGTTTCTCTCTCATCAATGTTTCTAACTCTCTATCCCTCTCCTTTCCTCTCTGTACAAATCAATAAAATATTTTTTTAAAAAATAGAAAGAAAATAGCTGCTCTCAGTAATGTAGGAGGCAAAGTTAACCACACAGAGAAAAGGTTGGATCGAAATGGGTAATAAAGTTTGGAATTGCTACTGTGAAAATATGGCAAGGAATCAACTAGAGATGAAGAAGAAAATTGCAATAATGGTTCAAGAACTGATGGATAGCATGCCTTATTACAGTGATTCGCACAGGTTTTTTCCCCCCTCAAATATCCTTTGGCAGAAACCCATGTTTGGGGATATGAACATTTACATCTTTATTTTCAGTAACCTTGAACTGAAATTTACATGTTCTTCACTTGTGACTATAGGCCACAAACCACATAAGTATTAGTAGTTCTTGTAACATTTTAACCAATTGAAATATTAGCTATTTTCATATTAGAGTTATAATATCTCAAAATATAATTTATTATACTTCAATGACATTGCTTTTTATTTAATGTGTTATTACAGAATATATTTTATAATTTGATTTTTTTACAATTATATTTCAATATAGTTGGTTTCCTTTATAGTCTATAACTTTTTCTCTAATTTAAAATATTTTTAGAAGGGTTCTACAGTATTGTCTTCATCAATTACTAAAGGGATTCATGGCATGTAAAAGGTTAAGAATACCTATTTTTTGGTGTCTCAATATTTGTTGCACATTATATAACACTTAAGATTGAGGGGAATATGATACAATAGAATGAAATATAGTTGTTGAAATGGGCAGAAAATATAAGCAATTACCTAGGTCCATCAGCTACTATGATATACTGCTTTTTTATATCAAAATTTTAATATTATGACTGAAGTGGTATTTTTCTTTTACAAATGCACAGTACTTTTTGTTCCAGTCAATTAAACCTATCTCATTAATCCTCTCTAACCTTCAGTCAGAATGCCTACATAATGTAACATTCATATTTTAACATTGTATGTGCAACAGCATGATTTAAGACTATGGAAGGCTTTTTTAATATAGGTACTTTATTTGCTGGGTATCCATGGTTGCCATTTACAAGTCCTGTGGTTGCTTGCATCAGGGATTTTTGCAGGTAAATATTGATTGCATACCTTTGATTTTTTACTGATTGATAAATCAGTGCCTAAATGAGGTGACCGAAGAAGGCTGACAATTTAGTATCAAAGCAAGAATTACAATACTGTAATGGATATCTGCTCCTTTTCGCATTTGTCATGTCAGTATTTCTCCCCTGTCATTTGTCTCAGAAGCAATCAACCTTTTATTTTATCAAAACATTCCCCTTTACTCTTTTTCTTTAAATATGTCTTTTTTATTAATTTCTGAGAGGAAGGGAGAGGGAGAGAGAGAAACAGTAATTATGAGAGAGAATCATTGATCGGCTGCCTCCTGCACACCCCTACTGCAATGCGGGCATGTGCCCTTGACTGAAATCGAACCCAGAATCCTTCAATCCGAAGGCCGACGCTCTATCCACTGAGCCAAACCAGCTAGGACACCCCCTTACTCTTAATTCCTAATTTTGTTGGGCCTGGCTCTCTCCCCAACTTTAGGGTTGAGCATGTAACTTAGAACCATCAGAGTATTCTATTCTCTTCTTCATAGTTACTAGCTTTCCCATTGCAGGAAAAATCTGCAATAGGATTTCCTGCTGCACTCTACCCTGCCTCCATTCCTCCCTTGTCGCCTGCCTCACCTTCTCCTCCAGCCCTCCTGAGTTTCCCTTCGCCCCCGGCCCCGCCTCCGCCCCGCCCTTGTCACCCGCCCCGCCTTCTCCTCCAGCCCGCCTGCGTTTCCCTTCGCCCCCGGCCCCGTCTCCACCCCGGCCTTCTCCTCCCCACCAACTTGCTTGCTTCTTAGAAGCTTTACTCCCTTCTGCAGCTCTTGGCTTCTTTGGACGCTGTCTTGATATGCAAATTATCCGCCATCTTTGTTGGGGCAATTTGCATACTCATCCTGATTGGTTGGTGGACGTGGCTTGGCTGGTGGGCGTGGCTTAGGTGTAGCGAAGGTGCGGTCAATTTGCATATTTGTCTATTATTAGATTGTCATAGGAAGAGGCATAAATGATTGAGGCAAATAAGATTCACTCTGAGGGACATTCCTGGAATTATTGGGGGGAAAGTTGGGTTTGTTGAGACCTTGTACTAAGCCTGGAGCTGCTGGCAGCCATCCTTCCTCCATGACAGCAAAGCCTGACAGAGAACAAAAGCTGTAGGAAAAAGCATTCCTCGAACATGTTCAGAGGCACAATCATTCTAGTGGCCTAATTAGAGCCTTGGACCTGGCTGTGCCTGAAGTCAGCATGTGGGTTTTCAGTTTTGTGCAACGACCTATGTGAATCTATGTACATTCAGTTACTTGGAACAGGAAGCATTTGGATTAACACAGATACTTTAAAAAAGTATATTTTTATTGATTTCAGAGCAGAAGGGAGAGGGAGAGAGAGAGAGAGAAACATCAATGATGAGAGAGAATCATTGATCGCTGCCTCCTGCATGCCCCCTACTAGGGAACGAGCCCGAAACCTGGGCATGTACCCTTTGATCGGAATTGAACCTGGGACCCTTCAGTCCACAGGCCAACACCCTATCCACTGAGCCAAACCAGCCAGGGCTAACATAGATACTTTTGCTAAACTCTAAATTCTAATTAGACTGGAAAGTTGTTATTAACTATGAACTACTGATTAGTGATGCACGGATTAGGCAAGATAAAAATAGCTACAAAGGAAAATTATGTCATACTTAAAAAAATATTAGTTTTGATTTAAACCATGACTAAATATGAAAGGAGGGGGGGGGAAGCTGGATATTTCAGATGATCAATAGATTGTATGAGTTAGTTATTTGAGGCAATTCTGCATTTATCCTCCAGGATGCCTTAATTTCTAAACTGGCATGCTTTGATCATGAGTACACTTTGAAGTCAGAGAACCTAATCAATCTTCTTCCTGGATTTGTATTCCTATAGAAATGATGCCCTGTTCTAGGGCAGCCAGTGCTGCCTGGCCCATTGTGCTGAAGAATAAATGAGTAAGGGTCTAGATTACCTTACAAATAAATTTGGTTAACAGTTATATTAATTAAAATGCCTGGTTCTGCGGCTATTCTGAACTATTTATACGTGATTTCATTCATATCAGCAGCTAATTTGTATTTAATGCAAACTAATGGGTTTTATGTAAATGGAGCATGTGGCAGTCTATTTCAAAAGCAAATTATCTCTAGTTTCATTTCAGTTATTTTAATTAAATTTAGAAAGTGTGTGTGGGGGGGATGAAGGAGAAAGGGATGTATTATATATGAAGTGATGATTAAATCCAATTTAACTCTACAGAATAAGAAACAAGTAATTCTCTCAACAGACATATTGGTCCTTTCATAAAGTTTACAGAAGTCAAAAGGGTTAGTATACACAAGAGCCTCTAGGATTCTAGATAGCATAATTTTCTTAAGATCATATTTTACATTATAAACCACAAGCACTTATAAGTGCTGTGTAAATAAGTTTCTTTAGAGATTTTTTAATTTGGCTAGAAATTATTTTATGACTTAAATAACCATAATATGTATATATCTATATATTTTTTCTGTCTTTGATTTGGAAATTTTGAAAATATTCTATATCTTGGTTAACTGTTATTAATGTGACTTTTGTCAATAGCTTAAACCTATGGAATCATATTTTACCTATAATAAAGTTTTTCTCAATATATAGTTTATATTGGTCCTTTAGTTTTTTAAAGAGGATTTTTTTTCTCTTATTTCCCTAATTTTGATATGTGTTCTGGAGCTAAAGAGGATTTGGCACATTCTTCATAGTTTCTGCTATTTAGCCCTAGTCTAGAACTGTCTCTCACGTTGAATAACTTAGTAAACTTCATATTTGATAAACTTCCCATTCTTAATCTTGCATTGAGGTTACTTTTTACTATGTCCCTATTGCCAGCTAGATCATAAGTTTTTGAAGGACAGTAATTACTTTTTTCATTTCTACACAATGTAATTTTGTTACATGTAGTAGACATTCAGTGAATGTTTCTTGAATCTCTCCTCAAAAAAATTATCTAAAACACTGAATGACAAGTCATCCAAAATCTCTACTTTCAGTATAAACAAAGCAAGACTCCCCTCCTTCTCATGCTATTAGTTACAGGATGAAAACTCAATTCAATAATCTAATCAATCTGTTTCCAAACCAAATTTCCCACATATCCCCCAAATTCATAAACCATTACCTCTTAGAAGTTGTACTAGTGTCCTCGTAGCATAATGAAGGGTCACCTATTGGCCTCTGGGAGTGGAGAAGTCCTCCAAGGGGAAGCAATGGTTGATAACATGCTTGAAGGAGTTTTCCAGGTAAACATGGGGGACAATGGGTTTCCATGATGCAGAACAGCACATGTATTCCTCACATATAGCATAGTATTAATCCCAGTGAATACTCTCTGTACTGATATGGAAGTTTCAATACCCTGGATTTCCAGCCTTGAATATTTTAGGTCTGCCTAAAACTATAATGTTAATAAAATAAGTTTTAGAAATGGTGTCATTGGTATACACTGAGTGGCCAGATTATTATGATCTCTGAACGCATAATAATCTGTCCACTCTGTATATATATTCAGGCCTGGTGCATGAATTCGTGCATGGGTGGGGTCTGGCCAGCCTGGCCAGCGGGAGGGGACATGGGCGGTTGGCCGGCCTGCCTGCTGGTCGAACTTCTGGTCGAGGGGACAATTTGCATATTAGCCTTTTATTATATAGGATATACACTGAGTGGCCAGATTATTATGCATTCAGAGATCATAATAATCTGGCCACTCAGTGTCTATCCACAATTACAGAATACTGTCACAGGTTTATATAGGAAAAGACAATCAATTCTTAAATTACATGTTTCCTTGTCACTAGAGACTGAAACAGTAAATCCAAATAATCATTGTGGATGTTAACCCTGGTCAGATCCACTGACAGCCTCTCCAGCTTCACTGGCTGCTTAGGGAAGCACTGACTTTCCAGCACAGTACACACAATGCCTTCTCATTCAACTCAACTGCTGCCAGTTCGGAGCAGCACACAACAACTCAACTTCAACAGAGAGACGCTCACAGATATAATTAGCCACATTTGATATGAAAGAACATTCACTCAATCAAAATAATTAGAAATCCATTTTTTTAAAACAATGGAGTTAGATCCTAACAAGTTATTGAATTAATTTGATCATAATTCATTTCAGGAACATCATATCTATTCAGAGGATACAGTAAATGCTTTGTTTGGTATTGTGAGGTCACAGATGCACCAGAAACAGAGTGGTCTCATTCATTCATCAAAAGCAGGACAGAGAGTGGCAAGCTGGTGTGGTGTATAGGAGCTACCTCATTTCATGTAACTCCATGACATATGCAAGTTATAATATATACCAAAGATACTTCAAGGGATATAGTTCAAGGAAGAGGTGGGAAGAAGAGAAAATGCATATCAGAGAGCTCGCTGCTATATCCTTTATCCAAAGAAAAAAGTAAGTTACTAAGATAGCATTATTTGTGCAGTTGCCAAATCCCTCTTCTGCTACCACCTTCTTTCAGGTCCTCCTCCCCTCTCAACTTAGCTGCATTAGCCATCCACATCGATTCCATTGGCAGGTGATTTATCAGGCCAGCACTTCATCTTCCCTACAATGGCAAAATGTGCCCTGTTCCTGGGTGCTATACGGGGGAACGCACAGATATTCCTTTGATGCTACAAGGACACCAGACTGATAAAATTTGCTCCTGCATTGAACTTGACATGGAGGTGGAGCGCTTTAACTTTTAAAAGTCTGTTCTGTAACTCTCAGAATAAAGGATGAGTCTCGTTTATATTCACATTTCCAATGCAGATAAATCTCTGTGTTTTTTTCTTCTTCTTTGATTCTAGGGCCAAATTTTTCTCCATCTACACACATACACCCCCTGTTATTTCAAACTGACAAAAATCTTTCTACCTGCTGAGTTAATCAGTCCACCTAGGGATTTATTCATCTATCTATTTATATGCGGTGGGAAGGAAAACGATTGCTGTCCAAACCAAAGTCACCAGCATTTGCTTTCACATACTAGAGAGTAGAAATTATTTATAATGAAGAGAAGCGTCTTCATTTAGAAAAATACCATAGTACCTTTTCCTTTTACTTGAGTGGGGAAAATAAGGAAATAAAGAAGAAGAAGAGAAGTACCTGGGGTTTTCAAAGGCATTTCAAAAACTAAGGAAGGGGTAGCAGCAAGACCACTTCACAGGTCAGTGACTTGTGCAGAGGCACATGCCCTGCATTCAGGAGGGCTCCATTCTTGGTTTAATGTTCAGCTGTTACTATCTTGAAATCCTTAAAAATTTCTGAACAAGAGACCCACATTTTTATATTGCACTGGACCTGCAAATTATATAGCCAGTTTTGGATAGCAACACTTCATTTTCTTTAATTTAGTCCAAATCTTGAGTTAAATATAGTGAAGTATTGCCGATCAGAGGTCCTAGGCCTATTTCCAGGTGTGAACCAATGTGCCAAATATTGTGTAAAGCCACTTAATAACAGTAATGACTCTCATGCCCTATAGCCCTGTGTTTTCAGACACTAGGGATGCTGTATTCTATAGGCTTGAGGTTAATTTACAGAATTAACATTTATTTAATTAGACTGAGACTTCTATTTTTCCCCCTTTTATGAGTGTGTCCTGTGGTTTTTCTAGGAAACTGATTCTCATGCTAAAGATTAGGGCATGGGCTAAACACCAATACCTTAAAAGTCAGCCTTATTTTGTAATTTACTTTTTTAAATTATGAATATGCCCTTGGGGTGACTATGAAGGAGGCTTGGGTAGGCAAGGTTTTAGTAACCTCGTGGAAGGTAGCTGTTCCTATTTACCTCTCTGCCTTTTAGGCTGAGAAAGTGAGTCTTTAAATCTAAGGTCCCAAATGCCAAATACTCCCTTTACTTTCCCTTAAAGCTAGGAAATAACATTTGTCAAATCCTGGCTAATGGGAGCTGAGATGAAAGGCCTATTGGAGGCTTTGAGGAAATGTTTTCTTTGATGATAGAGGAAAAAAAACCAACCCTCATTAACATGCTTGCCTATGGATCTGATTTTATGAACACATGATGCATGGAACTACAGCAGACATCTTGCGACAATGAGGGAAATGTCGTGAGAATGGAAGAGAGGAAAGATGGTATGCACATGGGACATGGATGAGGCCATTCTGCTGCCAACTTAACCAACATCAAAAACACCTACATCCAGAATTCTTGTACATTTAAACCAGTGGTTCTCAAAGTGTGGTCCCTGGAGCAGCCATGTCAGCGTTATTGAGAAATTGGGTAGAAAAGGGAATTCTTGGGTCCCACTTCAAATTACTCAATAAGAAATACTGGGGGTGAAAACAAACTTTCTATGTTTTAACAACCCCTATTGGTAATTCTGATTCATACTAAAGTTTAAGAACTACTTTAAGTTACACTTTGTCAGCTATTCTGTTCATTGCAATTCAAAGGATCTCAACTTAATTAAAAGAGATCTAGGCACTTTAAAATTATGATTTTTTAAAAGGTTGTACTTTCTTTTAATGTTATATTTTGACAACACACAGACTCCTGCAATTAGAAATAAGTGAACTTAGTATTTAGTTAATATAAATAGTTTAAGAACTTTTGTCTCATGTTTATTGTAGCATTATTTATAATAGCCAAGAGATGGAAGATATGGAAGCAACCTAAATGTCATCACTGGATAAATAGATAAAGATGTGGCATCTATATATATAAAAAGCCAGCGACCGTAATGCCGTAACGACTGTAAAGTCCGGTCACTATGACGCCCACTGCCACCAGTGAGCCGGCCTGATTGGGGGGTGGGGCTGGCTGGCCAAACTCCCGTGGCCCCTCCCCCCAGCCACCCCACCCCTGATTGGCTTCTCCCAACCCAATTAAGGGCAGGCTGGCCAGCCAACCCCCCAACCCCCACAGCTCTTCCCTGTGGATGGCCCTGTCCCCATCGGCCTGCCCTGCCCCCATCGGCCTGCCTCACCTCGATTGGCCTGCAGCCCCTCCCCCCAGCTGGCCCCACCCCAGATGGGCCCCCACCACCCCGATTGGCCTGTGACCCCTCCCCCCAGCCAGCACCACCTCTGATCTGCTCCCCCCCCATTCCAATCAGGGGCAGGGCCGGCCAGCCAACCACCCATGGCCCCTCCCTCAGGCTGCTGGCCCCCGATTGGTTCCCCCACTTCATTTGGGGTGGGGCCAGCTGGCCCACAGCCCACAGCCCCTCCCCACAGCCAGCTCCACCCCTCATCAGCCCCCATCACCCCGATCGGCCCACAGTCCTGCCCCCATCCAGCTCTGCCCCCAATCGGCCCCCACACACCAATCAGGGGTGGGGCTGGCCAGCTACCCACAGCCCCTCCCCATGGCCAGCCTTGCCCCCAATTGGTCTCCCCACCCAATCAGGGACAGGCCAGCCAGCCAACTTCCTGCTGTCTCCTCCTCCCAACAGGCCTGGCCCTGATGCAACGATTGGGGCCGGGCCAGCCAGACCCCACTCGTGCACGAATTTGTGCACTGGTCCTCTAGTGTGTGTGTGCGTATAGGGAGAGAGGGGGAGAGAGAGAGAGAGAGAGAGAGAGAGAGAGAGAGAGAGAGAGAGGTAATATGCAAATTAGGACAGGACTCCTTAACGGGTCACGACCAGTCAGGAGGAGGTTATGCACACAGGTGAGGCCCGGAGTGGAGATGGAGACAGAGGTAGGGGGGCCTGCCTGAGTCAGCATGGTAGCTCGGGCAGCCCCAGAGCGGACACAGGCAGGGGGGCTGGCGGACACTGTGAGTCAGATGCGGGTCCCGCCCCCCCCCCCCCCACAGGGTGCCTCCTCGCATGGCGGGAGGTGAGGCGCCTCCTCGCACGATTTCAATTGTGCACTGGGCCTCTAGTATATAATAAAATACTACTCAGTCATTAAAAAAAGAATAGAATCTTGCCATTTGTGACAACAGGGATGGACCTTGAGGGCATTAATGCTAAATGAAATAAGTCAGACAGAAAAAAGACAAATACTACATGATCTCACTTATATGTGGAATCTAATGAACAAAATAAACTGACAAACATGTTAAAGAAAACAAAACAAAAACCAAAATCATAGATGCAGAGAACAGATTGCTGGTTGTGAAGGGGTGAGGGCGATGAGTGAAGTGGGTCAAAAGGTACAAACTTCCAGTTATAAAATAAATAAGCCATGGATGTGTAATATGAAACATGGTGACCATAGTTAATACTGTATGGAATTATTTGAAAGTTGCTAAGGGAATAAATCTCATAAATCCCAATTACAAAAAATATTTTTCCTGTAATTCTGTGTAGGCACAGCTGGTATCTAGACTTACTGCGGTTATTATTTTGCATTGTATACAAATATCAAATCATTATGTCATACAACTAAAACTAATATAATGTTAAATGTCAGGTAAATTATACCTCAATAAAAAAAGAATTTATCACTTTGCTCATAACACCAAATAGGAAGTTGATATTATTTGTGTCATTTTCTAAATTGTTAGTTACATCTGTGCTATTATCTGAGGGTTATTTTTTAATCTCAGTGGGAAATTTGGGATAACATTGTATGAAATTTGATATGAACTAATAAAGCCATAATTGGATACAACATTTCTTAATTAGAGTCTAACAGTAGTCTGCCACTTTCGAGTATGATTCCCATGTTCTTGCTTAGGCTACTTGCAAACTCTTGCTGTCAGCTTAATAGTCTTCAGCCATAACTCAGCCTGTATCTTCTCTGCAATACTCCTCATTGGTTTGTCTTTGCCTTCAAAGTCTTTTTCAAAGTGGAAACATGTGCACTACAGATAGTTTAAAGATGATACATTGAGGTACAGGGAGAAATATTAAAACTACTTACATTTTTATGTACTAATAGGAGACAAATCTTTACTAATAATGTAGCATATGGATTAATAGCCATGTACAAATGTGGATCATTTTCCCATACATCATATATCATGTACAGTTTGAGAGCTATCTTGAAGAAAGAATGACAAATTGGAAAGAGAGGGAGAGTAGAGCCTCTTGTTTAATTTTTACTTTTTTGCTGTCAGCATATTGTTATTAATGCAGTTTATTTGTGCAAAACAGTAAAGTTATCAATTATATTATCTAGATTTCACTACATGAGCTTTCAAAAATTAAGGGTAAGATATGTTTAAAAAGAAGCCGGTTGAAGGAGTCATAATCAATGTAAATATAGGAGAAAATAGTGCTATTGGTGCTTCTAATTTTATTCATGGGCACTTTGTCAGCCTTGTTACCAAATAAAACAAAGCATGTTCTAATATGGCACAATAAGTTTCCAAGTACTTTTTAAAACAATAATATCATCTGGAATATAAATTTATATGTTATTTTTAATGATGACCCTTACTCTAAGTGGATATTTATCTATAGACTAGAGGCCCGGTGCATGAAATTTGTGCACTCAGGGGGAGTTCCCTAGCCTGGCCTGTGCCCTCTCACAGTGCAGGAGCCCCGTGATTGATCTCCACAAAGAAGTAGGCCCCGCCTACCCATCTGGGGCTCCCTGATGGATTGCCCCAAAGAGGTAGGCCAGAGCTGGGGGTCCTGCCTCCTCACTGCTTGGAGCTGCTGGACCCCTGATGTCACCATGCGGAACTGCCAGGACCCGCCTCCATGGCTCTGCACATGCAGCATCAAGTACCCGCCCACCCATGCGCGACTCACTGCGCACGCAGCCCCACCCACCCACACATGCCTGCTGCACACGCAGCCTCCTAGTGATGGATTGTTATGGCGTGAGGGCATCATGGCATGAGGGCGTGACGACCGGCTTTTATTAGGTAACGATAGTTTTAGTTACATCTGTAACTATTATTATGTATACTGCACACAGTACTATTTTATTTTTCAATGACTTCCAAAGTTTTATTGTGAGTTTTTTAGCTGATAGAGAGTATGTAGTAAATAAAGTATGTAGGTTCTTGACTCATAGAATGAGGTCAAAATTCCTTGCTTTTCATACTAGGATTTCTGGCATCTAAGCCTAATTGGCTTTTCAATCATAATTCTCCTTTACTCTCTTCATTCTCTGTGTGTTCCCACCACAATGAAGGATCTGCTCACTCTTCCCCATGCCTAGCTCCACACACTCTTCAAACTAATCTCAGCCAGGGGTCACTTTCCTTCTCTGAACCCTCATAATGAGAATTGATACGATAGATTTTTAAGTTCTTTGAGGGCATAATTCATTATATATCCCCCATAATGCATAGGATATGCATTCCAATATAATATTAGAGGAAAGGAAGAAAGGAAAGAAGAAACATTAACTCTATGAGAAAAAAAAGCAAAAAACAATAGTTCTTCACCTTTCTTGTCTGAAGGTTCAGGCTGATGGGGAGTCACCAAGCTATTTGAATTAATTCCTTTAATAATCTCATTTTGAAAGTGTACTTCTTTTTACATTATAATTCATGACTAGAGCAAGCTTAAAATATCACCAGGCTGCAGTCTTTCCGTCATGTAGTGACATGTGAAGTATTACTTTATTCATAAGTCTATCCCCAGATGACAGAAACTACTGAACTACAGCAAACACAGAAACCTGAGAGGCAGGATTGTGTGGGGCAAGGACATTTCATGTCATCAGACCTAGGCCCAGCTCCATTGGTTACTCAGTGTACACATAAAATTGTTCTCCAAAGTCTTTCTCCTCTAATGGTCTCATCTTTAAAATGGCTATATAAATAAAAATAATAAAATTTTAAAAACTATAAAATAAAATGGCTATATAAATTCAAATAAATGATATATTTAAGGAACTTAGCATAGGACCTGCACCTAATAAATGTCCTATATGTTACTAATGGGTAACTTTTTGTTTTCCTCTACCCACTTCTGACTCCAAATATGTGGGTTTTTCTCACCAATCAATTCTCCATTTTTCTTGCCTCCAACTGGTATCCTATAATTCAATGATGACACCAACTACCCAACATTAGCACAGTTTAAGGGTTCACTCCCACATGACTGCCGCTGACTTCAGATGCTGGTTGCAAATCCATGGTTGTCAACTGAACTTTTGATAAACAGGCTATAAATTGAAGGTTACCAAACCTCCTCCTCAGTTTTAATAATTTGCTATAATAGTAATAATAATGAGGAGGAAGTGAAGTAGGAGGATAAAGAAGAGAGTAAGAAGACAAAGAAGAAGGAGAAAACAAACGAATAAAGAAATTCCAGGCATCTAAAACCAAAAGAAAATAAAAATGATAAAATTCTTTTCCAACAAGGTGGGGTTGACAATTGAAAGGACTTAAGTGGATTATGAGGAATAATCCTATCTATCCTATCTAATAAAAGAGTAATATGCAAATCGACCACACCTCTGCTACACCAACAAGCCATGCCCACCAGCCATCAGGAGCAAGTATGCAAATTAACCCAACCAATATGGCTGCAGCCACAAAGCGAGCAGGGGGCTTGGGTTTCCCAGGCAATGGAGGAAGCCAAGCTTCCCGCACACCCTGGCCGGCCCTGGACTCCACTCAAGGCTACAAAGTTTCAATTATAGAAGATAAATAAATCCCAGATACCAGGGCCTCCATTTGGGTAGCCGGGGGGCATGGCCGGCCTGCAAACTGTTGTCCCATGCCCTAAGGGAACCCCCACCCTGATCCGGGACACCCTTCAGGGCAAACCAGCTGGCCCCAACCCATGCACCAGGCCTCTATCCTATCTAATAAAAGAGTAATAGGCAAATTGACCATCACTCCAACACACAAGATGGCTGCCCCTATGTGGACAGAAGATGGCCACCACAAGACTGCCAGCAGGGGAAGGCAGTTGGGAGGAACCAGGTCTGTAAGGGAGGGCAGTTGTGGGTGATCAGGCCAGCAGGGGAGGACAGTTAGGGGCAATCAGGCTGACAGGGGAGCAGTTAGGCATCAATCAGGTTGGCAGGGGACTGGTTAGGGGGTGATCAGGCTGGCAGGCAGAAGCAGTTAGGGGCAATGAGAAAGGCAGGCAGGCGAGTAGTTGGGAGCCAGCAGTCCTGGATTGTGAGAGGGATGTCCAACTGCCCGTTTAGGCCCGATCCTACTGGGATCGGGCCTAAACGGGCAGTTGGACATCCCTTGAGGGGTCCCAGTTTGGAGAGGGTGCAGGCTGGGCTGAGGGACACACCCCTCCATGCAGGAATTTCATGCACCGGGCCTCTAGTATAAATATACAAATACAAAGGAGGAAGAAGATTATAATAGATGTAAATATATATGAAGCAAACAGAGTAGCAGCTAAAGATAAAACAAAAAGTATTAGACTGTAAGAGTCAGAAATATATAAAATCCAAAAACCTGCCAAACATTTGAATATTTTGTTCCCTTCATCCCTGTACTGCACAGGAGTAACACAGAGGACTGAAATGGCTTCTCTCCTAAGAACTGGGGTTTGTGAGAGGACTGCAGGGAACCTCAAGTGTATAGATACAAGCCTTTAAAGTACCATTTTATTTTCTCAAATTGCAATAATATATTTTCTAAACCTAAATATGAATTTGAATCCATGTCTATGAAATAATTTCTTAGGATAAAGGGGAAAATATAGGAGGCTAGTGCTTATGGTAATCTGTATACTCTGGAGAGTGAGTGAGTACTAAAATCCATGTCATTCTCTGTTTCCTTGAGTGGATTAACTTGTTAACTCTTTTCCATTCATGCTTAATTGTAAATAAATATATAGACTTTATAAAAGAAAATAATTAAAATTATGAACATTTCATAAAAGTTTGTTTATTTCAAATAAGAGATGATGGTTAAAATCATGTTACATTTATGCAAACCTTTAAGCTATTTTCTTTAAAAAGAATCTCTTTTCAAAAGAAAGGTATTTCCTTTCCTTGCCAAAAAAAATGTAGAATACATATTATTTTAAAACTGTCTCTTATATTTGGTTTATGTTTTCATTTCTGTGGGCAGGTTCTTAAAATTAATAAGATTCAGTACCTGAGTCTCATTGCATGCTACTTTGTCAATGCTTCTTTTTAAGGAATTAACATTTACCAGAAGTAAACTAAGTTGCTGAAAAATAAATGAATTGAGAGAAGATCTTGATATTTTTGGTCCCTTTGCCAGGCCCATTTTAATTGAAAGCTTTAACAACACCCTTTTTATGAGAGATGGTGATGAATTCATGAGATTTTAATTTGATACTTATTTCCCTTTATGACTTTCTTTTTCAAAATTCTTTTGTTTACATAATCATTTAAAATTGAAATTTTATTAAATTCAAAACTGATTTAATGAAGATGTTAGTTGGAATTATGTTAAATCAGAATAAATTACCACATTCAAAACACTCATTATTTCCATCTAGAACTTTTCGTATCTTATAAGTCAAATTTTATATTACTTAGCAAAATTTGATACTTTTCTCAGTATATTATTTACATTTTTTGTTTATTTAATTTCTATTTTTAAGTTACATTTTAATTGTATTTTGTGAATTGATATTGCTAGATTTTTAGATATATTTTGGATTTTTAAAATTAGTTTTTGTGTCCATTACCTTAATGAAATTGCTTTTTAAATCTAATTGTATTTTAGTATATTTTCTTAGGTTTTCTAGATAGACCATCAAACTTAAACATAATAATCCTATTATTATGTTAACAAAATTTGCATCTATTATTTATGTTTCCTGTCCTATTGCATTGGATAGACTGAGGTTAAATAGTAATTAGTATAGCAGGCATTCTTATGAAACTTAACAGAATATTATTGGAAAAGTCTCTAATGCTTGCCCATTAATATGTAGTTGTTTGTTCATTTAAGGAAGATATTCTATAGCATTTTTAGAGGAGTATCATCCATTGTTATTTTACTAAGACTCTTTCTTGGGATGGTGGTCAAGCTTCAAAAAAAATATTTTGTGCATTTTTTTAAAAACAGTCATATAGGTTTTCGTTTAGAGTCTATTTGTGTTATGGTTTATAAAAAAGTATATGAGCCCTAGCTGTTTTGGCTAAGTGGATAGAGCATTGGCCTGAGAACTGAAGGGTCCCGGGTTTGATTCTGGTCAAGGGTACGTACCCCTGTTGCAGGTCGCAGCCCCTGTTAGGGCGAGTGCGGGAGGCGACTAGTTGATGTGGCTCTCTCACACAGATGTTTCTTTCTTTCTGTCTCTCCCCATCCCTTCCACTCTCTCTAAAAATCAATGGAAAAAAATATCCTCCGGTGAGGGTTAACGACAACAAAAAGTATACAGAAGATATACTTGCACCCAAATGGACTTTACATGTATGAAGAATAAACGTTTGTTGACTTAAACTACTGAGATTTGGGAGTTACTTTTTACTGCAGCACAGTCCCTTCTGACAAACACATCCAGAGATCTGTCAACTTGGGCTTTCATGCAACAGTAGAGAGTTTATGACTGTATACTTACACTTACAACTATTTTCATTGATCCTACTTTTTAAAAATGTACTTAATATACATGCTAAAACTTAATATTTTTCTTTATATGCATTATTATATTTATTTAAATGTGCTTTACACTAATGTTTCTATTCAATTCACTGTTATCAAATATTTAAGTGCATGTTGGCAATTATATTTGACCCAAAAATGTTGAACTCATCTATTTTATTTGTAACCCTTGTCTTAGTACATGATTGATTATGTGAAATGTGCTCTACCCGTTGAATTTTGTTGTTATATTTTGTACTTGTCACATAGAATGCTTAACATGAAATATTTATGTCTCCTGAGGAGCCTTAAATATGCACCTCGGCATTTGAAGTAGACAATGGTGGTAGTAAATATTTATTAATTGTAAAGCATGACACAAAAATTTATGAGATGGACTACATGCATATGGAATTTCCATACTGAATGCCAATATACACATTGATGTGTAATGGATAATAAGGCTGTTGACAACTCTGAAAATGAGCACTTTTGCGGAAAAAAATTTATACATATGTTGAACATCATGACTTAACCTTTTATTCTGTTTTGTTTTATTTTTATCAAAATCTAGGTGCATAGGGAAGTCAAGACCTCTCCCTTGTGCTCCCTTTTCTTATGCCTATGAAATTATTCTCACAGACCTAACAATTAGGTCTTGCTCTAATTGAGCACTTACTCTGTGCCTGGTACTGCTCTAGATTATCACGCAGAACACTTAAAAACAATTTTCCTGCTCTCATGGAAATTATACTTTACTAGAAACAATCAACAAGATAAATGCGTGCAATGATTTCATAGAGGAATAACTGCTATGAAGTTGATCTGATATGGGGAGTGACCAAAGAACATCTCTTAAGAGGAGGTGATTTAGTTTTCATTCATTATCTGTTTATTTATTGCTAATCCTCACCTCAGGATATTTTCCATTGATTTTTAGAGAGAGTGGAAGGGCCAGGGAGGGTGGGTGATAGAGAGAGAGGGAAAGGAGAGAGAGACAGAGAGAAACATCGATGTGAGAGACACATTGATTGACTGCCTCCTGCACACGCAGGGCTGGGGATGGAACCTGAAACCCAGGTATGTGCCTTGCCCAGGAATCAAACCAGCGACCATTCAGTGCACAGGCAGACACTCCAACCACTGAGCAACATGGAGCCAGGGCTGACTTATTTTTTTCTCTCCTCTTCCCCCCCCCTGTTTTATTGAGAAATAATTGACATAAATCAGTGTATAAATTTAAGGTGTACAGCATGATGGTTTGATAGAGAAGTGATTTGAACTGATGAGATCTAGCCTCTATAAAAATAAGATTTTTTTAAAACCTACTTTGGAGAACATGGACATCTAAATGAAACTATAATAACTATTGGCTGACATGTTCTGGTTTAAATTATCTATATGGAGACACTATCCTATACTATTATCTTTTCCTTTGAGATTAGGGGACTGAAAATGTGCTTCCGCAGCTATTCTTGGTAATAATTTCTAATTTTAGATGCAGGAATCATCAAGTGTATAGATCAGACCCATTTATTTTGCATAGTCTTCTCCATCTTCCAATGAATATATTAGTGTGTCAGGCCTGACATCTATATATTATTCAGTTTTTTTCTGATAAAGTTGTCATATTTCTTACTATGTTTCTTAATCATCTGGAGTACTGAAATGGCTTCCAAATGCCCACCCACACCCACTGTCTCTACTTCAATTCATTTTACACACAGAAACTAAATTAAATCTTTTTTAAAAATGTCAATCTTATTACCACCCTATATATATTCATATCTGGTATTCTCTATTAACTTATTTTTGCTCTTAGAATGACACCACTAGGTCTTAATAGGTCCCAGAGACCCTACATGATCCCTTCACATTCCTACCTCTCTAGGTCCCTCCACTCTAGAACATAGGAATTGGTAAAGTTTCTTGCATGTACCATGTTCCATTCTTCCACAGATCTTTACTATGTATACTCCATCTGAAATGTTCTTTTTTAAAAAATATATTTTTATTGACTTTTTACAGAGAGGAAGGGAGAGGGATAGAGAGTTAGAAACATCTATGAGAGAGAAACATCGATCAGCTGCCTCCTGCACACCCCCCACTGGGGATGTGCCCGAAACCAATGTACATGCCCTTGACTGGAATTGAACCTCGGACCTTTCAGTCCGAAGGCCGACGCTCTATCCACTGAGCCAAACCGGTTTTGGCTCCATCTGAAATGTTCTTAACTCACTTCATATCCTGATGGTTTTTTAGTCTTCAAAATATGAATTATTTTAAACATTAGAAAAAACAAATAGAGCATTATTGTTTAGCAAATTAAATATTTTGTCAAACTTATTTCAGAATTTTTTTAAAACACTGAGTATGTTACAGAAATATCACAAGTAACTTGTGGAGCTATTATTTCATTTGTCTTCTTTCCTAGTCCCAAATCAACCACTTTTTGAATCTGGTACATTTCCTTTAATAATTTTATACTAAAATTTCCCCTCTCTAAGTTATTACAATCTCTATCTGAATTTGGATAATATGAGTTTGGATAGAGGGTAGGGAGCAAAAGAAAATCAAATTATCTGAATCTATGTGGTTTTAGAATTTCAAATAGGAAGTAGTGACAATTTAGACGTGAGAGATTTATTCAGAAATTTACCAAATCCATCAGTTTCTGTGTTTGATGTTTTCAAATGTACTCATTAAATTCTTCCATATGTTTCTTGCATGTGCTTTTTTTAAAAAAAAATATTTTTATTGCTTTCAGAGAGGATGGGAGAGGGAGAGAGATAGAAATATCAATGATGAGAGAGAATCATTGATCATCTGCCTCCTGCATGCCCCAGGGGGGATTGAGCCACATCCCTGGCATGTGCTCTTGAACAGAGTTGAACCTGGGACCCTTCAGTCAGCAGACCGATGCTCTCCCCACTGAGCCAAACCGGCCAGGGCCCAGGTGCTTTAAAAAATATATATTTTTAGGTTTTGACTACTATTGGAGATATCTTCTTTTAA
This sequence comes from Eptesicus fuscus, assembly GCF_027574615.1. Lineage (NCBI taxonomy): Eukaryota > Metazoa > Chordata > Mammalia > Chiroptera > Vespertilionidae > Eptesicus > Eptesicus fuscus. The sequence goes on from NC_072476.1 coordinate 51,349,203, forward strand.
AATGTATTTTGGTTAATAAAGTGCTATTTAGCCTCTATGTGTTTGAATGTTTTTGAGTGTTTTTATTGTAGTTGATTTGTAGTTTCATGCCATTATGATCCAAGGAGATGCTTGGTATGGTTTCAATCGTCTTAAAACTTATAGAAATTTGTTTTGTGTCCTAACATGTGGTCTATCTTTTAGAATGTCCCATGTGCACTTAAGAAGAATGTATATTCTGCAGCTTCGGGAGAAATGTTCTGTAAAAGTCAATTAAATCCATCTAATCTAGTGTGTCATTTAGAGTCACTGTATCCTTGCTAATTTTTTATCTGGAATGTCTATTATACAGTGAAGTCAATGGGGTGTTCAATTCCCCTATTATGACTGTATTCAGTTGATCTCTACTTTAAAAACTACCTTCTGAAGTTTTTGTTGTTGTTGCTATTGCTGTTTTTTGTTTGTTTGTTTTATTTAGGTGCTTCTCTATTGGGTGCATATATGTTTACCAGGGTTATATCCTCTTGCTGTAACAATAACTTTAGTATTATGTAGTGACCTTCATTGTCTCTTGTTATAGCCTTCATTTTGAAGTGTATTTTGTCAGATATGACTATTGCTACTTATTTATTGCCATTTTTATTCTTTGTACCTATGTTTCTCTCTCTATTTCTTATTCATATTATAGCAGTCCCTTTAACCTTTTGCACTCGGATGTCGAGTGTGACTCGACACGGTTAGCATTAGAATAAAGGAATCGAGAAAAAAGCAAGCGAGTGCAAAGGGTTAACATTTCCTGCAATGCTGGTTTGCTGGTGATAAACTCCTTTAGTCTTTTTTTTTTTTTTTTTTTTTTTTGTCTAGGAAGCTCTTTATTTCACCATCTATTTGGAATGATAGCCTTGCTGGATAGAGTAGTCTTGGTTTCAGATCCTTGCTTTTCATTGCCTTGAACACTTCATGCCATTCCCTTCTGGCCTATAGAGTTTCTGATGAAAAATTAACTGAAAGCCTAATGGGAAGTCCTTTGTAGGTAACAAATTATTTTCCTCTTGCCACCTTTAAGATTTTCTCTTTGTCTTTAATTTTTGGTATTCTAATTATGATGTGTCTGGATGTGGGCTTGTTTGAGTTCTTCTTGCTTGGGACTCTCTGTGCCTCCTGAACTTGTGTGACTTTTTGCTTCATCAGGAAAAGGGAAGTTTTCTGCCATTATTTCTTCAGATAGATTCTCTATCCTTTGCTCATTTTCTTCTGTGTCTGGTACTCCTATAAAGTGGATATGAGTATGTTTCATGTTGTCCCAAAGCTCTCTTAAACTGTCCTGTTCTTTAATGGTTTTTTCTTTTGGTTCTCTGATTGATTTTTTTCTACCCTGTATTTTAATTTGCTGATCTGATCTCAGCTTCCTCTAATCTGCTGTTATTATTTTATAGAAAATATAAAGTGTATTCTTTATTTCTGCTATGTCATTCTTCATTTCCAACTGGTCATTTTTTTTTTATAGTCTCTACATCATTTTTCATGCTGTTGAGCATCCTTATAATCATTACTCTGAACTCTATATCTGATAAATTTCTTATCTCCATTTCATTTAGCTCTTCTTTTGGAAAATTCTTATTCTTTCATTTGCTGCTTGTTTCTTTGTCTCCCCATTTTGACTGCCTGTTTGGATTTGTTTCTATGTATTAGGAGATCTGCTAGGATTCCCAGTCTTGGTAGGGTGGCCTTATGTAGTAGGTGATCTGTGGGACCCAGTGGCACAGTCTCCCTAATCACTAGATATGGGTGATCTTATAATGTCCCTGTGTGTGTTGTGTGGGCCCTCTTGTTCTCTAAAGAGTATATACAGAGGGCCAAGTGACATATGAAAAAATGCTAATCATCAGAGATATGCAAATTTAAAAAAGCACAATGAGGTATCACCTCACACCTGTCAGAATGGCTACCATTGACAAATCAACAAATAACAAGTGCTGATGAGGTTGTGGATAAAAGACAACCCTAGTACACTGCTGGTGTGAATGCAGACTGGTGCAGCAACTATTAAAAACAGTATGTAGTTTTCTCAAAATATTAAATAATGGAACTGCCATTTGACCCACTGATCTCACTACTAGGAATATATCATTAGAATTCCAAAATACCAGTCAGAAAGAATATATGCAGCCCTATATTCATAGTGGCACTATTTATAATAGCTAAGATCTGGGAATAGCCCAATAGATGAATGGATAAAAAAGGTGTGGTACATTTACACAATGGAATACTATGCATCTGTAAAAAAGAAAGATCTCTTACCCTTTGAGACAGCATGGAGGGATCTGGAGAGTATTATGTTAAGCAAAATAAGCCAGTCAGAGAAAGATAAGTATCACATGATCTCACTCATATGTGGAATCTAATGAACAAAATAAACTGATGAATAAAATAGATCAAGAAACATAGAAGAATGGAACAGACAGATGAATCTCAGAGGGAAGGTAGAGTAGGGGGAATGGGGATGAGAATAGATTAAGCTAACAATTTATATGCATAATCCATGGACACAGCCAATAGTATGGTGAAAGTCTGGGGTGGAGGTGGATACAGGGTCGAAAGGGTCAATGGGAAAAAAAGAGGGGGGGCATCTGTAATACTTTCAACAATAAAGATACATTAAAATATAAAATGTATTTTCTAAATGGTTGTTTCCAATATAAATAAGTGTAATTGTTCTTGGTACACTAATTTTTCAAATCTTCACTCATGTATGTTACTTTTGAACCCATCTGATTTCTTCCATATGTTTCCTAACTCTGAGTACCTTTCTTTCATAGATTACCACAGGTGCTATTTGCCTATGTTTTTATGATCACTTTTTAAAATGCTACCTTTTCCACTAGACTTTATGTTCTACATTATAGATCATGTCTGTTTCCCCCATCTCTATATCTCCAATGTAAGGACAGCTTTGCACATTGCAGATATCTAACTAGTACTTTTTCAGTAAGTGACTAGATGAATGAATTAATAGGTTAGTACTATCATTTTTAAAAGCAAGTTATTAATTATGCTTAGATCCTCAGAGTATAAAAGATATTAAAGAAAACTTCTCCTCAGACATAACAGTTCACTTCACACTGGAGACAAATCCATTAAAGCTAGCAACCTTTAAAAGCCTGAAAATGATCACCATTCAAGACTTAAAATTATGTTTTTACTGGCTCATGTCTGCTGATCTTAACAACCCTCTTCAACTTGAACATGAAATAAAGAATTACATACAAGAGGAGAGAAGTAAATGTTGCTCTTCATTTTAAGTGTCCTTTAATAGTAAAAAGCTTTGGAGTATTTATGCAAATCATCATGAATAACAAATGAAATTGTTCTGATCAAAGCTACTAAAAGGAAAACTCAATGGATTAATTGTAAACTAAGTACAGCTCTTTATATTGCAACCATTCATAACTGGATTGCAGCTTGGTGAACTGTAAAGAAAACAGTTCAAATTTAAGTTTACACTGGTATGATAACTAAAGTTTTAGCAACACTTCTAATTTGGATTACAAAGTAAGTGGAGCACATAAACTGTTGTGAAGAAAATAGTTGTCTTTTCCATATATAGGTTTTCCAAGCAAGTTTAGAGGTGATTTTTTTTTTTCTATCCAACTCTGTTAATAGCACATGGAGAGGAGCAGAACTTGCCCTAAAGTATCTCTTTGGCATAAGAATTATTTTTAGGCTGATTATTTTTAAGAAACAGCAGATATAGAAAAAGCTCTGAAAGCCCAGTAGAAGATACTATTTTATAAGAGAATTTACATTTATAAGGGAAATCTCCATTTGTAAGGGTGTCTCCTTTTCTGAACTTGGAAGAGCAGGATGACAAAATCTTCTAGAAATCCGTATCAATGAAGAAGGCTTGGACTTAAATCTGCATAACAATCCTACCCTTGTGTATTGTGCTTAACATCTTTTTTTTTTTTTTTTTCAAACTTTGGCAGAGATGGTATTTAAGGTGGTGTTTTGGGCCATTTCCTTGAGTTATTTAGTTTTTCTGGGTCTGGGTCTCTCCCATGTATACAAGAGATATATGTGTTACCAAACTATTGTTTGTTTTTCTCCTGTTAATCTGTCCTTTATTACATGGAGGTATCAGCCATGAACATAGCAAGGTAAAAGGGAAATTATTTTTCCTTTCTGATACACATAAAACTAAATATTTGGCATAGATTATATTGATGTTTGTGAGACATACATTTTTTTTTTCTTTCGCCTAGTTCTTACATATTTCCTAGATGTTTTGGAAAGACAAAAAAATATAGTTAAGGAAGAATTAACTCTCACTTTCTACATGTATCCCAGATTCATATGCTATATGAATATGGCTATTTGTGAATGATCAATGGCACCTTACTGAAAGGTTTCATGAGAAATTTATAACCAGTGCTGCGCCAGGATCATCTTCATAATACTGGGTATGTAGAACCCAATGCACAATAAAATGTGGGTTATTTTTTCAAAAATATTTAGAGTTTTGAGAGGTTGACAACAGATCATTCAACAAAGTGTGGGACTCTTTTCAGACCTGTACGTCCATCATTCACAAAATTGCAGCTTTTATATCTGCTCTTGAAATTCTGGTACTGGCCCAGAGGGGTTAACTTGTATTTCCTTTTTGCATGAATGGATGCTGCTAAAGTGCAGATGAGGACTTGGATTAGCTTTTCAAAAGGATTCCAATTGAATTCTAAAACAAGGGTTTTGACCATCAAGAACATACTTCATGATCCTTGAGAACATGCTTGACCTTTGAATAGAGGCAATGGTGACTGTTATTGGTATAATTTCTGTGACATGAACCATAATTATAAATGTATTTTTAAAACATATTTTTTATTGATTTTAGAGAAGAAGGGAGAGGAAGAGAGAGATAGAAACATCAATGATGAGAGAGAATCCTTGATCAGCTGCCTCCTGCACGCCCCCACTGGCGACCGAGCCCGCAACTCAGGCATATGCCCTTGACTGGAATTGAACCTGGAACCCTTCAGTCCTCAGGCTGACACTCTATCCACTGAGCCAAACCTGCCAGGGCTATAAATGTATTTTAATTATAAAGTTATATTCATTATAAAATACCCATTTCCCCTTTGTAAATATTTTTGTGTGAAATAACTGAAAATCATGATAGTGTCCAGATTTAAAAGACTTTAATTTGAAAAGATATAATGCAGGCACTATGCAGTTGTTTTTAGCTTCTCTATGCACTGGTGTCTTATTACTTTAAACAACTTTCCGTTTATTCTGGATCATATCACATGTCACCTACCACTTCACTATGAACTGCCATTTTTCTTTAACTGCTCCTCCCACCAAAAAAAAAAGGAAACACCTTTTTAAAACTGGTCTCTATAAAGTACAGGGGTAAAAGAGGATGCAGAGGAGTGAGTCCCTTTGAAAAGCAGAAGATAGAATTATGGGCCTTTGGGTCTGACTTGGGTTACAGCTAAATATGAAAAAAAAAATATATATATATAGCAGGTAGAGTTGGGTAGGAAGTTACTAAGAAAAGGAGGAGTCACTTTGTTACCTGTGATGTTGACTCTTGGTTCTTGAGTTCAGCAAAACAAAGGATTCAGGGTCAGGCACTCTAATGGAAGAGGAAGTGTATTTAGTATGAAAAGTGAAAGTACACTCAAAGAGAAGATTCAAGCAGACTACTCAGAGATCTGCCTTGGCCTTATCGAAAGAAAGTCACAGAGGCAGAAGAAGTGAGCCAGCTGGGCTGTGTAGACTCAGAAAACAAGCTACAGAGGCAAAAGAAAGGCCCTTGGAGGCAGGTTCAGGGGGTTAGCCCTGGATGAGTTGCCTCTGCCTGCTGCTCCTCTAGTTGCAAGTCTCTTGGGGACCATTAGAGCTTGGGAGAAAGAGAGCAAAGATACACATCTGAAGAAAGAAGGCATGGGATGTGCTCTAGAGAGCATGCACTGGATCCTTTGTCTTAAGAGTTTATATCTATTTTCTAAAGACAGTAATTTTAGGGGAGGGCTCAAGGAAGATCTCAATACAATATTCGTCATCTTTCCAGGTGTGTCCTTTAATATGCTGATTCATCAAAATGAGTGTATAGGGTCAAGATGATGGTCTCTATTGATTGGTCAGTGCCAGTGTAGGGGTCATTGCATCTACACTAGCTATATCAGCTATGGCATTGCTTCACCTGATTCTGCTACTTTTCTGGTCCTGGACCTGAAATACAACTGAGGCTTAGATGCTATCTCTAGTTTGATTGAAAGTCTGCCTATGGTCAACACACCTGATGCTTTGTTCCTAAGATTATTTGATGCCGATCAGAACTGAATTGTCCTTAGGGCTTAATGCTTCAGGGAGTGGTCCTGCAAGGGAGAAGGAGGCAGGTGAGTCAGGGTGCTAGATGAAGCCAGTTTGAATCAGCTGTCTCAGTTTTCCAATTCTACTTGTCAAAGATTTTTCCTAGCTTCTTACTATCCTGCCTCAACTTGACATCAAAAAGAGGGCTACATCATGAATCACAAGTAATCCAATTGTTTTCCTGCTGAGAACCCTCCTCTTAGCAGGGTGCATGTGGAACAGAGTTTACCTCTGAAAAAATGAAATGACAAGAACAAGGCAGGGCCAGACCGTGTCTAGGGGACTTGGTCTATGGCCTAGCTTCAGGTCATGGCAGGAAAACTAAGACAAAAGACCAATCAGAAGAATGTTTGTGTGAGGAGGCAATGAGATGGCAAAAGGGGAAAGTAAAGGCTGAATCAGAGGGGGAAAAAAATCATGGGAGTTTTTGGCATTAAGAACAGTGACCCTTGTGGTTCGGAATATTCCATGCACATTTACAGAGCACTAGCAGGCATTGTCAAGAAAGGTGAGAAATATAAAAGTAATATCACACATATTGTTGCCTTTAGGTGCTCTGGATCTAGTAGTCAAGAAAGATAGCAATAGTTTAATTACAATAGGAGAACAAGCTTAGAAGTATACACGGTGTAGGTGTAGCAAACAGAAAGGTACAGCACAGCCCAGAATTTCAAGGAAGAGGTTTATGACGGAATCTTGAAAAAATGAGTCAGATGAAGAGTAAGTGGGAAGTAATTATAGGTAAATAGAATAGCATGAGTGATTTCAGAGATGTGTGCATCAGTGTGGTGTGTTGTAGGAAAATAGGCACCTCAGGAATTATTACACATTAGCTTAACAGACAACGAAAGGTAGGAAATGGAAATATTAACAGCCCAAGTCATGAAAGACTTGTATGTCACACTGCTAGACTTTGACTCCTGCCATTGAAAGTATTTTTAAAAGAAGGCTGATAAGGCAAAGTTTAACCAAAGGTAAAGAGATCTGAGTGGAGTAATCTCGGGCCGTGAGACCAGTCAGGGGTCTATAGTAATAGCCTGGTGAGAGCAGCTGAAGGCCTGGACTAGGGGAGTAATGCTAGGACTGGAGAGGATGGGGCATGTGTGGGAGAGATTTAGAAGGTAAAGATTGCAATTATTAAACAGATTGATTTGTGGCTTAATGATGGACTTGAGGGGAAGGAAATAAATAACTGTATCTGAGTGGACTGAGAAAGGCAGGGCTAAATATACCCTTCAGGATGTGAATTCATTTTAATATCATGCAGCTGCAGCAACACAACCAAAATGTCCAGTGGCCTAACAGCAAGTTTATTTCTTGCTCACGGTACAAATCCAGTGGATTGTGAGATATCTCTGCTCCACACAAGCACTCAGGGATCCAGACTGCCACAGGTGCCACCATTTTGTAGTTGCATCAGCTGAGTCATGTCCCAGCAGCAGAGGGAGGTTAGCCTGGAGAAATGTGCACAGGCATTCCTCACCTCAGCCTAGAAGTAACACTTTCTTCTGCTCACATTTCTTGGGTCAGAACCAGTGAAGCATCCCTATCCAACTTGTAATCTATACAGAGACTGATAGATGCCCAGAGAGAAAGGAGAACCAAATATTGATGACAACTAGTGATTTATAATAAAACCTAAGATAAGGCCAACCTGTTCCGGTGTGAAGTTGTGTAGCATAAGACAGGCTAAGCTTGGCCACAGAAAAACATACAGAGCCCTCACATTATAATAACTTTCTCTTTGCTAGTATTTGTGCTCAACCTGCATATATTAAAATATTCAGTAATTTAATCCTCACAACCTTTCAAGAATATATTTTTAATGACTTTTTGAATTTTAAACTTGGAAAGTTCAAATGATCATTTTAGAAAAAAACACACACCTTTATTTTGCATGTGAAAAATTGATATCTGGAAGAATAAAATGAAAAAAATACAAGCTTCAAGTTATAAGATAAATAAGTCATGGGAATGTTGATAAATAAGTCACTGTTGCATATTTAAAAGTTGCTAAAAGTTCTCATCATGAGAAAAATAAGTGTTGTAACTATGAGTAGTGACAGATGTGAAGCAGACTTATTGTGGACATCATTTTCTAATATATACAAATATCAAATAATTATGTTGTACACCTGAAATTAATATAATGCTATATTTCAACTATACCTAAATATAAAAACAAAATAAGACCAAACAAAGATACTGACAGGCTGACAGACAGAAGTGGCCATCCTATGCATAGGAGACCCAGGCATTTTTATTTATCAGATACTCATACAAAAAAAGGACAAAATAAATAACATACCAAGAAGGAAAAAAGAAATGATGTCTCAGATAACATAAACAATGAGCTTCAGAGATAGAATCAAACTCAGAATGGATTCTAAATCCAGTGCGCTTTCTTTCATCACACTATTCCTCATGTCCCAGGATGTGGCTCCCAAAGATTACACAAAAGCTCTGTGGCATTTCATACAGCTGGGCAAAATTACTGGTATAAACCTCTCAGTAAAGAGTGAGGATAAAGACACGATTAAATTATTGTATTCTATTCAATACTGATATAATCTCTGTGGCTTACTCAAGAAGACCTGGGTGGTCAAACGTTTTTTTTTGTTTTTTTGAAATCCCAAATGACAATGCAGTATTTGTCTTAAAACCTTAAGGTTGGATGGGATGAGGAAAGGGAGCAGTTTTTCCCTTCTTGTTATCCCCAAAATGCATATTGATAAGTCTCTATCGTTATGATTTGCAGTTATATTTGACACTATTTATCCCACCAAATTCTGTCTAGTATGCATGGCAGGAGGGAAATATAGCACTCCTCTGCCATATTCTCACAGCCTACTGTATTCATTTAACCTAAGAATTGCCACATTGTGGCACTAATTTCTTAATTTAAAATTCAAAACAGAAATGAATTTTAATTACTAAATATTAAGAGAGTAACTGTATTATTTAAGCTGGCACTTAGATTAAGATATATAATCATTGATAAAATTGTAGTTAATGCAAAAGCTAGTTTACTTTCTCGTTGCAGAATTTACGAGTACTATATTAAAGTCCATAGGCAAGAATGAGATTTAATTCACCAGGAATTTATAAAATAGATAAGTAATACCAAAAAAGAGGGATATAAGTTATGAAATTAGACAACAAAGAGCTTTTGTGAATGAAATTTATTTTAGAAAAACATGAATGAAAGTTAGACTGTACTTCCCAAACTTTGGTACTCTGAGGAGTTTGCAGAGGCCATTTAACTACAACATGGACACATCATGTTCTTGGAGACTATTATAATAAAAATTTAATGATTTAACCTGTATTTTTATATTTCTATAAACATGGCTATATTACAGGGTAGAACCCTGCCTTGCATGACATTTTACAATATGGCAGGAACTACAATGGAAGCGGGTCACTTAGTCTTCTCTGAGGATATGTGCAGGTTCCCTCTGCTATTAATGGTAGGGTTGCCATGAACTTTGAGAAACAGATAAAGGCGATGTGAAAATTGGAGCAACACAATTTTGTGGTTATGTCATGGCTTTGGACTTCAGAGGGAAGGATCCAAATTATCTTTCTGCAGGTAAAGTAAGAAAAGGCCAAGAATTATCTTCCTTTGAACATGAACTGGACAATAATGTGGATAAATGATGACAGGTTACATTTAGATACAAAGTTGGCAGAGCATCTAAGAACCTTCCATTTTTATATTAGAGGACAGAGGGCTGGCTGAGCCCTAGGCAACAATACTCTTATGACACCTGCTGTGATGAGGGTTTTAGTCCCGCCTACTCCGACAGAATCTATGTCCTACATTCCTCTTGGCATAGATTTGAATAGTATACCGAAACTGTGAAATAGAGAGACAGATTTAATAATCATTCCACTTAGTAAGTACAGCTGGGGCAGGTAATTAAACAGGTTTTCTCTTGCCAGCAGGCCTAAAGGAATGTAGCTCGGAGTCGTGGTCACACCTCTGGACTGAGATGGAAAGCTAATATTAAACAGTCCTTCTCTAGGCAGGCCCATCTCAGCATTGCTGTTCTTAGCAAATAGAAGCTATTAAAGGGTCTAGTCAGGCTGCCAGAGGCCTGCCAGATCATCAGTCTTAGGAATGTTGAATTTATAGGCTGAAAATGAAAAGGGACTAGAATCATTGAAAAATTATTATCATTATTATTCAGGTGGTTGATGTCTGATAAAATATGTTCATTGTGAATCTTTGATATTGTCATGACATGAAAAACTAACTGTTCAAACATTGGGGATTTGATTACTTAATTTTTAAAATCTCTAGTTTTCTTTGCATTATGAAAATACTGTACTTAATTGATGTGAGACATATTAGCCTAATTGTGTATAGTGACAAAACATAGGGAGATAAAATGTGAACTTCCTTAAATTGCCCTTAGTTAGCAAAGGTTTTTTTTTTTTTGCTTTTTTGAGGATGGAAGGTCAAAACCGTTTAAATGTTTAAAAACTGTATCTCCCATTTTGTTAATAATTTCCCTATATTTATTGTTCCTGTTATATATTGCTGTGCAACAAACTACCCAAAATGTAGTGTCTTAAAATAGCAAACACTTTATTATAACTCAAAATGTTGGGGATCAGGAATTTGGGTCAGGCTTGGCTAGGTAATTCTTCTGCCCCGCAGTGTGCTGACCTGGGTCACTGAGTGGTACTTCGCTGATAGCTGGTCTGGTCTAGGGAGTGCAAGACAGCTGCTGCTTCCAGCTTGGTTGGCACAAGTGGACGTTTGGGCCCAGCTGTGTCTTTTTCCTTCCCCATGGAGACTTAGGCCTCTCCACAGGGCCGTTTTTAAAAATAGGGAGTGGAGAGGGGAGAAAGTGAGAAAGAGAGAGAGAGGGAAACATCGATATGAGAGAGACATATCCATTGGTAGCTTCCTGCACATCCTCTGACCAAGGGTAGGGATCAAACCTGCCACCCAGGTACATCCATGACCCGGAATAAAACCCACAACTCTCTGGTACACAGCCAAAACTCTAACCACTGAGCATTCCAGCCAGGGGTATTTATTTTTCTCTTATAATTTGCTTGCTTTTTACTTATTTCTGTAAAGTGAATCAGTTACTTAGTCTATTCTTTCTTTTTAACTGATAAAAGCATTTAAGGCTGTACATTTTTCTCTGAACTGTACTTATCCATATCCCATATGCTCAAATATGGCATATTTTTTTATAATGTTAATGTAAGAAAACATTCAAACCTGTAAAGAATTTTTGTGAGTTTCTTCTAGCCAAACTGTCAACAATTGCTGGGAAGCAGAATCTCAACGTATTGGGATAATGCTCTGGAGAATGGCGGTTTTGCAACTATTTTTATAAATTACCAGCAAAGGAGGAAACATTAGTGGGTTACATGAAGTCCATTGGTGATAGATTAGGGAGGTGGGAGAAAGCAAAGCGAGGGTAACCTCTCGGATTGTATAAAAAGTAAAATGATGGACACATGCTTCTTTTACCTAGGGGGGCATAGGATAGTTAACAGTCAACAACTAACAGGATAACAGTAACAGTGAGGGAATCTGTGGTCTGTGCCCTGGTCCCATTAGGTGTGCTGTGAGGGGTCTGGAAAAAGGGAAGTTACAAGTTACTCTGACCTTCCACAGTTATGCTATCTTAGATGCAAAAAGCCAACAGGCTCAGTAAAGATCGAAGTTGATCTTTGTCAGGGAAGAAACTGGCCTAGGACATGACTACCCACTATAAACTGCTTTTGAATGAAAAGGGTTTAATTTCAGACCATCCTTTGTGGTCACTTGAGGTCTATGAGTTTGCAAGCCTTGCCACACAAGCCTTCCCTGAGTTAGTCAGGTTAGCATGTGGCCCCTTTTTGTCCACAATTACCTTTGTTTTTTAGAAGTTTTAAAATTTTGGTTAGTGTTTAATTAAAGCAGTTTAAGAAAAAATTTTTTCTCTATCTCTAGATTTATTGATTCATACATTTACTTGAGGTGGAGAGGGAGCCCTAGAATATGTAAAGTAGACGATGAAAGAAGCTGAGTATTTTTAATACTTTGGCTAATTTGGAGATCTTTACTACATTTTTATTTACATATTGATGCTGTTCCATATTCTTTTTAAAGCACATTTCACTGAATAAGTTGGATTTTCCTAAACTAGCTATTTGTAGATGGTTCCTATGAAAGTGGGGTGTGAAAGCATCCCAGGCAACATTCCAGACTTCACAAGTTAAAGCTCTCTTCCTGCTGCCACAAAGACAGACTGCCTCCTGCAAATGTGGCGCCTTTGTCTACTCCCACAACACCCCAAGTCTTCTGCTCCTCTTCATCAAGCCTGGACCAGAGGTCATGGTCTCTCCTGTTTAAGAGATGTAGTTTTTGTACTTCTGAGTAAGCCCCTCACCTTTGTTGAGCTTGTCAGAGAACTATTCTGCTAGGGCCTCTTGAACTCCACCTTCTTATCTTGAATTCTCCTTGTATGGCTTCTGTCCATCTAAGTTCCTTTTGTCAGCCCTCATAGGAACCATCTACAAATAGCTAGTTTAGGAAAATCCAACTTATTCTGTGAAATGTACTTTATAATGTCCCTGAACATTGAGGGTACAAGGTGGTGTTCCTTTTTCCTGATGCTTTGGTGTGATTTTTCAGGAAGACAGAGAGAAGGATCTTACTTAGGTAGTGTGATGGTTAATTTTATGTGTCAACTTGGTGCCCAGTTGGTTGGTCAAATACCAGTCTATAGGTATTGCTGTGAAGATATTTTTAGATGTGATTGGCCATTAAATCAATAGACTTTGAATAAAGCAGATTAGCCTCCATAATGTGGGTGGGCCTCATCTAATCAGCTGATAGCCTTAACAGAAAAAAATACTGAGATCCTATTAATAGAAGAAATTCTGCATTCAGATAGCCTTCAGGTTCAAGACTGCAAAATAAACAACTGCCCAAATTTCTAACCTGATGCACATTCCTCAGAATTCCAAAATTACCAGCCCCTACAATTGTGTGAGCCACAATTCCTTAAAATAAATCTCACTCTCTATATGCATATATATTCTATTCATTCTATTTTTCTGGAGAATTCACTAATATAAGTAGCCATATTTGTAATGAAAATTCAATAACTAATTTGATACAAATATTGGGAAAATTTTGCAGAGATTTTATTTAATAGTCTTTTGTGTTTATTCAGCATTTTTAAAAGTTTAATTTTTTCAAAGATATATTTATTATCACACATATAATTCCATAGAACATTTTTGGGGATAGTAGTTTAACATGTTGCGCAATTCTGTATTTTATTTTCACTCTTACTGTAGTGTTTCCAGAGTGTGGTATGAAAGCAGAGGGGTCAGGAGCTAAAGTTTTAAGGGGTTAGGATTTGGGAAGACTATATCTGTTAGGCATCAATGATTGAGTCTGTAGGTCATAGCATGAAGACAGAAATATTCTAATGCTCTTTCCTACCCATAAACATACCTGTTATATTGTAATATTATATTTGTAAACAAAAATGTATCAAAGAGATCAAAGAGATATGGCTTAAAAATAATGATACCAAATGTGATAGATACATAGTGATGACATATATTTCAAAATATTTCTTAAGCATTCATGTCAGAGTAATTAGAGCAGACTTGGGGCCTTAAATTTTAATCTGAGTCAGAAAAGGTCAAAGGTGATAAGAAAGTATCCAAACCTTAATCATTAAAAATATAATTAGAGCATACATCTTTTGTAGTGTCATTGATTTGTGTGATTTTAAATTGATGTTATAAATATAGGCTATTGCTGTATTCTAAATAAAAATAATATATAAAATTATAAACAGTAGCTTTTTAAAACATAGGTTGAGTAATTACAACATAAGAGAATTATCTCCTTTAATCCCATTGTGCGACATAGTACCTAATGTACGGTTAATTCAATTGCAACACATTTATTCATAGCATAGATGAGAAACTCATATTTTCCAATTATGAAATCAGAATTGCCAGACATTTTTCAGTTATCAGGATTATCCCACACACTTGCTTTTTGAAAGAAAGAGCACTTTCACATGTGTTTCCATAGGGCACACTGCTTTGGAAAGTTTCATATTCTTCATCCTGTACTACATTTTATAACTACAGATGGCCAAGTCGTTTGCATAAGTGTTAGGTTGCTACATTTTTATTGCAATTATTCATAAAATTCTTGGTGATCATAAATAGTGTATATGCTCCCCGAACTTAATGATTGACTAGTTATGACATTAAACCTGAGGTTTTTAAAGATGAACATATGCAAATATAAATGGTTATTAGATGTTGGTTTTGTACCAGTATGTTGCAAAGATTCAGAACTAAATGTACTCACCACATAGATGACATTGTATAGACTACGGTTCACCCACACAAAAAGGGCATCCTATAAAGAGATAAAAATGGAGGAAATAAGGAAATAAGAATAAATTATCCTATCATTGATAAGATAAACATTCTGATAATTAGACTAAGATTTGTAATATGCTGGAGCAAGTTTCAAACTTGCTGTACACTATGTGAGATTTTCTTGTATTTTGCTTTCAAACTCCTACCAGAGAAATCTTGTGAAAGTCCTTAAATAAATCATGAGAGAGTCTCCATTTCTGGCCCATTTAAGTGTGTAGCCAACAAAGTATTTTATTTTTGTTGGACCTGCTCTGGAACTTTTTTTGTGTTCTAGATTGCTCTGATTCCTAGATGTCTTGCTTAGGTATTTCTTCTTGCGTCAGAGAAGATAGTGCTGGTTTTATAAAAGTGTTTACTTTTACATGTGTCAGTGGCTCTCAAACCAGGTTGATCAGAATTTACTAGGAAACATTTGAACAGTAGCAAGAGTCCAATCAAGGAGATTCTCGTTTATTAGTGGAGTGGGCATGTATTTGAAAATGGACATGGCTAGGCTACTAGTGATGATAACCACTGGCTTATGCTTATCTCAGAGCTGTCTTTAACTATCAAATCCATTACTTACTTTAATGACAAGAAAATGCTCTATAAAATATGGCTGGCTGTTTTATTGCTTAGTACCAGGAAAGACTGTGTGACATCGTGGCATCCTCTCTGAGTTTCTCCGAGTACCCTTCTTCAGTCTGGTTCAGCACCATGACATTTGCTATGCTAATAAACTACTCCCCACCATCCCAACTACCTCTGCATCCCTCTACCGCCCAGCAGCATCTCAGCATGTTTACTGTTTAATCATTTCATGCCTAAGAACACGTGTGCTGCACTGAATGAGGCTTGCAAACAAATTATAGAGCTCTACTTGATTATCACTCACAATAGTAGCCCAATACATGATTTTCCTAATTATCTCCCCTGTGGTGGACATTAGCCCCTATTTTGATTTCAATTATAAAATCTATATGTCTTAGTCCTCAAACATTCCTAAGGGATATACTATCAGAATAACCATGGAGTAGTTCGTCAAAGTGCCAGGAAAGCCATTTCCTTTGATGACTTCCTTTTCCCTTCATGGTACGTTGGGCTATTGTTGTTGAAAGAAGAGCTAAAGGAACAAAGATGAATCAAATGCATTAATTTTGAACTTAATTTTTTATTATTTTCAAAATTTTCTCCAGATAATAACAAAAAGTAAATACTATATTCATTCCTCTTAGGTAGTTTTCAAACACCCAAGCATCATGCCTTTTCACTGAAGGAATGTACTAAGTGAACTTGTTTATTTTCTGCAGTCATTCAAATTATGTATTTTTTTGAAGTTTTATTTGTGAAGTGACTGTTTCAGGTACAGAATTTCTTAGGATGTGAATCAGATTTGATTATAATATTTTGTGATGTAATTGATGCTGTTAAAGTTCTTTCAGGAAGTCTTCCATTAAATGTTAGACAATATGTATTTTGCATTTTTACAGACAATAGCATATATCACTTTTACTATTATTACACAGTTTTCCTGACAAATTCATAAAGGAGAAAGTGACAAATATTGAATTTGGCAAAATATCAATATTCTTCTCATGTTCTCTGTCCACAAAGAAGACTCTATGAAGTCATTTTGTTTGAGTGTCAAGTTTTATTGATGGTGTTAGTCAGAATCATTCATACTTTGCAGTTCCCTTGCACATGTCATTAATAGGGAGCTGCTTCCTTGCTTGCATGAATGTCCGATTTCTTTTTCTAGTTAAATAGTGATCCAAATGTAAAATCTAATGCTTAGGGTAATCATGTGAATTTACGATTACATATGAATTTATTCACCCGAATGCTGGGCTTTCTGAAATGAAATTGAATACATCATATTTCTCCATAAATATAGGTTTTACAGTGGAGATAGATCTAATATTGATAATCTCTTTATTTAACTGTTTTAAAATGCCATATGTGACTGCAAGCAGCAGAATGGAAATAACTATGTTTATAGCAAATAGAACAGAAAATGAAAGCAGGATATGCAGAGTTTCTCACTGAAGTGAGCATCACATTAGTGCCATAGTGCAGCAGCATTAAGGCAGCAATCAGCAGGCTCAAGGAAGGGATTGGCATGCACCTAAATGTAGGATGAGGAAATTAAAATGGAAAAATGATGGCAATTTTCAGATACTCAGAATCTCCAAGAAGGGATAACTTGAAGACTAAATTAAAACTAACTTACAATTGGGACAATGCCTGTTGATTTATTTCAATGATGTTGTATGGGATAAAATACATCCACTAGGTCTCATTTTCCAGTATTCGCCATTGTCACATCTGCATTATTGCAAAAACAATGGCTGAAGGTTCCTAAAAACTTCAATTTAAGAGA
The DNA here is from genome assembly GCF_027574615.1 of Eptesicus fuscus. Classification (NCBI taxonomy): domain Eukaryota; kingdom Metazoa; phylum Chordata; class Mammalia; order Chiroptera; family Vespertilionidae; genus Eptesicus; species Eptesicus fuscus. The sequence continues at coordinate 51,366,346 of NC_072476.1, forward strand.
CTTTACTTATTCTAAAATGGATTCTGATTTTGCCATTTTTCTTAGTCTGTACCCATTCATTCATCCCACGTGGTCTTTGCAAGTGAAATTTGTTAAAGGGAAAGTGCTATGGACTGAGTTGAGTTGCCTGAAATTTGTATGCGGAAGCCCTAACCCCAATGTGACTATATTTAGAGTTAAAGTTTTTAGGTGGTAATTAAAGGTAGGGTTCTAATCAGATGGGATTGGTGGCCTTATAAGAAAAAAGGAGAGGGAGATCTTTCTCTTTCTCCATCATGTGAGACACAGTGAGACGACACTGTTTGCGAGCCAAGAAGAAAGCCCTCCCCATAAACTGGCCGTGCTGGCACCCTGCTCTGGACTTTCCGGAGTCCAGGACTGTAAGAAAAATATATTTCTGTTTTAAACCACACAGTCATGCCATTTCGTTATGGCAGCCTGACCAGCTAAGACAGAGAGCATATTCATTCCCACCCATACCTATGCTCAGATGATAGGATAATTGTTTGCCATTTCATTTAGTTTCTACCATACGTGGATATTATAGCAGCCATGGGTGACAGATCCACAGAGAGACTTTTTAAAGACAGTCTGCATTTTCTCACCAATCTGCACTCACTTCCAAATTTCTTGGAATACAGGGGATTCTGGAGTCAAAAACAAACAGGCAAACATAAAAGCTCTATTTGAAATCTCAACAATCTCAATTAGAATAAAATCAAACTATCTAAGAAGATATCAGGTACAAGAAATACAAATGTGAACAAGGTGACAAAACAAGCCAGAGGAAAATCATTTGGGCAAAAATTGAAAAAGGATCCCCAGTCAAATTTATAGAAAATATTCCCTTATTAACTTTTGGTCGAGAATATGTTTGTATATTTTCAGAAAACAACTCCAAGACCATGTGGATTCTAGCAAGAGAGGAATCGACAGGACTACTCCAGCCATGAAGACAGAAGAGAAGCAGTACAGAGACAGAAGACGCTGATGTGGCCTTCCCATACTAGCAGTTAGCAGCTGTGCATCAGTGCAGATTGCCCAGGACCAAACCAGGCAGAGTCGGACCTGCATTACCACCAGTTGTCCACCATCCAGAACTGAAATGTCAGTGCTGACATGTACACATAAGGAACTGTTGGACATTGAAATTGGGTCTCAAAAGAACTGTTGGCCCAGAAAGAAACTCACTACAGACCGATTCATTTGCCTGTCACCATAACCATTATTGCTTGTCTCATTTTCGGTTCTTATAAGTGTATTTCTAATAGCACATGATCTCACTCATCTAGGGGAAATAATGAACAACATAGACTGATGAACAAGAACAGACCCAGAAACAAGGAGGCATGGATCAGACTGTCTGGCCTCGGGGGAAGGGTAGGGAAGGGTGGGGGTAAAGGGGGACATCAACCAAAGGACTTGTGTGCAGACATATGAGCCCAACCAGCGGTTAAGGACAACAGGGGGGTGGGGGCATGTGTGGGGAGGGGGGTGGGATGGAAATGGGGGGACGAGGACAAATATGTGATTCCTTAATCAATAAAGAAAATTAAAAAAAAAAAGAAAATAAAAAAAAGGAAAGAAAAATAGCAAAGGCGTTTGGGAATTAACAAAAGAAAAGATTGTAGCTCATGAAAAAAAGAGAAAAACTCTGTGAGTTTCTCCCTTATGGCTTGTTGTAAACTTTGCTCTCCAAAACAGAATGAATAAAATGTCTTGAGGAGAAAGATTATAAGCTCACAGGAACAGCAAAAATCCCCCTACAGACAGAAGGATTTAGCATCGTATTGTGAAAAGGGACAGGAGACAAAACAACCAAGCCATTCGCAAGACACAGCCAAAGTAATTGCCTGTACTTTTCCCTCTGTGTTAGAAGGCTTCATTCACATCAGGCATTGTTTTTTTCATATGTTTATCACATTATTGCACCCGACCTGCAGCTGTAATGCACATTTCTGAATAAATGTTAATTTATAAAAAAAAAAAAAAAGAAATACAAATGTGAGAAATATTTGAATTTTATTGTACAGAATTTAAATATTCTAGTTATTCAAATTTTAATTCAAGTACCTGAAGGTCTGTATTACTCTGTTTGGGATCTGGGAGAGATCTAAATTTTACATATATTTCTAAGAAAAAAGGCACAGATTTCTTTGAATTAGAATTTGGGAAAAAAGTTATTATTTACCAAATTAATCCCAATCTATATATATAAAAGGCTAAGTGTCCATCTGTCCAACCAGTAGCTAGATGTGCACTGACCACCAGGGGGCAGATGCTCAACGCAGGAGCTGCCATGATGCGCACCGGCCATTTGAAAATTAACAGCAACATGGACCTGGCACTGACAAACCAACACTCAGCTTCTCCCAAGTGGGACACAGGCCCGCCACCACATGAGTGACACCCCACCAAATTGCAGCAATGCTGCCAAGACCCCATGGTGCAAAATGTGGTCCACAGCCCAGCCCAGCCCAGAAACAGTCACTGTGAGCACCGGGTAATGACATCACATAGCAACACCAGACTTCATCTCCCTAGCGACTAGCCTCCTTGAATTTTCTTCAGCCCAGGAACCCAACTTGCTTTATAGCCAGGTGCAAACATTTTACAGTTTAACCAAATGTCTGTGAAGCATTTTCACATATCTTATCTTATTTGATCCTCACAGAGGTCCTGGAGTAGGTAGATAGGAGACTCAGTAGAATCCTATTTTCTTTTCATTAGCAAGACGCAGATAGCGATATTAAAATATTTCTTCTAATTAATTTACTTTCAATGTGCATGAATCTGTGCACTGGGACACTAGTACATACATAAAAAGAACCGATCACCTAGGATTGGTATAATTAAGACCAGATTTTTAATCCAAATTGAATTCTGGAGGTATCATTAAATTCATAATAAAGCCAATCAATTATTACTGTGCTTAAGCAACTCAAGATACCATAGCAAATCAATAGAGTAAAACTATACAAATTATATGATAAAAAAGAAACTATATGCTTTTAAATTGTGACAAAAGTAATTTTAAAATCAAATCATTTTAAGTTTGATCACATTAGAATTTATTTCCCATGTTTACATATATCTTTTTTCATTATATATTTTAAATATATACCATGTACCTGTCACCTTGTCAAGCTTTGGGCATAAAAAAAGGATAGATAGCGTCTCTACCTTTAAGATTTTTCTAGCCCAGCCAGTGTGACTCTTGAGTATCAACCCATGAACCAAGAGGTCACTAGTTCCATTCCTGGTCAGGGCACATGCCCAGGATGCAGCTCGAGCCCTAGTAGAGGGTGTGCAGGAGGCAGCTGATTGATGATGTTTCTCTCTCATCATTGATGTTTCTATATCTCTCTTTCTCTCCTTTCCTTTCTCTAAAAAATCAATAAAAATGTTAAAAAAAAACTTTCTATACAAAAATGTGGCAAATAGCTCTGAGATGTAATAAATTGGAAATTTGGACTTAAAAGAGTCATGTAGATATTGCTATGAAATTTGTTTAGTTGTAGATTGCAAAATTGAATTCTTTAAATACATTGCCTTTTATGAAAATAAAAAAGCAGGTACTTTATTTAACTGAAAAAATATGTACTAGATTATTGGCTGCAAATTCAAAGTTAAGACTGTTTCATGAAGATTTTGCCTCTTAATAGCACCAGTAAGGAAATTATACATGTCATTAGATTAGGACTCTTCCAACAGAACTATGCTTTTCTGTATCTAGAGGTTATCTTTTCCTGACAGATTCATTAATAGGTGTTAAACATAGAAAGGAACTAGATGAAATGGAGGAGTATGGATCTCATTCCCCTTTTCCCCCCACTCTCTCTTTTTCTCCATTCTGTAAACTGGGGGAGAATTTGTTTATGCAAGTAGTATCGGAGACTACTTCGTGATTTGATGTGGCTCATATGTACCATTTATTTGGAATTCAGCCTTTGACGTCTCATTTTTGCTTCTCTATCCAACACATTTCTTATACTGACCTTTAGTGAGGAAAATAGTTGTGATTATCAATATTTTAACATAATAAAGCATGAATCTTTATAAACTGTAGGCCCAATGCATGAAATTTGTGCAAGAGTAGGCCTTGCTTCCCCCAGCTGCCAGCACTGGCTTCTCTTTGGCACCCAGGAGACAGGCTTCCCTCTGGCCACTGGCAGGCACCTGGGACCCAGGCTTCCCTCCAGCCACCGGTAGGCACCCAGGACCTGGGCTTCCCTTGCAGCCCCAGCTTCGTTAAGAAGGTCGTCTGGAAGGACATCCTGGTCTAATTAGCATATTATGCTTTTATTATTATAGATGCATCTGTTACATTATGATAAAATCATTACCTATATCTAATACTCATTTATTAGGTATTTGTGACATAATCAAATGTTGTACTAATACATTTTATGAGAATATATAGCCTGTTTTTTTTAGCCACATTTATTAGATCCAACACTTTGAAGAGGTATTCTATTTTTGCTAAAATCAGGGCCTGTATATAACCTAGTTTCAGGCAGACCTATTAAACTTGAGTATTACTCTTCTTCAGTAACTATCCAAACTTCTTATCCCATCTTATTATAGGCCCTCATATTCCTCAGTTTTAGTTTAGTTCCTATAATTATTCCAGTAGATACTGATAAAATAGGTTAAGAACTGTTCACTAAAGAGCATTATTCTTTTATTTTCCTTGGCACATTTTGGGATCTGTTCCTCCACTCTGATGAAGCAAAATATTAGGAAACTAGAGGCCCAGTGCACAAATTCGTGCACAGGTGGGGACCCTCTAGGTGGCCTGCAAGGATCGGGCCAAAACCTGCAGTCCAATGCTGCTTGCAGCTTCTACCTGCCACCACTGCTCATCCCAGCCCCACTGTGCCTGCAGCATGCCCAATCAGATCCGATCAGGAGAGGCTCGCGCTGCCATAGCAGTGCTCGCCAGCCATGAACCCTGCATCTGGCGCCCTCCCAAGGGGAGTGGCCTGTGGGATTGGGCTGAAACCGGCTCTCCGACATCCCCTGAGGGGTACAAAATTGCGAGAGGGTGCAGGCCAAACTGAGGGACCCCACCGGTGCATGATCGGGCCGGGGACGGACCACAAGAGGACCCCAGGGCAGTTCCAGCCCATTTTGCTCAGTCCCGATCAGGTGGACCCCAGCAGCAAGCTAACCTACCAGCTGGAGCATCTGCCCCCTGGTGGTCAGTGTACGTCATAGCGAGCAGTTGAGCAGCCTTAGCATATCATTAGCATATTACTCTTTGATAGGTTGTTCGGTTGTTCTACCATTCAGTCTATTTGCATATTACCCTTCCTATCTAATAAAAGAGTAATATGTAAATTGAGCATAACTCCGCTACACCCACAAGCCATGCCCACCAGCCAATCAGGAGTGAGTATGCAAATTAACCCAACCAAGATGGCTGCAGCCATGGAGAGAGCAGGAGGCTTGGGTTTCCCCGGCAATGGAGGAAGCCAAGCTTTCCGCACACCCTGGCTGGCCCTGGACTCCACTCAAGGCTACAAAGTTTCAATTATAGAAGATAAAAAAATCCCAACAAAAATGGTGGCAGCCACGGAGCTGGAGAGAACAGGAGGCTTGAGTTGCCACCAGCGATGGAGGAAACCAAGCTTCCGCAGCCCTGGCCTGCCTTGGACTCTGCTCAAGGGTACAAAGCTCCAATTATAGAAGATAAATAAATCCCAACAAAAACAGCTGAGGCCATGGAGCAAGCAGGAGGCTTGACTTCGCTCAAGTCTACAAAGTTTAAATTATAGAAGATAAATAAATCCCAGATACCAGGGCCTCCACTTGGGTCACCGGGGGGTGTGGCCAGCCTGCAAACCACCACAGGCCCCTTGCCCAGGCTGCCCCAGGCCCCAAGGGAACCCCCACCCTGATCTTGGACACCCTTCAGGGCAAAGCAGCCGGCCCCCACCTGTGCACCAGGCCTCTATCCTATCTAATAAAAGAGTAGTATGCAAATTGACCATCACTCCAACACACAAGATGGCTGCCCCCATGTGGACACAAGATGGCCACCACAGGATGGCCAGCATGGGAGGGAAGTTGGGAGGGAGCAGGCCTGCAAGGGAGGGCAGTTGGGGGCAATCAAGCCTGCAGGGTAGGGCAGTTAGGGGTGACCAGGCTGGCAGAGGAGGGAAGTTGGGGGCAACTAGGCCTGCAGGGAAGGGCAGTTGGGGGGACCCAGGCCTACAGGGGAGAGCAGTTGGAGGGACCAGGCCTACAGGGGAGGGCAGTTATGGGTGACCAGGTCTACAGGGGAGGGCAATTAGGGGCAGACAGGCTGGTAGGGGAGTGGTTAGGGGCTGATCAGGCTGGCAGGCAGAAGCGGTTAGGGGCAATCAGGAAGGCAGGCAGGTGACCAGTTGGGAGCCAGCAATTCTGGATTGTGAGAGGGATGTCCAATTGCCCGTTTATGCCCTATCCTACCGGGATCGGGCCTAAATGAGCAGTTGGACATCCTTCGAGGGGTCCCAGATTGGAGAGGGTGCAGGCTGGGCTGAGGGACACACCGCCCTGAGCACAAATTTTGTGCACCGGTCCTCTAGTTTATTATATAGGACTAGAGGCCCGGTGCACGAAATTCGTGCATGGAGGGGGGCTCTCCCTCAGCCCAGCCTGTACCCTCTCCAATATGAGACCCCTCGAGGGATGTCCGACTGCCCGTTTAGGCCCGATCCCACTGGGATCGGGCCTAAACGGGCAGTCGGACATCCCTCTCACAATCCAGGACTGTTGGCTCCCAACTGCTTGCCTGCCTGCCTTCCTGATTGCCCCTAACCGCTTCTGCCTGCCAGCCTGATCACCCCCTAACCACTCTGCTGCCAGCCTGATTGATGCCTAACAGCTCTCCTGCCACCCTGTTTGCCCCCAACTTCCCTCCTCTGCCAGCCTGGTCACTCCTAACTGCCCTCTCCTGGAGGGTTGATCACCTCCAACTGCCCTTTCTTGCAGGCCTGGTCCCTCTCAACTGCCCTCCCTTGCAGGGCTGATCCCTCACAACTGCCCTCCCTTGCAGGCCGGGTGCCTCCCAACTGCCCTCTCCTGCTGGCCATCTTGTGGTGGCCATCTTGTGTCCACATGGGGGCAGGATCTTTGACCACATGGGGGCAGCTATATTGTGTGTTGCAGTGATGATCAATCTGCATATTATTCTTTTATTAGATAGGATAGAGGCCTGGTACAGGGGTGGGGGCCAGCTGGTTTGCCCTGAAGGGTGTCCCTGATCAGGGTAGGTTTCCCTTGGGGTGTGGGGCGGCCTGAGCGAGGGGCCTGTGGTGGTTTGCAGGCCAGCCACGCCCCCTGGTAACCCAAGCGGAGGCCCTGGTATCTGGAATTTATTTTCCTTCTACAATTGAAACTTTGTAGCCTGGAGCGGAGCCAAGCCTGGGGCTCCCTCCGAGGCCGCAGCCATTGTGTTGGGATTATAATTGAAAATATGTTGCCTTAAGCAGGTGAGCCCGGCCAGGGTGTGTGGAAAGCTTTGCTTCCCCTGTTGCCGGCGGCAACCCTGGCCTGCTCCCTCAAGCTCCATTCTGCCACCATTTGTTTGAATTTGTTTACCTTCTATAATTGAAACTTTGTAGCTTGAGTGGAGGCTTAGGCCTGGAAATGGCAGGCGGAAAGCTTGGCCTCCTCTGTTACCTAGGAAACCTTGCTCTCTGTGGCTGTAGCCATCTTGGTTTGGGTTAATTTGCATACTCGCTCTGATTGGATGGTGGGCGTGGCTTGTGGGCGTGGCTTGTGGGTGTGTCGGAGGTATGGTCAATTTGCATATTTGTCTATTATTAGATTAGATTGTTAGAAGGATGATATACAAGTGCAGGATGGGCACTGAATCCTAGTACACAAATTCCTGATTGTTTTGATCAGTTAGTTTACAGTTTATCTTTTATATACTTGGATTGTAAACACTTCATCTTGGGCCTGGCCAGGTAGCTCAGTTGGTGAGAACATCACCCTGATACACCAAGGTTGTGTGTTTGATCTGGTCAGGGTACATATAAGAATCAATTCTCTCTCTCTCTCTCTCTCTCTCTCTCTCTCTCTCTCTCTCTCTCATCAATAAAAGGAAAAAGAAAAAAAGGAAAATATTTCATATTTGTAAAGTTTGTATGGAAGAAAGGGCTTGGAAAACAGGTGTCCTAGGTTGTGATCATTCTTTGCAATTATCTTTATGGTTTGGGAAAACTCACTTCAGTGCTTCTAAACTCTATTAATGATAAGTTGTACTTCCCTGACTCTTCTCCTTTCCTCTTTTCAAGAGCAGTTGAAATAAGCTAACCCTCCTAGTTCAGTTTAAGGTTTATAGCAATTTAGAGAGACACACTCGGTGCTTTGTGTAGAAGCAACCAGCTTGTACAGCATTGCTCATTCTGCTCCCCAAAATTGGTAAGGCATTGCTGTCATACAAATTCTGAAGGAATCTGCCAGAAATAACATCTTAGATATCAGATGTCAAATAAAAGATGTTAGAACTTCAGACATTCCTTCTGGTCTGTCTTATGGTTGAATGTAGTGTAAACATTGGGTTGTCTTTGTCCATATAAATTATTTAGAACTCTGTTTTTATTTTTACTATTTGATTACCTCATTCAAGTTAACTAAAATCTCTGTATGAATGGTCACATTTAGGGTCTTTAATGCCATTTAAATTGCCTTCATTTCACCTTCCTTTTTTCTTGCTTATATTTAGTATGGAGGTAATTGAATTCTGGGGAGACAATTTGTTAGTAATTTTTATAGGCTAGAATTTACTTCATTGTTTTCCTTCCTTTGTATTATAAATTTACAAAGAACAGACCACAGTGGACAGTTCTGGTTTCTTTGATATTCAAAATTTAAAAATTGAGGTGACAAGAAAATTATTTTGTGTGTATACTTAATGTTACTGCATAATTAATGCATTCTAGTTAAAAAGGAACATAAAACATGTGCATTAGAATATTCAACTAACTCTCTCCTTGTGGTAAAAACCAAGCTTTTGATAATTATTTTCTTTGTGAAAGAGAAGAAAAGAAATCCAAGCATTACTACTATTGAATTATAAAACAACAAACTATCTCTTTTCCTGTGGCTTTCATCCATATAATTTACAGTGCAAATGCAATTTTTGATACACAAATGCTTCTATATTGAGAGCTGTGTGGAAAATAGAATGCCTAGTTCTCATTTTCTTGCCAAACAAAGAAAACAAAATCCTTCCCCATCTTCTGCATTATGTTAGTGCCAATAACGCCTCTTTGATGGTAGCTTTGTGTTGTATTGTGTTTTTGCTTTTAATTAAGATATATTGGGTAAAATAGTGCTTCATTGTATTGTACAAAATACTGAAGCATAGGCTAATTACAGCCTTCAATGGGATTCAATATAGACCTCATGTTACTGTCTCATGCCCAGTTTTTTTAGTGTTTAACAAAGTGTTCTGATACATTTTCTCCTGTGGTTTTATTTTTTAGATTGTCTTCATCCAAATGAAAAGCAATGACCCCTACCTAAAATGTTAATCAAATGGCTACCTCACTTGTTATAAAGTTTTTATTTCAAAATATTCTTACATTTTGAACGTGAAAATTCATTTTTGTTCCATATGGCCCTTTTCACGCTTGTTTTTAGAGGGCTTACTTTTCACAGAAGGCAAAATTCAAAGTTACAGAATGCAGGTTGGGAGCTAGACAAATATAGAAGAAATGTCACTCTCATATTTATTTAAACCTGATTAACCTTTTTAATTTAGTCATTAAGTTTTATTGAAAATGAACTAAATATAGTGATTAGTTGTAGAAAGAGAATGGAATCAATTTAGACATTAAATTAAAGTGTAAAACTTCCAGAACTTCTAGGTAAAGATAAAAGGGTAGGTGGTTCATTGCAAACCAATTAAAAGGGAAAAATAATATTATCCATATTGAAAATGTAATTTAACCAATGGCAATCAATTTGAGCTTGCAATAATGTGGTAAAACTCAAATAATGCCTAGTATGTATCTTTTCAAGAAACTGATTAAATATTTGATAGTTGACTTGACAAATGATTATAACTAATATTTTATTGGGGTTTCCTCGATTTCTGAATGTAGGGTATGATTGGGGTGAGCGGGTCAAAAGGCAACTTTACCTCCTTTTATATGACCTTAATAAAACATCTGCATCTATAAATATGATGTACACAGCATGTTACAGAGAAAATGCCCATTGAATCAAAAGAAACATTTTAGTGTACATTTTTAAAGGAATGATATTAATAACTGTGAAAAGTTCTGTTTATGTTCTTTCTCTGACCCTGCTTCTAGATGCCTGCAATTTCTTTTGTCATGAATATTCTGCAAACATTATTAGTTTTCATACAAGTATCTAATCTTTTGTTGCATTGGATTAAAATGGTAATTATAATTGTAGTAATTGCCATTTTCATTCTGCATGCTAAATACAATGGAGTCTATTAAATTATTGCCTGAAATTGCATCATGCTTAATAATGTATTTTGAAAGTTGGTTTTGCCTATGGCAATAATAGTGATATGCAAATATATATGCTATGGAGTGCTTACTATGTGTGCTTACTTGGATCATCTCATTAAATTCTCATAACTACCTTATGGTATCATGTGGATACAAATGACTCTTGTTCTGTTCCAGGAATACTATGTGCATCTTATAGAATTTCACATGTAATATATACATCACCTCCCTAGCAAGCAGGGGTTTTAAAAATGAGAAAACTGAAATTTTGAAACTAGTATATGGGGTTTCAAAGTCATGCAGCTTGATTCTAGAGACTGTGGTCTCAGCCAGTATATAAAGCTTTCCTTTGTGGATAATGCTTTACTTAAAGAAAGTGGCAGGCTGGTCTTACCACTCTCTTCCCGGAGATTTCTGCAAAGTCAACAGTGATGCATGAAAGTGCTCATATATCATTTGGTCAATCAACACGAAAGCACAATACTGCACCAGAACTTTGGGTAAATGGTACAAGAGATATTTGTTTCACAGTCCTTGCATATGTTTCAGTTTTAAAATAGAAGTTAGGTTAACCCTAGGATGACTCCTTTTTTTTTTTTAATTCATGTGAAAGATTATGACCTCAACACAGACTTCAAAGTCCTGCATAATCTGGCTTTCTATTCGCTCCTGGACCTTACCTCTGATTACTCTTTCCTTTGCACACTGATTTAACCAGTTTGTCCTGTTGTTTTTGCTTGAATATGCCAAAAATGATCTTTGATTTCAAATATACCCTCTGCTTGGAATGCTCTTGTTCCAGATATCTGTATGACTACTACCTGAACATCTTACCCTAATCTCAATGGCCTACAATGTGAAATGTATTATGTACAATTTATATAGACATAGAAATTAAACATTATATGTGGGCATCACTAGAGGATAGTTCTGGTTTCAACTTTCCCGTGGGGCATTGTCCTCAGCAAATATCAATCTTAGTTCCTGTTCGGATTTTTTTGGTGTTCCCTTCTTCTTATGCCGTTCTCTGAGGTACCTCTGAGTCTAACAGCCTCTATGTTTTTCATATCAGAGTGAAAATCACACCGAGGCCAAAAGTTAATTACAGATGCGCATCTTTCATTATACTTTCTTTTGTTAGGAGGTTTTTCATTATCCAAATAATCATCCCAATTTCCTAAAACTACACTCCTTGAAAAACATTTTAAACAAATATGTTGTGCAGTACTTGAAATAATGGAGACCACCCTTACTCTCTGAAGTACCAGGAAGCTGTCTAAATTAAATATTGTCAATATACAATGTTGCCACCAGAAAAACTAAAGATATTTCATATCACTTACTGATTGGATTTGTTAAGCTGTAGGTGTTTTTTTTTCTATGTTTGTAATACAATTTAACCACCTTCACCTGAAAAATGTTAAAATCATCTTTCTTCTTAAAACACATAGTAAATTTAGACAGGTTTTGATAATAAAAGTAAAACAAAACAACAGCCCAAAGAGAAAAAGACATTTTGTTATCACAGTAAATTCTCTTATGTCTTCCTTTTAAGAGAGTTATAGCACAAGAATGATGAATTACTGGAGACAAAGAAGTACTAGAAAGGAATAAGAATGGGAAAAGGTACACTGTCATTTATTATTGCTAGCACTTGCACACTTGTATAATTGCAAAAGAGAAAGTCTATCAATGAACTGGTTTTGGGGTATAAAGCAAAAATCCTTTTCTGTATAGAATGAAATTTAAGTTGGAGGAAAACATTATGTTGAATCAGAATTTAAATAATGCTTTTTTCCTCAGAAATCAGGCTTTAATCTCTGGGGAACTTTTCATAAGTGTTAAAGACATTAACTCTCCTAAGTCTCTTACTTCCTTTAGGTTCACTTATTGTGATTGGCTGAACCTTATACCCTTAATTCAGTATTATTTCCACTATTAACCCTTTTAACTCTACATGTGGTAAAATGCAATGATTTTTGTCTAAGTTAGACAAAAGAAGGAAGGGAAAGAAGGGGCTCCATAGGCTCTGTACACCTGCACCAGCCTTCCATGTACCTCAATCTGCCTCACTCTCTGATTCTCCTCATTCTTATTTTCAGGACAGGGTGTGCTGAAAGATACCAAAAGTGGTTCTAATAACATGTAAATAAACCACAAATAAACTTGCTTCTTCCCTATTTTCCCACTCCAAAATATATACATATACATATATATATATATATATATATATATATATATATATATATCAATATCTGGAGTGTTGACTTAAATCAGGACCTGAAGATGAAAACAAAGATCAAAGGTATTAAGAATGACCAAAGTCCACACTGTTGAAAGAAACTTACATGAATTTGATAATTTATATATGTATGGATTATATAGAGATATGTAATTATAGCTACACACATGCACACATGCGTTTGCACACAATCTATATATTCTGAAGAAAGAAATCAGTGGTGTATTCTAAATGTAACAAACACTGCCCTGCTTTGGAGGGTGTGAAATATGGGGGAAGTAGACTATTTTGGGATTATTCTAGTGTCATCTGGGTTTTACTCCTGCTGCATCGCTTTTAAGCATGATTCTCTCTTCTTACAGTAGGATATAGAGAAGTATAAAGATTACCCATATATAGTTGACTTTGGGATTCTCTTGGCTTCTCAATGAAAAATTCCTTGTAGGATGTTCTACATGTAGTGCATCTGGATATAAAATTTTATCATATTTCATTTTATCCATAGCATCTTTCCCTACAAAATGTTTATTACATGACTATCTATAAACAAAGCATAGTACTAAATGTCAGGGCTCCAAAAACAAGTTCTCCATGTTCTCTGTCTTAGAGCTCATAAGTGCTTGGGAAATTAAAAGAGGGATAAAATTCCATGGGATGAAATAATAGGAGAAACTTCAATGATAAATGAGTGTTGACCTGCATTGTGAAGAAAAGGCAGATTTTAGCTGAGCATGGAGAAATATGAGGGACATTCTAGAAAAGACATAAAGTGTGAGCAAATACTAAAATCAGGACACACACAAGACTATTTTCAGGGAAAATACATTAGACAGTTTTCCTTGAATAAGTGTTTGATTAGGAAACTGATAAGAAGCAGGTAAACTTAGACCATTGTAAAGAATTTGGATTTAGTCCTGGGAGTAGATAGGGATCAGTGACTATTTTGATTGCATAAAATAACATTTTATGTATTATTTCTCTAAGCATGAACTTCTTTCTCAAATAATTGAAGTACTCTGCTTCTGGAACTAGAGTTTTGAAAAGGCTCATCTCTGTCTGCCTTTGTATTATGTTGGCCAGTTAATATTCACTTAACCTTTTAATTTGCTTTTAAAAGATAGTACCTCTAAACTTCATATTATTTGTTCTTACCTAACTTGCAAACTTCATAGTGATTCTAATTTGTTTGGTAAGAAAATTCTTCTTTTCTACATATAGAAGAATGACAAATTAAAGTTGACAAATATAAGCTTACAAATAGGGCATTACATTATTTAATATATTAAGTTTCATTTCACTTAGCATTTTCTTTCTCAGAGACTGAATGCATCTTTTGATGGCACTAAGAAAAGACAAAGAAACATAAGCAGCCAGAAGTATGGAATCTGGTCTTTGGTTTTGCTAACGTATCTGTGACCACTCATCAAAATTTCATGTACAGTCTCCAAAGTCATTTGAAGTTCACCAAATCAAATTACCTCTCATATTACTTCTTTACCTATCCTAACATTTTGTTCTCTCTACAAATATGACATGATCATATTTCCTATTGCTATACTTGTCTGGAGAGAGATCTACATTATATCCAATCCCTTCATCCATTGGTACATTTAACATAATAAATGGCAGGTCCCTCTATGTGATCATGGATAAGGTTACTACTAGCCAGTATGTCTTCTTTTTTATCTAGACTTCAAGTGAACTATAGTGCCTTTAAAAATTAATAAATTGAGATATTCTTTCCTTTCTTTTAGAGTTTTGTTCTAAAACCTATAGTCTATGCAATTTTTCTTCTTACCCTGAAAAGACGAAGATTGTTCTAAAATATTTCACTAAAAAGAACAATTTCGTAAAAAAGTCAAAATGATAAAAGTTTAAGAGAATTTTTAAAATCCAAGGTGATTGATCTTTAATCAGCAAATGACCATTACGTATTGTTTGGAGAATTTCAGTATACTGACATAACATAACAATGGGACTTCCCAGCATCTTCCTTCCTGTTTTAGAAAATTAATTAAATCTTTTAGTTTTATTCAGTATCTGTTGCCTTGCTTGAGCATGCTTGAAATGAGGGTTGTGGATACTTCCTTCTGTTTTGATTTCAGAATTAAGCTACCCAATAGCCTATGTCTATTGACTCCTTTTGATGCAGGAAGTCTGCATCATTTATGAAAAACCTACATATACATTCATGCTGAGTTCTATTTTGTCATCTCTTTTAGTATTGCATTAATAATTGTGACATATGACTATCTAGTTTTTATACTTTTATAGTTTTTAATCTTTACCTGTAATTAGTTTATTTTTGCTACAATTACATAGTAAATAATATACCCAGGAAGAGAACAAAAGCTAACATCCTAAAATATTATTTGGTGATTATATAAAAACAACTCTGAGATAACAGTAACAAAAAACATGAGTTAACATGTATTTAAAATTATGATGTTGCAGACACTGGGTTGAGTACTTCATAAGCATTGTATCATTACATTTTCAAAACAATCTTAGTGTAGAAACTAAAACTGTACCTATTTCCAGATGAAGGAACTTTTACACATAAGCTAATATAGTGGAGTATGAAAATAATTCCAAGTTGACTGCAAAAACTATTATTTACCATTAATAATGTTAACTTTTTAAGTTTACTTAGAATACTAAACAAAAATAACCAATTAATCATATTAAGTTATAAGGTCTGGATTTCATGTTGTTTTTAAAGGAAAAGAAAAATAGTTTTCTATTAATTCTGTTGTGATTCCCAGTAACAAACACTTCTTCATTCTCTGGCAAAAAAGAAAAATGTCCATCCGGTGCTCCTATAGAATTTATGGTTCCTTAAGTAGAAAATCTCTGACCTAGACTGGATGCTCACTAAGGCCACTGATGACAAATGGGCTTGTCACACTGGGGTGGAGGAAGTAGGAAGTTTATATCTGGAAGAACATGGAATAGCCAGAGACAGCCAATGACAGGTAGAGGAAAAGACACATTGCTGGGGTAGTTCCTTCTCCTTGCTCCCCAAAACTACTTTATGTGTTTGTGACAGAGACCTTTGCCATTGAGCTTGGGAAGAAAGAAGTAATGAAGAGATTGTACTTATTATTTCTTCCATTATAAACTTTGGATCTGCTTTCTACTCAAATGCAGCCACCATCATAATTCTTCACAGAAATTCTTTCTTCTTAACATGATTTTACATGAAATAATTTGAACATTACACAATCCTTTACTAAAATTGACTATAACGTATTTGTGGATTCTTTGAAAATATTTGCTAAGTCTTAGGAAGGGAAAATTATACACTAAAAAAACCGAATAATGTAGAAATTTCACAGGGACAAAAGCAGGACCACTAATATACTAGTAAGCAAGTATCACATGATAACTTAAAAAGTGTTTACATTAAGAGATTAAAATAATCTAAGTAAACTGATTTAGATATCATGTAGAAAAATTAATTATAATCTAGTCAATTATTGCAAGCCAGGCATCAGTGTTTTAGCTTTATTTGGTGTTGAAATGCTTCAGGATTCAAAAGGAAGATCCTAAAGATTGTATTAGGGTATGTAAACATGACTGAGGCTCACAAATAATCATATAGTATTTTAAGATATTTTTAATTGAAAAGAAAAGAAGGAGATGCTTCAATTGGAATAATGTTTGAGAACATAAAATATAATTTAAGTTAATACTAAAATGTGATACATTTAGGAGTCAACTATTCAAACTTTTTTCAAGTTAGTTGCTATTTAGTTCAGTCTTTAAGATATTTGAGTAAGCCCCAAGAGATATAAAACTAAAACTGACCACTTCATCATATTACAACATTATTTAAGAATATATAAATTCAGAGTATAGGTTCTTGTATGTATTATTCTTTCTAATATTTTTTATCTCATAGAAAGATTATTTGTCCACAAACTGCAGGTACTTTGAGTTAAAAACTTAACAAAAAAAGTTGCTTGGTGTCCACAGAAGACCATATAATACTGGCAAATACATTTATAGTAAGTAAATAATATAAAATACATAAGGCTTATTCAACATATGAGATGACAGAATAAAAGTATTTTATCACATGAGATGTGATAAGATAGGAAAAGACACTATAAAATATTTTATAAATGTCAGAAAGTATAATTGAACAAAAGAGGAAAGAAGTAAGCTGCCTGGTGTGAGACTTGTTCAGTAAATGATATAAAATAACATTGAAAGACAGGGAAAGAGAAACAATCTCATTATTACTTGGAAGAGAAAGTAAAGAGCCCCACACCCCAGAGCTGGGATGAACAGGCACGCTTGGACTGGCTGCTGGGAACAATGCTGGCTGGCCATGGTCAGTCTTGGCACCTCAGCATGTAGGAGCTCTCTACACATACAGGAGCTTCAGAGAAGAACAATAGATGAGATTATGAGAAGAAGGGTGGAAAGAGTGATTTGTAAGCAAGATTAAAAGTACTAAAGATTTTCGCAAGTTCTAAGGAACAACAAAGTTAGAAAATGATACTCAAATAACAAGTGTCAAGAGCAATTACTAAATGCATTTGAAGGTGATAAGAGGATGAAATTAAATTTAAGGTGCATATTATGTGTGGGGGATTCCTTTGTAAAATATATAACCTCATGAGAAAAGCTACCTCATATTTAAGGTCTCTGTGAACTCACATTCTAGGGGACTCCCTGAATGAACACCAGGAAATTATAGACCCAGAAGAGCAGGTCCATAAGCCTTATGCACTTTAGAGTTAAACTGCAGCTGCTGTTTGAATGAACTGGATCTGCCAGGTCACTACTAACAACAGAAGCAAAAGCATATTCAGGACTTCTGGTCAGCTGCATAGACACAGCGCTCACTATAGAGTTAGTGATATGATAGACTGAGTGACATGAGAAACTCACTAAAGAGTTAGTGACACCAGAGACTGAGTAGAGACTGAGAACCTGTGAGAGAACATGGGGAAATATGTATAGATGGAGAATATGTTTAAATAGATGGAGAATATGTTTTATCAGAGTTTGGTGGATTCAAAAAGGGTACATGGTGCCACTGAATTGTGCTCTTCATGTTCAGAGAGGAGAAGGTTTGGTAAGAGAGAAATGCTTTATCTAAGAAAATCCTGCTAGGGGGTTAGAACATTCAAATGCTTATAGTAGATATAAACACAAATAAAGAAAGCTGATTATTTCTTCAGTCTGCCATAATGAAAAGGAGAGAAAGAGGGAGAGGGAGGGAGGAAGAGAGAGAGAGAGAGACTGAGGTAAAGATTGTTAAGTGACTGTCTCAATATAAAAGAAGCCAAAGTAGTAGCAGAGATAATGGCAAACAGAAGTCACGCCCCATTTGAAGAGGAAATACTATTTAAATTCACTAGAATATTGCCATCTGGCAATATGGATCTAATGTTGCCTCATCTTCTGATTTGCAGGGAAGGTTAAAATAAGAATTTTTAAATTGGGCAACTAATTAAATAGGAAAACTAACCAAGTGGGCTGAGTATGTAAGTTTAAAGAAATGTCATTCAGATTTGGGGCCTCTATTGTCTCTTGACATATATTATCATATAGGTTATTAAGATGAGTAA
This sequence comes from Eptesicus fuscus, assembly GCF_027574615.1. Taxonomy (NCBI): domain Eukaryota; kingdom Metazoa; phylum Chordata; class Mammalia; order Chiroptera; family Vespertilionidae; genus Eptesicus; species Eptesicus fuscus. The sequence goes on from NC_072476.1 coordinate 51,384,660, forward strand.
AATCATTCTTTAAAGAATCAAGGCCACCTATAACAATTTCCTCATATCCTTAGCCAGAAAACCAAGAGATGAAGAAAGCTCATCTTCAGTATTCTCCTCTAACCTTGAGAAAATGTTTCAGGGTAACTAAGGTCTGAATTAAAAAAAAAAAAAATTTAAGAATGTGATTTGTTTCTAACACACTCAATCACTCTTGGGTCTTTTTCTTTACTTGGGCTAGTAATTAAGAAATGTACAGTTTAAGATTACACAGTGGCCTCATGATTCAGCCATACCCTCTACTTAAAACTCAGTGTATTGTTGGATAAATCATAGGTAAAAGGCACATAAGTTGAAAAGTGACCAACCAAATTGTATATTTAAACAAAATATCTACATTGAACCCTCCCTCAATTCTACATAAAAAGTATTAGAATTATAAAGAGCATTTAGTAATTTTTTAAAAATCCCACCCAATAATATTTTTTCCCTTTACTTTTTTAGAGATAGTGGAAGGTAGAGAGGGAGGGAGGGAGAGAGAGAGAGAGGGACTTTAATTACTTTTCTCCTTCACGCCCTTTGACTAGGATCAAATCTTCAACCCAGATCCTTTCCCTTGACCAGGATTTGAACCCACGACTCTTCGGTGTATGGACCAACACTCTAACCACTGAATTTACCGGCCAGGGTTTAGCAAGGTTTTATTTAACACAAGAGTCGACATAAAAGTCAATAGTATTTCTATATAAAACTAATAACTCATTTAAAGTACATAATAGGGAAAATATTCCTACTTACAACAACAACAAACTATAAAAGAACAAACAATGTAGGAAAAAAACAATGACGCAACCAACTGTTACAAACTAATGAAGAATATATATATATATATGGATACCTAAACATCAGAAATGACTTTGATGGTAAGACCAATCAATATCATGAAAATACACATTCTTACCCAAATTAACCCATAAATTTGATTTCTAGTCAAAACTGAAAATATTCTTTGGAAACTTCCAAACTGATTCTAAAAGTTCTCTGGGAAACAAAAAACCAAGTTAGATAATTTTGAAGAAGAACAATGCATTGAAAGGTATATCCTTTTGACTATTAGTAACTTTTTTTTTTTTTTTGCTATTTCATGTGAATTGAAAATTTTTTTGCCAGACATTTTGTATTTAATAACAGTAGGGATTGAATTATAGAATACAGTATTTCATCCAAAAAAATATATGACATTTTCTTTCAGGCTGCTAGAGCTAGAGACTGAGCCAATCTGAAAGGTAATTAAACTATACATAGGCATTGTTATAGCTTCAGTTTACCACTGATTTAACGTATTTTGAAATTGTGATTAGGGCTTTTACTTCTGTAGAACAATGGATCTGAGTTCTGCTGAGGCTTTTTAGTGTGTGGTATGCAATTTGCTAGCTCATCAAACTATATCCTATCTTTCTTTCTTTCTTTCACAGATTAGTCAGATTTCTGGGCCATTGAAATCTGGATGGTAGTTATCTTTGCTATCTTGTCATCCACCTATCTTTCTCTGCCTTGGAAAATCTCCATCTTCCCTACTGCAATGTCATGTTCTCCCCAACATTGATGGTGACTGCATTATACCTAGAATGCTTTAGAATGACTTCTCCCAGCTATTCTGCTGGCCTCTGGTAGCTGAAAGCTTAGAGTATCTGAAAGGTTTTTTTTTGTGTTGTGTTTTTTCTTTCCTAAATAGAGCTCTTTCAATATGCTAGCAATGTGGTAAATTTTTCACATAGGGTATTTTCCTTGATTACTAGAAAAAGCTTAGGAAGCATTTCTAAGTAAAATTCTATAGGTGAGTAAGAGAAGGCAGTTAGGAAAAATTATGATAAAAGAATCAAAAGAAAATTATTATTAAGAAAACCAAGGCAACTCTATAAAGAAGGAGAAAAAGAAATGGAAGGAGGAAGAAGCTGATGAGGGTCTGTAATGTAGCAAAGGTTTAGAGCAGGGGTGGGGAACCTTTCTTCTGCCAAGGGGCATTTGAATATTTATCACATCATTCACGGGCCACACAAAACTATCAACTTAAAAATTAGCCTGCTATCCTTGGTCACACATGTAATTAACTCACCCCTCATGCCTTCGCAGGGCCAGACCAAATGATTCTGCAGGCCTTACACAGCCTGAGGGCCGGCCATTCCCCACCCCTGGGTTAGAGCATATGTACTGGAGCAAGGTAATAGTGGCAAGCTTTGCTTTCATGGGCTTGTTTACTTATAAGACCTATCTAAATTAGTGACTATTAAGGATATTTTTTTTGAACCACATTGCATTTGTTAAGGATAGATATTGTGCCTTATTCACATATATATTCTCAGGAATGTGTAAAGGGCTCAGCACATATTAAGCATTCATAAGCATTCATTCTTATCTAAGTTTCATTTCATTCATTCATTCCAAAAATATTTTTTGAGTTCTTTCTAGTATGTGCCAAGCACTCCTCCAGATGGTGGGAATACATTAGGGGACAGCACTGAAGAAAATTTATGCCCCTGAAAAGCTTTAAAAAAAGAGCAATGAAGAGGAAACATAAGTTAATTATATAGCATTGTAGAAGGTGATAAGTAATATAAAAAAATAGAATAGGTGATATGGAGAGTGTGTTTGAAAAGCTGAGTTTTAATTTTAGAGGGCAGTCAAAAGAGGCATCTATGAGAAGGTGACATTTGAGCAAAGATCTGAAGAAAGTTAGGGAGGTAGCAATGCAAGATGTGAAAGCCTTAAGCTTTCAGCATCCTGAGAGATTTAGGGACTGCCAAGGGACACATATGACTGCATTGGATGAATGAAAGGGAGAGAAGCACAGGATGAGAGCATGCTGCAGGTAAGGGCAGTTCAGATTTAGACCTATTAGGCCAGTGGTCGGCAAACCGCGGCTCGCCAGCCACATGCGGCTCTTTGGCCCCTTGAGTGTTCTAACGCCACTTCTTCAAAATAGACTCGCCCAGGCCGAAAACCGACTTCTGCGCATGGGCCACGAAGTTTCAATCGCACTGTACGTGCGCGCCTGCACGTGGTACTTTGTGGAAGAGCTACACTCAAGGGGCCAAAGAGCCGCATGTGGCTCGCGAGCTGCAGTTTGCCGTCCACTGTATTAGGCCATTGTAAGGCTTTCACTTTAAGTGAAGGGAGGTACTAGGCAGAATCTTGAGCAGAGGAGTGACAATACATGTTTACAATCTCCCAAATGATCTAACTAATGAGACGGAGCTTTATTGCCCTATCACTTCCTTTTCCATATAATCTATTTTAAGTTTCCTATGCAGCAGTCCATGGTAAAGAAGCAAGCGCCATAGTTCAACTCGTAGTTATGTAAATTCATGGATTGGTAAAGAGCTAACTGGGGCCTAAATATCTAGATACCCTGTGTCCAGAAGATGCAAGACGCAACTTCCAGACTCTGAAGTTCTTCCATAATTGGGGAAAGGAAAGGGCTAACCTATCATCTTTTTGTATGTGAAGTAATTGAGGTTTGAGACATAAAGAGAGCTTTTGACATTTTCACCATTGCAACATGCTGCCTCTTCATATCTTTGTAAAAAAAGAAAATGATGATTTAGACCTGGTATAAACACATTTTTATAGGGGCAGAGAGTAAATATTTTCGACTCTATTGTCTATAGAGTGTCTTTCACAACCACTCAACTCTCAGTTGCAGTGCAAAAGCTATCATAGGCAACACGTAAATGAGTGACAGCAGCTGTGTTTCAATAACTCTTCATTTACAAAAACAGACCGTGTGGTGAGTCAAATTTCGCCTGTGGCCAATAGTTGGGCCAATCCTTGATTTAGATTATATTGTTGAGAGCAAAGAGGAGATTGTAAAACATCCTTGCCAGAAGTTATGCTGATTCTTTTAAGCTCAGTAGCTCCTGGATGACATGGAACAGGAGAAAAACTATGCAAATAAGAACATGAATATTCTCAGCTTTCAATTGCACCATGTTTTACATATAGCTCTTCTGTTGCCTGTCCCAGAACACCACTGGGAGGAATTATAAATTAGTTTGTCTTTCTTCACAAAAGAATATTTGGAAGATTCTAGCATAGATGTTTGAAAATGACATGTTTGTTTCTCAGAGATTTGTAAAGGATTTGCTAAATTCCCAAGGCATTCCCAATTTGGAAATATATGTTAGATGAAGAAATAAACATTTATAAAATTTTGAAACTAAGTAGTCAAATGTTAGTATTTTTTAAGGTTACTACAACTAGTGGCGCACATTATTCTACTATCTTTATTCTCCCATTTCCTTGCAATGTATCTGTGAGTTGTAGTATACGAAGTATATACATATATGAAGTATTTATATATGTGAAGTGTAAATATATATGAAGTATATATCTATAAAGTATTATATATAATTCTACATAAAATATTATATATATTCCATCACCCCACTTCATGATAGGGAAACTGAGTCACAATAAGAATTAATAAATGCCTAAAAAGAAATCAATGATAGATTTGAGTAGAGAATTCTGATCTCCTGGCACCCAGATTAAAGCTGTTTACATTTTCTCTAAATCAATATATATGTAGCCCAGGTGAGTCTCTGAAAGAAAACACAGAAATCCCAGGGTATGTCAGTTTCTGACAAGAATAATAATTTGCACGTGTGCATGTGAAATGAGGACATAGCTACCATTTCCTAAAGCTGAAAGCCTATCCTTACATGTCTCACAGTTAGCACAGATGCTTCACATACCTAATTATTATTGGTTAGAGTGCTTCGGTAGTAAACAAGTTTGTCAAATCCTTTCATTGGCCAAATAACTTTAATAGGGAAGACTGTCACAAAAGGAGATGATTAAAGGTCCCTAGTGGCTTTCTACTCTACTTCCAAATGCAGGTAGGGTATTTACAGGTTGTTACCTGTAACTGGCTCTCTGGTGCCATTTCATCTCTGATTATAATGAGATGAAATGGCACCAGAAAGCCAGTCATTAGACATATCCTTTGGCTAAACCACTGATAGAGAATTTACTTGAGTCCAGGATATATTACCTAAAATCGTATTTGTCTGGTCTGTATATATGTATGATATTTTTGAAGACTTGTACTGAAGAAAAAAGTTAGCTGGCTTATGACATACTAACTTGATAATTAAATGCAATATATATTCATTACTGCATGTTACCACAGACACATGAACTACTGTTTCAGTTTTTCATATAAAAGCATTTTGTTTTGGTAAAAGAGCCTTTGTGGATACAAAATTCAGATTTTAAAATAATTAGGAGAAGCATTTGGAATTTTTATTTTTTATCAATGGGCCTGTCAATTTTCCATGAAAAAAGATGGAACATCCTTGGCTTACCTATGACCTATAATAAACAGAATAAAGGAAAAGAACATGTAAAGGGGCTTTGGGTAGTTTTGAGAATTGTGTGTTGAATTCAACATGTTGGAAAATTTTACCCATTTCAGTAGAGGTGTGGGTGTTACCTTATCAAATAAGACCTAATATTCTTATGATTAGATACTAAGGAGGTTTCAAACTATTTAATATTATAATGCTGAATACTCAGGTTTATTCAATAAATTTTAATTACTTGGTTATATAATCATTTAAATATAGGTAACACACACACACCCCTTAGGTATATCTTTAATTCACATGCTATCTAATATCCATGGGTTAACTAAAGAGAAATTCTGTTTAGATGTTGTAGCCAATGGGGGAAGCTTGCATGATACACAGAAAATGTTATGGTATTGTCCAATCGAAATGCCCAATAGTTGCATCCATTTTAAAATCTGACTTCAAGAGGGAAATTAATTTCCCAATAAAGGATAACTTTAACGTGAGTCCTCTTCCATTGTATAGAATGCTGATCTTGGCAGAGAGACAAGCAAGACAGACATTAGATTTGAACAGTTGAGTTCAAAAGATAGACAGCTGCAGCTGCATATAATCATTTATGTAAAATAATAAAGCTAGCAGCCAGCACTTTACCAAGCATAATAGAGGAAACCACTGATAAGGCTCCATGCTTAACACATGATTTTGACCAAATTAATATGTAAAAGCTGAGAAATTTAGGGTCATAGTAATGAAAAACTTGAACAATGAGAATAAAAGATCTTTGTGTGAGGCAACAGCACTATAGCATGACAACCATAAATCTGGATTGATCCAGAATACTGATTCAAGCAAAAGTTTGTTAGTGAAGAGGACTTAGAAACATAGTTTAGAATCATTGCAAAGTACTAGCAATTCATGTATGTAAGCTTATATGTTAAAAAAAAAAACATTGCTACTGATTTATTAGAGACTATATAATCAGTATTTTTAAAGTCCTTTAGTTGTTGTCATATAATACACTGTTAAACAAGGTTCTTACTCTTAAGTTTTGTTAAATACCTAAAAGTGTGGATAGTCTGATGATAATAAGGTCTCTGATGCCCATTAAAAAAAATCATACAAATAAATGTATTAGCAGCTTTCCTTATAGAATTATCTTACTGAGAACTTGCTTCTCTTCAGGTGAGCCACATATATACTTAATCTTTTATGTATAGGTTATCACAAATTTATAGAATAAATGATTTTATTACATATCTCAAAGCAGATTTTGAGAGTCTATTTTAGAAAATATTAATTCATTTTGAAGAGCCTGCCCTGGGCTTCTCGTCAAAAAGGCAGAATAGGTAAATGTGAAAATAAAAAAATATTCACATCCTCCCACAGCCACATCAAAATTACAACCAAATAACACAACCATCATTCAGAACCACCTGAAGACTAGCTGAACAGAAGTCCTATAACTAAGGATGTATAGAAGAAGCCATGTTGAGACTGGGAGGAAGGGTAGAGACGCTGAATGGGCTGATCCCACACCCACGTGTGGTGGTTAAAAATCAGGAGGGAGTCCCCCCTGAGGAGCAAGGGGTCCCAGTCCCACCCCAGGCCCCCAGGACCAGGGTTCCAGTACCTGGAAGAGAAGTGCCCATAACTTCTAGCTGTCAAAACCAACGGAGATTGTGGCTGAGTGAGAGGGAGGGCTGCTGGAGTCCCAAGTGTTTCTTTTAAAGGGCCCACACATGGACTTAGACTAACTCTCTGAGCTCCATCCCCGGAGAACCAGCTTGAAAGGCACCGGGGACATACGGAGAGGCACTAAACTTTCTGGCTTCAGGGTGAGGGCTGAAGGGATAGCTTTCTCCCAGACAGAGGTGTTGGCAGAGGCCATTGTCCTTTGCTGAGCCTACCTTCCACAGAGCCAGCAGTTCTGCACTGTATTTGCTTCTCTTATCAACCTGGCTAACACTGTTTGCCCTGCCCTGGTGATTCTCCCAGACCCTGTCCCACCCAACTTTTGGGCATTTTCCAGTGGCTTTTCCATATACATGGTCTGTTCTGGCTCATGCTGGGGACTTTCCTAAATTCTCTCAAAGATTCACAAACTGCAAACAAGAATCATGTGGCCTCAGCCTGCCCAGTACCTTTTGCTAATTGACACCAGGCCTGGCAACTAGCAGCAGCTGGCCTTGGTCCACAGCTTCACCTCCCCTGGTGGTGGCTAAACTTGGCCTGCATTTCCGGGGAGGCTCCAAAGCCAGAACACCTGATGGACAGATTCAGATCATGCCAGAGCACCACACAACCACCTCCAAGAGTGACACATTCAAGTGATGAACTCATTGGGCACCAGAGCCTTGCTGAAGCGAGGCAACAATTTAATGGTTGCCAGATGGGAGAGAGATTGGAGATGAATGAAAAAGGTGAAGGGATTAAGAAATACAAATCACTAGTTATAGGATGAAAAGTCATGGGGATATAAAGTACAGCATAGGGAATATCCTATATAATAAAGGCTAATATACAAATCGATGGAACAACGGAATGACTGGTCACTATGACGCGCACTGATCACCAGGGGGCAGATGCTCAATGCAGGAGCTGCCCCTCTGGGAGTGCCTCTCAAGCCAGAAGCCGAGCTCATGGCTTGTGAGCACAGTGGCGGTGGTGGGAGCCTCTCCCGCCTCTGTAGCAGCGCTCAGACATCCCCCTGAGGGCTCCTGTACTGCAAGAGGGCGCAGGCCAGGCTGAGGGACCCAGGCCTCTAGTAATCAATTATATATATAAAAGCCTAAGCAACCGTTATGGCAGAAAGACCAGAACGACTGGTTGCTATGATGTGCACTGAGCAGGCAGGCAGTTAGGGGCAAGCAGGCAGGCAGGTGAGTGGTTAGGGGTGAGCAGGCAGGCAGGCAGGCAGGCAGGCGAGTGGTTAGGGGCGAGTGGTCCTGGATTGTGAGAGGGATGTCTGACTGCTGGTTTAGGCCCTGCGGGGATTGAGCCTAAACTGGCAGTTGGACACCCCCAAGGGATCCCGGATTGTAACAGGGTACAGGCCGGGCTGAGGGACCCCCCCTCATGCATGAATTTCGTGCATTGGGCCTCTAGTAGTGTAATAACTATGTATGGTGTCAGATGGGTACTAGATTTATTGGGGTGATCGCTTTGTAAGTTATATAAATATCTAATCACTGGGTTGTATACCTGAAACTAATATAATATTGTACATCAACTGTAATTAAAAGAATATTTATAAATAGCGCCAAAGTCCTCACAATGACCTTTGAGGTTTCCTTATACCATCATCTCCTGTTACCTTTCTGACCTCAGTTCCTACCCTTCTCCTTCTTCCTACTTGGCTCCAGTTGCACTGTCTTTTTTGTGAAGGGGATCAGAATATGTTTGGCATATGAGTTATTTTGAGTTGAAGACAATTGAGAAGGAGATGTAGGATGAGCCCTCTTTCCTCTCCCCATCTAAGAGGGCACAAATTTGACCTTGGGAAGGTATCCCTCCCCCTCCTCTTTTCCATGTCAGAAAGAGAAGAAGATGCATTATTGGAGATGGCACTCACTTGAATTGGCATAAATAAACTTTACTGAAATAACCCTTAAGTTCCATTAGTTTCCCTCTATATATTTACATTCCCACAATTTACTGCTACTAGAAGCTTCAACCCTTTTCCTTTGTCTTGTCACTTTTCCATAAATGTGTTCCTCTTTGTTCAAATAGTATATAAGTTCTCAGTCTTAACCACTTCTTTGGGTTTTCTCTTTCTTTTCTGTGAGATACCTAAGTAAAATTAAAAAGTTAAATTAAAAAAAATTAACATAAAAATGAAACATGTTGAGCAATTTCTATATTACAATATTTTCTTTAAAATAGGGAATTTGACTTTTAAAAGCTTAATCCAGGTTGGAAAGCTGAAAATTTTGATGTGATTCTAAAATAGGGATAAATTCCATATTTTCAAAAATTTGATTTCTTAAAATTCTGTTTCCTTTAGCAGTAAAATAAAATAAAGGGTATATTTAAATCATATTTAAATCTTTAGAAATTTTAAAAACTAGTTTTGAAATATTAAACTATTTTTCTTGCTTTCAGTTGCTCATTATGTAATATACTAGTAAACACCTGGAAATCATTGTAGAGAACTCATTATGATTCTTCTGTGACAAATTCCCAGACTTAATATTTTGGGAAATAGAGATTCAGTTTATCTTGGCAGTTTCTTTTTTTTATTATTAAAAAAATCCATTCTGATCTTGCAATGTAAGAGTTTTCTCTGGGTAAATAATGTATAAGGACCTTATTCTGTAATTCTTATAATTTGTTAAACTAAAAAATATCCCTAAAATGTCTTTACATGAATATAGAAAAAAAAATACTTGTTTTATTTTTTTGCTTTAAGCTCTAATATTCTGTTTTACACCAAGCATTGTAGTCTTCATTTAAATTATTATTTTAGATTTAACTTGCTTTTAAAAATGATGGTCTTTATTTAAATTAATAAAAATCTGTGACCTTGTAAAAGAAAAAATTAATCATCTGAAACACTACTATCCTGTCGTATCAGACTAGAACAAGTTACTATCCTATCTAATAAAAGAGTAATATGCAGATTGACCATCACTCAAACACACAAGATGGCTGCCCCCATGTGGTCAAAGATCCTGCCCCCATGTGGACACAAGATGGCCATCACAAGATGGCCAGCAGGGGAGGGGAGTTGGGAGGGACCAGGCCTGCAAGGGAGGGCAGTTGTGGGTGATCAGGCCAGCAGGGGAGGGCAGTTGGGAGGGACCAGGCCTGCAAGGGAGGGCAGTTGGGGGTGATCAAGCCTGCAGGGGAGGGCAGTTAGGGGTGACCAGGCTGGCAAAGGAGGGAAATTGGGGGAAAACAGGCTGGCAGAAAAACAGTTAGACATCAATCAGTCTGGCAGGGGAGTGGTTAGGGGGTGATCAGGCTGGCAGGCAGAAGCAGTTAGGGGAAATCAGGAAGGCAGGCAGGCAAGCAGTTGGGAGCCAACAGTCCTGGATTGTGAGAGGGATATCCAACTGCCCGTTTAGGCCCGATCCCACCGGGTCTAAACGGACAGTCAGACATCCCTCGAGGGGTCCCAGATTGGAGAGAGTGCAGGCTGGGCTGAGGGACACCCCTCACCCCCGTGCATGAATTTCGTGCACTGGGCCTCTAGTTAAAAATAATTGATTTTGAGGAAAAACTAAGATCCTTAACAAAGTGATTCTGCATGAAAGGATTCAACCTGGAGCATGATGGAGAAGAAAGTACCTTTGAGAGAGAATCACTGATTTGAGTCCTTCCCCTCTGTGACTAAGTAACCACAGGTATTTCAGAGTTTATATTTATGATCCTTCCTATGATTATGCAATTTATAAAAAATGATGCTCAAAATCTTGTAAGCACATATTTCATTGGCAGAAGAGCACCTATTGGATTCATTCTTTTAATCTGATATTTGTTATACTTTAGAAAGCCTTATAATAAAAAAAAAATAACACAATGTTAAAATGTAACAAAAAGAAACAAAGATTAATAAAACAATAGAGACCCAACAAGTTAAGCTTGAGAAAAAAGGAACACATCTCAAAACAAAACAAAAATGTTTATGCATCAAACTAGAGGCCAGGTGCACGAAATTCATGCACGGGGGGGGGGGGGGTTGTCCCTTAGCCCAGCCTGCTCCCTCTCAAATCTGGGACCCCTTGAGGGATGTCCGACTGCCTGTTTAAGCATGATCCCAGTAGGATCGGGCCTAAACAGGCAGTTTGACATCCCTCTCATAATCTAGGACTGCTGGCTCCCAACTGCTCGCCTGCCTGCCTTCCTGATTACCCCTAACTGCTTCTGCCTGCCAGCCTGATCACCCCCTAACCACTCCGCTGCCAGCCTGATTGATGCCTAACTGCTCCCCTGCCAGCCTGATTGCCCCTAACTGCCCTGCCTTGCAGACCTGGTTCCTCCCAACTGCCCTCCCCTGCAGGCCTGGTCACCCCTAACTGCCCTCCACTGAAGGCCTGGTTCCTCCCAACAGCCCTCCCCTGCAGGGCTGGTCCCCCCCAACTGTTCTCCCCTGCAGGCCCGGTCGCCCCCAACTTCACTCCTCTGCCGACCTCATCACCTTTAACTGCCCTCCCCTGCAGGCTTGATCGCCCCCACCTGCCCTCCCTTAGAGGCCTGGTCCCTCCCAACTGCCCTCCCCTTCTGGCCTGATCGCCCACAATTGCCCTCCCTTGCAGGCCTGGTCCCTCCCAACTGCCCTCCCCTGCTGGCCATCTTATGGTGGCCATCTTGTGTCCACATAGGGGCAGCCATCTTTGACCACATTGAGGCAGCCATCTTAGTGTTTGAGTGATGATCAATTTGCATATTACTATTTTATTAGGTAGGATAGAGGCCTGGTGCATGGGTGGGGAATGGCTGGTTTGCCCTGAAGGGTGTCCCGGATCAGAGTGAGGGTTCCCTTGGGGCATGGGGCAGCCTGGGCTAGGGGCTTGTGGTGGTTTGCAGGCCAGCCACGCCCCCTGGCGTGGAGGCCCTGGTATCTGGGATTTATTTATCTTCTATAATTAAAACTTTTCAGCCTTGAGCGGAGGCCAGGGAAGGCCAGGGTGGGCGGGAAGCTTGGCTTCCTCCATCGCCAGGGGCAACCCAAGCCTCCTGTTCTCTCCAGCTCCATGGCTGCCACCATTTTTGTTGGGACTTATTTATCTTCTATAATTGAAACTTTGTAGCCTTGAGCAGAGGGCAGGCCAGCCAGGGTGGGTGGGAAGCTTGGCTTACTCCATCGCCAGGGGCAACCCAAGCCTCCTGCTCTATCCAGCTATGTGGATGCTGCCATATTTGTTGGGTTAATTTGCATACTTGCTCCTGATTGGCTAGTGAGTGTGGCTTGTGGGCATAGTGGAGGTCAATTTGCATGTTTCTCTTTTGTTAGATAGAATGTAGTAGAAGCAAATGAGAAAGGGGAGTGAGAAGATGCACCATGAGAATTTTAGTATGAATTATCTCTCAAAAAGTAGAAATAATGATAAATACAAGAACATATCTTTAAAAAAATATGCGATAATATTGGGAAGATATAAAAGTTGAAAATGCAAAATATACACCGATACAAGGCAAGAGAATTAATGACCTACCATAAAAAGTCAATATTTTAAACTAGGTAACTTACAGAAAGACAAGAGTAAATGTAATAGAATCTAAAAGCCTATAAAGCAAGATACAGAAACATCATTAGTGCAAATACAGAAGGCCAAATCAGTATGGAATCAAAGTTGGGCTTTAAGGTTAAAGGTACATGCATATTAATCTCAAATCTTTCATTTCTTAGCTATCTGATCCTGCTATTTAGACTTTTAAAAGCTCAGATACCTTATTAGAAACAGGCCATTATAGTTCTGTCATAGAATTTTGGAGATAATTAGATGCAACTATATACATAAAGCACTTAGCTAAATGCCTGGCAAATAATGGTCACCTATTTCTTTTGGGGGAGAGGTGAGTTCAATAAATTAGTTGGCTAACTTTTATTTTAACCATGATGCTACCTCAGAATGGATATAAAGGCAACAGAATCTCTTTTAGTAGAACACACACACACACACACACACACACACACACTCCCCCAGACCTCTACTTGTCTTGTTTTAAACTTTAAAAGTTTTAAGTTAAAAGCTTATAACATTAAGAACAAAGAGAAGATTTTACAAACTGCCAAGAAAGCAGGAGATGCAGTGACAAGAATGTCTTGAAACATTTCCTGCCTGGCTTTGGAGAGAATATATCCAATGTCCTATCAAGCTGACCTTTTCTTTTGAAATTAATAATTAAAAACCTAAAAAATAAGAATATCTTTTTCAAATAATGCCCCCATAGCAAAGTTGAACAAAGATAAAAATTAGTATCTTAGCATATATAAGGATGCTCTAAAAACACTGAAAAATAATATGAGGCAAGATTATTTATACGAAGTAAAATGATCTAAAAAATCAGGCCAACATGTGGAAAATGGAAAAGTGGAAGGTACAAATTCTTAGGGTTTTAATCTATAAAATATAACGAGAAAGTGAGTAGGGTAAGAAGAAATTTAACCTGAGAAAGACTTTTGTTCTTAATAAGCAAGTTCAAAGTTTATTTAATAAGAATAAGTCATCATGGAAAATAAAAAGCCAGTGAGGCTAAACATTTACCTATAAAATTACACTCCATTTCATTACATTAGCAAACTATGAAAAGTAAATCATAGCTTAATTATATTGTTATAAAAATATGGCATACAATTATACATTAGATTACAAATGAATTTTAAGGGGATTAGAACTTAGTGTTTACTAGGAAATGCATATACATAAAAAGAGAGACCATAACCTACAAGCAATAATTACAATATTTAGAAAAATTGTTCTCAATTGTCTTTTAATTAAAAGATCCACAACTGTATTTTTTAAATTCCTTATTGTTTAAAGTATTTCATATGTCCCCTTTTTCTCCCATTGACCTCTCTCCAGCACATGTCCTCACGCCCCTAGTGTCTGTGTCCATTGGTTATGCTTATATGCATGCATACAAGTCCTTTGGTTGATGTCTTACCACCACGACCACCACCCACCCACCTCGCTTCCCTCTGAAGTTTGACAGTCTGTTCGATGCTTCTCTGTCTCTGGATCTATTTTTGTTCATCAGTTTAAGTTGTTCATTCTATTCCACAAATGAGTGAGATCATGTAATATTTACCTTTCTCTGACTGGCTTATTTTGCTTAGCATTATGCTCTCCATGTCCATCCATGCTGTTGAGAATGGTAAGAGTTCTTTCTTTTTCACAGCAGCATAGTGGAAATGTATAGATGTACCACTGTTGTAGATGTGTAGATGTACCACCGTTTTTTTAATCCACTCATCTGCTGATGGGCTGTTTCCAAATCTTAGCTATGGTAAATTGTGCTGCTATGAACATAGGGGTGCATATATCCTTTCTGATTGGTTTTTCTGATTTCTTGTGATATATTCCTAGAAGTGGGATCACTGGGTCAAATGGGAGTTCCATTTTTAGTTTTTTGAGGAAACTCCATACTATTTTCCACAGTGGCTGCACCAGTCTGCATTCCCACCAGCAGTGCACGAGGGTTCCTTTTTCTTCACATCCTTTCCATTTCCCCTAACAGGAACGAGACAGGGATGCCCACTCTCACCACTCCTGTTTGACATAGTACTGGAAGTCCATGACTGTATTTTTTAACATGCAATCATCATGCCTACAAAAGATGAACCTAATACTAAAAAAGTCATACTCTTTCTTAATTATTGGATGAAAAAGGCAATGTAGCACATACCTATAAACAAACAACAAATAAACAAGTAGAAATGTTTCAGATAAAAAAGTGAGAGATAGAGAAGGGGATGGGGAGAGAGATGCCCACATATGCACATTTGGATAGATATAGATACACATAATGTAACCTGGAAATATAAATGCAATATATTAAATGTCAGAAAGCTTTCAGAGATCAATTAAAAGAATATTAATCCTTAAATATGAAATAAAATATTTTTAAAGAACAAAATAAATATCACAAAATTGGTTCTTAAAGAAGTTTGGAAGTAGAAGTGCCAAAAGAAAACAGGAACCTTCTGAATCTTCTGAGAGATCCCTGCCTTCCCTAACCACCATAGACAGAGCTCAGCTTTTTTAAACATGTTTTTAAACTTTCTCTTTCTAAAGTAAAGTCCCTAGTGAATTCCAGGAACAATGGGAAAGCAAGATGGACATAGAAAGATTCTCTATTCCACTTTGCTTTCTCTTCATTTATTGTTGAATACGAAGTCTTCAGGTACATGGATGACAAAATTTACCTACATTTCAGAGAAACACAAAGACAGGATTTCTTAGGGGTCTTGTCACAGGGACAGAGGTTTTATCTTTGGGTAAGGGTGGGGTCAGTGGTGTCCTGACTATGTAGAAAAAAGGCTTACAACACTATTGAGGCTGCCATTTTTGGAAAACTGTGCAAAAATTGTTAAGATGCTTAACCCACAGCACAAGCTAAAGATTTCAACTTCATCAAGTCTGGTTTCCACAAAGAAAATCAGAGATACATATTTTCAATTTTTATATATAATTCGCTACATTTTTAAAAGAACATAATGGTAGGGTTGATAGGTTCTTATTATTGTTTTTTAGTTTAGCTTTCTTTTAGAGGTCAAGTTATACTCTGATCCATATAAATTCTGAAATTCTTTGGGGAGGTTGGTGAATATTAGCTAAATATTTTTTTTGTTATTTTTAACTTCATATTCAATTTTATCAATATAGTTGGCTTTCAGAGCTAAAGGACCAACAATTTCATTTCAATATTAACATATTACTGGATTTCAGAAACTTGGTGGCCCTAATTTATATTCTTTTGAATGTTTAAAAAGTATGTTATTATAACATATCTCATTTTTGTGTTATAAAAACTGTATTAAAGTAATATACAGTCATTGAATAAAATCTGGAAAACAGTAAACACTATAAAGTAAAAACAACCATGAGTCCAATATCAAGACAATATGTTTATATAGAGTGATTGATAGAGATAATAAAAAGATAGATAGAACATAAAACATCAATTAGATTGTACCATAAATACACTTTTGTATTAAGCTTTTAAAAATTAAGACTGTATGTTGTCTATGTTTCTGTGTTATTAAATATTCTACTTCATCTTAGAGCCATTCCATAAATTATTTAACCAGCTCTCTATTGTTTGGTATTGATATATTTTCTACTTATTATAAATGATGGTTCATATCTAGAAGTGAAATTATTGAGTCAAATGCTGAATTCATTTGCATTTCTTAATAATTAACCACAGTCTGGAATAGTGAGACCAAAATATTGGGTTCAAAACTTTGAAACTCCATTTCAAGCTTTCTTGCTTTATTAAAACAAACAAACAAACAAACAAAAAACAAACAAAAACAAAACAGTTTAAACTTGAGATGTTGAAATTGTAATTAAAAGGCTGCTGAACTAAATTATATTTAATTTAAATATGCTTACACATATTTAAAGTAAAGGATCTAGTAGAAAGCCTGGCACATAGCATAACTCCAAATGTAAAATGTTTTTATTCCATAAAGTTATTTACACTTTAACCAATATATTTATTGTAAACTAGAGGCCCGGTGCACGAAATTCGTGCACGGAGGGGGGTTGTCCCTCAGCCCAGCCTGTACCCTCTCCAATCGGGGACCCCTCAAGGGATGTCCGACTGCCCGTTTAGGCCCGATCCCAGGGATCGGGCCTAAACGGGCAGTCGGACATCCCTCTCACAATCCAGGACTGCTGGCTCCCAACTGCTTGCCTGCCTGCCTTCGTGATTGCCCCTAACCGCTTCTGCCTGCCAGCCTGATCACCCCCTAACCACTCTGCTGCCAGCCTGTTTGCCCCCAACTTCCCTCCTCTGCTGGCCTGGTCACCCCTAACTGCCCTCTCCTGCAGGGTTGATCACCTCCAACTGCCCTCCCTTGCAGGCCTGGTCCTTCTCAACTGCCCTCCCTTGCAGGCCAGGTGCCTCCCAACTGCCCTCTCCTGCTGGCCATCTTGTGGTGGCCATCCTGTGTCCACATGGGGGCAGGATCTTTGACCACATGGGGGCAGCTATATTGTGTGTTGCAGTGATGATCAGTCTGCATAGTACTCTTTTATTAGATAGGATAGAGGCCTGGTACAGGGGTGGAGGCCAGCTGGTTTGCCCTGAAGGGTGTCCCTGATCAGGGTGGGGTACCCTTGGGGCGTGGGGCGGCCTGAGCGAGGGGCCTGTGGTGGTTTGCAGGCTGGCCACGCCCCCTGGCAACCTAAGCGGAGGCCCTGGTATCTGGAATTTATTTTCCTTCTACAATTGAAACTTTGTAGCCTTGAGCAGAGCCAAGCCTGGGGCTCCCTCCGAGGCCGGAAAGCCATTTGTGTTGGGGTTATAATTGAAACTTTGTTGCCTTAAGCGGGTGGGCCTGGCCAGGGTGTGTGGAAAGCTTTGCTTCCCCTGTTGCCGGCGGCAACCCTGGCCTGCTCTCTCAAGCTCCATTCTGCCGCCATTTGTTTGAATTTGTTTACCTTCTATAATTGAAACTTTGTAGCTTGAGTGGAGGCTTAGGCCTGCAACGGCTGGCAGAAAGCTTGGCTTCCTCTGTTACCTAGGAAACCTTGCTCTCTGTGGCTGTAGCCATCTTGGTTTGGGTTAATTTGCATGCTCGCTCTGATTGGATGGTGGGCGTGGTTTGTGGGCGTGGCTTGTGGGTGTGTCGGAAGTATGGTCAATTTGCATATTTGTCTATTATTAGATTAGATATTTGTTTTTAAAAGTTTTTCTCAGTTTATTTTTTTTTTATAGATAATCATCTTGGCATCAAGGAGATTATGTTATAAAATCTACTTTTGTTTTTATAGAGACCTGGTGCACGAAATTCATGCATTTGTGGGGGGGTCCCTCAGCCTGGCTTGTGCCCTCTCGCAGTCCAGGAGCCCTGGGGGATGTCCAGCTGATGGCGTAGGCCCATTAAGCCGTCAGTTGGACATCCTTAGCATTGCCACAGAGGCGGGAGAAGCTCCCACCACTGCTGCTGTGCTTGCCATCCATGAGCCTAGCTTCTGGCTGAGTGGCGCTCCCCCTGTGGGAGCACACTGACCACCAGGGGGCAGCTCCTGCGTTGAGCGTCTGCCCCGTGGTGGACAGTGCATATCACAGTGACTGGTCATTCCACCATTTGATCATTTGCATATTAGCCTTTTATTATATAGGATATGCTATAGATGAGGCACCCTAGAACTGTAAGAAATGTAGGGCCGAAACCGGTTTGGCTCAGTGGATAGAGCGTTGGCCCGCGGACTCAAAGGTCCCAGGTTCGATTCCGGCCAAAGGGCATGTACCTTGGTTGCGGGCACATCCCCAGTAGGGGATGTGCAAGAGGCAGCTGATCGATGTTTCTAACTCTCCCTCTCTCTTCCTCTTTGTAAAAAATCAATAAAATATATATTTTTTTTAAAAAAGAAAGAAATGCAAAAAATTTACTGTTAACTCATTCTCAAATTGTCCCCACTTAAAATCAAATTGCCCTTCTGTGGGTGTGTGCTGCACCTTGGGAACCAGTGGGCTTGACACTTTTCCTCTCTGAGCTTCATTTCTGAGTACATACACATATACCATGGGAATTGTAATCTCTTCTCTGCCTACCTCACTGGGTTGTCATGAGAAGGTTCTGAGCTAATAAACCTAGAAATCAAGTAAGTGATGTCTAAACAGGAAGGGATTGTTATTTTTAAGCCCACGGGTACCCTCATAGGTAGCAAGTGCTGATTAGGGGAGGAGGGCATGATTGTTTCCCGGGACTGTAGCTATGGAAGCTTTGCAGAGGGTTCCACAGGCCTCGGAGGGGTGGGCTCTGGCCAGCATCCCTGTAGTGGTGGTCGTTCCTGGAGGCGCTGGCTGGGATGGCAGTAGGGGGACAGTAGGGAGGCAGCAAGGCCAAAGGGGGAGTAGCTGTCAAACCACCC
Source organism: Eptesicus fuscus (assembly GCF_027574615.1). Lineage (NCBI taxonomy): Eukaryota > Metazoa > Chordata > Mammalia > Chiroptera > Vespertilionidae > Eptesicus > Eptesicus fuscus. Next base: position 51,403,546 of record NC_072476.1, read on the forward strand.
TGCTTGGTGCCATTCTTTAAATTGTACTTGGCTGTTTTGCAGCTGTATGTGCTCAGGGCAGGGCTCCAATCTCCTGGAGCGGGCAGGGGCTGGAGAGATGAAGGGGGAGCGGGGCTGGGCCAGGGTGGGGCCAGGCAGGCTAGGAGAGTGGGTTTAGCCATGGCCCCTGGTGAGGTTCAGTGCACTTCCACTGCGGAGTGAGCTTCAGCTGCGGAGACTGCGCCGCTGCTGTGTGTGTGTGTGTGTGTGGGGGGGGGGGGTTATGGGTCTGACCCTGGGGGGCCACTTGGGCGTGCCTCCACCTGGGTCTGGAGTTGTAGGGAGGAGATGTGTGCCCAGCCCCAGCCAAGGGGGCCCAGCAGCAGTGGGCTGCGGGCCCCAGATGCCTCGGGGGCGCTGACAGGTGGTTGCCGGCACGCTATTGTTGTGGGTGCCCCTGGCAGGAGTGGCGGGGTAAGAGATCGGGAGTTGGAGGTGTGGGCTGCGGCTACCCTGAGGCTGGGTCTTCTCCCTGTCCAGTCAGCCTCCCCAACCCCCTGAGGGTGTGGGGACTGGGGTAGGGTATCCATGCAGAGGGATTGGAAGAGCATCTCATGGCTGCTTCCTCTTCCTTCTTTGCAGTCCAGGCTCCTTAGACCCCGGGGAACTTGGCTCCAGCCACCCCGCCCCACCGTGGCTCCCTGCTGCCCCCACCCCACTCAGCTCTCCCCAGCTGCCTGCCTGTCAGGAGGCTGCCTGGGTGCCCTACTGAGGGCAGCAAGGTCCTGGGGTATGGGGTGGGGGTGTGGGGAGCAGCTCCAGTAAAGTTTATAAAATCCCAGGTCTGTGTTGGGATTTGGCTGCAGGGCGGGGGGGAGTCTGCCTGGGCAGGACGAAATCATGCCAGACCCAGAGTCCCACCCTGCAGCCCCGCCCACCCTACTGAATGGTCGTTCTGGCTAATTTGCATATTCCTCTATTATTAGTATAGATTTCCATAGATTACATTTATGAAGCTTTTCCTAAAATTGAAATAAAAAAATAAGTCACCTATGTATATTTTTAATTGCATCCTAATTTTTTTCCAAGGAAAAAATATTGTAAAGCAAGGTGAAGATGAGTAGATAACTGGGTGATTCATTTTCCCAAGTATTACCTAAATTAATACTCACTACATTCTCTATTGGAGGCTCTATTTGAGTTAAAGAACCCGAGCAAAGAAAATTGTACCTCACAGGAATGAAGTCACACTAGATCAATGCCTATTAGGCTTTTCATTTAGGACTCCTGATGCTAGCCTTAACCTATGCACCTGTATTAGAAAAGGCATTGTTTATCAGCATAGAAGCTGAAATTAAAGAGGAATACTGATGGTCCTTCTTTTTCTCTCTATGTTAAACACTGTGTTGGTATACCTTTCCAAATTTAATAATTGCTAAACAGACTCTAAACAAAGCATGGTGCATGATAAGACTTTGAAGCCACAAACAAAAAGCAACTTAAGAAAAAATTGACAAGTAACCTAAAGAATTAGAGAAAGAATATTATTTGTCTACAGAAAATAAATTAAAATGCTATGAGAAGGGGAACTAGAGATAGGGCAAGAGCCACACAAAACTAAAAGTCTACAATAGCTTCAGAAATGTGCATTAAGATTACTAGAATTGGAAACAAAAAAGAAAAAAAAAAGATGTCTAAAATCTAATAAGTAAATTAAAGTACAGAAAGATCTCTTACAGCATAAATTTATATAGTAGTGTGGAGGACAAGTTTAAGAAACTGACCAAAAATACAAATTTAAAATGTGACAGATACAGATTATAATTTAGTGCTATGAGTAAAATAAGGAAATAAATTCATTGTGCATAGAATAAATAATCAAATATACAAGAAAAGGAACACTTCTGAAGTGAAGAAATATTAAATATGAAAACTCTGGTAGTGTATAGAGGCAGATAAATTATATTATATTTTTAAAGTAATAAAAATCAGGATAGAGTGACCTCTCTTCTCCCCAAATATAAATCATAGAAGCCATTAGAATTTTGAATAAAAATTAATCTCATTCTAGGAGAGTGAAACTCCTAAAACCTTAATTGACATGAGAATAATGCTTATATAAATACATAAGAAATATCGATTTTATACTCTTTTATCCTTCCTAAGAATATTATGTGAGTATCTTTCCCAAGTTAGTAAACTCGACTGACATTAACAGTCAACAAAAGGGTACATCAAAATCAGGAATTCAAAAATGGTAACATCATAGTGAAATCCAAAATATGGTGGTCAGGTCTTTGTCTCATAAAACTGAAGAATGGATTCACGGACAGACTGTGGAAAGAAAACAAAATTTGTTGGGGGGAAAAACAAATCTTGCGGGGGGGTATACAGACTCCCTGCTGCAAGAAGTCAGTAGAAAGGGGGCCCAAAATTGCTTACCCCTTAACCTCTTTGTCTAGAGGATATTCATATACTCTGCTAGCTTCTGATTGGTCCCTTCAAGGAATTTTGGCAACATCCAAAATTCAAATTCTCGCCCATGGGAGGACCTGATTTAAGACTGCCACTTCAGGTCAGAGCTGACATCACTGTTTCTGCCTGGCCGAGTGAAGGGTCAAGTTTTCCCTGCCCAGCAGGGTGCCCACCTAGTTAGTTCCAGGTCCTTTGTTTACCTCCATGTCTGACTTCCTTTCTCTCTACCTCCACGTGGTCCCTATCCCTGACTGCCCACCTCGCCCTCTTTTTCTATCTCCTCATAAGCATCAAAAAGCAATTAACTAAATTGAGTGAAGATTAAAAGTAGTTATAATTATGGCTATACACTTGAGTGCAAAAGCTCAAGACCATTCTAAAAGGTATTTGATACAGTAATACTTAAAACAAGTACATTTGATCTGAAACATTTATTTAAGGAGAATATGTGTTTTAGGGCATGGGAGATTATGGAACACAAATGTTTGCTTTATGATTTTTCTCTATATTTCAGTTTTGCAACAATGAATATATATGAGATTATTAGTTAAAATATGTGTGATCATTAAATAAGGAAAAAAATTTTCTTAAATATTGGCAATTAGGCTCTTTGGAAAATTAACTAATGTCACAAGGTCCAGATAGATTCTAATTTATGCCATGTCAAGGTAAAATATATAAAAATACAGATTGTTATTTAATAAATCTCTTGAGAAGTAAACTAAGGAAAAATAATGGGAGCAGTTATATTCATATTAAATATTTATAAAATTATCTCCATTAAAAATCCAGCCGAAACTGGTTTGGCTCAGTGGATAGAGCGTCGGTCTGTGGACTGGAAGGTCCCAGGTTCGATTCGGGTCAAGGGCATGTACATTGGTTGCAGGCACATCCCCCAGTGGGGGGTGTGCAGGAGGCAGCTGGTCGATGTCTCTCTCTCATCGATGTTTCTAGCTCTCTATCCCTCTCCTTCCTCTCTGTGAAAAATCAATAAAATATATTTAAAAAAGAAATCCATAGCACAAGTACAATTACAATGGAAATCACAAGATGAGTAAAGTATTTCTGTTAGGCAGGATAAACAGCTGCTAGGGCAGGAGGAGGGGAAGAGGGAAAGAGAGAGTTCATCTGACCCACTGAACAAAGAAGTCAGCTTGCCAAGATAAAATCACCAGATGTTTTCATAAATTCTGGGAAAAGTCACAACAATATAAAAGGGGGACCTTGAAATCTATAGGGGATAAAAGTATAAACCCCTTGAATGCTCACCAGGTATGTCATCACAAATATGTAGTCAAGAAATAATATACTACCAATTCTAGAAGAATTTCAGTTGAAAGATAAACATGAAAAAAACCACCTTTCCTAGTGAGTCCTAGTCTGTACAATGTAATTTGGCAATCACATAACTTTTTAAAAGTTATAAATTTGATGAAAAATAATATTTATAATACTTGGTACTGGCACCCGTGTTGAAAGGATTTTTTGGAAAGAATTTGACTATATTCATGGTGGAGTAAAAGTAGGTTTACAGTTGTTCATATGGAATCTATATATATAAAAGCCTAAGCGACCATTAGGACTGGACGACCAGAATGACTGGTTGACCAGTCGCTATGACACGCACTGACCACCAGTGGGCAGAAGCTCAATGCAGGAGCTGCCCCCTGGTGGTCAGTGTGCTCCCACAGCCAACCTCCCATGGCTGGCTGGTCGTGGCATCCATTCCTTCCTCACCCAGCCCAGCGATCATTGCCTCCTCTCCCAACCCCACTGGGGCCTTCAGGTCCTGGGCTGGGACAGGGAACCGGGGGTGGGTGGCTGTGGACACGGCCCCTTTCCCTCCTTGGGTCCGGCAGCCAACCTCCTACACCCCGTCCATCCCCCTAGCCGGTAGGCCCCAATTGGCCTGCCACCCGCCTGGCACGGTGGTGGTGGCGTGGTGGCGAGGGAAGGAGGAGGGGTGGAGGCAGGGAACCGTGCAGTGGTGGGGCACTGGTGTTGGCATCTGCGTCCAGCGTCCGTTCTTTCTGCGCCCAGCCTGGCGACTGTCACCTCCTCTCCTAACCCCTTTGGGGCCTTTGGGCCCCGGGCTGGGACGGGGAACTGGGAGTGGGTGGCAGCAGACGCAGCCCCTTTCCCAGGAGGGCCAAGGGCTGGCTCCCTCCCTGGAGCTGGCAGTCAACCTCCTGTGCCCTGTCCCTCCCCCTGGCCAGTAGGCCCCGATCAACCCACAGTCCCTCCCCCTGTCTCTCTATCCAGCCAGCAGGTCCCCATCATCCCAGCCCTGATCAGCCCTGATTGCTAGCCAGGCCTAGGGACCCCATCAGTGCACAAATTCGTGCACTGGGCCTCTAGTGTAATACAATAATTAATAAGCAATAACATAAGAATAAACTCTGTTTTGTGTACTCACAACTGTAAATCTACTTTCCCCCTACCCTGTATATAGGCTATATAAGTATATTCTTTGATGCAGTTATTTTAGTTTTATAAATCTGTCCTAAAGGGGGAACTGAAAAAGTATGGCTCATGAATGCAAGTATAATTTTATATTTATATCAAAGAAACACATGATTCAAAGACAAAGTATGCATCCAGGAATTAATAATGACACTTGATGTTAACAATCCAAACTACATTTGTTTAGGAAGAATTTAATGTTGAAAATATATTCATTGACTTATGAAAATACTCACAGCATGACATTAAATAAAAAAGCAGTATAATAACTTTAAATAAATAGAGAGCATCCAAGAAATTCAGAGCACCAAAAAAAGTACTGAAAAAATATATACCAAAATAGCAATAAAGATTTTTGCTAAAGAGTGGGATAAAACAAGTTATTTTAATTTATGCATTATATTTTTATGTAGTTACTAGAGGCATGGTGCATGCAATTCGTGCATGGGGGGGCGGGTCCCCTCAGCCCAGCCTGCACTCTCTCCAATCCGGGACCCCTTGGGGAATGTCCAACTGCCGGTTTAGGCCTGGTCCCAGGGATCGGGCCTAAACCGGCAGTCGGACATCCTTCTCACAATCCTGGACAACTGGCTCCTAATCACTCATCTGCTTGCCTGCCTGGTCGCCCCTAACTTCTACCCCATCCCCGCGGCCTGATCGCCTCTCATTGCCTCTGCGTGCTGGCCTGATCACCCCTAACTGCCCCCCCTACCAGCCTGGTCACCCCTAATTGCCCCCCGCTGCTGGCCAGGTCACCCCAACTGCCCCCTCCCTGCCAGCCTGGTTGCTCCTAACTGCCCCCCCCCCCGCCAGCCTGGTCACCCCTTACTGCCCCCCCTGCCAGCCTGGTCACCACCAATGGCCCCCCTCTGCTGGCCTGGTCGCCCCTAACTGCCCCCCTGCCAGCCTGGTCACCACCAATGGCCCCCCTCTGCTGGCCTGGTCACCCCCAACTGTCCCCTCTGCTGGCCTGGTTACCCCCAACTGCCTCCCCCGCCACCAGCCTTGTCGCCCTTCACAGCCCTCTTCCCCCCCACCCCCCCCAGCCTGGTTGCCCCACGCAGCCTACTTGTTCAGTCGTTTGGTCATCCCTCACTAACCCCCCTGCTGACCTGGTCATAGTCAGTCATCTTATGAGGGTGTGAGGGTTAATTTGAATATTACCTCTTTATGTTTTAGGATATAAATGTATATGTAGTTTCTATACTAAAAAATTCCATAAAATTCATGGATTTTTTTTTTTTTTCTTCAGCATGATATATTAGAGATACACTGAGTTAGGAGACTTGGATTGAGTCTTGGCTCTGTTACTTAGTAGCTGTTTCATATTGTATGTTCTAAAATTTTATGAAGTTTCAGTTTATTCGTCTCTAAAATGGGAATGGTACTACATCATAGGGCTGGTGTTATGATTAAAAAAATAAAATAATGCTTGATGTTAGCCATATAGTTCACCAGGCACTTGATTACAAATAGACTACATAAGATTTTAATCTAAAATTTTGGTTTATCAAAATCTGAGTTATAGATACCATTTTGTTGAAACATATACATAGTTGTATGTGTACATTTTCAAGTATACTTGCATACACACACGTATATTAAATAGTGAAGGTAAAGACATAAATCCTCTTCAATAAATTTTCATTTTAATATCTAAACACTCAAGAATCTCCGTTTTGCCTGACTGATATTGCTTAGTCGATGAGTATCAACCCATGAATAGGCAGTCAGGGTTCAAGACCCAGTGTAGGCACATGCCGGGTTTCTGTCTCCTTTGCCGATAAGGGGTGTGCAGGAGGCAGCTGATTGATGATTCTTTCTCATCATTGATGTTTCTATCTCTCTCTCCCTTTTTCTCTGAAATAAATAAAAATACATAAATAAAAGAATTTCAGTTTTTAACTAAAAAATTGAGAGATAGAGAAGTTAGGATTCTAGGATGCAAATGTCCTAAAAAAATTTCACAAGTAACTAATGGGTAACAATGCCAATGTTTTTGAATATTGAGTAAACTACTAGATGCACTGTTGCCTTTTGCAGTGGTTTTATAGACTTATGCTTTCTCTCCAGCAGCTCACATTTTTACTGGGCCAGTGCATATAACCCTTTTTTGCATTCTTACCAATTCTCAAAATAACTGAGTTGTTTTTCAACTTCTTTACCTGATACATAGCTTAGTTGGTTGCATAAACAGATAAGATTGTACATTCTTTTAAAATATATTTTTTAATTGATTTCAGAGAGGAAAGGAGAGGGAGAGAGAGATAGAAACATCAATGATGAGAGAGAGAATCATGGATTGGCTGCTTCCTGCACGCCCCCTATGGGGGATCGAGCCCGCAACCTGGGCATGTGCCCTTGACCGGAATCAAACCCAGGACCCTTCAGTCCGCCGACGCTCTATCCACTGAGCCAAACCAGCTAGGGCTGTACATGTTTTTATGTGTATAATTTTGGATTTTTCTTTTACTATTTCAGAAAACTGTCTGTATTTCAGTTTATGTTTGTCTCCAATTAGTGAAGGTGCTAGATGTCTTACTTCCTAGTAAACTCAGTGGGTGTTAACTTTATTGCCTTTTTAGGTTCATATTATGCTAAATTCATTTCAGAGTATGGAATTCAATATGATTACAATATAATCGCATGGTTAATTGCAAGTAAAACCGCCTTTAAAATTAATATTTAAAGTGGAATTGCAGTCAAAAGCAGAATGAATGAGGCTTTGTTACAGTAGTGCCCTGAGGGGGATTAGTACATTTCAGAGAAATTTAAATTGTGAATCAGGAAATAATCCCTAGTAAATCTCTAGAGAAGGCCACCACTACTTCCAGAAACTGTAATTCTGGTGGGATAGATACTCAGCCTGCTTTATCTTCTTTGTATTTGGCTAGATAATCTCTTTTAAGACAGAAAGATAAGCCTTCTTTCAAGATCTTTTTCTTTTTTAAGGCCTCACTGTAATGGCATTTTCTTCCACCTTGAATATCTTATGTTTAACAAGACTTCTCCTTCCATATGTTTGCTGGATGCGAGAACTATGCACATATCATTTCCCTATTTTTATTTAGAATTAGATTCTTAACAAGTATTTCAGTTTATCTTCTACCTCAGAGGATAATTGAATAAGTAGAGATGTAAATTACACGTGGGGGTTTTGTGGCTATGTCTTATTGTACTTTGTTGAGTTAGTGCAATCTAGGATGAGATTTTTACACAGAAAATAAATGATATAGTATTACTAGCCTTAACTTTTAAATATCTGGATAAATGGTGATGAAAAGACACTTGACGTGGGGTGGTGAACACACAATACATATAATGTGTTATGGAATTGTGCACCTGAAACCTGTATGATTTTGTTAACTGGTGTCACCCCAGTAAACAAAATTAAACATCAAGTAAATACTTAAGCATTCTCTTCTACTAATCACCAGTCTCTTGATTTTCATTGTTGTTTAGAGTATATAGAATTTTAATACAAAATTTTAACTTATAAAATTTTGAGTACAGAGATGTCAATTTTTGAAAATTGTTTTTTCCCTTCTTTCCTTTTTTTTAAAAAAGGGAACACATAGTCATTACTGTAAAGGCTTTTATTTCCCCCAATCTATAAGGAAAATATTGGAAAGCTTCTAAATACAAAAGCCGGTCAAGAATTAGTGCCAGTATAATCATACATTTCAGAAGAGGTGACTTTATGCTTACTCTTCAATGAGCATCTGTCATAAAATATGTCCTTGCATAGCACTCATCTGCACTCAACCTCATAAAACAAAACAAAAAATAATTAAATGTCTATTTTTTTAACATATTACATAGGTTGTTTTTATACCTATTTTTGACTCATTTTTATTTGCTAATGATGGGTAGTTGATGGGTTTCTCCATTTCCTGATTCCTGAAAGTATCTAAATAAATTATAGAAGATGATGCAGTTATATTTTATACAGAAAAATAGATACTGCTTCTCCTTTAGTCTCAGATTACATTTCTTCATGAATAGCATCAGAGTATGTCTACCTGATGAACTTCAGAGATTACTAAGGTTTAATATTTTATTTTATAAATAATAAAACTGAGACCCAAAGATTTGGTTGAGATTATTTCATGGACTATCATAAGAAATCCTGGACTAATTTTTCTTTTATGAGTGTTCCAGTCCCTTCTACTACCTATGAAGTAAATAATTTGACTTTTTTGTCAGGGTTCATAAACATTACCTTTCTTTCAAGTTTTGAGTATTTGCTTTAGGGATTCCAACAATCATAAGTCTATGTTTTCCATAAGTTCTCAAGCAGACAGTGTATTGTGTCTTAGTACAGAGACCAGTCTGGATGACATGAATTGAGGCATATTGAAAGAATGCTAGGCTGTAAAATAATACACGGTTGTCTGTCCATGAAATTATAAATTTTACCACTGTAAGATATCTTAGTGTTAGCACCAGGTATTTTATTAAGTGAAGCAATTGGATGGCAGTATTTTGCCCACAATCATATCATACTGGTAGCATTACATTTTTTTTAAAAAGAAATTGTTTCTATAGAAATCTCCTGTTATAAAATTGTAAAATCTGAATTCATCTGAAGAAAAAAAATACTAATTTCAAACACACACACACACACACACATGTTTTTTTTTTTTTTTTGGTCCTTTTGGGAATACAGAATTGCATTAATTATGTTTTGTTATTTACAGCTTACTGACATCTTGGTCCATACATGACTCTCACTAATTATATTTGTTTAAATATTTCTTAGTAACATAATTAACACTTCTAATGCACCATGCATTCCAAGAACTTAAATACTTCTAAAAATTTACATTTTCTATGTGCTTGTCCCCACACCCTGCCTTTGGCTTCTCACCCAGAAATATCATATATTCAAAAATTTATGTTTATCATTCTCTTGTATTTCTTTAATATTTTCTATCAAACACACATGTAAATGCTTAACAAATATGTTGTGCAGTTTTGCTTATATTTAAACTTATTTAAGGGAGTATAATTTTATATTAACATCTTAATGTAGGATTGTTTTGCCAGATAATTAGCTATAATTTAAAAAGAGGAGATAAGAGCCTGAGGGAATAATATCAAAAGCCCATTCAACGAACATTTATGGAACAGTTAACATTTGTATGCACTGGGGAAACAAATACCAATAAAATATAACTCCTTCTTTGAGAAATTTGTGACTTGTGAGAGATGGATATTAATAGATAATTGCAATAAATTGGGAAAATACTACAAAAGGTTTTTGAAAACTAGTATGAGTGCATGGGGGAGGTGACATATTCCTTAACTTTTTAGGAATATTTGGGATAGTATTATAATTTGAGAAACATTTCAGTTGAGGGAGACACTTGTATAATGCTACTGAACTGGAAGTACAGCAGATGACAAGATATCAAGAAAGTATATAGGACTGAATTAAGGCAGAGGAATTCGGCTAATGGATTAGTATGAATACTAGTGGACTAGTGGGGTGGAGTACAGACAATGGCAGAAGTTACCATCAATACTATCTATACTGTAAGATACTATGGACTCAATAAAATTTGGTGACTATTATAAATAGCAATAGAAAACAAGTAAAAGCCAAGGATTAGGCAGACTCCTGTGTTGTAAGGGATGGTTCTCCTACAGATAAGTAAGGGAAGGAGTCAGTAGAGCAAAGAGACATCTTAAATATTTAGCAGTATTTTACCTAATTATACATATTTTCATCATAGAATATAACTGGTGTGCATCAGAGCAAGCTGGCACTGCTTATGCAATTTTAGTATACATATACCTCATGACCTGTGTGTGTGTATGTGTGTATGTATAGCCCATGAAAGTGTATTAGTGGGAATGTTCAAGAAAGCTCATTGCAGCATTATTTGTAGCAGTGGGGGTGGCAGGGTGAATGCAACCTGAGTATCCATAACTTGAATCAGTAAATAAAATATGAATACAATGAAATTTTAACCTACAAATAAAAGCAGTTTCTGTTGCTGTTGTTATATGTCTCACATTGTGTCCTTATATTCTTTATTCTTATGATGAAACTGGCCAATGTGACTGAATTGTCTAATCTATGACTTTCGCTTATGTGGAGTCACTCTGCTCTGAAATCTCATTACTACAGAGTTTCCCTGCCATTTGATGTTTGGCCTAGCATGGATATAATTTGTCTGGAAGCTTCAATGACTACTGTAGTGGGTCCTGGCCTCACACTCATACCTTTTTTTTTTTTTTTTCCTTTAAATAATCCAAACAGTTCACATGTAACACTCTGCCTTTTTTTCTATGGGCCCCACTTCAGTTGCCTGGTGTCTGGTTCTCATAAAATTATCCTGACATTCACAAAGCAAATGTCCTTTGAGTTTTGACTGCAGGGTGAGGTGACCCACCAGATGTGGTATTCTGGTGCAGTTTGAAAGAAGCAGACAATGTTTATATTAACCTTTCAAGCCCTTTTCCATGTGGGGTTAGCAGCATGGTGGTTAAATAAAGATGCTTCGTCATCCAGAATCCTGTAAGCACTTGACATCATGTCAAGTAACCTACTGTGCCCCATAGGATCTGGCCATCCTGGCTGTGGGTGGAGAAGCAGCCTGGTAATGAAAACCCCGTGCTATCTGAGGACCTGTCTATGCCAGGACGTTATGTGGACAGTATTCTTTTCCTTTTGGTGATACACTCTTACCAAACATATTATGAGGCCACTGGCCACTCATAGGAGAGGGGTAAAAATTTCATCCTGATTGTATAAATTGTGGGGCTGCAAACAGATTCCTCAATTATTTTATTTATTTCTTGGAATATGATCTTGCAGTCAAAGCATTAAAGACAGGGCAGTCTAATAAATAATACCTCTTCAAAAGCTTCACTAAGGAAACATTATGCTAACAGAACTCTATTTTAACCTGCTTTATGCTTTACTGTGAATGATAAACTATTGCAATATAGCAATACTAGTAATTTATTCCAAGAAAGAATAAGGATACTTATAGAAATAACTAAATTTAAACCACCATGCACTTATTTCTATGAGAAATGAAAGAAAAATCTAACACCTGCCCTTATTTTGGGTTAAGCTCCTGACTTAACAGAAAATAGCATGTGATTTTCTTACAACTTGTTATTTTTCTCTTTCCTTTTTAATTTATGGAAAAAAAAAGTACCTGGTGTCTACTAGTAGGTTTAAATGTTCCAACAGCTTCAAGGCAACACAGATATCATTTTGCAAATGCAAAATTTGTCATAGTGCTCAAGTAATGGAGAAACCATCATAAAGATTTTCCTTTGTAAGTCCTTTTGACAGCTAAAAACTAATAATTCCTATTAATAAGTGATTTAATGTATACCAACATATGTCCAAGCCTGCAACTATCATGTCAATAAACAGAGCTAATCAGTTTAATGTGCTGTAGGCAGGAACTAGGAATGCATACAAATGTAAAGATAGTAAGACCGGAGTCTTTATCTCTTCTATTGTAGGTTTCCCCCAGTGGAGACAGGCTTTGAAACATCCCAATGCAAATTCTCTTACATTTGTACCTGTCCAAAATGTCTGTTCTCAACTTCACTCTTATCAGTGGACTATTCTGGGGTCATTTTTATTCCACTCTAATCTTCCCAGTGTATCTTGCTGCCCCTGCAGTGTCTTATTGTGATTAGGGTGTGTATTCCACCATTCTTGACAGGAAGACTGAGGGTGTAGGAAAGAACAAAGATGGCGTAGGGGAGAAGGAACAGGGAAGGTAATTAAAATAGATCTCCTGTGTCCTGTCCTTGCTTGGAAAAGAAATACCCTGAAGTTATATGGCTAAGAGTTATTCCTTATGCTGGTATTTAGGAACATAATCATGTTGAAGATATGTGCATATGTGTTTTTGTCTTTGTATATATGTGTGTTGTATGTCTGGATATGTATAAATACAGAGTGTTGTATGGTAATCTGATATAAAAATTTTCAGAATATATTATTGGGGTTACAAATGAGTGAGAAGACTAAAAAAGTATGAGCTCTATATCTTTCCAGAGTCTTATTTAGGAGCAATGATAATGATTAGAGAGAACTATAATTTATCCAATATTTCCACTGTGCCACCTGTTTTATAGATCCTCTTGACATAGTCCTCAGAAAAGTACTGTTATTGCATCTATTTTACAGATTATCAAAGTATAGCAATACAGGATTTTCATTCCTAAACCTGCTTCTGTGTCTATTTGTTTGTTTGTTTTTTTACTGCCAGCCCAACCCCTAGAAGAAAGGCTGTTTGCTGGTAGAGTCAAGAGACAAAGGTATCAGTAGCAAAACAAACTTCACAGTTAGGCTATGAGATATGGGCCACGGCAGCAACAGAATAGTAACCTTGTAGGTGCCCTACACCTGTGGTCGGCAAACCCCGGCTCGCGAGCCACATGCCGCTCTTTGGCCCCTTGAGTGTGGCTCTTCCACAAAATACCACGGCCTGGGCGAGTCTATTTTGAAGAAGTGGCTGTTAGAAGAAGTTTAAGATTTAAAAAATTTGGCTCTCAAAATTAATTTCAATCGTTGTACTATTGATATTTGGCTCTGTTGACTAATGAGTTTGCCGACCACTGCCCTACACTGAAGAAATTGGAAGGACTTCAGGGCATTCCAATATTGAGCATTGCTCTAGAATGGTGCCTAGACTTGATTGGAAAGAGAGTCCCAGAGAAGAACTGGTGAATGTGATGCTGTTGTAATAACCTGCTTATTATTTGACTGGAAAGGAGGAAAGGGAAGACTTGATTTAGGCATGCCATTTATTCAACTTTGCCAAAAAGCTGCATTTAACATTCTCCAAGTCTGTTTCACACTGATTGATGGGGGAAGGGCCTGGACAAACGCAGTTTAGACACATATCCAGTAATGTCTGGGTGACCTGGAAAGGTGCCTACCTGTCTGCCTGTCAGTCACACCTGAAAGCCAGTCAATGGCCAGAATGGGTGTGGCCACTCCAAGCTCCCAAAATCTAAATATATAAACTTGCAAATAAAGGAAGTTCCTTTTCACTTTCTCTCTCCCCTCCCCCCCTTCTCTCTCTCTCTCTCTCTCTCTCTCTCTCTCTCTCTCTCTCTCTCTCTCACACACACACACACACACACACACACACACACACACGAGTGTGTCAGGCCCTCTTGGGACTCTTGTGGCAGGGGGGTAGGCTTCCCTGTGCCCACATGGCACTCAGCCATATTGGATTCCCCGCATGGACTAATAGACTTTGATCTGGCCTGAATGCGAAACTATACCCAGTCCAAACAGAAACTTTGGACACTGGCCTTGTTTCTGGCTTTGCTGAAGCTGCCCCTCTTTCAGGACTGGCTTGGGGGAAATGGGACAGTGGAAACTGAGGAATGTAACTCCATGCCAACAAATTTTTCTACCACCTCTCATCCTCCTGCAATAGGAATTTTTAGGGCTGAAATAGGCAGGTTTAGGAAATCTTAAAAAATTTAGGGTCCTTGGAAAAAACATAGGGCTATTGAGCAGAGGTTACGTTTCCATAACACAAGGGAACCAGGTGACGTTACATTTCCATAAGATAAGGGAACTGGGAGTAGCAAAAAGGTCCATATTTACAAAATACAGGAAGAAGAAAGCCTAGAAGAAATAGGAGAACAATGAGGGAGGAGGGCCTCACAAGTCCCATGTGAGGTTTGACCTTTGAGCTCAGGAGTTACTATAGTAACTAATACAAAAGGGAATACTGACCAATCAGAGAGGATATCAGGACACAGGAACTGAAACCTTTATAAACCATGGAAACAGGAAGTCTGCAGGACTCTTTCCCCCTCCCCATGTGGGAGTCTGTGCTGTGAGATTCTTTCCCCTTCCCTATGTGTGAATCTGTACTTATTCTTCAATAAATTTCCACCTTTGCAATACCATCTTCTGTCCGTGGATTTATTCTTAGACTCTGACGGACAAAGAATCTGGGGAACCATCCTGCCGAGGGGAACACCGTGTGTTCCAGTCCAAAAATCCTGTATTACTCCCATGGGGGCTTCTGAAAACGCTTATTTCAGCTGCACCCAAATAACTTTCACCTCATTCCCATGAGTGACAAGGAGTTTAATTCTCTGGTAACAGATGGAGGGAGAGAATTTAGACAAAGAGAGAACTCTGAGTGCCCATCCAATAAGAATTCGCCAGGCTACAGTGGGACTGGAGGTATTGATAATGATATCTTTCTGCCCTCTGGCTGAATTTCTAATTTTCTAAGAGTTAAATTATTTTCTTTCTAAATACATATAGTCTCTGCAAGCCTTTCTAGATGCTGCCAGCATAAGTAAGGTGTTCCAGAAGGAAGTGAAGTTATCTATAATAATAAAAGCATAATATGCTAATGATGTCCTTACGGACGAAGCCAGGGCTGTAAGGGAAGGCCTACTATTGCACAAATTTCGTGCATCAGGCTTCTAGTTTAACTATAATCCCATGGCCATGGCCAGTTTCTGACTTGAATTCAGGTCTGTGTAACTCTGAAATCTGTCTTTAAAGCCATGCCACACTGTTCAGAGTACAATGGTATCTCTATTGATATCTGCTATCATAGAGAGTAGATATTGCCTGGTATGTAGTAGGTAATACTCCTGAGAAACGAGAAAGCCTCATGAGTACCAGAAGAGCACTTTTAACTATTTTAATTTCCTAAAATCTATTGATTTAATCAACTAGGAAATGCCTAAACTATATCTGTTTATAAGCACCTGAGTAAATGTCTATGGCAGAAGAAAAAAATATCTTGCTAATTTTATATTTTTTATAAAAGATAGCATTCCAAAAATATCAATATTTTAACATTAAGTCTACATAAATATCCACATGTATAGATAAATTGATAGTAAAAAAATGTGCAAATTAGAGACAAAGATGGAATATAATTGCAACCACTGGCAGAGAAGTAGAGACTCATCTTGCCACATAGCAGGATAGATATTTATACTGCATTTACCAAGCCAAACATACTTTCATTTGAGATAAATTTTAAAATAAATATATTTATATATTTGAACTGAGAATTACATTCATTGTAATTGATAGTTGAGAGAACTCATTTTTAATAGATTTATCCTGTGAGGGTATTATAAATTTCCCTATTGCTAGTATTTTTTTATTATTATTATGTGCCTCCACCATTTCACAAAAATTAAAACCTTTACCACAATGTAAATTCTATTCTCATTATTACCTTCATCAAAATTATTCTGAAAAAATAGGCTAAAATACAGAGATCTCAATTTGTGTAAAGGGCAACTGACACTTCACCATTTAAAAATTATGTTACCTGTTAATACTTTCTTGCACAGTGTCAAGGTCAGAGTAGGTGCTCAATAGATGTTCATTACATTGAAACTAGGACTGTGCACTCAAATACCGTAAATATATTGTGGCAACAGAACTAGACAGCTCAGTGTCCTATGAAAATCCAGCTAAGATGGCACACCCTAATTTGTGGGTGGTTATCTTAAATACTTCTACACTAATAAAAGAGAAAGATGCAAATTGACCATACCTTCACGACGCCCACCAGCCAATCAGGAGTGAGAATGCAAATTACCCAACAAAGATGGCAGGTTAATTTGCATACACAGGCGCCCAGTGGCCGGGGGTGGGACACCTGCGACGATGCAGGCATTTTGCACCACCCCAGCTGCTCTGGGCCTCTGGGCAGCGTGGGAAGGCAGAAAGGTGGCTCTGGGCAGAGCAAAGGCTGTGCCGGCAGCCAGGGTAAGGAAGGCCTATTCTGCACTAATCTTCGTGCATCGGGCATCTAATATTAATATAAATTACAATGCATTTCTACCCAAGTTATTTGGACAAAATTAAATCCTAACCTAATTTACTGTGTACTTGAATAAATATTTCAACTTTGAGAGAAAAATCTTTTCATATTTAAATATAGGACAACACACATATATGAAATGGGAGGCTGATGCAATTAGTAGACTAATATGATACCTGGGAGAATTTTTATCTTATTCAAAAATGAAAATGCTAAAAATGAAGATTGTTAAAAAGCTGAATTAAGAAGTAGACAGAAACATATCTCTAAATTTCTGAAAAAAGTAATAGAAAGTGATGTATTCCTGTTTGGGGAGGGTGTAATAAGGGGTGACAATTATTAATCTGATGTCAGGTGTGTGGCTTTTAGAGAACTCAGGCTAAGTAGTCCCATTCCTATAGAGAATGAAAAGAAGAGAAACTTGAAAAGTCTTTTATCTCACTGCTTGGATTAATGCTGGCTATGCATCCCCGCACATACATTTTATCTTCTTAGGTAGTGTTCATTTTGTTTTGTTTTAGAATATTGAAGGCCAACATGAACCCCATCTAGGGAATAAAGGTGTTATAAGAGGATGTGAGAGGTGATTTCTCACTGGGCTTGGCTTGGTTGTGCAGCTGCAGGAGGCAAGTTGTAAACTTAGAAATGTCTCTACTCTATTACATTTAAAAGGAATCCTTTGACACAGGGCCTGGCAGTTCTTTTTTGGCTTATAAATGTGCACACACACACAAACACACAGACACAAACACTCGAGCATACACTCATGGATGATGTAGTCTTTCTCCCAGTTGTCTCATATTGACATTTGCACACATGATTTATGCTGCTTTGGTTACCATTCTAATTAGGCCTCTATTGCTGAAGGGACCTGGTTTATTGTATTAGCTTAGGTGCTTACAGCACACCCATATTCTCTAAGTACACTAAGATTACAGCACCAAGAACACTAACAAATGAGTAGTCAATGCTAGCCAAGAAGGAAATAAAATGACTGCTTTCAAATAGGACTTGTTGAGTGAGAAACGAAGAATGCTTTAAAGCTAAAGTATGAACAGTAGGAAGGGCAACACAATTATCACTTCAAAACTTGTTATAGTTTTATAATTATTCATAATTCAGACAGCTCTCATGTAATAACACTTTTAGTGCCACATGTAGGTACTTCACACAGCGTATAAAAATTAAGATTTTGTGCAACATATATTACATTATTCTTTTTTGTTCTTGATAAAATATTTTTTTTGCTATTAGTTTCTTTCAGTAAATTATCTCATATAATTCTCTAATTCTTTAGTTAGTGATATCTAATGAATAATAATTTGTTTTCCCATCTAGAGTGCAAGCCCATTGATGGCAGGGACAAAAGTTTAATTTGCCATATTTCCTTATACAAATTGCTTGCTCAACCATTTTATTCAATTGAATATTTACTTACCTTCTCTAATTCAGGAAAAAAAGACTTTTCTAATTCTATAAGCATAATTATCTTTTAAATTCATTTGCAAACAATATATTGGAATCAGTATATTGCAGTTGTAATATGTGGCTTAGTAATATATCTCTATATGCTTTCATATCTGGAATTTTGCTAATTTTAAAAATACCTATTTAAAGTACCAACTGATTGACATGAAAATCAAAACAAAGCACTTTGCACTAAATGCAAAGACAATATTGAGGTTCAACAATATTGCTCTAGTTTAGCAACAGTGCTTGATTAGCTAGTAAAAATATTATTTATTCTATATTAAAAGAATTGATGCTATTTTGCTAATTAACAGTTTTAATTAGTAAGATTTATTCAGCTATAGCTTATAGATATCTTAGTTTGAAGAAACTATACTCGTGCTTAATACCAAATATATTTTAAATGTTTTTACATGCTTAATATCTGCACTTAATATGACCCCCAGAGCTTTGTGTATCTATATAGACTTGAAAATAATTATTTAACAATATTGGTGTAACAGCAAGGAGTGAAATACTAGTGAGAAGGAAAACTAAATTCTTCAGGGCTGTGTTGATTTCCACCTTATTTTCCTCGATATAAAGAGATGTAAGTGGACATTTTTATGAAGCTGAATATAATTTTCTTCTCTGAGTATTATTTTGGAAAACAATATTTTTTTTCTATTTCCTTCTGTCCTCCAGAGTAAGAGGATGGTGACCACCCTTCTGAGAGTGTTGGAGACTCAGACCACACATCTATTTCTATTTGAATATATTCCCTTCTTAGGAAACAGAAGCTGATGTTCTACCTACATCCCTTTCTTGATATTAGTTTTTCTGCAGAATTTGAGAATTAGAATCATTTACCCTCACAATCATACTCTCTTTACTTTATGAATGAGACAGTTATTGGGATACTTATGTAGAAAGATATGGAACAGACGATACAAATATTTATTTCTAGAGATCCTAGTGAATCTTGCCAAGTAACAAAGCTTTGAAAACACATCTAGGTAGCCTTTCTAAAAATTATACTTAAATATTTAGGCAATAAAATCAAGCTGTTGCCACTAAATTTAAGTAAAATTTTATGTAAATATAGAAATGTTTTTTTCAAGCATATTATATTATATTGGTTTTAATTTGGTAAGTTTTAGGAACATTTATCATAATGTCTTTCTAGAAAATACTAGAACCACGTGTCTCAGGCCTGAGGGAAACAAAGCAACCCTGAAGGGTTCAGAAGGTGTCTCACAGTAATGTGAAACAGCCATTTTCCTCAGGGTGTGACCTTGGTCCTCTCCATTAGTCTCTCTGGGCCTCTTCTCCTTCACCTGTGAAATGAGGGATTGAACTAGATGATTTTAGATTCACTTCCAACATTCATAATATGTATTCCCTTTTATGGATTTCCTATTTACATAGGCTGGGGTTGTACTCAGCAGACAGGTAATTCCTTACTGATAAGACCTCAAAACGGGCTTTCTCCCAACTTTATATCAGTTCCTGTAGGACCCTGAGGAAACACTATCTGGTGGTAGAAGATATTTTTAGGATATTTCAACTAATGCCTTTTTTTCTGGCATATTGATAGTTAAGTAAATTTATCAAAGACAAACTAATTCACGAGCCACAGCTGAATTCTGAATTACAAATAAATTGCTCTTGAATATAATTTGGTTAAAATTTCCTCAGAGGCTCACCATGAAAAAGTTATTAAAAGTCAATATCATGATCCAGAAGAACAAAACAGCCTTTCAGGATGTTTTTCTTTAAACCAAACTTACTTTTGGAAAATAAATAAAATTTAATCTATTAGAAGTAGGTCACTTAAATTTCAATAAGGCCAACAAAAAGATATATTGAGTAAAAGGGGAGGAGGTGGGGAGGAAATAAATCTATGTCTTAAGGCACTGATGTTAAATATAACTTGATGCATCATATTCCAATTAGCCTAAATATGACCTGTTAAATATGTTTACATTGGCTTTATAATCTTAAACAAATGAAAACAACACACACCAATGTTGGGTTTTTAGAAATGAATGAGGATATTTCAAAGTTGGAATTTTTAAGTTCACTTATATTCAACACATTTGTGAATGCTTAGGAAAAGATAACAAGCAACACATTTTCATTTGTGGATGGGACTAACGTGGAGGATGTTGCATACACTGGGGAGGACAGAAAAATAATTTTAATAAAGAACCTGGAGGCATTAGAAGTACGGCAAGGAAATGATAAAACCAAGATTTAAGTTGTAAAAATGCAAATCATTACACAAGGGGAGGAAATAACCTAATGCAGCAACTTAGAGGTGGGATAGACCCAAGAAAACAGTTAGAGGCAAAATAAATCTCTGGGTGATAGTGCAGAGCAAATGAGGTATGAACCAACAGCAATAATAAGTAGAAAATGTCCCTCTGCTCTTTTGAACCACAAAGAGGCATTGTGGCATAGGAAGATGAAGGACATGGCACCTAAACACTGGATTCAGTTTCTGTTATAGATAAAAAAAACCTGACATATGCACAGTTGGATATGCAGCTGCTTAGGGGTCTGACTGCTAGGAAGCTGCCACAATAAATTTCTGTTACATGTCTGTTCAGTGGACTTCTTCTAAACTAATATAGTGCAAAGGAGCAGAGCAAGAAATAATGGCATTGTCCTTAAGAGCAATATCTAAATTCCAGGAATTAAAGAAAAATTCTACACAAATAGCAGGCGGTCTTCATTCTTGTTAAACACTATTCACCCTTCCAAAAACTTGTGCCACAGAAACAAGCATTTTTAACTCATCAAGATAATTTTAAAAATCTAAGCATGCATTAGACTTTTAGTCATATACCACATAGGAACCACTCTTTCTATTTGAATAATAAATACAGAAGAATACAAGCTAGACATATTAATGCCCATTTTAGAGATAAGAAAAGGGAAGGCTCCATAAAACTTAATCAATATTCCCACTGGAAATGAACTGTAAAGCCAGAATTTGTATTGCCTAATGCTTTAATTCATGATTTTTCCACTATTAAGTTAGTTCATTGCCTCTGTAACTGAACAGAGTCAGTGGTGATCAATCCTTTAAACGTAAAGCAGCCTTATAGCTCCTTATCTGTTTTAGAGACTTTCTTTATATTTCTATTTTACAAAGCCTTTGATTAGGTTTTCCACTGGCTTTAATCAGCGTCTGTTAAGCATATGGTAGAAACAATATCTGGAATTGTTACCAAGTTTATGTATATAAAATTTAGAAACCATGGAAATGGTAGATTTTACCAGTAAAAATGTTCATATGAACCAATTGTACATGTATTCCTCAAAACTTATTTTTCAATGTTAAGCACAGTGATCACAGTCATCGAAAGGAATGCCCCTTGTAAGAATGCTCACACTCACCGAGGCCTATAGAAAACACACACACACACACACACACACACACACACACACACACACAGCTTTTAAAAATAGTTTAGCACCACTTCCCAATTTTTCTCTTGTTCTGACAAATAATTTGGTATTTGGGTGCACTTTATTTAGGTAAGCCTATTAGATTGTCTGAGATGAAGAAGTATCTAGGGAACTGAATGATATTTCTGGACTTATTTTGCCAAATAGCATTACTAGTATACAATTACCTTCATTAGATAATAGAATGCCTGTAAAATGAATATGGTCCAATGTTCTATGGTGTTTTTTGTTTTGTTTTTTTAATTTTAGGGATTAGTTTTAACTAGGAAAGATATAAAATTAATGTGAATTTTGGAGACTAAAACGTGTACATGATTTTACTTACGAGTCATTGTTCACCCTTAATCGTTTGCTGTATCTGTTAATTGTGAACACTTTAGGGGAAACCGTCAAATAATTTAATTATTTTTATGAGAACAACCAATATAAAAGCACTTAAAAAAGCTAAGCTAAAATTTTGCCTAAATTTAATAAATATGATTAAACTATTAATGCCATAAGCCAAAAATAAAAATGACTCTGTACAAAAGTATTACATTCTGTTTGGAATTACCCTGCCTTTGGAAAAAAAGGAGATAAAATGTCAAACATATTTACTATTAATGTAAGCAATTTTTAAAAAATCGGTGAGAAAGTCTTGACCTTTTATATAGCAACTTAAAAAAAGGTATACTTTTATGAAAAAATAATGATCTTGGGGCCATGGGCAAATGGGATCATGTCCTCTGTTTTGATTGCTGATTTTAGAGCAGCAGGTATTGAAAAATTACTGAATTATGGTGAGCATTAGGATGTTGAATGGCTCTTCTGGCTTTTTACTATATATATATATATATATATATATATATATATATATATATATATATTTGAGAACATATGTTATTCAAGGAAGTTCCTTAGCAAGCCGCTAAAGTTGGAACCAAGAAGACAAGCCAGTGTCCCAGAGGCCTCACCCATCACCAGTAAATCCATTGAAAAGGAAGTCGCCTGGAATATCGAAGTATTGCATCTTGTTAAAAAGATCAGCAGACAGAGAGGGGCAGACCTTTTACCTTCCTTGTCCAGTGAATTCCAATATTCTGGCTTTGTATTCTTAAATGTGCAATTAAACCAATCTATTTATAAACTACTAGAGGCCCAGTGCATGAAATTCGTGCACTTGGGTGGGGGTGTCCCTCAGCCCAGCCTGCGCCCTCTCGCAGTCTGGGAGCCCTGGGGGGATGTCCAACTGCCACGCAGGCAGGAGAGGCTCCTGCCACGGTCGCTGTGCTCGCCAGCCGTGAGCCTGGCTCAGGGCTTCTGGCTGAGCAGCACTCCCCCTATGGGAGCACACTGACCACCAGGGGGCAGCTCCTGCATTGGGCATCTGCCCCCTGGTGGTCAATGCGCATCATAGCGACCGGTTGTTCTGCTGTTCAGTCAATTTGCATATGAGCCTTTTATTATATAGGATAAAGAAACATGATAATATTGTTTTTTAGCTTTAAGAGGGACCTTGAATATTAACCATGTATAGGATGGGAAGAAGTATAATAGCAATGGTAGAAGATGAGCCTGAGTGTTGGGGAAAAGGCGAAGGTCTACACCTAGAAAAGTCTCAGGGTCTGAGTGAAATAAGCGTGGGGTATGTCTTTGGCTTTGATAGAAGCAGGTACTTGACCTCTGCAAGTCTCAACTTTTTTTTTTTTTTAAATATATTTTATTGATTTTTTACAGAGAGGAAGGGAGAGGGATAGAGAGGTAGAAACATAGATGAGAGAAACATCGATCAGCTGCCTCCTGCACACCTCCTACTGGGGGTGTGCCCACAACATGCCCTTGACCGGAATTGAACCTGGGACCTTTCAGTCCATAGGCTGATGCTCTATCCACTGAGCCAAACCACTTAGGGCTCAACTTTCTAAGGTCAAAATTTTTCTAGTACCTCAGGGCAAGGCTGTGACTAAAATGAGGAGGCAAAGACTCCAAAAATTGAGAAAAGATTTAGGGGCTGAAAAAAAGCCAGTCAGAGCTTGGCAAATATGTGAGAAGGTGGCACTTTAGTTTTTAACCTCATATGACTGGATCTCATCCTACCCAATTTGAGTGCAGCAAATTGCACAGGAGTCCATGGGCAGACACATCTGGAAAAGTGCCAAAGTGTTAATGTGCTAAGAAAAGTGCAAAAGGAGCAAAGAGAGGATCTTGAATATGATCTTTGAAGTGTTAAGACAGTTTGAGGCTGGTGAAAAGCTCAAGTAAAACTCCTTACAAATTGTTAACTTTATACATAATACATTAGAATTGCCAGGAATGCAGTATCATCCCTGCTAAAAAGCCTACAATCATCTTGGGCTTTAAATATTGCAATTTTGTGATCTTTTAAGAATAATACAATAGCTTAAGTAGGTTAAATGTTATTGATACTCTTAAATTATTAAAAATTCCACAAATTTCTTTAATATTAATGAAATGGTTGCATAGATTTGATTTTTAAAATATATTTTTATTGATTCAGAGAGGAAGGGAGAGTAAGAGAGATAGAGGCATCAATGATGAGAGGGAATAAATTATCGGCTGGCTACTTCCTGCATGCTCCCTACTGGGGATTGAACCACAACTCGGTCATGTGCCCTGACTGGGAATGGAACCATGACCTCCTGGTTCAAGGATCCATGCTCAGTCACTGAGCCACACCAGCTGGGCAGTTGCATTGATTTTAAAGCAAGAGTGTGAACACTGGAAGCCTATCAACAATACATATGCATTTTATTTATATGTGTTATAGTTGTTGTTGTTTTTAAGACACAATAGCCCCCTCCACTTGACCCCCATATCCGAGGTTCTATTCTGTAGGTATGGAATGTGACCTAGGTATCTGTTGTTGTTTTTTTTAAATATTTTTAACTGATACTAAGACACAGCCAATTATAATTACTAGTACAGTTTGAAAGTGGACCATAAAAATGAAAAGCATGATTTTCAGAGTAAAACTGATCCAAATAATCATTCTACATATGGTAGCCAATTAATTAAGTTACCAGCCTACTTTGTTTCATAGATACTGCATATTTCACACAAACCTTGAAGCTAATAGGCACCATTTTTACAACATCATTTATTCAGTTTCTCTGTGTCACATTTTGGTAACTCTTGCAAGATTTCAAACTTTTTTATTTTATTTGTTATGGTGATCTGTGATCAGGGATCTTTGATGTTACTATTTTAATTATTTTGAGGACCCATGAACTGTGTCCATTTAGATGACAAACTGAATATATGCTTTTTGTCTTCTGACTGCCCCACTGACTAGTAATTTCTCTGTCTCTCTTCCTCTTCTTAGGCCTCCCATTCCTGAGACACAAAAGTATTGAAATTAGACCAATTTAATAACCCAAAGAAGGCATGTCAAAGCAGAGACAGGCTGAACACTAGGACTCTTGTGTCAGTTATCCAAGTGGTTAAAGGCAAAGAAAAGATTTTTGAAATAAATTTAAAGTGGTATTCTAGGGAACACAAAAATGATAGAAAGTGAAACAGCCTTATTGCTGATATGGAGAAAGTTTTAGTGGTCTGGATAGAGGATCAAACCAGCTACAACCTCCTCTTAAGCTGAAGCCCAATCCAGAACAAGGCACTAAGTTCCTTTAATTCAATGAAGGCTGAGAGAAGTGATGAAGATGCAAAAGAAAAGATAAAGGTTCACGAGGTTTAAGGAAAGAAGTGGTCTTTATAATATAACTAGAGGCCCGGGGCACAAAATTCGTGCATGGGTGGGGTCCCTAGGCCTGGCTGGCGATCAGGGCCGATCAGGTTCCCCACCTCCCCACCTCCTCTTTCCCTCACTGCCCACATGCCACCACCATGAAATTCCCTGCCTCCCCTCCTCCCCTACTTCTCCTTCCTTTGCCACCCACATCCACTGCCACCCACTCCTAGGTCCCCATCCCAGCCCAGGGTCCGGCCCCGATCAGACAATTGGGACATGCCAGCTAGATTGAAAAACTGGGGGGTTGGCCAGCAGGCCCATTCGGTGATTGGGGCCTGCAGGCTGGGGGCAGCTCCTACATTGATCGTCTGCCCCCTGGTAGTCATAGCAACTGGTCATAGCAACTGGTCATTCTGGTCGTTCTGGTCATTCCATCATAATGGTTGCTTAGGCTTTTATGTATATAGATAGATAGATAGATAGATAGATAGATAGATAGATAGAGCAAGATGAAACTGCAAGTACTGATGTATAAGCTGCAGCCAAGTTTTCCAGAAGATCTAGCTAAGATAGTTAATGAAGGTGGCCACACTAAACAACAGATTATCAATGTAGACAAAACAGCCTTATATTGGAAGAAGATGCCATCTAGAACTTTGATAGCTAAAGAGAAGAAGTCAATGGCTGGCTTCAATGCTCCAAAGGACAGGCTGACACTCTTGTTAGGGGCTAATGCAGCTGGTAACTTTAAGTTGAAGCTAGTACTCATTTATCATTCTGAAAATCCTAGGACCTTTTAAAATTATGCTAAATCTATTCTGCCTGTGTACTATAAAGGCAACTACAAAGCTTGAATGGTAAGCATATTTCTTTCCAACATGGTTTACTAAATAATTTAAGCCCATTCTTGAGACCAACTGTTCAGAAAAACATATTTATTTCTAAATATTACTGCTCATTGACAATGCACTTGACAATCCAAGAGCTCTGATGAAGATGTACAATGAAATTAATTTTGTTTTCATGCCAGCTAACACAGTATTCATTCTGAAGCCCATAGGTCAAGAAGTAATTTTGATTTTTAAATTGTATTATTTAAGAAATACATTCCATAAGGCTATTGCTGCCATAGAGAGTAATTTCTCTGATGGGTGGGGGTAAAGTAAGACAAAACTTCCTGGAAGGGATTCAGCATTCTAGATGTCATTAAGAACATTTGTAATTCATGGGAAGAGATGGAAATGTCAACATTAACAGGCATTTGGAAAAAGTTGATTCTAACCCTCATGGATGAATCTGAGGGCTTCAGACTTTGGCAGTGGAAATAACAAGGGAGCTAAAATTAGTAGTGCAGCATGAAGATGTGACTGAATTGCTACAATCTCATAATAAAACTTTAAGAGATGAGGAGCTACTTCATAAGGATGGGCAAAGACAGTGGTTCCTTAAGGTGGAATCTACTCCTGGTGAATACACTGTGAAGATTGTTGAAATGACACCAAAGGATTTAGAATATCACATAAACTTAGTTGATAAAACAGCATCAGGTTTTGAGAAGACTGACTCCAATTTTGAAAGAACTTCTCTGTATAAAATACTATCAAATAGCCTGACACGCTACAGAGAATTTGTCTGTGAAAAGGAGAGTTGATCAATGCAGCAAACTTCATTGTCTTATTTTAAGAAATTGCCATAGCCACCCCAACCTTCAGTATTCACCCTTCTGATAAGTCAACAGCCATCAACTGAGAGGCAAAACTCTTCACTGGCAAAAAGATTATGACTTGTTGAAGGTTCAGATGATGTTTATCATCTAATTATCTACCTAATAAAAGAATAACATGCTAATTGACCTTCACGATGCCCACCAGCCAATCAGGAGTATGTAGATTAACCCAACAAAGATGGTGGGTTAATTTGCATACACAGGTGCCGAGTGGCTGGGGGCAGGGTGGGACGCTTACGTCATCGCCATGGTGATGACGCAGGCATTTCATACTACCCCAGCATCTCCGGGCTTCTGGGCAGCATGGAGAGGCGGAAAGGCAGCTCCAGCCAGAGTGAAAGCGCTGCTGGCAGCCAGGGGAAGGAAGGCCCATTCTTGCACAAATCTTTGTGCATCGGGCCTCTAGTTTTTCTAATAATTTTCTAATTATGGTAAGGACATTGTTGTTTTCTTTATTCAAATATTTTTTTAGCTTTTCAATTTTGTTTTGAAAAAATCTTTATGAAAGTATTATATATGTCCCCTTTTTTCTCCTACTGACCCCTTACAATCTCCTGCCTCACACCTCCACCACCCTATTATCTGTGTCTATGGGTTTTGCATAAATGCATACAAGTTCTTTGGTTGATCTCTTCCCACCCACCCACCTTCCCCTGCCTTCCCTCTGAGATTCTACAGTCTGTTCTATGTTTTTTTGAGTCTCTGGATCTATTTTATTCAACAGTTTATTTTGCTCATTAGATTCCACATATAAGCGAGACCATGTGATATTTATCTTTCTCTGACTTTCAAATTTCACTTAGTATAATACTCTTCAGATCCTGTAAGTACATTGTTTTTTTCAAACATAATGCTATGTTTGAAAACATAGCTTTTCAAACATACCTTTTATGTGTAACAAAAGTTGTGTGACTTGCTTTACTGAAATCTTTTCTTTATCATGGTAGCCTGAAATTGAACCTGCAATATCTCCAAGGACTATACTCAGTTTTATATTCCTTAATATTAAAATTGGGATGTTGATAGAACCTAGCTGATAGAATAGTTATAAGGATGAAAAGAGACAGGATATTTAAAGCATATCATGTTGTAATATATACATTCAACAAATATTTCCAGAATAAGTTGATAACTAATGTGTAAATATTAAATTAATATTAAGTCTACACATATAAACACAAATTAAATCTAAATACCTAAGTTAAATGGGTGGTTCCAAAATGGGAAGTAAAAGTATTAATTATAGAAATAAAACCTTATCTATTGAATTTTTACAGATGCAGAAATTAGTGAACTTAAGTTTGCCACTATGTAGATGTCTCTCATTTTCGCTAGTATGTTTTAGGATTTTGACCCAGTGTTTTTTTAGTTGAATTATTACTACGTGCAATTAATCTTTGCTTCAGTAGTCTTAATACTTACATTTTATTTCATTAATTATTATTATTAGCTATTAGAATAATGTTTTATGTTTAAAGAAATTTCTTATAATAATTTTTTGTGCTCATTTTTCCTTGGGCTGTACTATTTCTTAATGTAATTTTCAGTTAGAGAACATTAGCAATGTTTGTGTACAATCTCCATACCTTTTAGAATGCATTTTGTGCATTCACCTAATGTTCTCTTTACCTTATCTTGGCATAAGGGGTCACATATTTTATTATTTTAGAACTTTGTCACTACTTTGAGGAAGGGGAGGAATCTTCAGATGGCCATCTGAAACTGAAATCTTGCATTCTAATATTGCAGACCAAATAAGATTGAGGGGAGGGGACCAAGTGAATGCTTTCCATTGCCTATGACCACCAGTTCTCTCAACCTAGTACCACCCACAAATGTGATGTTATAATTAATGAAAATGTGGAAATTATGTGAGGGACATATTTTATTAGCCGATTATCAAGTAGATGCAAACTGGTATCAGATGACTCAAATTAGTACAAAGTGGGTATTAGAATTTGTATAGATAAAGCAACTAAAAATAACTATTTGTCTGTGATTAAAAAAAAAAAACATTTTTCTTTAATTATTCGCCTTCCTTAAGTATAGCTAGTCCAAGAAGTAGACATTCTCAAACATAACTCAATTCATATTCACTTACTGCTCTGTTATAATGGTAATAAAAAGTAAAATTAGCTCTAACCGGTTTGGCTCAGTGGATAGAGCATCTGCCTACAGACTCAAGGGTCCCAGGTTTGATTCTTGTCAAGGGCATGTACCTCGGTTGCAGGCACATACCCAGTGGGGAGTGTGCAGGAGGCAGCTGATCGATATTTCTCTCTCATTGATGTTTCTGACTCTCTATCCCTCTCCCTTCCTCTCTGTAAAAAATCAATAAAATATATTAAAAAAAAAAAAGTAAAATTACACACCTGGCAAAGTGAAAAAGTACACATGAAGAGTCAACACCCTTGTAAAATCCAAAATATTTAAGGAAAAGACCACTGTTTTTCCATAATTTTGGTGTTTGGTTTGACTAGAAAACCATAAAATATTTTTTAAAATAAATTATCCATTAGAAGAGGATATTAGCTTTCCATTAGACAAAAAGTTGAAGTCCAACTCATTTTTAGCCTCATCATCTCGATTTGGTAAAAGATTGGAAATGAAGACGCAAAACAAAATTAATGGACTGAGGTCATAAAAAATTAGCAAAAGGCTTTAATTTGATAATGGACCAAATGAAACTTGGTAAGCTTGCTCATGAATCATGCTATTGTTATCCAAATGAGAGAAGCTCATAGTAGCAATTGTAACATCATTAGTGGTTCTCTTGGCCTTTTGTTTGTTTTTCATCTCTTGGATTCTTGCTGCTTGTTAAGATCCAGTTTGTATTCATTGCCTGTGTTTCGGCTTATAGATACATAATTGCTCAGAAAGACACATGTGCTCAAAGTGCCCATAATTCATGTTTTTTGCTAAACAGTCAAGACAAAAATCTCAGTTTTATTATTTCATTTCATTTTATGCTAAATAACAGAAACATCTCCTTTTCTTGAATAACCTCATTGTAGCTTATTTTTATTCTTCTAGTTTCTTTTAATAATGAAATATAGGAATAGTATAAAATAAATAGTTTAATGTATTTGATCATGCTTACTTAGTAGCAGTTCAAAATAGTAAATTGAATATACTTACAAGTATGTTTACATATACTATCGAGAGATAAATGTAACTATTTTCGTGACAATAGTATCAATGGGGAATTTATAATTTTCAAAGTTATGTGAAGAATATTAGTAAATTACCTTAGATAATCATTTGTATGAGATTTAAAATATGGTTGTTATGCTAAGAAGTATGTTATGCTACTAACTACATGTTTATTATATTTTTACTAACTTTCTATGGAGATTAATAGGTGTGACATGACCAGTAGGTTGAACAAACCTGACACATGACATTAACTTTTTAATTTGGAGAAAGACTTCTCCTGCCTCTTTATAAATAAGCTCTACAGGCTTCCCATGGATTTTCTGCTCTTAATTAGCAAAGATATAATTTTTCAATATATTTGAATTTGAACATACTCAATTCATCAAATCACATTTGCTGACCCATAATTAGAATCAAAATTTTAAACTTGATTTTATACAAAATCTAAATCTGCCCTCTCCCCTCCTATTTCAGACTAGAAACCCACAGGGAAAAAAAGGGACCACAATTCTCCTATGTTCTTTACTTTTTTTTTTTTTTTTTTAATCCTCACCCGAGGAGTGAGGATATATTTTCATTGATTTTTAGAGAGGGAGAGTGGAAGGGAAGTGGGAGGGGGAGAGACACAAACATAGATATAAGATAGATACATCGATTTCTTGCTCCCACTCATGCCCCAACTGGGGCGGGGTTCAAACCTGAAGCCAGGTATGTGCCCTTGACTGGGAATCGAACACGCAATCCCTTTGGTGTGCGGCTTATGCTCTAACGACTGAGCATGTTGGTCATGTGTCTACTTTTTTGTCAATTCATTTTTTTCTCCCATTCCATGTTAGTGTCTTTTCTCCAGGTTTCTGGAGAGAAGAGAGAACAGAACAAGAGGTAAAGGGATATGATCACATGGGCAGCATTGCTTTCACTTTTAGGGGACCCTCTTTCCACACACTCTTCAGAGGTTTCTGCTGTGCCCCTCACTGTTCCAGGTCTTTTGATGCAGCTGAACCATTCTTTTGCAGTAGTTCCTTGTCACTTTTTCTGGTATCTGGGGATCAACTGTATTGCTCTATCTTCTTCCTGATAAGATTTTAATTTCTCTTGGCACTTCTACTTTATAGGACCACGATGACCCCATGTCAGCTCTCTGCAGAGTGCTACACACCTGGTCCAAGAAAAACATGCTCTCATCCTTTCCACTGACTAATTTTGGCATTGCAAGAAGACCTCAGTGGAGCAACACTCTACTAGTTCTGCCAGCAAAGCATTGCCTTCCTGTCACATTATCTTATTAGAAATGAACCACAGGCCACAGTCTACTCTAGTTTTATTCATAGGAACCAAGTCCAATACTCAAGGTCTTTCAATTACAGGGAACATTATGCTTAGACCTCCAAGTAATCCCTTTGAACACCTGACCAGGTCTGTAGTTAGAAGTTGGCCTTCTGTGTCCTTTATGAGGAGATCCAAGAATAGTATTTTCTTTTTTTTTAGGTGAAAGTGATATAGAGAAAATGGGGAGAGAGCCAGAAAATCTGGGAAAGGCTTCAGACTTGGTTTCAGTCTGACCCAGAGTGAAGGATGGTGGAGGAGAAGGTTGGGTAAGATAGTCACAGACTGTTGTGTGGTCAGATGAAATTTGGGGAAGCTGTGATGAATTCCTCAAGCCACTGTTGTCTATGAGAGGAGTCCTGTGTAGGTCTCCCAACAGTAGGTTTTTATTAGTGTCCCTGTGTCATTAAGTCATTGGCTGAGTCCATTAGAAGTGTGGCCCTTGTATAAACCACAGAACAGCAGCTGGGACCCTTGGCCAATTGCACGCTCTATGGTTGGAGTTCTGGGAGATATATTCTCAGGACCACCTACAATGCCTCCTGTTTACCCCAAAGTGGGACAGTATGATCTAACTGTAGAAAGAGCTCCCTCTAAATACATTTCTTCACTAACATTCCCCACAAAGGCTTCTATCTCTTACTCTGTATTTATTTGTTTTTTTTTAAACTTAAGTACTTTTGTTATAACCAAGTCATAGCTCCATTAGATCTTTTATTCATATATTTTTATTTTATTTTTTCCACCACCATTTATCCCCTCTATGGCCTCTTCCACCTCCATATATCCCTCTCCAACTCTCACAGTCACCACATTGTTGTCCATGTCCACGAGTTCTCTTTCTTTTGCATTGCTGGTAGGAATGCAGATAGATGCAGCCACTGTGAAAAGTAATATGGGATTATCTCAAAAAAATTAAAAATGGGCCCGGCCAGCATGGCTCAGTGGTTGAGCATTGACCTAAGAACCCGAAAGTCATATTTCAGTTCTCAGTCAGGGCATATGCCCAGGTTGTGGGCTTGATCCCCAAGAGGGGGTATGCAGAAGGCAGCTGATCAATGATTCTCATCATTGATGCATCTCTCTCTCTCCTCCTTCTCTGAAATCAATAAAAATATATTTTAAAAAATTTACTAGTAAAATGGAACTGCCTATGACCCAGCGATTCCACTACTGGGAATTTATCCAAAGAAGCTTGAAACACTAATTTGAAAAATATATATGTACCCCTATGTTCACCGCAGTGTCATTTAAAATAGCCAAGATTTGGAAGTAGCACAAGTGTCCATCAGTAAGTGAGAATAAAAAAGCCATGGTTCATTTATACAATGGAATACTACTCTACCATTAAAAGGAAGAAAATTTTACCCTTTGTTACAGTATGGATGGACCTGGAGAAGTTTATGCTAAGTGAAATAAGCCAGGCAGAGAAAGACAAGTACCATATGGTTTCACTCACATGTGGAATTTAATCAACAAATTGAATTACCAAGCAAAATAGAAACAGCCTCATAGATAGAGAGCAGGCAGACAGCTGGGGGGAGGGGAGCTTTGGGGGAGATGGTATGGAGGGATTGAGCAAAAAAGGAAAAAAAAGAGAGAGGACTCTATATTTTAAAAATGCATAAAGATATTCAAGAGTCATTGAACAATTTTTTTTCCCATCCCTTGATTACTTGATCTTGACATTCTGAAACGATTTTAACTTGAGGTCTTTAAAACTTTAATTTTGATATTATCTTACTTATTTATTCCTGAATCTATCAAAATTGTGAAACTGAAGGTTGGTTATTTTCTTCAAAATTGAATCTGATAATAAAATCATCATTATTAAAATAATCATTTTTTTTGTAAAAACTTGTATGAGGTAATCAAATATGAAATTATGATATTTGATTCTTGTTATTTTGACTCATGAAAGAATTATACAAAAGTTGCTATTTGTTTTACTAGACCATTTATATAAATTTATATGTAATACTTAAAAAGTAGGTTTCCATATTTATCTATATATTTCTTCTTTAAATGTGAATAATTTATAAGAAGCCATTTTTTTCATTGCCTTTCCTGCTCTCACCTATGAAACATACTGATTTATACACAGTTTTACAAATTTAAATATATTTTAATCTGAAACTAGTAAATAAGAAAACACATGAAAATAACATTTTAAATGTTAGGAAGCTATTGTATAACACATGAGCTCTTTGTAATCTCAAATGAAATAAATTATTGGGTGATAAACTATTTTGCAAAAAAATTTCAGTTTTGATCATTCTTATTTGTTTCTTCTATCTTTATTGTTGGAAGTATTTCAGATGTCCCTTTATTTTTGTTTTCATTTTCCCATTGACTCCTTCCACCCTTCACCTGCCCCTTCCAAGCCTTAAAAGCTAGATTAGGTATTTATTTGAGGTCATGGCATATTTTGAACTGAATCTGTAGTTAGCCTAAACATGTTTCTTTGAGTGCATAGAACATGAAACAACTTTCTAAATTACTGAATAATTTCTAATAATGCCAAAGCAGAAAACATGTCAACTTCAAATAATAAGCTTTAGATATAGGTTGAAGTCAAACTTAATAAAGTGTTGCTAAATTATTTCTAAATTCTATTCCCCAGATAGTTTCTGGTCCAAAAATCAGCATAACTTGGTACACAATAACTAGCAGCTTAGGAACTCATCAAGTTGTATTTCTTTATATAGTGAGACAATTCTATAAGTATGCTGGTAGGAATAGACATATAAGTCAAATCTATAATACTAATATAGAGCTAGTTGCAACAATAAGCAAACAAACAAGCAAAACAACTGAAATTTTCCCTTTGGGGAGAATAGAAATAGAATCAGAAATAAAAAATTAGGAAAAAAAAAGTGTTTTCTTTTTTTTAAACTGGAAAATGTATATTGTTACAAAGTTTACTTGAAAACAACCAGAAAAACTGTACAGAATAATAACAGTGATACTTTGTGCAGTTGTATATATACTGTATATAAGCCTAAGTGACTGTTACAACCAACTATCAGAACGACTGGTCAACCAGTCACTATGACGTGCACTGACCACCAGGGGGCAGACACTCAATGAAGGAGCTGCCCCCTTGTGGTCAGTGTGCTCCCACAGCCAACCTCCCACGGCCAGCCAACACCCGTAGTCCTTCCCCCTGGCCAGCCGGCCCCCATCAGCCCTGGGTGCTAAACCATTCACAGACGACTTGCTTCTAGGTTGGGGTTTTGTACGTAGCAAAGCAGCTCCCTTGCTGCCATCTATTGAAGGTCAGCCCTTGACACAATGGTTTGTCTTGCTCCCGTCCTCTCCCTTCCCCAGGGGCTGCCCGCCCATCAGGGTGGTGGCACGGTGGCGAGGGAAGGAGAATGGGGGAAGCGGGGAACCACACAGTGGCAGGGCAGTGGTGGTATGTGGCATCCATTCCTTCTGCACCTGGCCTGGCGACTGTCACCTCCTCTCTCAACCCTGCTGGAGCCTTTGGGCCCTGGACTGTGACCAGGAACTGGGGGTGGGTGATGGCCGACGCAGCCCCTTTCCCAGGGGGGCCAGGGGCCAGCTCCCTCCTGGGAGCCGGCAGCCAACCTCCCGCAGCCCTTCTCCCCGTGCACGAATTTGTGCAATGGGCCTTTAGTATCTACAGATGCAAATTGACCGTACCTTTGCAACGCCCACCAGCCAATCAGGAGTGAGTATGCAAATTTACCCAACAAAGATGGTGGGTTAATTTGCATACACAGGCGCTGAGCGGTCGGGGGCGGGGCAGGATGCAGGCATTCCACACCGCCCTAGCCGCTCAGGGCCTCTGGGCAGCGTGGGAAGGCGGGGCCAGAGCAGAAAGAGGTGGCTCCAGGGCTGGAGCAGAATGGCAGTGCCAGCAGCCAGGGAAAGGAAGGCCCATTCTTGCATGAATCTTCATGCATCGGGATATATATATATATATATATAGCTAAAACAATAATGTGAAAGGTGAGAAGTTATATGGAGTTAAAGTATTTTATGTTGCTACCATTAGAGATGAAATGTTAAAAATAATTTATATTAAATTAAAATGACTCAAGAATGGCTGCTGTAATCTACAGTAGTTATTAAAAGAACAGGAAGAGAAGTCATAATTAGCAAATAGAGGGAAAATTGAATAGTAAAATAAAACAAAAAAACAACAAATCCATCCAAAAGATAGCTTTCTCATTATCCTACCTTATAATAGACAAATATGCAAATTGACCGCACCTTCGCCACGCCCACCAACCAAGCCACACCCACCAACCACGCCCACCAGGAAACCATTGCAGGGACATTGGGGTGCGGCGGAGCCCAAGGCCGGGGAAAGCCTGGGGCGGAGGCTTTCCCCGGGCTTGGGCACCAGCGGGGAGCCTGCTTGGATTGCAGGCAACCACGGGGGTCGGCTCCTACGATCCATAGCAGGGAGGCTGGGGTGCAGCAGAGCCAAGGCTGCAGCCCGGGGCCAAGCCTGACCCTGAAAGAAGGCAGAAGGCGGTGGCCACAGCCAAGGCCTGGGTCCCCGGTGCCGGCAGAAAACTGGTGCAGGCAGCCAGGTGAATGAAGGTCTATTGCACGAATCTTCATGCAAACGGGCTACTAGTGAGAGAATAAAGCTGGTTAGCCAAATAGAAAACAAGTAATTAGATG
This sequence comes from Eptesicus fuscus, assembly GCF_027574615.1. Taxonomy (NCBI): domain Eukaryota; kingdom Metazoa; phylum Chordata; class Mammalia; order Chiroptera; family Vespertilionidae; genus Eptesicus; species Eptesicus fuscus. The sequence continues at coordinate 51,439,760 of NC_072476.1, forward strand.
GAAGATATGAAATAAAATATATTTTAAATTATATTTCATGTGAATGAATAAAATATTTCACATAAAAATAAGATAGATAGGATTTTAAAATATCAACTATATGCTACTGCTAAAAGAAACATCTTAATATAAGAATATAGAATGATTGAAATCCAGAGGATTGAATAAAAGATACGCTCAAGCAAATGTAATTAAAAATAAAATGTATGTGGCTATATTAATATCAAAACCAATTTTGAGGCAAAAGCATTGCTAGTGACAAAGAGTGAAATTTCATCAAAAGATGTAAATTAATTGGAAAATATGACTGTTCTAAATTTCTATGCAATCAATAAATATTTAAAATATATATGAAACTACCACTCAAAAAACATCAAAAGTTAACACCTACAGTTAAGACAAATCAGTAAGAATATAGAAAATATGAACAACACAGTTCACAAACTTGACCTAATTACAGACCTAATTGTTACATAGTGTGCCTATATATAATTAAAACAATTAGCAGACTAATCGTCATATAGTGTGCCCTACATTCAACCATGGCATAATTCAAATTATTTTCAGGTGTGCATGGTGCATTTACCAAAATGAAAGGAGATTATCTCTGTAAAATAAAATTTTACCATTTTATCAAGGAATTGTTTCATGCTCAATCTACCAGGTATCCTAGCAGAACTTCTATTAATTTAGGAGTACATCTTGCACAAGGAAAATGAGCAAAATTCTATGTCATTTCTCTGCTCTATTAGTTAATGTTGCTCAGGCAATTAAAGTGGACTGTAACCTCGTGATAAATGTCGCATAGGCTGCTGCTTTTGCCAGGATAGATCAATGTTATTTCTTTTACTTTAAAAAATGTTATTTGCACTGGAGATAAAAAATGTTTCCTTTTTAGCTAAGAAAGTTACTTAACAAGTATTTATACTGCTAGTTTCTTCTTTCAGTTGTGCATATATAACTTATATTGCCTCAAACAGAAATTCTCCTTGATGTTGACACTAGGATTAACGTGCCTATCAGGCAGTTATCCTAACTTGCCATTAATAATGTGAAGGTCATGGGCCTGCTATTCATTGGCCAGTGAGTATTATATTATATTATGCCTATTATTTTGGCCAGTTATTTTATAAAATGTGTGTGGCTAATATAGGAAGTAAAATGTAAAATGTAGTTGGATCAGCACAAACAATTAGAAAAAAACAAAACAAAACACTGTGTAAAGAGCGTGCCCTTTTAATCAAGAATATCATCTTTGTTTAATAAGCACAGCCCCTTGATATATCCAAAAAGACTCAGATTCATCCCTCATTAACAGAAGACTATGCTGCAGGCTTTATTTACTTAGAATAGTGGTCGGCAAACTCATTAGTCAACAGAGCCAAATATCAACAGTACAACGACTGAAATTTCTTTTGAGAGCCACATTTTTTAAACTTAAACTTCTTCTAACGCCACTTCTTCAAAATAGACTAGCCCAGGCCGTGGTAGTTTGTGGAAGAGCCACACTCAAGGGGCCAAGAGCCGCATGTGGCTCGCCAGCCATGGTTTGCTGACCACGGATTAGAAAACCAAATTGGAGGAATTGCTGGGAGGTTGCACTTGTATGTGGTAATTTGCAGTGAGCCTTGGCAAAGCTAGAAACTTGCAGCCTTGACAAACTAGGTATTGTTTCATTTGAAGTAGATTATAGAAAAATAAAACCAGCTCAACTAAAAAATTCATAATTACTTGTTATTAAAATAATCACTGCAAAGTACAATATTAATACAAGACTGCTCTAAAATAGAGCTAAAAACATCCTGAGCCAATGCTTTGGGGTCTCCCAGGGGCAAACGACACCAACAAAGTTAGGTGCAGGACATTAAAGTGCAAGATTATGCAAAGTTTAAAAAACTGGTAACATGGCAATCCTACATGTCAGTCTGAAGGAAGGTATATTTAATATGTAAGACAAATAATGAAGCACAGTATGCAGTTCATACATTGTTCAGAGAATTAATTTCACAGATTTGTCTCTGTAAATGCATATTAAACTAAGAACCCATTCTGAACTCTCTGATCTCTAGTCTATATGTATCTTTGGCTAATTCACACAGATGCAGGTAAGTCTTGACATTTTAGTTTTTAATTAATTACTCCACTAAGTAGCTTGCCTGAATTTACTGTAGAAAGTGAAAGAAACTGCTTCTTTGACTAAAATGTCAGTATTTTTCACAAACTATACTAAAGGCCAGCTTAATGTTACAGTTTCACAAATAATTAGACTTAATTATAAAATGTCAAAATAAATGAACAGGCATGCCCTTTGATGTGTTTTCTTTATTTAAAATATTATTAATTTGCTTATAGACCAATTTGCCAAATTGGCAACATTTAGTTCTTCCTAGCATTCATGTGAATCATCTCGTTTCATCTATTCAGGTGATGTTTCCAATTTATAAACTTGCTATTTCTAAGGTAAGATCCTGGCAGTTTTTCTTATGTTAAAAAAAAATTATTTTTATCTAATAATTTCCCATTGCATAATAAAGACTCTTTTCTATACAACGTGATTTAAGCATTACTGTTAAAAACTTACCTAACCAAAATCAGTTCCCTCATTTTCCTGAAATTTTCTCCATTAATTACCATGGTTTAAATGCCTAAATATATATATGTGGAATCCCATTTCCTGAGTTATGCATTCAAAATAAGAGTACCTAACCATGCACACTTTCTCCCATCATCTTATGTTTAGTCTTCATGAAGTTAATACCTCAGTTATTTGAATTTCTTCAATGACCAACTTATTACTGACTTCAATTTATTTTTTCAAATTCATCCTTCAAGCCATTAATATCTGATTTATGGACCTGTCAGCAAATAGTCATTGATTTTTCTGAAGTAACCCATGATCTCTATCAGTAAACTCTTGCTTCTAACAAGCACAAAATCTCAATGGCACACAACAATATGTGTTTACTAGAGCCTAATGCACAAAATTTTGCACGCGGGAGAGGTGCGGGGAGGCAGGGGGTCCCTCAGCCTGGCCTGCACCCTCTCGCAATCCAGGGTCAGGGGGATGTCCAACTGCCAGTTTAGGCCTGATCAACCAGCGGTCGGACATCCCTCTCACAATCTGGACCCCTTGCTTTTAACCGCCGCCTGCTCACTCCTTACCGCCCGCCTGCACGCTCCTTACTACTCACCTGTTCACTCCTTAACGCTTGGCTCACTGCTCCTTAGCAGTGCTGTGGAGGTGGGAGAGGCTCCTGCCACCTCCGCTGTACTTGCCAGCCATGAGCCCAGTTTCTGGCTGAGTGGCGCTCCTGCTGTGGGAGCACACTGACCACCGGTGGCGGGGCAGCTCCTGTATTGAGCATCTACCCCCTGGTGGTCAGTGCGCATCATAGTGACAGGTTGTTCCGCCATAAGGGTTGCTGGGCTTTTATATCTATAGATTTCACATATTTTTTTTTTTTTTTTAAATTTCTTTATTGATTAAGGTGTCACATATTTGTCCTCATCCCCCCATTCCCATCCCACCCCTCTCCCCACGCATGCCCCAATCCCCTGTTGAACTTAACCATTGGATAGGCTTATATGCATGCATACAGGTCCTTTGGTTGAACTCTCCCCCTCCCCCCACCCTCCCCCCACCCTCCCCTATCCTTCCTCTGAGGCCCGATAGTCCGATCGATGCCTCCTTGCTTCTGGTTCTGTTCTTGTTCCTCAGTCTATGTTGTTCATCATTTCCCCTAGATGAGCGACATCATATGTCACTAGATATATACTAATAAGAACTGAATGTGAGACGAGCAATAATAGTTATGCTGACAGGCAAATGAATCAATCTGTAGCGAGCTTCCCCCTGGACCAACAGTTCTTTTGAGACCCAATTTCACTGTCCAGTAGTTCCTTATGTGTACATGTCAGCACTGACCCCTCAGCTCTGGATGGTGGACAAATGGTGGTAATGGAGGTCCGACTCCCTCTGGTTTGGTCTCGGCCGAACCCAGGGGCATGGCGTCACCCGGACTAAGGGGCACGTGGCCTCACCCATACCCAAGGGGCGCGTGGTCTCACCCGGGCCTGGGACCCAGCCTCACCCGGATGGATCCAGGGGCGCACGGCCTCACCCGGACCCAGGATCTGGCTTCACCCGTACCCAGGGACGCTTGGCCTCTCCCAGACCCAGGGGCACGTGGCCTCACCCGGGCCTAGGTGCACGAGGCCTCATCCGGCTCCAGGGACACATGGTCGCACCCGGACCCAGGGACGCTTGGCCTCTCCCAGACCCAGGGCCACTTGGGCTCACCCGGGCCTAGGTGTACGAGGCCTCACCCGGATCCAGGGACACATGGTCTCACCCGGACCCAGGGACGCTTGGCCTCTCCCAGACCCAGGGCCACTTGGGCTCACCCGGGCCTAGGTGCACGAGGCCTCATCCGGATCCAGGGACACATGGTCTCACCCGGACCCAGGGACGCTTGGCCTCTCCCAGACCCAGGGCCACTTGGGCTCACCCGGGCCTAGGTGCACGAGGCCTCATCCGGATCCAGGGACACATGGTCGCACCCGGACCCAGGGACGCTTGGCCTCTCCCAGACCCAGGGCCACTTGGGCTCACCCGGGCCTAGGTGCACGCGGCCTCTCCCGGATCCAGGGACACATGGTCTCACCCGGACCCAGGGATGCTTGGCCTCTCCCAGACCCAGGGCAACTTGGGCTCACCCGGGCCTAGGTGCACGAGGCCTCACCCGGATCCAGGGACACATGGTCTCACCCGGACCCAGGGACGCTTGGCCTCTCCGAGACCCAGGGCCACTTGGGCTCACCCGGGCCTAGGTGCACGAGGCCTCACCCGGATCCTGGGACACATGGTCTCACCCGGACCCAGGGACGCTTGGCCTCTCCCAGACCCAGGGCCACTTGGGCTCACCCGGGCCTAGGTGCACGAGGCCTCACCCGGATCCAGGGACACATGGTCTCACCCGGATCCAGGGACGCTTGGCCTCTCCCAGACCCAGGGCCACTTGGGCTCACCCGGGCCTAGGTGCACGAGGCCTCATCCGGATCCAGGGACACATGGTCGCACCCGGACCCAGGGACGCTTGGCCTCTCCCAGACCCAGGGCCACTTGGGCTCACCCGGGCCTAGGTGCACGCGGCCTCTCCCGGATCCAGGGACACATGGTCTCACCCGGACCCAGGGATGCTTGGCCTCTCCCAGACCCAGGGCCACTTGGGCTCACCCGGGCCTAGGTGCACGAGGCCTCACCCGGATCCAGGGACACATGGTCTCACCCGGACCGAGGGACGCTTGGCCTCTCCCAGACCCAGGGCCACTTGGGCTCACCCGGGTCTAGGTGCACGCGGCCTCACCCGGATCCAGGGACACATGGTCTCACCCGGACCCAGGGACGCTTGGCCTCTCAGACCCCGGGGCACGTGACCTCACCCATGCCTAGGTGCACGAGGTCTCACCCGGATCCAGGGACACACGGTCTCACCCGGACCCAGGGACGCCTGGCTTCCCCAGACCCAGGGGCACATGGCCTCACCCGGGCCTAGGCGCACGAGGCCTCACCCGGATCCAGGGACACACGGTCTCATCCGGACCCAGGGACGCCTGGCCTCCCCCAGACCCAGGGGCACGTGGCCTCACCTGGGCCTAGGCGCACGAGGCCTCACCCGGATCCAGGGACACATGGTCTCACCCGGACCCAGGGACGCCTGGCCTCCCCCAGACTCAGGGGCACGCGGCCCCACTCGGGCCTAGGTGCACGAGGCCCCACCCGGATCCAGGGACACATGGTCTCGCCCGGACCTAGGGGTGCGTGGCCTCTCTCAGACCCAGGGGCACGTGGCCTCACCTGGACCTAGGTGCACGAAGCCACCCGGACCCAGGGGCGCGTTACCTCTCTCAGACCCCTGGTCGCGTGGTCTCACCCGGATCCAGGGGCTCACGGCCTCACCCGTACTCGGGACCCAGCCTTACCCGGATCCAGGGACCCACGGCCTCACCCGGACCCAGGGTTCAGATTCGCCCGGGCCCAGGGGCACATGGCCTCACCCGAACCCGGAATCCAGCTTCACCTGGACCCAGGGGCGTGTGGCCTCACCCAAACCCAGGGGCGTGAGGCCTCACCTAGACCTAGAGGCGTGTGACCACATCTGAGCCCAGAGGCTCGCAGGCTCGCCTGGACTCGGGTCTCAGCGGGGTTTCGTCTTCTTGATCCCAATTCCTGTTGGTCAATTCCCTCTCAGCAATTCCTTCGGTCATTTTCTCAGAGCTCCAGGGCGGCTGCCGCAGAACTCGTTGGGCGGCGGGCTCGGCAAGGCTCCGGTGTGCCCGGTGCCCAGCGGTGGGCTGGTCTGGTGTCGCTGCGTCGGCCCTTGGGTCTGCAACGGTGGCCAGTCGCTGAGCGTGCGCACCTGGCCACTTCGGGGCATTGAGATTCTTGAAGGACTCGGAGGTCAGCAAGCACAGAGTCTCCCACCCCATGTCTCCCAGGGGCTCGTCTGTCCGTGCTCGGCAGCGAGTGGAGCCGTCCCCTCAGCCGGAGACCGCCGGGGGAACTGCGCCGAGCACGTTCCAGGCCACCATTGTGTCGCCTGAGCCATAGTTCTTAAAGTGTGGACTTTGGGTCACCGGCATCAGCATCATCCTGCGTACCCCTCTCTTTTATTCTAGTTGTAGAGCATCTGCTCAGCCAGCCCCCCGGTCTTTCTGGCTGGTGTCTGCTCTGCTCTCCCGTCGTAGTCTCAATATTGTTGTGGTAGGCAACGATCAGGCTGCCGCCCTATGTCTCCATCTTGGTCCTCCTTTGTACAGTTAAGTCTTGATTGTTGTTGGTGTCACTGGGAGGAATTGTCCTCCAGGCCAATTGGCCGTGAGGACCCTCTTTGTCCATATAGGAAGAGTTGCTGTGCAGGAGACATGTTTGTGGGCCGGGTCTTGATGCAGCAATGCCTTGGCGCTCACTGAGTCTGCCTCTAGAATGCCTCCCTTATGCAAGTGATTGAAATCTGGTGTCATCTCCCACCAACCACTAGATGCCCTCGTTTCTGGGTCTCCAATGCAGTGTGGGTCAGCCACTACCTGAGGCACTCAGCAGGAAAAAGCTTCTGCTCAGCTTGGCTGGGGCGGAGCTACAGGGTGGAGCCTACAACCTTGGCTTCCTGTCAGCCCCGCCCTATGAGGCTCCTGTGTCTGTGTCCCTCTGTATTCCTTGCAAACACCTCTGAGAGAAACGCGCCCTGGAATTTCGCCCACTGCCAAACAGTCCAGTCCCTCCCCTAATGAATCTGGACTCCCAGATTCTCGCCTGGAACTGGGTTTCAGTGCAGTTGGAACTAGGTCTCAGCGCAGTCTGGCGTCCCTGTCTCCTTCCCAGCAGGGCCACCCAGTGGCGCAGGCAAAAGTCCGTCCTCTGTGCACCTTCCAGTGCGCGCGTCTGGAGCCGCCGCTTCTCTGTGCCTGCGCCCCACAGCCCAAATTCATTCCCCCAGCGTGCGCCTGGCTTCCCAGGGTTTCGCCCGGAACTGGGGTTCAGTGCAGTCGGAACTGGGGTTCAGCACGGTCCTGAGCTTATGTCTCCTTCCCGCTAGGGCAGTTCAGTGGCGCAGGCAACAGTCCGTCCTTTGCGCCCCTTCCCGTGCGCGTCTCTGGAGCTCTGCCTTCCCCCGCTCCTCTGTGCCTGCGCCCCACAGCCCAGATTCATTCCCCCAGCCTGCGCCTGGCTTCCCAGGGTTTCGCCCGGAACTGGCGCTCAGTGCAGTCGGAGCCGGCGCTTAGCGCACTCCGGAGCCTTTATCTCCTTCCTGCCAGTGAATGCCGGCCAGGCCGTCAGCCGCCCCCTCCTCTCCGGCTCCATCCTCCCCGCAGGCGCGCGCGCTCGTGTCTCCACCAGTTTCTCCATACCTCAGGCTTTTTTCGATTTCACATATTTTTGCAATTCAGCTGGGTGGCCCTGCTGCTCTTATCTGGGCTAAGGGGGCCAGTTCTAAGTGCAGGTTGAGTTCAAGTATGCTCTATGAGTCTCTTCTTTCACTTGGACTAGTAAGCTAGCTAGGGTATAGTCTTCTCATAGTAATGGCAAAGTGCAGGAGGACAAATGGAAACATGTGCGGCCTCTCAGGCCTAAGGTTGGAATTAGTTATTCACACTTCTGTCCCTATTAAATTGGCCAAAGTTTAGCCCCACAGCTGAGCCCTATGGCAAGAGGTTGGGGAGTACAATCTGTCTTTTGGGTCAGAAACTAAGGTACATAGCAAAGAGCATTAATGCCAGGAAGGGTGATGAACTGGGGCCACAACAAAGTCTCCAACAGTCAAATGGACAACTTCTTTTAAAATATCTTCTTTCTGTGCACTCATTAGGACTTATGGTTTCTTTCTTTCTTTCAAGATATATTTTATTGATTTTTACAGAGAGGAAGGGAGAGGGATAGAGAGTTAGAAACATCCATGAGAGAGAAACATCAATCAGCTGCCTCCTGCACACTCCCTACCGGGTATGTGCCTGCAACCAAGGTACATGCCCTTGACCAGAATCGAACCCGGGACACTTGAGTCCACAGGCCGATGCTCTATCCACTGAGCCAAACCAGTTAGGGAAACTTATGGTTTCTTAACTTCACGTTTACCCTGCATTTCCTCTAGTCATCATTTTTCTTGCTTTTCAAATGATGTTTCATGAGGCTCCTTATCAAAATACTTCTGTTCCTTTCTCATTCAGTGCATTTCCCTCACATGCTCTTAGGTACTTATATGGCTTCTATTACCACTTGTATTCTAAAAACACCTAAATCCAAAATTTTGGTCCTAGTCTCTCACTTGAGTTTCAGACCAAATTTTCTGAGTCTGTACTAGACTCATCAATCTTAAAGGACATTAATTACTCCAAACTCAGTATGTCCATAACTAAATCATTAGAGATTCCAATGATGAAGACCATTACTTCTATTTTCTTTAAACATCTTAGTGATATCATCTTGCACCTAGACACTCAAACTTCAATTCTGAGGAAAAACAAAAACAAAAAACAGAGCAACCTTCTTTTCCAATTCCTCCAAATGCAATAAGTTGCTAAATCCTATTGAGTCTATCACATCCCTCTCCTAATATTTCTGCAGCTCTTCCTCTAATTTATTTGACAAATTTTATTATACCTAAATTGCCATTAAGGTATTGCATGTTAAGCCATTAAATGCCTAGAAAGAACTATTGATAAAGTACTAAGTAGTGTTCTTAGTATAGAGGGATAATATTTAGAAAGATGAATCAGGGGCAATGTGATGTTCTAGCTAGCTTTTGGATTATACTATAAAAGATGGTGAGGATTATAAATAAATGAAGAACACAGGTGACAAGGAAGAAGAGCATTCAAATAAAGAAAATCAATGAGTATAATTACCAAAGAAAATTGGAGTATTTAACATTAAATCCCAGGAAGGTTAGAATGTAGCCAACAATTGGCCATCCTCCCATTGTATGGGTTCAATTATTAAAGCAGAGCAGACAGACATTTCCTCTTCTTTATCTCTGAGGGGGTGGACACAGTTTACACTGGAAGTGCTAGGGTTGAGTGACTCTTGGCACAACCAATGCCTGGTGGTAGAAGTGTGAGGAGATTTCAGTAATAGTGACACCAATGTGTGTGAAGTATAAAATCACATATCTTATGATGTTACATTGTTTGTGTTGTTTGCTTTCCAGGCACTTTGTTTTTTGTCAGATTTTTGCATGCCAGCTTTTTAACTTCCTAGTGGCTTCATGAACAGTTCAACATGCCCCAATGCATCATTTTTTTTTCCTGCTTATATTAATCAGAAACAATGTTGTTGTGTTTTTTCTTAATTTATCTTTAATATTGAAAGTAGTACAGATGTCCCCTTTGTTTTTTTCCCATTGACCCCCTCTACCCTGCACCCGCCCCTCCCAGGCCTTCACCACACTATTATCTGTGTCCATGGCTGTGCATATCTATATATATCTAAAAGCCCAGTGACCGGAATGGCAGAACGACCAGAATGACCGGAACGACCTGTGGCTATGACACACACTGCGGCAGCCAACAGACCTGATCCAGGCCTAGATCGGCCTCCCCACCCTGATTGGGGGCAGGGCCAGCCAGCCAAGCTTCTGTGCCACCCACCCCATCAGCCCAGTCCAATGGGCCCCCATCGGGATGGGCTGTCCGCACCCCACCTGTGTCCAAATTCATGCACCGGGCCTCTAGTATAAATATAAGTTCCCTGGTTAATCTCTCCCTAGCCCCACCCCCACCTCCCCTATGAAATTTGTCAGTCTGTTCCATGCTTCTATGTCTATAGATCTATTTTGCTCATAAGTTTATTTTGTTCATTAGATTCCACACATGAGTGAGATCATGTGATTACTTATCTTTCTCTGACTGGCTTATTTCCCTTAGCATAATACCCTCCAGGTTTACCCATGGTGTTGCAAATGATGACAGTTCCTTCTTTTTTATAGCCATGTGGTATTCCATTGTATAAATGTACCACAGCTTTTTTATCCACTCATCTGCTGATGGGCACTTGGACTGTTTCCAAATCTTAGCTGTTGTAAATTGCATCGATGCTCAACCATGGAGCCATACCAGCTGGGCATTAATTATTATTACTAACTAATTTGTGCTAGTATATAAAACTGTCTTAAAGTTCTTTTCATAATTAAAATCACATAAACATATCTGAATTATAATCTACAAGCCATATCTCTGGTTAATTTTTTACGTGTAACACTGTCTTTTTGGCTTTTATATGCCTTTTTTAATAATCTTATACATGTAACTAGAGGCCCGGTGCATGAAATTCGTGCATGGGGTGGGGGTTGGTGTCCCTCAGCCCAGACTGAACCCTCTCCAATCTGGGACACCTTGAGCGATGTCCAACTGCCTGTTTAGGCCTGATCTCACTGCTGGCTCCCAACTGCCCACCCCTACAGGCCTGGTCCCCCCCAACTGCCTTCCCCTGCTGGCCTGGTCCCACCCAACTGCCCTCCCCTGCTGGCCTGGTCTCACCCAACTGCCCTCCTCTGCTGACCTGGTCACGCCCAACTGCCCTCCTCTGCCAGCCTGGTCACCCACAACTGCCCTCCCCTGTGGCCTGGTCGCCCACAACTGCCCTCCCCTGCAGGCCTGGGTCCCCCCTAATTGCCCTCCCCTGCAGGCCTGGGTCACCCCCAACTGCCCTCCTCTGCCGGTCTGGTCACCCCAACTGCCCTCCTCTGCTGGCCTGGTCACCCCTAACTGCCCACCTCTGCCCTCCCCTGCACCCCATCTTGTGGTGGCCATCTTGTGGTGGCCATCTTGTGGTGGCCATCTTGTGGTGGCCATCTTGTGGTGGCCATCTTGTGGTGGCCATCTAGTGGTGGCCATCTTGTGGCAGCCATCTTGTGGTAGCCATCTTGTGTCCACATGGGGGCAGCCATCTTTGACCACATGGGGGTGGCCATCTTGGTGTGATGGTCAATTTGCATATTACTGTTTTATTAGATAGAATACTTAATATCTAGAAAGTAGACTCAGTTGAGTTAGGGTTAGAAATTGGCCAGAGATATATCTCTACCACAATTCTTATACGTAAGTCTGCGGATTCCTTTTCAATATGCTTAGAAATATGCCTAAATTAGTTAATGTCTACAAGTTAAGTACAAATATGATTTATACAAGTAACTTAGACAAATCATTTTTATTTTAGAAGTATTACACATAGCATTTTAAATTTAATATAATAGATAGACTTTTAGGAAATTTTAATGTATTTCATTTTATAATACTGAATATCAGATTAATACTGTGATGTGATATTGCTAATGTACAGACTATTTTGACTGACTCTGTATTATACCAAATACGATGGGATACTCAATAAACTAGGTACTTTATCCAGTGACAAGAAAGTGTATAGAAAAATTTCAAGGTCAGAACTTACACAATTTTTCACTTCCAGCTCTCAAGTAGCATTTTAAAAACACACTCAACATATTTTATCTGCAAGGAAATACCTATCCAGGGAAGAAAATATTTTCAATTTACAATTCTTCTGACAGCTTCAAGGGCAAAGTATTACTGAAGTTTTCTGGAAATTCTAGAAAATGTAACAAAGTAAAACAAGAGCTGTGCTTCAGAATAATGAACAAGATATTGTGGCTCATAAATATGTCCTCTACCTAAAATATCAGGGAGTGTCTCTATGTATTGTATCACAGTTGTATGAATATGAGGCTTTCCTATCTCCCTCCTCCCCTGGTGATAGTGATGGATTATACTATATTTTACAAACCAATTTTAGCTTAATTGTTTAGTTACTAATGTATGCTCAGTGTAATCAGGGCAGAAGGTAATTGACAACTATCCAAAGTGTCTGCCACATAATTTCTGTCTCTGACTTCAATATTTTCAAATTTTCTTTTAATACCTCTTTGAAATTTAGGGTACAGGCACAAGCAGATCAAAGGCTAGATTCAGAAGTATTATAATACATATGGGTATTGTCAGTAGCATTTTTCAAGCAGTTTTATTGACATTTAAACATTAACTGAAATATTTCCTTTCACATCATAATTCTATAGACTTTGGTGATCATTGTAAAAATAGTTTCTATTCGGATTATAGTGTCTGGTGTGGTGGCAGTGGATGTGGCAGTCCTGAGTTGAAAAATACAAGCTTTACCATTTTTTAGCTGCGTAAATTTGAGCATGAAATTTATTCTCTCTAATCCATAAGAATAACTATTTTAATATTATTGAATTGCCTATAGGCATAGATGTAGGTGAACATCTATAGTACCCTCTCTGTGTTAGGTACACAATATTTTGTAACTTTTACAACTGTCATCATTATTGTTGATTCCTCAATAGCCTCCCAGTATTTTATTAATATGTATATCTAGAGCTAGTTTGTCCTGTTACAAAATAGATGAAATAAGTTTTATTATTATGAAACTAAAAGTTTTATAGTTATTTGACAAAAGAGAATTTTCTTGGCCAGAGGAAGAAATTTGTAGTAAACAGTATGTTTAATGAAAATATAGTAAAAGCATTTCCATTAATATTTGGAAAAAGACAGAAGTCCCAAGTAAAACCTTTAGTTTTTAACATGTTTTCTGAGACTTGTACACAATATATCAAATCAACAACAACAAAAAATAAAAACAGAATCATGAGAAAGGAAGAAGAAATAAAACTGTTAATATTTATTTATGGAAATTTATCTAGGAATTTGAAAGAATTAACTGACAGATATTATCTCTTGAGTTCTGCCATTGCTCAGAAAGGTTGCCTGGGTTTTAAGATTGACAAGAATGACAAGTTGGTTCACAATCCATTCTGCTTGATATAAATGAATGAGCTGATAAGCTATTTAGTTTCTCACTGAGGAAATATATTCCAGAAATAATAATTATAAATTGAAGTAAAAATATTGATTCATTATAATAACAAAATTATATACTACCTATAGGGATAATTATTTAAAAATGGTGCACAATCTATCTTTTAAAATAAATGATACAAATATGTTAAAGGGAAAATAAAAAATATGCATAACTAGGGAGATATATTATACATACAGAAGAGAAGATTCAATATATCAAGAAGATTTCACTACATAAATCAAATTAAATTCCAAACAAAATTCAAACAGGTTTTTGTTGGAACATGAAAAACTGATCTTAAAATCATATAGAAAAAAAAATAAACAATAGCTAATATTCTCTTGAAATAGAAACAGCAATGGGATTTATCCTACCATATGTGAAGATGTTCTAAAGATATAATTTTAAAACACTTGTAATGGCATAGGAATAGGTAACTAGATGATAGAACAGAATAGAGGGTTCACATACAGAAACATGTATAAGTTTATCATAGAAATAGTATTTCATATCAATGGATAAAAAGTGAACCTTTCAAAAAAGAATACGGTGCCCAGAAATAAACTCACAACAATATGGTCAATTATTTTATGACAAAGAGGGTAAGACTATAAAATGAGGTAAAGATGATCTCTTCAATAAATGGTGTTGGATAAACTAGACAGATACATGCAAAAAATAATAAAACTAGACCATTTTTTATACCATATAGAAGAATAAACTGGAAATGGATTAAAGACTTAAATGTAAGACATGAAACCATAAAACCCCTAGGAGAAAACATATGCAATAAACTCTTTGAAATTGGTCTTGGCAATAGTTTGTTGGACATGTCTTCTAAGAAAAAGACAACAAAAGCAGAAATAAACAAAAGTGAGTGCATCAAACTTAAAAGCTTTTGTACCACAAAAGAAACCATCAACAAACAAAAGGGCAATCTAGTAAATGGGAAAAGATATTTGCAAATGGTAGATCTGACGAGGGATTAATATCCAACATATATAAAGAACTCACATAGGTCAACATACAAATAATAAAAACAAACAAAAACCCCTACCCAATCCAATTAAATAATGGACAGAGGACATAAATAACATTTCTACAAGAAGGATATACAGTGGTCAACAGATATGTGAATAGATCTTCAACATCAATAACAATTAGGAAAATGTAAATCAAAACCACAACCAGATATCACGTCACACCTGTCAGAATAGCTACTATCCTATATAATAAAACCCTAATACGCAAATCGACCGAATGATGGAACAACCAAACGGCAGAACGACCTGTTGCTATGATGTGTACTGACCACTAGGGGGCAGATAATCAACAAAGGAGCTGCCCCCCAGTGGTCAGTGTGCTCCCACAGGGGGAGTGCCACTCAGCCAGAAGCAGGGCTCACGGCTGGTGAGCACAGTGGCAGTTGTGGGAGCCTCTCCCAACTCTGCTGCAGGCAAGTGATAAGGAGTGAGGGGTCCCAGACTGCGAGAGCCCTGGATGGCAGGTGGATTGAGCCTAAGCCAGCAGGCAGACATCCCCTGAGGGGTCCCGGACTGTGAGAGTGAACAGGCCAGGCTGAGGGACCCGCTCCCCCCCCCCCCCCAGTGCACAAATGTCATGCACCTGGCCTCTATCAATAAATAAACAAAGAATAAGTGTTGGTGAAAATGTGGCTACAAGTGAACCTTTGTGTACTGGTGGTGAGATTATAAATTACTGCAGGCACTATAGAAAAACAGTATGGCAGTTCCTCAATTCCCCAGCAGTTCCACTTCACTTAAGTTCTTTAAATTCCTGTTTATTTCATATATTTATCATTTAACAGAAATTAATATAATAGTTATTAAAATGGAGAACATGATTTAGGAATTATGTTCCTACATCTGCCATGAAGTGATTTAGATTTGAATTGTTATTTCTAGGTCTAAAAAACTAATCTAATTTGAAAAACTATGGTAATTAATTGATTGAGAGAAAGGGGATAGTTTTCTACACGCGAATATAATATACTAGGGGCCCAGTGCACAAAATTTGTGCACTGGGGGTCGGGGGTCCCTCAGCCCAACCTGCCCCCTCTCACATACTGGGAGCCCTCAAGGGGATGTCCTACTGACGACTTAGGCCTGAGTCCCACGGGAAGCGTACCTAAGCCGCAGTCTGGCCTCCCTTTGTGGGAGGCAACCGGGCTGGTCAGGGGAAGGCACCAGCCCCATCACCCCACTGCTGCAGCTACTGTCAGTCACCACAGGATGGCCTGCAGGATTGGGCTGAAACCAGCTCTCTGACATCCCCCGAGGGGTCCTGGATTGTAAGAGGGTGCAGGCCAGGCTGAGGGACCCCACTGGTGCATGATCGGGGCCGGGGAGGGACGTGGGAGATTGGCCAGCCAGGGAGGAAACGGGGGAGGGCTCCAGGGCGTGTCTGGCCTGTCTGGCTCAGTTCCGATTGGCCGGACCCCAGCAGCTTGCTAACCTACCAGTTGGAGCATCTGCCCCCTGGTGGTCAGTGCACATCATAGCGAGTGTTTGAGCAGCTTTAGCATATCATTAGCATATTATGCTTTGATTGATTGAACAGACGACTAGACCACTGCACACTTAGCATATTAGGCTTTTATTATATAGGATTTGAACAGAAAATCATAACCAATACTGGAAACTATAATCTTTCAGGCAAATATATGTTTTCCTAAGTCTTGGTAACCATAGATGACTAATTAATACAGTTTCATATTGTTATCCATCATTTGCTTAGTGCAGGTCTTCTCAACCTGGCTAGCACACAGAATTACTTGGTAGCTTTTTAAAAAACATTCATGTCATACACTCCTCTACTCCTGAGAATCTTATTGGTGCCTAGGAAATGGTAGCAGTAAAAGACCCCAGAAGATTTTATTATGCAGCCAGTATAGATAATTATGGCTTTGTGGAAAATCCGTGCAGAATTTTATAAAGAACAGATATTTGTTAATCTATTGTAAAATCTTTCTTTATCACAGTTCTTTAATTATTTGTGTGGAGAAAGCCTCTATTTATTTCCAGTTAATGATATTTGAATCACCATTAATAATAATGTCATTTCCAAAGGAACTGAAGTTTATAACTGAGGATCACCAAATGATAATGTCAATATTTAAGAAAAGACTTTAATTGAAATGTTAAAAATTAGATAAGCTTTAAAAATGAATTTGTACAGATGACTATGTGTGTAGTATGGCAAATGAACTTCAACGTAATACTTAAGATAATTATAAGTGGAAATATTAAGTTGAAATATTTTAATGTATTTTTAAGTATCACAATATACTATAACCACAAAGTGGCTAATGTCATCACCATTATTCCTGATTAAAACATAAAATTAGCTATAGCTACTGAAATAATACTCAATGGTAATAAAGATTTTTTCCATTGTTTTTAAAGGGTGTCAGCCATAGAGGCAAGATTAAAAAATAGATTAATCAGATTTTAACAGGGAAATTTTATGCTGCTCTGTGATGCTCAAATGATTACATATGCTCAAATATATCCTATATAAAAACAATTTGAGTTTCCAGTGATAATGTTTTGAAATCCCTGATTAAATATTCTCATGATTAAATAATTTTCTTTTTCATAGGTATAATTTTACATTTAACAAAACAAACTTGAAAAAATGTTATTAATATATGTATTGCTTTAAAATTTCATATTAATCCAATAAAAGTTTTGTGGTATACAGAATAATGGCTCCCTGAAAATATCTACATCCTAATCTCTAGAACCTCTGTAAAATGTGTTATAAAGGAACTTTGCTGATGTGATTAAGTTGAGAAGGAAAGATCATTCTGGAATTTCCAAAAGGGCTCAATGTAACCAACCACAGAGGGAGGCAAGAGGTCCGGGTCAGAAGATGGATGTAGAGGTTCAAATGTTATACTTTGAAGATAGTGGAAGGGCCCACAAGCCAAGGAATGTCAGTGGCCTCTAGAAGCTGGAAGTAACAAGGAAAAGATTCCACCCTGATGCCCAAAGAAATGTGGCAGTGCCAATACTTTGATTTTGGTTTCATAATACTTATTTCAGACATATCACCCCCTGAACTGTAAGATAATAAATTAATGTAATTTTATGACTCTTAAGTTTCTGGTAATTTGTTATGCCACAAATGTGAAACTAACAAGTTTTCACATATATTACCTAACCTATACTAATAATCTATACTAATAATAGACAAATATGTAAATTGACTGTACCTTTGTTATGCCCACAGCCAATCAGGAGTGAGTATGCAAATTAACCTGACAAAGATGGCAGGCCTGTGGGCAGTGCGCACACTCACAGGCGCTGAGCAACTGGGGGTGGGGCGGCTGTTCCCGCCCAATGGCCACTCAGGACCTATGTGCGCAGGCACCGAGTGGCCGGGGACAGGGTGGGCATCCCCGGGTCCTTGCACGCTTTGAGCCTGTGGCCAGTGCATGTGCACGGGCGCTGAGCATCTGGGGTCCCAGGGATGCCACTGGAGTGTCCAGTCCTCTCAACCCGGCCTGGGGGTGGCTGGAGTTCCCAGTCCTTTTCATTTGTGCAGCCCCTGGACCAGAAGCAGAAACCAAGAGCGCTGGAAGCACCAGGAATTCTGGGAATCGTAGTTCTGGTGGCAGACGTGTTGTGGGATCTCCTAGACCAGTGATGGCGAACCTATGACACGCGTGTCAGCACTGACACGCGTAGCCATTTCTGATGACACGTGGCCGCTGAGGCAGCCGCATGCCAAGGATGAAACATTTGCTGCTCCTGAGGATGAAACATTTGCGAAATAATGTTTTTTACTCAAAGTGACACACTACCCGAGTTATGCTCAGTTTTTTGGCGAAGTTTGACACACCAATGCCGGAGCCTGCCGGCATCAGTAGAACAGTACCTGCAACGGGGGGGAGAGGATGAGAAAAGACAGACAGAAAACAGAATGGGGTCGGGAGGACTGTAGCACTTCCCGCTTACAGTCCCGAGTTTATTTTTCACCACACTTTTATACAGGGTCAGTTACGTTCCATACAATACATCATTCCTATAATGTGGTAAGCATAATTATACCCCTTTGTTTCAGGTTTCCTACTGAACTTTACACAAAGCTCCTTATCTTGGCTAAAATCCCAATATCTCTACCTATACATACACCTCTGACGCCACCTAAGTTCCTTTCCATCAGATAATCTAGCCATGCTCTTGCTGAAGGATAATTACGCTTATAAATTAACTGTGCTTGAAGGTTAACTAAGCTCTAGGGGGCAGAATGTGTGATTACTAAACTATTGTGCTTAAGGGTCTCTAAGCCTAAGGGGGGCAGGATGCATGACTAACCTTGGGAACAGGCAGGCCACTTTGTGAAACCTGCCCTCTCAGGACTTTGTCAACTGAGGTCGCTCCCGACACACCAAGCTCAAAAGGTTGCCCATCACTGTCCTAGACACTAGAGCAAAGTAAGCCTGGAGCAAGTTACTGTTGCAGGTGGGCAATGGAGGGAAAGCAAAGGTGAAGAGACATAAGTAAAGTCACAGTGTTGAGGAAAAATTAAAGGGAAGATATCCTGCAACTTTTAGGAAATCTCCACCAATGGAACAAAGAAAAAAAAAAAAAAGACCTCTATTATTCTGTGAGCACCAAACCAAACTGGGTTGGGGTCTCAGACAATTTGCTCATATGATTGCAAAGACAGACAGAAACTCCCGGATTGGTGAGGGCTCCCCTGAGGGCTCCCAGATTGGAGAGGGTGCATGTCGGGCTGAGGGACCCATCCCCCGTTTTTATAATAATTACTCAAAATAAGAGCAATGCCAACTCAGTAGCAAAGCCCCAATACACAACTTCTAATCCTACCTAATAAAAAGGTAATATGCAAATTGACCGTACCATTGACACACCCACAAGCCACGCCCACAAGTCACACCCACCAGCCAATCAGAGCAAGTATGCAAATTAACCCAACCAAGATGGCTACAGCCACGGAGAGCAAGGTTTCCCAGGTAACAGAGCAAGCCAAGCTTTCCGCGAGCTGTTGCAGGCCTAAGCCTCCACTCAAGCTACAAAGTTTCAATTATAGAAGGTAAACAAATTCAAACAGAATGGCGGCAGAACTGAGCTTGAGAGAACAAGCCAGGGTTGCCGGTGGCAACAGGGGAAGCAAAGCTTTCCGCACACCCTGTCTGGGCCCAGCCTCTGCTTAAGGCTACAAAGTTTCAATGATAGAAGGTGAATTAACTGCCACAGAAATGGCTGCCGGCCGAGGAGGGAGCAGCAGGCTTGGCTCTGCTCCAGGCTACAAAGTTTCAATTGTAGAAGGAAAATAACTTCCAGATACCAGGGCCTCCACTTGGGTCACCAGGGGGCGTGGCTGGCCTGAAAACCACCACAGGCCCCTCACTCAGGCTGCCCCATGCCCCAAGGGAACCCCACCCTGATCTGGGAAACCCTTCAGGGCAAACCAGCTGGCCCCCACTCCTGCACCAGGCCTCTATCCCATCTAATAAAAGAGTAATATGCAGATTGACCATCACTCCAACACACAATATGTCTGCCCCCATGTGGTCAAAGATCCTGCCCCCATGTGGACACAAGATGGCCACTACAAGATGGCCAGCAGGAGAGGGCAGTTGGGAGGCACCAGGGCTGCAAGGGAGGGCAGTTGAGAGGGACCAGGCCTGCAAGGGAGGGCAGTTGAGAGGGACCAGGCCTGCAAGGGAGGGCAGTTGAGAGGGACCAGGCTTGCAAGGGAGGGCAGTTGGAGGTGATCAACCCTGCAGGACAGGGCAGTTAGGGGTGACCAGGCCGGCAGAGGAGGGAGGTTGGGGGCAAACAGGCTGGCAGGGGAGCAGTTAAGCATCAACCAGGCTGGCAGCGGAGTGGTTAGGGGGTGATCAGGCTGGCAGGCAGAAGTGGTTAGGGGCAATCAGGAAGGCAGGCAGGCAAACAGTTGGGAGCCAGCAGTCCTGGATTGTGAGAGGGATGTCCGACTGCCCGTTCAGGCCTGATCCCACCAGGATCGGGCCTAAACGGGCAGTCAGACATCCCTCCAGGACTCCCAGATTGGAGAGGGTACAGGCTGGGCTGAGGGACAACCCACCTCCGTGCATGAATTTCGTGCACCGGGCTTCTAGTTATTTATAAGCCATACTAGTTCTCATCTAAGTGTTTAAGGTGAGTTGTCCCCATTGTAATATTTAAATTCCATAATCTAATTATTGCTTGTTATATTTCATATTTTATTATTTTTAATCATAAAATTAACCTAATGTTATCAATAATTCAGGAAATAAGGTAAAAAACTTTTCTAATTTACTAATTTAATACAATAGTCTGAGAATATTGATGTACTTCCTTCAAGTTAACAAATTGTTATAACATATGGTAATTATATTTCTATATGCTTACTATTATATGTTATTTTATATCTCCACCAATATGTTATTTTTATTTCATTTTATTTTTTAATATATTTTATTGATTTTTTACAGAGAGTAAGAGAGAGGGATAGAGAGTTAGAAACATCGATGAGAGAGAAACATCGATCGGCTGCCTCTTGCACACCCCCTACTGGGGATGTGCCCGCAACCAAGGTACATGCCCTTGACCAGAATTGAACCTGGGACCCTTGAGTCCACAGGCCGACGCTCCATCCACTGAGCCAAACCGGTTTCGGCCCAATATGTTATTTTATATCTCCACCGATACTTTTACAACTTAATATTATACTTGATACATAGTATTCATAACCATCATTTAAAATTCCTACATAACATATTCTTGAATGGATATAAACAATTTCTTAATCCTTTTTCTAGTGTAAGATATTTAACTCATTAGCAAGATTTATTTATTATTAATAATATATAAATGCATTTTATGCATGCCTATTTGCCTTTTGGTTTCTACTAAAAAAGTGATTAGACTCCCTAAGACCTTTCTATAAATCAGACACACTGGTACAAATAAAATTTAAATATAATTGTTTCTTCATATACTCAATAAGTATATTGATATGTATATAATTAATATTAAGTTCAATGTACCACAGAGTGTGAAAAGTGATAGGTACAGATTGATGAACACAAAATATATATTCTCCACTTTCCTGGAATATTCAAGCTATGGCAGTCCATATGATAAAAGCACTTAAATATTTTAATGTTAATAGTTGTTTAATATTTTATTCTCCTGTACCTTTCTTTTTTAAAATTTTTTAAACTATTTCATATGTCTCCTATTTCCTGATTCACCCCACCCCCACCCCCGCCACTCTCGCACCTTTTTAAAAAACAACAACATTTTATTGATTTTTTTACAGAGAGGAAGGGAGAGTGATAGTTAGAAACATCGATCAGCTGCCTCCTGCACCCCCCCCCACTGGGGATGTGCTCACAACCAAGGTACATGCCCCTGACCAGAATCGAACCTGGGACCCCTCAGTCCACAGGCCGAAGCTCTATCCACTGAGCCAAACCAGTCAGGGCTCTTGCACCTTTTCTTACTAGCATATGACTGAATTTGGTTTAAAAACTATCCAGTTCTATATTTGAATAGTTATTATATACTAGGTTCATTTACATTGGCTATTTGAATTCATCATCTGTTAGTTATTATTGAAACAGGATTTTTTAGGGGTAAAAAACACAGGTTTTGGGAAATTTTAGGTATTTTAGAAATTAAGGGGACCATGGAGGAAGCACAGGGCTGAAGACCAGCAGAAGGTATATTTCCATAGAATAGGGGATCTGAAAAGCTGTAACAGGTACATTTCCATAGAATGAGGGAGCTGGGAACAGCAAAAGGTCTATACTTACAAAATAAAGAGAAGGAAGCCCTTCATCCAGAAGGAGAGAAAGAAAGCCCAAAGGGAATAGGAAAATAATAATAATAATAATGGGACATGTGAGGTTAGACTTAGACCTTTGAGCTTAGGAGTTACTATAGTAACCAGTCTAAGGGAATAGTGACCAATCAGAGGGAATATCAAGGCACAAGGATCTGTAGCCTTTATAAGCCATAGGCAAAAGGAAATCAGTGGGACCCTTTCCCCCTCCTCACGTGGGAGTCTGTACTTGTTCTTTAATAAATCTCCACCTTTGTTATATCATCTTCTGTCTGTGGATTCATTCTTCAACTCTGGCAGACAAAGAATCCAGGTTCCAGTCCAAAAATTCCGTTTCATTATTATACCCCTTATTTAGATCAGGAAGTTTAGGCTTGAGAAGACAAGTAAAGTATTCAAGTTCATGTAGACTAATTAGCAAACATGAATTCAAAACCAGGTACTCTGACTCAGGCAGTCTCCATCTTGGCACAACTTTGTATCAGTAGTTTTGATAGTTTTACATAACTTATGACTAATGATTCTCTCCTGGTTTTGCCTCCCACTCTTGGTATAAAATTCTTGCCTGTGAGAAAAAAAGAACTGCACCATATTCCAAGCCCATAATTGCAAACCTAACTTCATTAGCTTCAGGTCTTGCCTTCTAGCCAACTAATTTAATAAACTTAGAAAATTATCATTTTAAGTTTGAATATTATTTACTCATAAAAAGTCGAGGTAATTTGGGCCTGTAAATAGGTTTTGAAAAGCTTTTCCCTAACTTCTAATTAGTCGAGGAAGATATTGTGGGAGAGATAGGATTTCAGTATATAATAAAGGAGCAACTTGGTGCCATGAATGGACAAATAGACAAGCAAAGCAGGAAGGGAATGCCTTTAGAGGTATGCCAATGTTTGGAGGTAGAAGTAGAATAACTAAAAAAGATGAAAATTAAAAATCAAACAAGAACTTTATAGAGGAGAAAATTATTTATTTGATACCCAATGCACTTGGAAAGCACCATAAGGTCTCAAGTCTATGGAAAGAACAATGAACAAATTAAGATGTCTAGTTAGGCAGCAGTAATGTCAAAGGTTAAGGTGCCTAATAAAGGAAGGCCTCTAAAAGTGATTGCAGAAATTATAGCTAAACCAGTACCTAGTATATGACTAACAAGTAAATATAAAGAGGCATTGTGTTAACAGACATACAAATCTGACAATGGGCAATACCAGAAGAGTAAGATACTGTATCCAAGGGATAAGATAGAGTCATCTATTGCTTAATGAGTTACATGTTCAGTGATATTCATTTTAATGTTTTATTAAGGGAGAAGGTTAGAGGAAGACTTTTCATCAATACTGGTTAGCAATTGTTAAGTCACCCTGAAACTGGGTAGGAGAATATTTCAGTAAATATAATTTTAATATAAATCATTGAGGATGAATAAAATTGTCTTGGGACCTCAGCAGCCTCGTTATGATATGCCTTTTCTTTTTTTCTTTAAAGAAGTGAAAGTCTTAAAAATAACCATTGGCAGTCTGAATAGCAGGTAATGGGATGAATAGGCTTGGAAGTTTCACTGCGCTGAACTGGTTCTGTGAGAACACAGCTGCTCACTGCCCAGCTCAGACACTCGCTGTGTACAGGCAGCTTAGACTGCAGCGGTAGCCCCACCTCCACAATAACCTACATGGGCACCTGCCTTCTAGTATCCAGACCTCTGTGTAGTCCCTCTCTAGATTGTACCAGGTCGGTGACCAGTAGCATAGGGAAGAAATGATGGCTGGAATGCAACTTGTAAATTTAGATTATAAAAGAATGTGACTTCTATCTTGAGTGCTCTCCTGCACACTTGTGCTCACTCCTTCTTGGATCACACACTTTGGGGGAAGCTAGCTGTCATTTCATGAAGACATGCAGGTAGGGTATGGAGAGCCCACATGGAAAGGAATGATGGTCTCTGGGCAATGGTGAGTGAGAAATGGAAGCCTGCCAACAGCAATACACGTAAGTCTGGAAGTGAATTCTCATCCCTTACCAAGCCTTGAGATGACTACAGCCACAGCCAACAGGTTGACTGCAACCTTGTGAGACAACCTGAGCAAAAACCACCCAGTAATGCTGCTCCTAGATTCCTGACCCATAGAAACTGTGAAATAAGATAAAAGATTTTAAACTAAAAGATTTTTGTGATGATTTGTTATGCAGCTAACAAATAGATAACTAATACACCTATCCTTACTGCTGCCTCTGCTACCTGAATGTGGAGGAGAGAATAGGATCCTGCACTGGAGGAAGCAGAGAGCGGAAGAGCAGGGTTTTGCAGGTGAAGAAGGAAGAGAAAGGATAGGCTTCCCAGCCAGAAGTGGCATTTCACATACACTTCCTACTCTCTTAGATCTACTTCGTGTTTAAGCGAATGAGGTGATATGACTTTTCCCCAATGTACCTGATGTTCTTGCTCACACTAGGCTTTTCATCAGAGTTTTATTCATCCATGTTCATGTCTGCTTATTCTTTAGCCTTCCTTCTACTTTCCATTTACGGGTCCACTCATTCTGTGAATCAATAATTCATTTTATAGTTTTTTCCACACGAGGTACTATTTTTCCCCTTTGTGCTATGAAAGAATGCCACACATTTCCTCTTCACTTTTCATCCTTGGCCTTGTTGTATCATGATGGGCTGCAGGTTTTCTCAATTAGATTTTAAGCTCTCTGAAAGAAGCATCTTCGAATGAATTGTTTTCTCATGCCCAGCATTTGTAGGATTGAGTTGAATTAAAATAAACTCCGAACATAAAAATTATAGATTTACCTATGCTAAGATTGTAGTCATATTGAAATAGGAATTTTAGGGGGATATAGGCAGGTTTAGGGAATTTTTTAGAATTAGGGTTTCACAGAAAAAACACAGAGCTACAGACTGGGAGAAGTTACATTTATGTAAGACAAGAGAGCTGGGAGAAGGTACATTTCCATAACACAAGGGAGAGGCAACAGTTACATTTACATAGGACAAGGGAACTGGGAGTAGCAAAAAGGTCTTTATTTACAAAGAAAGAAGGAGGAAGAAAGCCCAGAAGAAATAGGAGAACAATGAGGGAGGAAGGTATCACATGTCCCATGTGATGTTTGATTTTTGATAAAGTTAGTATCAGTGTCAACAAGTAAATCAGGAAGCGAAATATGTAAGGTTGTTATACAAACATTTCATGACCTAAGTATTGATATCTCTAAAGTTGTGTCAGTGACGACAGATGGGGCACCAAATATGGTGGGGAAAAAAGTCGGATTTGTCAAATTGTTTACAGAAGCTATTGGACATCCGGTTGTGCCTTTTCATTGTATTATCCATCAGGAGGCTTTATGTGCCAAGGAAGGATTCACCGACTTAAACGACTTAATGTCAGTTGTTACAAAAATAGTTAATTTAATAGCTGCTTGCCCCCTTCACAAGCGAGAATTTTCAGCACTTTTACTGGAGGTTGATTCCACCTACAGTGGACTGCTGATGTACAATAATGTAAGATGGCTGAGCCGATGCAAAGTTCTTGAGCGCTTTGTGGAGTGCTTTAAAGAAATTAAGGTATTTCTTGATGATAAGGATCTGGGAAACTTTCCTCAGCTTAATGATGATAAGTGGGTCAACACCCTGATGTTTTTTACAGATCTCTCTGTTCATATTAATGAACTGAACTTCAAGTTACAAGGTTTTGACAAAAGTATTGACATTATGTTTGGATACATAAAAGCTTTTGAAAGTAAAGTTAAAATTTTCAAGAAAGATGCAGAAACTAAAACTTATAAGTATTTTCCTCAAGTAACAAAGTATTTTGAGAAGGCCAGTGCAGCTGTACAAAATGAAATGGAACTCTTGCATATGAAGTACCAGCATGTTTTAGACTCGTTACTTGACCAGTTTAGTGATAGATTTAGTCAATTTAGAAGTCTAGAACAGACCATGAAAATAATTAAGTATCCTGATGTAGTAGTCTACAGTAGTTTGGAATTAAGTGGTTTCCAATGGATGCAAATTGATGATTTGGAGATGCAACTTGCAGAATTTCAAGACAGTATCTGGGCTCAGGTGTTTGTCGACTTAAGGTCAAAGCTTGAGAATCTGGAAAGGTGCCGCTTGGAGAATCAAGAGGAGTGCCACTACGAACAGGAAATTTGGAGTGCCTGGAATCGACTACAAGACACTTTTAGCACCCTGAAAAATATAGCAATGGCTTTACTCACAATTTTTCCCTCTACATACTTTTGTGAGGCCTTATTCTCAGCATTAAATAATATCAAAACCAACAAAAGAAACAGATTGACAGATGAAGTTAGTAGCGCTTGCTTGGGCATAAAGTGTACAAAATACCAACCTTCAA
The DNA here is from genome assembly GCF_027574615.1 of Eptesicus fuscus. NCBI lineage: Eukaryota > Metazoa > Chordata > Mammalia > Chiroptera > Vespertilionidae > Eptesicus > Eptesicus fuscus. The sequence goes on from NC_072476.1 coordinate 51,466,357, forward strand.
TTGAAGATTTAGCCAATGAAATTCAGCAACAAAAAAGTCACTAATAGGCAGGTTAGTTAAAGAATTTCCCCTCCCCCTCACTTATCTTAGTTCACAGCACCCCACACAAGCTAAATAATATCAAGACCAACAAAAGAAACCGACTGACGGATGAACAAAGAAGTCACTAAGCAGGTAAGTTAAATATTTAGTTTTTGGTTTATTAAATGCAATTATATATAACAATTATACATTTATGTTATTTAAACTATAAATATCGCGAAATAATGTTTTTTCCTCAAAGTGACACACTACCCGAGTTATGCTCAGTTTTTTGGCGAAGTTTGACACACCAAGCTCAAAAGGTTGCCCATCACTGTCCTAGAGGATCTACCTTATATAGAATTAAATGCAAAGCATGCTTATAAGTACCCCAAGAGTCTGTTAAAAAAGAAAACCAAAAACCAAAAACAACAACAAAAATCACAACGTGATATAAATAGTCATATTAGCATCATTATTATTTGTGTTGACATTGTTTCTGAAGTACCTCAGTTTTGTCACTTTTAAAAAAAGTAATAACTTACATTCCTTTCTGAGGATGAAATACATCTAAAATAAGGAGAATATTCCACAATGTCTTGCTTTTCAGCCAACTATCAAGTGCAATCTACATCTCTGTCCATAGTGTAGAGTGCAACCATACTGTGGAAGAGCCATCTGCTAGGAGTCACAAGTTCTAGTCACAGTAAGTCTATTCTAGTCTGGGTTCTGGTTCTGGCTCTGACTTGTGGGAGCTTTCTGTAGTCTGACCCTGTTATTCATTTATTCTCTCTGAGTTGCTTTTTGTATCTGTCAACAACAGTAATAAAAATATTTATTATGGGGTTACCATGTGCAAAGCACTCTGCTTGGTGCTTCCAAAAATGTTTGAATAAGATAGACATACTAGTGGCCCTTGCGGAGCGTTCAGCCTCATGAGTGAGATAATTTAATGGGTTCCAACTGTAATTGCAATGAAATGCCAGGAGAATTAATGCTGCCATGGGCATAGGTGTAGAGCTTAACACAAGGCCAGGTGAAAGGCACCAGCACAGTGCCTTTTAAGTTGTGATCTGAGGGATGAGATATCCAGTGTAAATGCAGATGTTGACCATCACTATTATTTGTCAAATTTCCTCCATTTTAGAAGCCAAAAATGACAATTGAATTCAGAAGTCTACTTTTTGGCTGGAAATATTCAAATTAGCAGCTGAAAATGATTCAATTTGTTTATTTTTGTAATCGTAAACTTGACTGTTCTGGTGAAAGAGCATGTTCCTGCCTGTTCAGGTGCATGGGGAGAGCTTAGATGCTATTTTGTTGCCCTATATAGCTGATAAATTTATTTATTTTATTATTTAAACTTTATACAATAATATTCTATGAACTATTTGAAATTATTTCTAACTGGGCAATTCTTGTTTAAGAAAAAAATAATTTTATTGAAGCTTAATATACCTATTTTAAAATATTACTTAAAATTATATTGAAATATATTACTATATATAAACATATATTATTTTAAAATATAAAATACAGTGTTGTTACCCTGTTTTGGAGTAGACAGCTTTATTGGGTATTTTAATTTGAAGCAATAACTTCACTGAATAGCTCACAGTTCTCCTCCCAGTCTCCCCTCCTCTTATCAACAAACAGAAATAATAGAAGAGGCTTTCTGAAGTGAAAATAAAAACGTTGCAACTGTTACCATAGTACTGGACTGAAGACGATCTAACACATCCATAACAGTTTAAATCAATAACAAGCAAAGAGAAAAACAAATATCATAGTCCTAGATAGCTGTCTTTTGGAGGCAAAGGGGAGTAGAAGACCAGGGCCATGTCAGGAAAGAAAATTCTTAAATTAAGACTGAGAGGCTTGAATACGAGTATGAATAGTCTAGCATTGCTTTCATTCTCCACTCCCCCCTCCCATTATAGACTTCCGTTTAAATAATGATTGAAGAATAATGCTTGGATTCCATCTGAATGGCTTTTGAGATTTAACTCACTGAATCTCTATTCATAGCTCTGGGTTTGTAAGGGGGACTGAACAGATCTGCACAACTAATCACAGAATATTACACTGATACTTCATCTCCCACATCAATACCGATTATGGCTGCAGAGAGAGCAGTGGATATGATTTTGATAGGATAGGAATTTTCAATCCTGTCAGGTAGTTCTGGATGAATGTGTTTGTATGTCTGTCATTAAAATTTGGTGGCTCATGCTGCTCAAAACAGACACATTTTGAATGTTTAAAATTTCCACAGAGTTATTTATCCATCATAATGGGAAATTTCCTGCTCTCTGCTATATAGATTCTGCCTCATTACCATAAATAAAAAATAAAGCATAACAACAATCTTGCTTAATGTGTACACACAGAAATATTGTCATAGGCATCTGGCAATCAGTCGGAGGTGGTGAAAACTGTTAAATGAATAAAACTAGCAGAAGTATAATCTCCTTGTCTGGGGAAAAAAGCTTACTGTTAGAGATTTTGCTTCTATGTTCTATTGCTTTTTATTTTAAACTAGAGGCCCGATGCACAAAATTTGTGCAAGAGTAGGCCTTCCTTTCCCAAGTTGCTGGCACCAGCTTCCCTCTGGCACCCGGGACCTGGGCTTCCCTTGCAGCCCCGGCTTCGTCCGGAGGGTTGTCCGGAAGGATGTCCGGTCTAATTAGCATATTATGCTTTTATTATTATAGACGGGGTTGTGATCAGCATGGACATGCAGATAAAAGATACATTTACCAATTATTTGAGATAAACATTTATAAAAATACTAGAGGCCTGATGCAAGAAATTTGTGCAAGAGTAGGCCTTTGCAGCCACAGCGGCTGGCTGGATCCCTTGCAGCTGCTGCAGTTTCCTCGATCCTGTGGCTGCAGCCCCAGCTTTGTCTGGAAGGTCGTCTGGAAGGATATCTGGTTTAGTTAGTGTATTATGCTTTTATTATTATAGATTCCTTCTCTTGAGAAGTAAATCTTTACTTTTCTTAAAGCCATTAACACCTGGTACTCCTTTTTTTTTTTTTTTTTTTGCTATTCTAAACTTAAAAAAATAATTTTATTGATGTTGTGGTGTCATTCTTGTTTTGTTTTAGTGGACAAATGATAAGAAAGTATAAAAGGCTGCTATGTCAAGGGGGTATAACCTAATTTAGAGAAATGAAAGATCAATGGCTGGGAGAAATAGGATTAGATAACTACTAGTGAGAATGAATGCCATATTTTATATATTTATTTAGTCAGTGAGTTAATAACTGCTCTGAGAATTTGTTGAATGCTTGAACCTTGATCTCAGAGAACATACCTACTTACAAAATTGTGCAAACCATTTTTTAATAAATAATCCCTGGATCAGGAGAACTTGGCTTTTTCAACTAATTAGATATGGAAAGTGAGAGAACTGGAAAACTCTCTCAGATGCCTCCAATGTTGCAAACCTGGGTAATGATAGTTAGCAAGAAAGTGATGAAGAAATTTAATACAGAGGAAAATGCATTTGCTTTAAAATATTATCAATACTCCCTTTAAACTAAATCTAAAACCTGTCTATTATAAAATGACTAACTTTCTTGGTGGGAATAATATATTAGTTTGCTAGTTATTAACATAATGGGTTGAAGAGTTTGTCATGTCTTTAATATATTAGTGTGCTGAGAAGTTGGAGTATGCACAGTTTGGAGGCACAGAACTGTAACTTTGGGACACATTGTGTAGAGCAGACGTAGGTGGGAATGTGGCAATGACAAGCATTGGGGTACTGGTCTCTAGCCTCTTAGAGTGAAGACAATGATGAAAAGCAAGTGGATGGTTTTCATCACTAGTTATATTCAGCCCCAATTTTTAGTGAAAATGGTATCTTCTCAGACTCAAAAGAGTTTGAATTATTTTCTAATAATAAATTAAGCACTATGGAAAATTTGCTTCATTTTGATTTTTATGTAGCAATAACCACTGACATTATTGAAGGAGGATAAATTTGCATCACTCCAGCCTTGGCTAGATTTTTATTATATTGGATTATCAAGAAGAGAAATGGAATAATCTTGTCTCAAGGTCATTTGCAATAGGATGAGATGCCATTAATTTAGGTAGTTTAGTTGCCAGTCTCATTATAAGTTGAAAGAAACAAGCTGACCTCTCAATCTACTTCTCACGATAAATTCATAAGCTTTTATGAGATAGCTATCCCGCAAACTCATTACCTAGGACATTTTTTGTTACTTATAGGATATGGTGGGAAGCTGGTGCCTAAATGATATTCCTCTCTTCTTCTGGGATTAGAATTATTAAATGACACAGGAAAATGGAACTCAAAAATCACAGTGTATTCACAAACAAGATGGGATGGGCATTTGATGGATATCTGTATAATTCTTCATCTCCACCTTGATTCATCTTTAAGCCAAACAGACTGAATTTAAGATATGTAATTCACTGCATTACATTTCTTTGAGATAGGTAGAAATAATTATTTATTATGTTATTTTTATCTTCATTTAAAATTTAGTGAGGTGTATCATTAGCATAGATTTTGGAATATGTAACATAAATACTTGGAATTTTTTTAACGCTACATAGAATTTATTAATTGACTAGAGGCCCGGTACATGAAATTTGTGCACGGGGTGGGGGGGGGGGAGTGTCCCTCAGCCCAGCCTGCACCCTCTCCAATCTGGGACCCCTCGAGGGATGTCCGACTGTCTGTTTAGGCCCGATCCTACTAGGATCGGGCCTAAACTGGCAGTCGGACATCCCTCTCACAATCCAGGACTGCTGACTCCCAACTGCTCGCCTGCCTGCCTTCCTGATTACCCCTAACCGCTTCTGCCTGTCAGCCTGATCACCCCCTAACCACTCCCCTGCCAGCCTGATTGATGCCTAACTACTCCCCTGCAAGCCTGTTTGCCCCTAACTTCCCTCCCCTGAAGGCCTGGGTCCCCCCCCAACTGCCCTTCCCTGCAGGCCCGGACCCCCCAAACTTCCCTCCTCTGCTGGCCTGGTCACCACTAACTGCCCTCCCCTGCAAGCTTGATCACCCCCAAATGCCCTCCCTTGCAGGCCTGGTCCCTCCCAAATGCCCTCCCCTTCTGGCCTGATCACCCACAACTGCCCTCCCTTGCAGGCCTGGTCCCTCTCAACTGCCTTTCCCTGCTGGCCATCTTGTGGCAGCCATCTTGTGTCCACATAGGGGCAGGATCTTTGATCACATGGGGGCAGCCATCTTGTGTGTTGGAATGATGGTCAATTTGCATATTACTCTTTTATTAGATAGGATAGAGGCCTGGTGCATGGGTGGGGGCTGGCTGGTTTGCCCTGAAAGGTGTCCCAGATCAGGGTGGGGGTTCCCTTGGGGTGTGGAGTGGCCTGGGTGAGGGGCCTGTTGTGGTTTGCAGGCTGGCCACGCCCCCTAGCAACCCAAGCAGAGGCCCTGGTATCTGGGGTTTATTTATCTTCTACAATTGAAACTTTGTAGCCTGGAGTGGAGCCAAGCCTTCTGCTCACTCTGTGGCTGCAGCCATTTCTGTTGGGGTTTATTTATCTTCTATAATTGAAACTTTATAGCCTTAAGCAGAGGCCAAGGCAGGCCAGGGCAGATGGAAAGCTTGACTTTCTCCATCGCCGGGGGTAACCCTAGCCTCCTACTCTCTCCAGCTCTGTGGCCTCCACCATTTTTGTTGGAATTTATTTATCTTCTATAATTGAAACTTTGTAGCATTGAGTGGAGGCCTGGCCCAGCAAGGGCAGGTGGAAAGCTTGGCTTCCTCCATTGCCAGAAAAACCCAAGCCTCCCGCCTGCTCTCTGTGGCCGCAGCCATCTTGGTTGGGTTTATTTGTATATTTGCTCCCGATTGGCTGGTGGGCATGGTTGGTGGGCGTGACTTGTGGGTGTAGCGGAGTTACGGTCCATTTGCATATTACTCTTTTATTAGATAGGATGGGAAACTGGCATTTTCAAATTAAAGTTAATTTTTATAGTTATTGGAAGCATTAATAATTAGCCTTGAATAATTAAAGAAAATAGGGTTTTATATACATTTATATGCAACTAGCGGCCCTGTGCACAAATTCGTGCATCAGTGCGGTCCCTCAGCCTGGCCTGCGGGATTGGGCCAAAACCGGCTCTCTGACATCCCCCAAGGGGTCCTGGATTGTGACAGGGCACAGGCCAGGCTGAGGAACCCCACCAGTGCACGATTGGGCCTGGGGAGAGATGCGGGAGTGCTCCAGGTTATGACCGGCCCATCTCTTTCAGTCCCAATCAGCTGGACCCCAGCAGCAAGCTAACCTACCGGTCGGAACATCTGCTCCCTGGTGGTCAGTGCACGTCATAGTGACTGGTCGACTGGTTGACTGTCTGCCCCCTGGTGGTCAGTGCACCTCATAGCAAGTGGTTGAGCGGCCTTAGCATATCATTAGCATATTAAACTTTGATTGGTTGAATGGCCACTTAGCATATTAGGCTTTTATTATATAGGATTAGCTGTATTACATATAGGCATATATATATATATATATATATATATATATATATATATATATATAAACTTGTTTTTCTAGGTATTTATTAAATTAGCTATTAAAAATTTCAACTTGTCTCTTTTTCCCTCTAAATGTATTCACTTTAGTTGGTAAATGTCTTTTATTAGATCAGCACTGGAAGGCTCAATCTCTGCAGGTATTAAGTTTCTTACTCATAGCTTTATCCAATATGCTTTCTCTATTTACAATATGTAATCTACTGAGCTTTTGTGATGTGATTCTACTAAGACTGATAACAGGTTTGCTAGATGGCCATGTTGCTCCTTTCACCACCAAATTAAATACCAAATATCTACTGGTCTCTTGTTTATATTATGTTCTTCTTTAATAGGTAACACATAAAATTATTTCTGGATTACTATAAGATTATTTGTTATTAACCAGTTAAAATTTTAAATATACTCTTGTTCCTGAGATGGTTGTTAAAGTAATTTGCTTCTCTTAGCCAGTGAGTAAGCAAGTTAGTAGGTCTATACAGTGATTAAAAGCTGGTTATCGTAATTGTTTACTTTCATTTTATAGCCTGACATTCCTTTAACATTTAAATGACAATGTTGTTTATATTAAAAATGAGAAAAATTTTTACTAAAAAAGTCATTTATCAAAGAACTGGTTCATTGTGATAAAGCCCAGATTTTAAACAGAGGTGATGCTTCTGTCTATTTCATGGTTACAAATGAAGATAGAAAAAAGAAATCAGGATAATCAAATAACAATTAAGGTGAATTGCTATTTGGAAAAACAGAATGATTAATCTAATTTAGCTCATACTTAACATGCATTAAACCTAAAAATGATTTGGAAGTCAGGTAGAGAACCAAAGTAAAAAAAATAAATAAATAAGTGATTCATTTCAGCATTTGGAAACATTTTATTTTCAATTCCTTTATTAACTTTGCATGTGCAATTTCACTTTTTTGTTGTATGCTATTTAACTATAAACTAGTTATATAATTTTAAATGTTTATTGACTACAGTGTGAAAACTGCAAGATGTTTATATGATCAAGAGAAAGTCCCAAGACATGTTTTTTCAGCTGGTACAAACAATTCATTTTTTGTATGTTGAGAGTTATAATAGCATATAATGTTACTAAGGCATATATTAAAACATCCACTGTTCTTTTCTTTAAGAAATTAAATAGAAACAGTTAAAAATATTAATTAATTTCCCCATTCCCTGCTCTTACACTATCTGGTCTCTCTAACATCTTAATCTAAAATGTCTCAGATTCTTTGTATTTACATGTTTATTGAATACAACAATATTCAGGTTAATACCTACTCTTCTTTGGATTGAGTAGAGAGATGTAAAACAGTCCATTACAAGAAAACCTGGGCACTATTTAGAATCTTACCTTTGTGTGGAGACTCCATTGACTCAATTTAGGGAGATAGTTTATTCTTTGGCTTTAATCTCTTATGATTTACCTTTCTGTTGTCGTGCTGGGAACTTCTCCTAATACCTAACAAATAAGCACCCTTCTCATTATTTAATGTACTCTACTATAGTGATTTATCAAAACTCATAATTTCTTATGTACATGAAAATTTGTATCTATTGACTTTGTGATGGTAGTTTGATACATACATTTATAATCATCATTTTAGAGTTCCTAATTCAACATTTTAGACATCATCAAAGATGATTTTACTATTGAGAGAGGTATTTTTTTTTTTTTTTGCCCTAGCTGGATTGGCTCAGTGGATAGAGCATCTGCCTGTATACTGAAGGGTCCTGGGTTCAGTTCCTGTCAAGGGCACATGACCGGATTTCAGCTAGATCCCCAGGAGCTGGTGTGCAGGAGGCAGCTGATTAATGATTATCTCTCATCATTGATGTTTCTCTCTCTCTCTTCCTTTCCCTTCTTCTCTGAAATCAATAAAAATATTGTTTTCAAAAAGAGAGAGGCATTTTTGCAAATAGTGAGAAAATGAAATCTAGTTCAAACTATAAATTTAACTTCATTTTCTAATGTCTTAATATAAAGAAGTTCATTGCTTTTTGAAGTACTTGGTCATTTTGCTTAATGAAAAATTCATTTATTTATTTTTTTGTACTAGATTTCAATTATCTTGAATTAATGGGAATCAGTACATAGTGCCAGTACAACATATTTTGTTGAAATACCTCCATAAAAATAATAAAAATATACCAGGATAGATTTGTGCTCTTCTCATTCTTAGAAAAGGTAGGAGATTGAAAATAAAGTGAACAAATGGTGAATATTGTGGTTTTAGAGTATGAATCTCCTCTGAATCTAAATTTAGAAAAGACACATTCAAGTTTGTATAAATCTTGATTCACATTTTAATGTTGAAAATGTTAAATCCAAATGATAGAGCTTTCTCTATTGGGACAATACGATAACTGGTAGTTTCCAGTTCTCCTTAATTTAATTACACTGATTAATCCCACAAATATGATGCTGACAGTGGTTTATTTTATAAGAAATATGTCTGCCTCTTAGTCCTTAAAATATATAGATTCATTAGTTTGTTGGAAGATTTTATCCAAATTTCATTCTTAGTAAAACCCAGATAGAGATTAGCCTCTTTCATGTCTTGTTGGCAACTCTTCTTAGAACTATAAATAATTACAGCAAAACTCCTAAAGCTTTGACTATGAGAATAAAATAACTTTAATAGTTGAACTACATATGTTAAACTACAAGACATTTTAACACCATCTCAAGAGCCAGGGGTTACGTGACAAATCTTTCAGAATATGCAATGAACTTTATTGTCAAAATTTTCTCCAACCCACTGTGTTTCTATGTTTTTTAAGGATCTGTTCAGATTTGAAAATATTAACAACTGAAGTGGTCACCACTAACAAAGACAGGCTAATTGAAGAATCTATATGAATGTAGGACTTGAGAGAATTATGGGAGAACTAAGTTTAATCAGAACAAGGGTAAGGCAGTTTTGACGTGAAAAGGGGGAAAAAAAAGAAGCTAAAGTATTCCTTTCCTATTCCCTCCAAGCTTTGCTCTATTATCTCACAGTCTTGACTTTAAAGGAGAGATAATAGCTAGAGGGCTTTGAACTTGCTTCCATGAGATAAAGGTATTGCTCTCACCTATATAATATTTCATTGAAAAAGCACCCCAAATATTCAGGGAAGAAGGATACCTTTAAACCTTTTAAAATTACTGTAATGTAGAACATGTCAAATCTTTTGATATGAAAAACAAGTAAAAACCTCAAAGGATTGAGTATTAAAAAAAAAGTATTCTCCCTTCTGGACACACATCACACATGTCATATATTATCACTGCCTTCTCCCTAAATATTCTAAGTCAGTACAGTGGGTTGAAGAGTGGCCCCCTAAAAGATAAAGATATATCCACATCAAATTCCTGGATCCTGTGAATTTTGCCTTATTTGATAAAGCATCTTCACAGATACAATTTTTTAAGTATCTTGAGATGAAGAGATCACCCTGGGTAGTCCTTAAATTCAATGACAAGTGTCCTTGTGAGAGACACACAAAGGAGATTTGCCAGAAAGAAGAGTAGAAGGTGATGTGGAAACAGAGATAAAAGCAGACTTACAGGGCCACATGCCAAGGAAGTCAAGGACTGCTGACAATAGCTAGAGGCTGGAGGAGGCCAAGAGGGATTACATTTCTACGAGTAGTGTCTTAAGCTAACCAGTTTGTGGTACATTGTTAAAGTGTCCTAGGAAACTAGTACATTCATTAGGTATCTCCAACAAATTATTTTGCCTACTCTTCCCTTTTTCAAATAAAATGAACAAGAGGTTATTAAATGCCACCATTAGAATGCTGATGCTTCATCTCAAAGAATGAATTAGCTCCAAGAGACCCTTTGGCTTTACTAACCCAATCACTGTAGAAACATAATTCATGTTCTTAAAAGGACCACATGATTTTAAAGTGAACTCTATATTATTTAACAACAATTAAATATTATCTTCCTGAATGTGACAAGGAAGAAAAGAAAACACAACATATCATAAGATTCATATTTGGCTTTGGCATTACTTGTGAGAACCATCAAACTATTTTCTCCACATTCCAAATTTGCAGTCTTTTCTTGAATCAGACACAACTTCTAGGAGTTAGGATCATCTCCTAGGTAACATAGCAGACAGGATCGCTTTGATTTACTTATCATTACAATGACAGTTGCATTAATGTGTATATATAATTCCTATGTCTTCAATCAATATCTTCCTCCCTCTCTTGCTCCTGCTCTGTAATGTCTATCTATGCATAAATGTGTATTTTCTGTGTTCCAAGAGCGTGTTCTGAATCTGTTATAATTTCAATCATATTTAAGAGTGTCTGAAAAGTAAGAAAAAGAAGCAAATGCAAGTCATATATATATATATATATATATGGTTTTTCTTTTCTTAGACACTACTAGCCTTAGTACTCTAAGTGTGGGAGAAAAAGATCACCTAGCCATCCCAGTTATACCCTGCCAATCACCACATTTGCCTAACCTCCCCCTGGGTGTGCACCATTATAATTTCCTCACTTGGCCCCCACCCCATCAGATCTTGGTGCAGCCTTTGTCACTGTTGTGCTAAAGGGTATCTGGCAATTTATTTAGCAATACTGGAACGCTCTTACCATTTTTCTCAGAGGTATGATCTGATATCTTGGAATACTTGAAGTGGACATGAAACAGGACTCCATGGTGGCTTTTTTTTTTAAAATGGATATCTACCCCCTATTCCAATGGAATGCCAGTGATATTTTCTCAAAGAGGCAAAGAGCTTGTCAAGGTCATTTGTTATAAGAGCCCAGTGGTACAAGATCATTATAGCTGTAATTACCACACAGATAAACTTCTAACAGATCTCTCTCTCTCTCTCTCTCTCTCTCTCTCTCTCTCTCTCTCTTGCTATATTGAAAGTAAAATAATGGAAATATGTAGTTGATTATATGGTCATAAAATAATGGGGGTATCATATAAAATGGTAGTCTAGAGGCAGACTAATGAGTTCAGATCCCAATTAAACTAATGGTGTGACCCTGGAAAAATTACTTAATGTTAACCAGCCATCTACAGGAAAAGGACGTTTACTTCACAGTATTGCTGTGAAGACTACATGAGATAATGAACATCATACTGTCTGTCACCTAGTAAGTGTTCAATAAACCAATCTTATAGTCGTCCAACTAAAAGTGGTATATCTGAGTAAATTATGTGAGATACAATGGAAGGATATAAATCTTATAAATGTGGAGTAATGTATAAGACTAAGGCTGTGTGGCTGTATGTGTGTCTAAGTTCTTCAATTTTTTGTATTCATAAGTACCAATGCAAATTTGTTTTGATTTTTATGCAAATAATTAATTTTAAGCCTTTTTTAAACACTGAACCACTCTCTTGAAATTATCTTGAATTCAAAATGAAAGAGAACTGAATAGAAGGATTCTTGTATACTTTCCATTATGAAGTTAACAATGGAGAGTACGCCACATCAACTTGTTTTAATTGTATGAAGAATTTTCTTTAGAAGTGTTTTCAGTATCCACTCTCAAACCTATAGTTACACTTACTTTTATTTTATGTTTTTATTGTGTTCTCTAATTTTATTCCTCTAGAACATTTATAGTTTTCTCATACTAAATATATTGCCTTAGCTCTCCATAGCTGCAATAGGAGAATATACTAAAAAGTGTCAATAATGGATTGCCAGTGGCTAATCTTAAGTCTTCCTTAGTTTGCAATGAGCATTGGATACCTGCCAGGAGGTGCCAGTGGAACGTGCTGAGATAACAGCTCTGCTCATAGTCCTTTCAGATACATACTAATCCCACTGTGTTGTGCCATTAAGGAAAGAAAAGACAGGTTCATGACTCGGAAAATTTAGGTAAGGATCTTTTTCCGCCTCTGCTTAAAAACAAGTAACAAAGCCCATAAAAACGAATTGTTTGAAAACAATCACTCTAAATTTAGATTTTAGTAATATGCATTACTGCAGCTAGGAGGGAGACAGAGGTCTCATGAGCCTCAGCTCCTATAAATCATTTGAGCATTTCTACAAATATTTACTGGCATGTATAAGCAAAAATTTTTTAAAAAAATGAATCATTTAGATTGGTGAGCAAGGTGCACTTGGAACAGTAAGAAAAGGCAACTAAATAGAAAACCAGTGCCATGGCTGAGCAGCTCGCCTGGGAAGTAATAAAAGAGAAATGGGGCATGGTAGGGAATCAGTTAATGTAGCTAATGGAGAGCCATCCTACTTCACATAGAGAGAAGCTACATGAACACTGGTGCTGGGTGAACATCTGTGCCTGAATTCTGATAATTAGAAAGAAAATTGGAAATACTACCTTATTGTTCATTTAATGGATGTTCAATACCTGAATGCCAAACAGGTACCTATTTCAGGATCTCCCATGTACCAACCACAATCTTTTTTAATCACCAAATATCCAGGGAAGCTTGGACTTCTGAACTGTTCATCCAAACTTAACAAGATAGAAAGAGGTAAGAAAAATACTGAGGAAAGCAAGGGCCTCTCAGGGCATCTCAGGAAGCAAGCTCTTTCTAGCACCACTATATTACATGTATTAGATATGCCATCAACCCCTTATTAAAGGTAGCACATGTGAACGTGGCTCAATAACTGAGTATCAATGAAGACAGGATATTTTTCAGCAGGCTCTGTAATGAGGAAAGATGCTGGAACATTAAAACAAAAACAAGAATAAATAATATCTCCCATTATATAGTATATGGTTAAGGATTTCATATTCAATGCAATTTGGAAAAGCCAATTTTATAGGTTTTTATGGGGAACTGGAAATGATTTGAAATAGATGCCTACTAGTTTGAAGTTACCATCATGGGGGAAAAAAGAGTGTTCTAGATGTAAAGTACCAAATTAGTACCAACATTAGTGTTCTAATGTTGGTACCAAACAAAGTTTATGTACGGCGATGTAAAGCACACTCTTGCTTAAATGATAACTTTTACTATTGTGGCCGTTTTTGGGGGAATTTGGAAAGGGCAGATGACACAAGTGGAAAGGATATAGTCTGAAGATAAATATTATTGCCTAATTTATTTATTTATTTTTTTAGTTTTGTCAGTTATCACCCCATAAAGTTTTCATTAATTCATTTTCTCCCTGTGTCCCTCTATCCCTGGTTCTCTCCATTTCTTTCTTCTTTTCGATTAGGTCTACATCTCCATTCAATTATTTGAACCTGGAATGCCTTAATTAAATTTTAGCTGGGTTCTACCACTGAAACACCAAGTTGCTCCATTGCTCTAAATGATTAAAAGATGTCTTGTCTGGAGCAACATGGTTCAGAGGACTGAATCGAAAGAGAATAGCAAATGCTGTGCTTCTCGGGTCACTTTCCATCACTGCAGTAATATGCAGTAGATGCTTCATTACTAGCATTCTCTTCTCTTTATCATTGATGAAGTTAAACAACATTAGCCAAGCACGATATATTAGTTCTTTTTAAACAAACACATTAATCTTATGTTTTCATGTTCACAGCTTATTATTGGAGTGATGGAGTGAAATCACGGCTTCTTTGTGGGTTTAGGATTCAAATGAGATCTAAACTAGATGAATGAATGACATCGTGTGGGTTCAATTATTTTTGGAGCGTAAACAATTACAGAGCTATAGAGAGATAGAGTTCCTAGTTGAAAATAAAAATAGTCATGCTTCTAAATATGGTATAAAATAAAATGTTATTAGTGACAATGACTCTGGATATTGAATTGTCATTACTGTCATTCTGTTGTTTCTTATCTAATGTTTTCTTTTCCTAAAGTTCTTCAAATAAAATGCACATGTAACTATTGAAAAAGAATAATTTGATAATTAGAAAAAAAAATCAGAAGTTTGAAGAGAATAAAAATGACTATTGCATAATTTGGAAATAACCATTGGTAGAATTTTGCACATACTCCCTTGAAGTATTTTCTTTTTTTATAGTTGATGTCATATTGTATATATAATTTAGCATTTTCTTATTCTTAGCTTTTTTTTGAGGTCATCATGTATTTTAACTGCTACTGAAAACTCAGAAACTCAATTTATATACCTTCATAATATTGCAAAATATACCTGCAAACAGCTTACTTTATTCTATATTTTAAACATTCAGTTAACCCCAATTTTAGCTATTATAAAAAATAATGAATATTATCATGCATAAATGTATATTTCTGATTACTTCCCTAAATCCAGAGCATTTTCTTATCTCTTCTTATATAATGTTAAATTGTTTTCACACATATGCACACACGCACAAACACACACACAATTAATTCTCCTAGAATCATTGCTTATTATATGGTGCATAGGTCTGGTTATAAAATTCTCATTAAAAACTAAAACAGAAAATAAAAATATTTGCTAATTTGATTAAATATAATATCAATTATTAATATGCATATTTTATGTATTTATTAAACTTTACTAATCTTTCAATTAGACTTACTTCTCCCTTTTGTTATCAGGACATGGAGTACCTTAATTAAATTTGGGGCTAGAAGCTCATATTGATAAATTAAAGGTGCAATGTACACCATTTTCATGTCATGTATATGTATGCTCACTACAGGTAGGATACTGTAAAGTGATATAGGAGATATATCAGGAATATATAAAGGAAAAAAACAGGTTTAAATTTTTTTTTTAGTTTCCTTTGCAGCAATAATCCTTTAATAAGATGGATCCTATAAATTTGGCATTCCCATATACTCAAGTAATTCCTTTTCTGGTAAACTGACTAAATCCTCTGAAGAAATCTTTAAATAGAATTATTGCTTAAAAATTTTACATGAACTTACTAAAGGAATGCTAATTCTGATGATATCTGTCAAATTGGTGTAACCATGACAAACTTGAAATAAAGTGTATATCCAGGAAGTCATGAAAGAGAAATATGAAAGCCAAGGTGAAATAATTAAAACAAAGCTTAATCAAATAAAGTTGGCAATTATAGCTCAGGGCACTGTGAGTTTACTTAAATAAGATTAGTGAAGCACTGTCAGGGCTTTAAAGAGCTATGGAGCCTGGGAGAGGCTCCAGAAGGTGGGCAATAAACCAAATCAAATACCAGAAAACTAAGTTATTGGTGAGCTTACAGTCAATATGCGAGAAGAGTTTAGAAGATATTGTTAAAAGGATGCTTTAGGATAACATGAAAAATGAATTGATGATAACCAGGATCCATATGAATGGGCAAAGAATAAATAAATAATTTTTTACTAACTGCATCAATATTATCCTAATATGTAAAGAGCCAGATGCTGTCATGACTGAACGAATGGCCAGTCATCCTGAAGTACATGGAGCATCTCTCGGTCCCCCCGACCCCCAAACCGCTCACCATGGGGGGGGGGGGGAGTGGCGGTGGGCAGGACTGGGGACTGTTGAGTGGTGGCGATGGCAGTGGCGGGCTGCTTCACGGGGCAGCAGCGAGCTTAGGGAGCAGTCACCGGGTGGCAGTGAGTTTCACGGAGCAGTCGTGGGGTGGGGCGAGCCTCACAGACCAGTGGCGGGGCAGGAGGAGTTTTGCGGAGCATCCAGAGGCAAGCTTCGTGGGGTGGCAGCAAGCTTCGCGGAGCAGTCAAGGGGCAGAGGAAGCCTCACGGAGCAGTCGTGGGGCAGGGGGAGTTTCGCGGAGCATGGTGGGGTGGGAGGAGACTTGTGGAGCAGTGTCGAGGCGGGGGAAGTCTCACAGAGCAGTCAAGGGGCCGCGAGCATTGTGGAGCGTCCCGGGGTAGGGAGCTTCACATAGTGTCACAGGGCAGCAGAGGCCAGGCTAGGCCTAGGGAACCTAACAGCGCACGATTTCGTGTGTGCTGGGCCTCTAGTCTATAATAATAAAAGTGTAAATGCTAATTAGACCGGATGTCCTTCTGGATGAAGCCAGGGCTGTGAGGGAAGCCGGTGCCAGCAGTCAGGTGAAGGAAGGCCTACTCTTGCACTAATTTTATGCATCGGGCCTCTAGTTTATATATATATTACTAGAATAGAAATGTGGTAATTAAGTAATGTCTCAACATTAGTCAGGAGTTTGAGACAATGTCTTATAAAATGTTCTATACAATATGGAGAAATAGCAAATGTATGACATAAAAATGAAATTATTGTATATACATATTCTCATTACTTGAGGAGACTTTTCAGCAGTATAGGAAATATAGGAATATCTAAAGGAAAAACTATGTTTTAAATTTTATTCTTGGAAATATTCAGAAGCAAACTAAATAAGTATCAATTTAAAGGAAAATTTATAATAAGGAGCCTTATAGAAATTGTCATAATCAACATTTATAAATGATTTTCACTGCAGCATGTTAGACAGATACAATTGGTTAAAGTATTACAACATTTTGAGAGTATGGTCAAGAATTATGCTGATTATGTGCACATGGAAAGGAAATTTATTTATTGGTTGAAAAATTGTGTAGTAGAAGATAATGATAGGCTAAAATATGATTAAGTCTAAACTGATGATTTAAAAAATTAATTATGTTTCTATTGTTTAAACAATAAATATTCATTGCTAAATGTTAGGCCTAGACTGGTCTTACTTGGCTTAATAAATCAAACATTTTAATTTTTTTGAAACTTGCCTTATGCTAACTAACATTTTAGAAGTTAATCCCTCAAATAAAGTTAATAGATTTCTTCACATTATCTTGAGCATCTTATTGGTGTATAATCGCTTGCTTAATTTGATTTTTAAATTAATTGTGAAGAAATTGACAGCTTTACAGTATTTACCACAGAACGTGTCATATTTTTCCATTCATGAAAGTCATTTGTGTGTTTATGTACAATTTTGTACTTCTCTTAATACACTTTTTACATTTCTTTTAAAGTTTTTTGCTCGGTTAATTATATTTTCCAATAGTATTATGAATGGAGGTATTCTTCCATTGCATTTTATAATTGCTTTTTATTACAGTACAGGAAAATGTGTTGGGTTTTGAATATTATACAATTGGCTTGTTATCTAATTAGTCCAAATACATTTTAAATTGATTGTCTTAGATTTTTAAAGGTATAATTCTGTACAAAAGATGGCACTGAACAATGTCCTACAGTTTTAATTTAGCAGTTGAGAGACCTATGGCTTAGGTATAGCAGCAATTAGTAAAAAAATGTTTTCTTACCTTAGTCATAATTAATTATTATTTAGTAACAATTTATTAAGTTCCTCTGGCACTATTCTAAGGAATGGTGATAACAGCAGTGAACAGAGACTAAATTTCCCACCTTCTTGGAGCTTATGTTTTAGTAGAAATAGACAATCCAATTTTAGTATATGTGCTACCGAAGCAAGCACAAAATAGACAATCCAAATCAACATTCTGAGTGGAAAGAAAATCCATCAAAAAGTATGGGGCAGAGGAGGGACATGGTCTGCTTTTAAGGCCCATATTAACATTTTAGCATTGTCTAGAAAATAGACTGCAGTGAACAAAATTTGAAACGTAGAGTAGTATAAATAAAATATGATTACTTTTAGGCTGCATTTTAAGAAATTTTCAGGATGAGTGTAATAATAATGCTGGGCTACCCATCATTCCCACCTGTAATAATGCATTCATTTTTTGGATATTGTCATTTAAACAGATTATAAGCTAATTAAAATCTGCTCAGAGGAGTGTCTCCACAATTGTCAAAGCACTGGAATCATAATATGAAGCACAGTTTTAACCTCATGACTAGCAAAGTCAGGTGAGAAATAATAGCTTTTTCAACTACTACATTGTGTTAGGTGGATCCCATGAGGCAGAACTAGTATCTGATGAGTGGAAATTGGAGGGACACAGGTTTTACACACTCTGTAAATTGTTAATGTCATGCATGTCTGATCTAAATGTAATACTCTGTCCTGGGACACAGAATTCCTCTTTATTCAAAGTATCCAAGCCCAAATTATATGACAACTTGAAAGAGATATTATAAAATAATGTAAATGTCATTTGAGTGACCCTTCCAATCCGAAAGTATCAGTTATGCTTCAAAATTGTTTGATTACAAGGTTTGCTCCCTTGAATCTTTTTTTTTTTTAATTAGTAAGCCCTCCTTTGGGAATATAATAAAGTTTAGGCTATCAATTATTTACATTTGAAGGGGTGGTATCTAGCAGAGACCAGTTCTAATGAATAAAAATTTCAATATGTTGAAGGAGAAGGAAGGCATAATTATGGAGAGATACAGCACTACTGGGAAGCACAAGAGCTGTTTTGTAAAGGAAAGGATTCATGAGGCTTGAGGGAGAGAGAGATATGAAGGGAAATGTGAGAATCTGGAGGAAAATTGAGCTAAACAATAGCTTTTTTTCAAAAAAGGTATTCAAGGTATTCAAACCCAGTTTACATGGTGTGTATATATCTACGGTGTGTTGTCTTGTGAAGGTGAAGAGTAATAGGTAATGGGAACCAATCTAATCAGATGTAATCTAATCACCATTTGTCCTGGGGAGTAGAGAGAGCCATCAACTAGTAGAGAGGTTCTCAAGGAGCACTAAATTATATTTTCCAGTTATTTTGTAGAAAGGGCAAGGTCATAGCAATGCATAAAGGTGATATGTCATAACTTCTTATGAAAATACAGTGTTTGGTTCTGAGAAAGGATAATCCTTACCTTTGCATGTACTTGTTTTCCAGGTAAATTAATGCAAAGTTTGCCAAAGCTTTTCTTGTACTAAAATTTGGGAAGCATCCCTCTCTCTTTCATAGGTCAAGTCTAAGGAGTTCAAATTATGAGCTTTTACAAAGCCAAAAAAATTTAATTTTGTCTAGATCCAATTTTTCAATTTTTCATGTATCATATTTTTGTGCCAAGTCCAATAATACTTTTCTGAAAAATCCTGAATATTGTTTGCTCTCAAAGTTTTCTACTTTCTTTTTTAATTGATTTAAGGAGGAGAGAGAAAGAGAGACAGAGAGAGACAGAAGCATCACTTTGTTGTTCCACTTATTTATGCGTTCATTGGTTGATTCATGTATGTGGCTCCCCAGGGATCAAACTGGGGATCTTGGCATATTGGGATGACACTCTAACCAAATAAGCTACCCAGGGCCTTTGCATTTATTTTTTACATTTAAGTTCATCCATTTTGAGTTATTTTTAAGATAACTTTTGAGGTTTAAATTGATGTATCAGGTTTTTTTTTATTTGTTTGTTTGTTTGTTTTTGCCTATGGATGCTGACTTTCCCAGCACCATTTGTTGAAAAGGTGATCTTTCTTTTATTGAATTGCTTTTTAAAACGTTCCAACAAAATTAGTTGAGCATATTTGCATTGGCCTATTTTTGGGTTTTCTATTTTATTATGTAGATCTATGTGTGCATTTCTCTGCCAGAAGCACAATATCTTGATTACTGTAGCTATATAGCAGATTTTAATTATCAAGTAAAGTGATTCCTCCAATTTTATTCTTATTTCAAGATAATTAGAGCTATTCTAGAGCCTATAACTCTCCATATAAATTTTAGAAATGTCTTTGTCTACAAAATCCTTGTGGGTTGTTTTTTTCTTTTGGTAGGGATTGCATTAAACCTATAGATCCATTTGGGGAGAATTTTCATTATGTTGAATTTGTAACCCATGAACTTGTTATCTCTGTTTATTTATTTAGGTTTTCTTTGATTTCTTCCATCTGCATTTTCTAACTTTAATATATACATCCTGAACATATTTTGTTACATGTATACTTAAATCTTCCATTATGTTTGGAGTAATTGTAAATGGTATTTTGCTTTTAATTGCTGTGTTGTTTTTTTTCCATGCTAATTGTTAGTATACAGAAATGTTATTGATTTTTTTCCATGCTGATTTTGTATCTTGTGATTTTACTAGTTCTAATACAAGGAGTATTTTTATAGATTCTTCGTGGTTTTTCTAAAATCATGTCTTCTGTAACTATAGATAGTTTCATTTCTTTCCAACCAATATGTATGCCTTTTATGTCTTTTTCTTGCCTTTTTTGAGTGGCTACCTCTTAAGTATTATAACAGAATAAGATTGTTAAGAGTTGACACCTTGCCTTGTTCCCAGTTTTAGGAGGGCAGAATTTTGATTTTCACTATTAAGTATGATGTTAGTTGTTGGTTTTTAATGTCTTTATCAAGTTGAATATTTAGTGTGAATGGGTGCTAGATTGGTTAAGAGTATTGTACTGTATTCTCGCCATTGTATAAAAACTCAGTTCTCTCATTTCAGGTATTGAGGTCTTAGTCATTCTGGTAGTGAGTGGCACAGGGAAGCCACTGTGCCTGCTCTGGGAGTGTGATTGTCTTTCATCTTTCACTTAAGATCCCTATGAAAGTACCTAGTGATGACAGGAAAATCTTTCAAAGCTACAGAAAAGTTGTACTGTTTTTATGCACTCTTTGTAATAAATAGTTCTCTTTAGTAGGAACAGGTCAAATTTTTGTTTTCATGGTAGTATGCCTCTTTTTTGTTAGGATAGGAAATAAAGTTCTCACCTAACCACTGCTGCCTATCCAAGTTTTTTTTAAAAAAATAAGTGTTTGGCTGAACAACAGCATATCATAGGACAGTTAATGCAAGGCTTTGCAGAGATGGGGCTGTTAATTAAGTGGCATATGATAAACCAACAATTTAAATTCTTTTGAAGAATCAGAGGAAGAGGAATCACATCTAAACACAAAATTGAGTAAAGCAATTTCTCTGAGCTACATCTTCCCTTGGGTGAACTGATAAAAAGTTTTTGGAAGTTTTCTTAAAGCCCTGGAGAGGGTTGGAGCAGCAAGGACAACATGTTGGAATATATTCTGTTAGCAAGTGAGTCTGTGTGTCCCAGTAATGACTGAGAAAAAAGGCATGGGGGATTGAAAACATGAACCACTTTTATTCCCAGAATTCCCAAGACACAAGTCACATCCTTCTCCTTCAAATCCAAACTGAGCAAAACTGAGCTATTAACCAACCTTGTCCCTGTCATTAAAACAAACACACACACACAAAACACTCAATTCTGAATAGTGTCTCTTTAAGAAAAAAAATTTGTTGCTATTAAGTATATTTGAAAAAAAATTCTGGTTGAGCATTTTGGAAATTTGACTAAGCTTTTTGTTTTAGTAAACTATTTCTATTTACATCACCCCAAGTAAATTTGTAATCTCAGCTTATCCTTGAATTTATCCAGTGTTGTGAAATCTACTAGAATGAACCTGACCAATGACCATGGTTAAAATAGAAGTCTGATGGCAACTTCTTAGAATAAAACCATTTACTTAACAACTTCCTTCCACTAATCTATTTCTGTTTGACCCACGGCTACATATAGTTCCTGTTTTCCTTCTTTGAACTCCTTCATCTTGAGTTTGGGGCAAATGCAGTATATTTATACATTTCTCTGATTGTCAGCATTATTTTCAACATTCCAGTTGACAGAGTATTTAGTTTGTGAGTTTTGTTTTTATTTATTTATTTTAATCAATTTGGCATGCTTTTATTTGTGTGGTTTTTTTTTTGGGGGGTGTGTGGTTTGCTAATCCCCATCTGAGGATATTTTTCCATTCATTTTTAGAAGCGTGTAAGAGAGAGGAAAAGACAGAGAGAAATATCCATGTGAGAGAAACACATCGATTGGTTGCCTCCGGCATGCGCCCTGACCAGGGCCCCGGCCAGGGAGGAGCCTGCAACCAAGGCAAGTGCCCTTGACTGAAATAAAATCTGAGACCCTTTGGTCTCCAGGCCAATGCTCTATCCACTGAGCAAAACCAGCTAGGGCTTGGCATGCTTTTATACTCTATAGTTTATAAGGCTCATCCACCAAGGGCTATAAATGAGGTCACATTAGCATTAATATGGGAATTCCACTGAGTTATCTTCTACCCACATAACTGTAGGATCTCATCCCCCCTAAAATATTTTTTTCAATTGTTGAGACTCCTTAGGTGGTGTTTCACATTTGTTCAGTACTAATTTTATATGTCCTAGTATTGTTGTTTTCCCTGCATACTTCCACTGTCGATTGTATCAACTTGCCAATCATCATTCTGCTATATTTGCCCTAATTGTGGTATCTCAATGCAATCCCAAACAAGCCAGACTTTAAAAGGCACTACATTTGTCACTTTCCTTCATGACAAAACCAGATGGAAGTGGTTGCATCGTGTATAATTCAATTTATACGACATTATATAAAAAGCAAAACTATAGGTAGACAAACTGATCAATACTTGCTAGAGTCTGGGGGTAAGGAGAAGGGTGGTCTAAAAAGGGGAAATGTAACTTTTTGGGTTTATGAAACTAAACCTTGATTATGGTTGTGTATAAGCAGTTGCATACATATGTCAAAATTCAAAGAACTATATCAAGAGTAAGGGTACATTTTAGTGTATGTAAAATTTGCCTCAATTTAAAAAATATCTTTTATGAAAACATATATTTTTTTACTTCTGCCTATCTCCAGTAGTGGAGTATAGACAAACTCTGTGGCTGAGTTGGGTTATGTTGGAAGGGCAAAAATTATAATCATTTTCATTCTTTTGGCCTCACTGCATATATCTCCCCCTTTCTTACCCCAAACAGAAGACTTTATGTAAATTTGTTCAAAACAGTAGACTCATTGAGTCAGTGATTTCAACACTATATAAACAATGAAAATAAATAAACAAATATTTACATTTTCTTAAGTTCAATAGAAAGGAAACCAAATTTCACTGCAAAAATTGTTTTCTCATAATGTTCAAATTTTAATTGTAGGTATAAAATTTTATGTTTAAAAAGACCCATTTCTTTGACTTGATATGTGTTTCATTACAGCAGTGAATTTGCAACAGATGCATAGTCCAACATCTAAACTTGCCTACATTTCCAGATAACATTTTCTGCTAACTTAATCTTACAGTCTCTGCTTTGAACACATCCCAAAAGTTACTCTTTCCATCTTCATGGAATTATGAATACTAAATTGGTCTTTATATATATATATCATAAATCTCTCCCATTTAAACCCACTTACTCTGGTTCTTTTCTTTACAGTGTTTCAAATAGTCCTTATCACTTTTTTAAAATATATTTTTTATTGATTTCAGAGAGGCAGGGAGAGTGAGAGAGACAGAAACATCAATGATGAAAGAGAACCTTTGATTATCTGCCTCCTACACATTCCCCCATTGGTGATTGAGCCTGCAACTTGGGAATGTGCCCCGACCTGGAATTGAACTGTGACCTCCTGGTTCATAGGTCAATGCTCAAATACCCAGCCACATCAGCCAGGCAATCCTTATCTCTTTCCATTTAAAAAAATCACACAAACAATCAAACAAAAAAACAAAAACCACGTTTAAACATGTGAAACAACTATATGTCTTTTCTGAATCTTCTCTCTTTCAGCCTGGTGACGTCCATTAAACAATATGATTTCATTTCCCTATAGCAACTTGATCTTCTTTTCTTATCTAGTTTATTATCACTGCTATATTTGTTATTAATTGAATTTTATTTTTCACTAGAGGCCAGGTGCATAAAATTCATGCATGGTGTGTGTGTGTGTGTGTGTGTGTGTGTCCCTCAGCCCCGCCTGCACCCTCTCCAATCCGGGACCCCTCGAAAGATGTCTGAGTGCTCACTGGGATTGGGCCTGAATGGACAGTTGGACATCCCTCTCACAAACCAGGACAGCTGGATCCCAACCACATGCCTGCCTGTCTGCCTGATTGCCCCTAACTGCCTTCCCCTGCAGACCTGGTCCCCCCCAACTGCCCTGTCCTGCAAGCCTGGTCCCCCCAACTTCCCTACCCTGCAGGCCTGGTAGCCCCCAACTGCCTCCCCTGCCGGCCATCTTGTGGCAGCCATCTTGTGTCCACAAGGGGGTGGCCATTTTTGACCACATGGGGGTGGCCATCTTGTGTGTTGGAGTGATGGTCAATTTGCATATTACATTTTTATTATATAGGATAATTTATTACAATTTACTGCCTAGAACTGAACACAATCTTTAAGATATCTGATTAGAAGATACCAGAAATATTACAGCTTTTGTTGGAGATATTATGTTTCTATACATGTAAAGTAAAACAGATTGGCTTTAAAAAAATCTTCACTCAATGATATGTTTATTGATTTCAGAGAGAGGAAGGGTGAGAGAGACAGAGAGAAAGAGAGAGAAACATCGATGTTAGAGAGAAACATCAATTGGTTGCCTCTAGTATGCACCCCAACAGGGGATGGAACTTGAAACCTAGGTGTGTGCCCTGACTAGGAATCAAACCTGTGACCCTTCAACCCTTTGGTGTATAGTATTATGTTCCAATCAACTGAACCACACCACCCAGGACAGCTTTTATTTCCTCTGACACATATGTAGTTTGACTTTTTTTGTAGATTCTGGTTTAATTTTCTCTTCTATCCAAGTTTAATATTATTCAGAAATGTGATAAATAAGCATTAAAGATTCTCGTTTATGTCACTGAGTAAAGTATTGTCATAAAATAATAGGGCCAAAGAAAATACCTCTCAAGATCAAAGTCATCCATTAATTGGAAACCTCTAGGTATAGTTGTTCATCAAAATACAAATTTACTGAATTGTGTAATCATTCAACTCATATTTCTTCATCTTATTCATAAGGATATCATAAGAAACATTTATGTACCTTACTGAAATCTGGATATCTTCTCTACTGCATTTTTTCTGATTTTCTAGTCTGGTAAGCCTGTCAAAAAAGAAAATGAATTAGTCTAACAAGGCTTTTTCTTAGTCAACCAATAGTAATGATCATTACTTTGTTTTCTAGTTGTTGCAAAACATGTTAATAATCAGTTCTGAATTCTTGCATGATATTAATGCAAAACTCTTTGATTTTCAAATATAACATTTTTCTTTTTCAAAAATCAAAGTAGGAAATTTTTCCATTTCCAGTCTCATTGAGTCTTTCTTTGTTTTCAATGAATCTTGATATGTTTTTCCCTCTTCAAGAAAAATCCCACAAGGAAAAATAAGTTCAATGTGAAAATTAACAGTTTTTTACTAACCTTTAAAGTCTTATTATTTAATCAGTAATATGCAGATAAGAACACAATGAATAAAATGCAAATAAAGGTTTTTAATTAATATAAGATTACACATTTAAACAAGTTGCTGTTTCTCACCTATAAACTTACCCAAAACCTTTCATTTATCACAAAGTTTTGAACTGTATACTTTGTATCAGGTTTTATTCTAGGGATTAGGATTTAGTAGTATGAAATATAGGCATTTTATTGTCTTTTTGGCAATCACATAACTCAAAGATAAAAAACAACAACAAAGCATAGATTCTATAAATAAGTTTATTTATGATAGCGATAAGAACTATAAAGAAGTCATAATGGATAGAGACAAGGATGGCTATTGTGCTAACATTGGAGATGATGATAACTGAATATGAATAGAGATAACAGTTCTTTTCTGAAGGACTGAATATAAACTGCGAGGTTAAAGAAAGGCCTAATTTCTAGTATTTATACTGAACAACTGGGTAGAAGGTGGGGACATTAACTGAGAAGGGAAAGACTGGGGGGATTTTGGATCAATCATCCATACAATTTTATTTTGGTGTTTTGTTTCTGAATGGCTCCTTTTGTGTAATGGCCTATTTTTGTTTCATAAAGAAATACTCTCTTATCATTCTGAGGTATTAAATGTAGTGCCTTTAAAGTTTTCTTCTGTTTGTATTGTTAACTCTGACCTTTTTGGTCTTGGTTCTATAATACGTTGTGCTTAGTAATGTTTTGACACAAATGCTTAGTTATTCTTGATTTCAGGTTCTTCTATGTAACATTGAGATTCTCTATCAACCTGTCTCTGAATTGCACGAACAAGGATGGTGGCGCTTGTGGGTAACGTCAACAACAACTGTTCTACAAGGAATGAGCGCTCTTGGAATTTGTGAGCAAACTGGGACACTGCTCTGAGTGTGTTACAAATGCCCACAGCTAACACTATGGACAATTACCTCTGCTGCTTAACACTTGACTTAGTCATCCCAGGTTTTGCTTCTGTTTTTCATCAATATTATTTGCTTTCCCTGAGTCTGGCATAACCCACCATGCTGAGGAGAGGAACTGTCTAACTTGCAGCAATCTAATCATTCCATGTGTATTATTCCATTTAGCAGTAACTTTTCTTCATCTTTCTGTACCCTGTTTCTTTTCTTTCAGAGAAGAAGTCTGGTGAATATTACACCTTCATTTTTTTTTCAAATAATTTTTTGTTATTACAAGTATGGAATAGTATATTTCTTGACAATTTGCTTTTTCTTGTAAGATACATCACATGCCTCTATCTATATTGATACAGATAGCTCTAAATGATTATTTTTAGTGTTGAATATTACATAGTATAAATGTATATATTTAATATATTTTATCTCTCTTTTATTTTTGATCAGACAATACTACAATAAATATCATTGCACAGACATCCTGATACATTCATTTCCATAGAATTAAATTTCCAGAAGTGGGGTGGCTAGATGATAGTGTAAGTCCATTGAAAATATGTTACTAACTGTTCCCTTACTGGTTTTCATTGACTTCAACAATGTATGAGGGAACCTAGGTCTCTGCATCCCTACCAGCACTATTAAAATTTTCACAATCTAATGACAAAGAATAGATTTCTCTTCGTTCACCCTAAACCTGAAAGAAAGCAAGGTTTTTCTTTGCTTATTTTTCATTTGCAGTTGTATTTTGAAATTATTATTTCTTTATACCTTTGTTCATTTATTTTATTATATTTAATGTGATTTTTTTTTAATTTGTAAAAGGTCTTTGCATATTTTGGTTATAAATATTTTGTGTATTATATGAGTTTTGAATTAGCCAGACTTTTTTAATAACAGTAGAACACATAAATTACATACTATTTGCAAAACATTTTTATTACTTAAGATTAGGACTATGGTTAATTAAGGGTAATTAGAGTATTGGAAAATGCCATACCTAAAGGCAGCATAATAATTGCAAACCTGGCTTCAGCATAATTTACTTATCCATTTGCCTTATATTGGTCATAGAGGTTGTTAATTTTTTTAACCATGAAAAATAATGCCTGTCATAAAGCATTTAATGTTTTATTCATTATATTTTTAGTCTAGTATCATAGAATAAGAATTACTGGATTC
Organism: Eptesicus fuscus; assembly: GCF_027574615.1. Lineage (NCBI taxonomy): Eukaryota > Metazoa > Chordata > Mammalia > Chiroptera > Vespertilionidae > Eptesicus > Eptesicus fuscus. The sequence continues at coordinate 51,494,058 of NC_072476.1, forward strand.
AAACACATTAACATTTTAAGCAACCTAATAAACATTCCTAATAAATATGAAAGTTATTTCTTCCCACTTTCTTCTTTTATGGTAATTCCATTGAAAGTAATTTAATTGGAAAATTAATATTTTTACATATCACAGTGCTTTAAATATATTTTGTTTTACTGGGTTTTGTATAAAATTAAGCATTCCTCTTTTGCTTAGTGGATTACTTCCTCTATAATTCGAATGGCTATCAGATTCATGCCATTTTTCCCCTTTTGAGTGATAACTCCTCATTTTCTAATTGTGTGAAAATGGTGTTGCATGTTTAAGCTTAGAAGGTCAAAAAAAAGAAAAAAGAGATTCCTTTATACATGTAAAGATATAAATTAAAGATAACTCCAGGATTGCTCCTGGATGAGGGAATTTGTGCTTGTGGTTCTTCCTCTGCTTCTCCCACCGCTACTTCCTTGGTCTCCCTTCTTCACTTCATTGAGGTCTCTGCTTTGAAGGGCCTTTTGTTATATGAGCCCTGTTTCCTCACCTTCTCTACCTTTTCACTGTGCTTTTTGTTTGAATCCTATACTATATTTCAGTTAGTGAAACCTGTGCTGTGTTACCTTGTTTATTTTTTTACCTTGTTTGTTTATTTATTTTCTTCTGGCACTAAGGTATCTGCGCTATAAGAAAAAGGACTTTGCCCAGTATATTTATTGCTGTACTTTTAACACCTAAAATATTTTCTGGCAATCATAGATATTCATAGCTATATCTCAAAATAGTGGTTGTCAAATTAATTATTTGATTTTTGTTCAAGCATTTATTATTTTAAAGTAAATTTTACACTTATTTTCATGTCAGTAGGATAATATTGACAGAGAAATTGTGGGTCTCTTTGTTTTCTTGTACTTCTGAGTATTAAAAATCTTTAAAATAAAAACAATTGGAAAAATGAACAACTTAATCTGAGAGCCAGACATATTTCCTTTTGAATGCAGATATTTTCATGATTGATGCATAGAAAGGAAGATAGAAACTCTCCCATTGTCATTGCTCTGTGATTTTGTCAAGCAGCTTGTCGTAGTTTGGACAACCCATACTATGTGTTACTGCCATGCTGACATAGTTGTAGTTGTCAAACAGAGAGAGATTCTAAAGGTAATTTACATGTTTTAAAGAAAGGTTTCAAAAAAATCCTAGAAGCATGCATAAACACACAAGCTACAATCTGTTATTCATTATACACAATCTTAAGAGCTGCTGAGGGCTTGGGTTGTGATTGGTTGGCATGCCGGCATTTAATGTTCCACATCAGCCAGAGGCACAGATAGAAATGCTGGTCAGTGTTTTAAATCACCACTTTTATTACCCAAACTTAAAAAAATGCCCTATACAATAAATGTTTTTTATTTATATTAAAAGGCAAAAGGAATGTAATATAAAATAATTATCACCTCATAATATTTTAGTCTGGACAACCACTCCCTCACTCTGAACTATGTTATGGTTTACATAATATAAAGCAGGTTATTTATTATACTTAGATGCCACCATATGCCCTAATTATTGATAGGCAGATAATTGATAGTTTCTTTAAGTTTATAACTTCATTTATTCTCTTTTTACTTTAAAATTTCTTACCTATCTATTATCTGTCTATCATCTATATACTATCTATCTATCTATCTATCTATCTATCTATCTATCTATCTATCTATCATCATCTATCTATCTATCATCTATCATCAATCATCTATCTGGCCTATCTATTTACCTATCTGTCTAGCCTCACTATAAAAATTGAAGGGGGTGATTATTTCAATACATTAGAATAATGTAACAAACTAATGTTAATCATCAAAGTGTTCCATAATTGATTGACTGGTTCTCTTAGATTTACAGCTTAGATACTCAATGAGTTCAGCCATTCTCCCCTATTCATTCAGAGTAAATTCCTTCCAGTTTAACCTTAGCCAGGATCAAATCATATTAGCTGTCAGTGGTGAACATAGTCTTAAATTATAATAGGGCAAAATAAAAATAAGGTGTAAGAGTGATAATTCAAAGATTTTACAGCTAGGGATATGCTGGAGATGTGGTAGCTTTCAAGTAACCAATGTGAGAAGATCAGTTCCAAGATTTTTTTATTTGTTTGTTTTTCAGCCTTTTGTGGATATTAGAGGTATACTTTCTTAATTATTAATATTTCCTAAAGAAACAGTATTACTCTTTAAAAGCCTTAAAAAGAACCAAGAAAACAAACAAAACAAAACAAAGCAACAAAACAAACACCCCTAAAACAATAGCTAACATATTGCAAAGGGAGTGGTATGTCTATGTGTGTGTGTGTGTGTGTGTGTGTGTATGAATTTCATGAAAAAAACGTCTTACTACATATCCATGCTTATATGGGGAAGCTTGAATATGTGTAGACTCATGTTTAGATAATTGTTCTATTGAATTGCTTTAATTTGCTGAAAGCTTATTAAAGCTGAAAAATTCCAGGGGTTCTCATACAGTATCTGCAATACTATGTTATTTCCAAGGAAATTTATCAACTATGTTAAACCAAATATTACTTATCTTTGATGGAATACTTACAAACAAGGTATCCCATAAATTGGTAGAATAGTGTGATATAAAAAGAAGCTAAATAATTATATTTTGATGTCTCAGGGTAGAGATTAGATAACTCTTCTTTGCATAATAATTCACTTTAACTAGCTTAGTAAAAACGTTCTCTCTTTGGGATAAGTTAATTCTCAATATAATTTAAGATTTTTGTCATGTGTTTTGGGTTTAAGTGTTTTCTAGGTACATATAAGAGCTTCTCAAGTGTTCCTGGATTTCTGTCATCTTTATGGTATAACAATATATATAAAAGCCTAAGCGACTGGAATGACCAAACAATCAAAATGACCAGAACGACCAGTCACTATGACACGCACTGACCACCAGGGGGTAGATGCTCAACACAGGAGCTGCCCCTTGGTGGTCAGTGTGCTCCCACAGTCAACCTCCCCCAGCAGGCCAACATCCCATTGTTCCTTCCCCTGGCCATCCAGTCCTGATCAACTGATCAGGGCCAGGCCCCGGGCTAGGAAGGGGAACCAGGGGTGGGTGGTGGTGGATGTGACCCCTTTCTCAGGGGGGCCAAGGGCCGGCTTCCTCCTGGGGCCAGCAGCCAACCTCCTGTGGTCCTTCACAACCCCCCCGCCGGCGGGCCCTGATTGGCCCTGATCACCGGCCAGGCCTAGGGACCCCATCCATGCACGATTTCGTGCACAGGGCCTCTAGTTGTATTATAATTGAATTGTAGTGATTAAATACAGTTTCAAAAAAACAAGCTTTACCCAGCCAGTGTGGCTCAGTGGTTGAGGTTATTTATTATACTTATATGCCATCATATATCCTAATTATTGATAGGCATATGGATTTCTTTATAACTAGTTTATAATTTCATATATTCTCTTTTTACTTTAAAATGTCTTACCGATTATCTATCTATCTATCTATCTATCTATCTATCTATCTATCTATCTATCTATCTATCTACCTACCTATCCTCACTATCAAAATTGAAGTAGGTAATTATATCAATACATTAGAATAATGTAACAAACTGTGAACCAGGAGGTCATAGGACAATTCCTGGTTAGGGTACATGTCCAGGTTGCTGGCTCAATCCCCGGTGGGGGATGTGTGGGAGGCAGCCAATCAATGATTCTCTCTCATCATTGATGTTTCTATCTCTCTCTCCCTCTGCCTTCCTCTCTGAAATAAATAAAAAATATATTAAAACAAATGTAAACTTTTTATAATTGTTAAAATTTATTTATATTATAGCATCTAGTAAGTTTTCTAAATTTATGCATTTATTTTGGTAATATTGTCTTAAAACTTACATGAAAACTTGAGGTTTTTTGTCCCTAAGGAATCCGTGGGAAAAGACATGATCTCAGACTTTGCAAACTGAAAAAATTATATCTCTTTTGTGATTACAGTTCTAAAATACGAAAGTATTTTTTTAATAAAATAACTTTGTGTCCTTTTAGTCTCAAACACATACTGTTTACATAATTGTACTAGAGGCCCGGTGCATGAATTTATGCATGGGTGGGGTCCCTCGGCCAGGCCAGCGATTGGGGCCAATCGGGGCCATCTCGCCCAGTCCCGATTGGAGCTAATCAGGGCCAGCTAGCCGGGGGAGGAGGGACCGCGGGAGGTTGGTCAGTCATGGAAGGTTGGCTGTGGGAGCACACTGTCCACCAGGGGACAGCTCCTGCATTGAGCATCTGCCCCCTGGTGGTCAGTGCACATTATAGCGACCAGTTGACTGATCGGTCGTTCAGTAGTTCGGTTGCTTAGGCTTTTATGTTTATAGACTAGAGGCCAGGTACATGAAATTTGTGCATGGAAGGGGGGGGTCCCCTCAGCCCAGCCTGCACCGTCTCCAATCTGGGACCCCTCAAGGGATGTCCGACTGCTGGGTTAGGCCCAATCCCTGGCAGTTGGACATCCCTCTGACAATCTGGGACTTCTGGCTCCTAACTGCTCACCTGCCTGCTTGCCTGATTGCCCCTAACTGCCCCCCTGCCAGCCTGGTCGCCTCCAACTGCCCCCCACTCCCACTGGCCTGGTACCCCTCACTTCCCCCCCTGCCAGCCTGGTTGCTCCACACAGTCTGCCATTCAGTCGTTTGGTCATCCCTCACTAACCCCCCTGCCAGCCTTGTTGCCCCATGCAACCTGCTGTTCGGTTGTTACTGTGAGGATGTCCTGACCAATTTGCATATTACCCTTTTATTAGTATAGATGGCTTTAATATATTGTGGATGGCATAGGGGAGGTTTAGACATGACTCAGTGATTTTTGAAATCATTGCAGGCATCAATATCCAATGCTGTGTTTAATAGTCTATTAAATCTGTTATTAGAATTTTGAAAATTACAGGCATACAACTAGTTAATTGTGGCTGCCACATATAACAAAACAACAAAATAAATTAGATCACTGGTCATTGATCAATGTCTCAGCATTTGACTATCATGATCAGCAAAAAAAGCTGAATTGAATTGAAAAGGTTAATTCCACAGCACCTTTAAGATATGAGTTTCCTGTACATCTTACAAGAATAGAAAATGCTGGTGTCATGTGGGTTAAAATACATTAATTCCACATAAAGCACTCTACAAAAGGAAAGGATATTTGATTTGTATGGCTTTAAAGTTTTAACAGATGGGTCTATCCCTATGAGACCACAGACCATTTACCATCACTAAATTGATTTCTTTCAATGCTAAAGGCTTGATGGTACTTTTCAGCACAGTTCATTGTGAGTAGAATGATACTTCAAATACACATTAACTAAAGAGTCTTCAGAGGCTGTATTAAGGAGATGAAACACTGAGTGGAAGAGGAGATTGTCACATTTAATAAAAAGCAAAATCTTGATAAACATATATAAATAAAACTATTACAATAATTTCTAAATTTCCTTATAGGCATTGAAATAATCAAATTGTCTTGTGGTTAGTGCAGCATTAATTTGTACAAAAAAATAACTTTTAGTAATTTGTTAAATGTATATTCTAAAATTATTTTCTGAAGTTATTTTATTTGCAAGATGGACCCTGAGGGGTCCCGGATTGGAGAGGGTGCAGGCTGGGCTGAGGGGATCCCTCCCACCATGTACGAATTTCATGCACCGTGCCTTTAGTGTTTATATAGTAAACATAGCAGTCAGAGACAAAAATTATCACAAGACATGTAGAAATAATATGAGGAACTTTTACCAACACTCCCTTAAAAATGTTTACTATTAAAAGGATATACATATGTAGATACCAATTCTAGAGTGCCACTATTGTAACTGGGTGACTTAATACCCACAGCCATGCTTTGCTAATTTAATGTAATTAAAATTTAACCCATAGCATTTTATTCCTAATAAAACTAATAAACATTCCTACTTTAAAACCTGTTTAATTAAAAGGAAAAGCATTGAACAGTATTGTGCATTGATTGAAAACATTTTCAATAAAGTTCCTCTAGTAATAACTCATTGAAAAAATAAAAATATACTCCTCATATCAGTAAAAACAGCCTTTCCTTAATCTCAGAGTACTTATGATAAGAAAATATTCCCTTTACATAATATCTAGTTAAGAAAATAAATATGCAGGGCCATCAAACTGCCATTTACTAATAAATGAATATAGATAAATAATATTTACTAGGTTTTTTTCACTAATCATTAATAGAATGTATACCAAATTACATTAGAGTTTTGTTGAGTCTTTCAGAATAAAGAGGCTATTCAGTCTGAATTTCTAAATGTATCATAATTTTGTAATTAAGCTTGAGATAATACAGTGCAAATATTGTTCCTACTACTGAATACCAGCACAATCAAAAGCTCCATATTGCTACATAGCAATGTTAAAATTTGAGCAATGCTCAACCTTCAAGGGATGACTACATTGTTCAATACTTGTGGAAACTTACCATTGATTACTAATGGTCATCACCCCGACCAGTACACAGAGCAATAAGAAACTAATTTCTTATCTGAATTGAGACTGCTATATTTCCCTTACAATATTAGAAAAGGAGACTTTGTATGTTACTAAAATGATACATACTAGAATTTATTATTGCCTTTATGCATATTTTAAGAATTCTGAAAGCTTAAATATTTATTAAATGTAGATATTTACATATTTCAAACCACAGTCCAAAAAAGGGAAAAAGATGTAATGACAAACTTTAGACCAGAGAATTTTGTACAGTATCTATATAATAAAAGCCTAAGCAACCATTACGGCAGAATGACCAGAATGACCAGTCACTATGATGCATACTGACCACCAGGGGGCAGACGCTCAACGCAGGAGCTGTCCCCTGGTGGTCAGTGCACTCCCACAGGGGGAGCACTGCTCAGCCAGAAGCCGGGCTCATGGCTAGGGAGTGCAGTGACAGTGGTGGGAGCATCTCCCACCTCCACAGCAGTGCGAAGGAACAGCGAGCCAAGCAGTAAGAAGCAAACAGGCAGGTAATAAGGAGCAAGGGATCCCGGATGGCCAGAGGGATGTCGAGCAGGCGAACATCCCCTGAGGGGTCTCAGAGTGAGAGAGGGCACAGGCTGGGCTGAAGGAACCCCTCCAGTGCACAAATTTTGTGCACTGGGCCTCTAGTGCAAAAAAAAAAAGACTTGTAAATGACATTTTGCTGATGTGACATTTCTTGAAAATAATAAATTATATTTTAAGAGTAAAATATGATACTTTGTTTCTCAGATGCTCCTTGTTTATTTGGGAGTCTCTGAGTCAAGGCAAAATTAATTGACTAATAATGCATTAACCAAATAACTAAAGATATAAATATATAACTAAAATAATTAAACAATAAACTGTTTTATTAGAAAAAGTCTCATTACAAATTAAATATCCTTGGCATTTTTCTTCCTCTTCTTCTTAGACAGAGTTGACTGCTATTCCTCCCTTCCATGCTTAACAAAGGACTTTATGATTGTAATAAATAATCCAAGCTCTTAGATATGTTGTTTGAGGAGCATGTTGATTATTTGTAATTAACTGTGTATTGTAGCTACATGGTAATATGGGATTTGCTTGGTTTGATTCTTCATTATATAAATACTAGGGGCCCGGTGCACGAAATTCGTGCACTGGTGGGAGGGGGGGGTAGGGGGGGTGTGCCCCTCAGCCCAATCTGCACCCTCTTCAATCTGGAACCCCTCAGGGGATGTCCAATTTCCAGCAGTCGGACATCCCTCTCACAATCTGGAACCGCTGGCTCCTAACCACTCACCTGCCTGCCTGCCTGATTGTCCCTAACCCCACTGCCTGCCTGCCTGCTCGCCCCTACTTTGATCTCCTGTCAGCCTGATTGCCCCTACCTTGCCCTCCCCTATCAGCCTGATCACCCCAAACTGCCTGTGCCTTGGCCCCCCGTCTGGCCTCCCTCTGGAGGCACCACCCCCATAACCCCAATGCTGCTGCCACTGCAGCTGGTTATGGCTGCCTGAGCCTTGGCCTCTGTAGCCACTGCGGCTTTGTCTGGAAAGATGTCCAGAAGACAACCACTCTAATTAGCATATTACCCTTTTATTAGTATAGATTTGGGGACCATTACAACCACGCAGAACTTGAAGAAAACACATGGCCCTGGTCAGTTTGGCTTAATGGAGAGAGCATCGGCCTGTGGACTGAAGAGTCCAGGTTTGATTCTGATCAGGGGCACACATGCCTGGGTTTCAGGCTCAATCCCCAGTAAGGGGCCTGTGGGCGGCAGCTGATCAGTGATTCTTTTTTTTTTTTTAAAATATATTTTATTGATTTTTCACAGAGAGGAAGGGAGAGGGATAGAGAGCTAGAAACATCGATGAGAGAGAAACATCTACCAGCTGCTTCCTGCACACCCCCCACCGGGGTATGTGCCCTCAACCAATGTACATGCCCTTAACCGGAATCGAACCTGGGACCTTCCAGTCCACAGACCGACGCTCTATCCACTGAGCCAAACCAGTTTCGGCTGATCAGTGATTCTTATCATTGATGTTTCTATCTCTCTCTCCCTCTCCCTTTCTGAAATTTTAAAAATATATATATATTTTAAAGAAAACACATGATCTTCACTTTGGGCTTTGTCATCTTACAATATCCTTTGTGCAGTGTTTTAACTTCCTTCAACTTTCCTTTACCCTCCTTTAAAGTGCAATCTATTTTGGGGAAGATGATCAGGAAAGTGATTCCAGTGGGTAGAAGTTTTTTTTGGAGGGGATGGGTCACGAAGATATTTAAAAATTGAGCATGGTGATGGTTGTACCACTCTGAATTTACTTTAAAAAAACAGTTCATTGTAGACTTTAGGTGACATGTACAGTATATGGGTATTTCTCAACAAAGCTGTTCTTTTATTTCTTTTTAAATAAAGACCAGTCTTATAATCAGTTGCAGGTGTTTTCAGAGGCCCCTCAAGATTTGCTTACCATGTCCCAAATCACGGCTGTGATTCCCAGTTGCCTCCAGTCCTGGTGGATCTGGATGGTGTGGTTTGCAAAGGAGAAGGTGGCAAGAGGCTTAGGGAATTTCGGCAACCCCATTCCCCCGGTCTCCTCATAGGGCACCAGGGCCATTCCCACTGTGCCAGCTCTGCTCCCTTTAACCTGTTGGGCAAAAGAATCCTGCGTGCTCTGGCCAGAAAGTGCATTCTTTCTTAGCTGGCCCCCATGCTTTTTTAAAGGTCGTTTTATGGATTCAAAAGAATAAACAGAGATGTGGAAAGCTTTTGTCAAGGCAGACACCCAGGGAGCGCCGGGCTCGGCCCTGACACGCCCCCGGGTGGCGATCGCCATGCGGACACCCGGGGAGCGCCGGGCTCGGCCCGGACACGCCCCCCGGGTGGCGATCTCCATGCGGACACCCGGGGAGCGCCGGGCTCAGCCAGGACAGCCCCCCGGGTGGCGATCGCCATGCTGACACCCGGGGAGCGCCGGGCTCGGCCCGGACACGCCCCCCGGGGGGCGATCGCCATGCTGACACCCGGGGAGCGCCGGGCTCGGCCCGGACACGCCCCCCGGGTGGCGATGGCCATGCTGACACCCGGGGAGCGCCGGGCTCGACCCGGACATGCCCCCGGGGTGGCGATCGCCCCCGGGACACCCACGGAGTGCCGGGCTCGGCCCGGACACGCCCCCCAGGTGGCGATCGCCATGCTGACACCCGGGGAGCGCCGGGCTCGGCCCGGACACGCCCCCCGGGTGGCGATCGCCATGCGGACACCCGGGGAGCGCCGGGCTCGGCCAGGACACGCCCCCCGGTGGCGATTGCCATGCTGACACCCGGGGAGCGCCGGGCTAGGCCCGGACAGCCCCCCGGGTGGCGATCGCCATGCTGACACCCGGGGAGCGCCGGGCTCGGCCCGGACAGCCCCCCGGGTGGCGATCGCCATGCTGACACCCGGGGAGTTCCGGGCTCGGCCCGGACACGCCCCCCGGGTGGCGAGCGCCATGCGGACACCAGGGGAGCGCCCGGCTCGGCCCAACACGTGCCCCCCGGGTGGCGAGCGCCATGCGGATCCCCGGCACTTACAGGATTGGGTGCAGCCATCTTGGTCTTCCCAACGGAGGATGGGCCGCCCGGAGTCCCGCCCCCAGCCTCTGGCAGGCCCAATCATGGGCATAGCGGAGGTGCGGTCAATTTGCATGTTTCTCTATTATAAGGTAAGATTGTTTGAAAGTGAAATAAAATGCTAAAACAAATAAAGCTACTAATACTAAAAACAATTGTGTGTTTGTGTGTGTGTTTGTTTTTGTGTGTGTGTGTGTGTGTGTGTACTATAGCCTCTGTCTCTAGACTGTGAAAGAATGCATCTGTGTTGATTCATTATTAAAGACTGAGTTGCAAAGTTAATCCCCAACCTACCTAATAGGAGATTAGCAAGACAATTCAATTTTTGTAACTCTTGATTATGAGTTTGATTACATTAACACTGATACTCATCTGTGATGTGCCATCATTCAGTTTTGTCCTTCACTGGAACATAACCACTTAATAGAATTATTGACTAAGGAATTTTACCAATATATGGACAATAAATTCTACTTTAGATTCAACAAATAAAATTGCTTATTTTTATATCTTTCAAAAACGGTTTACAGATTTGTATTTTATGAGAGAATTTCCAAATTATAAAACTGTCAATGTTAGGCTTGTTAACAGATACATAAAATTATAAAATCAATAACAAATTCTTCATTGTATCTTGGAATTCATTATAATAAAATTGCATATTTCTTTTGAATTCGATGCACAATTTTATTCAGAGTGTAAAATAGTAGATATTGTCCCCCCAAAATTAATAAACCATTTTCACATTAATTTATTTTTCTTTCATACTAAAATAAAATTTATGTTTAACTTGCAGTTGTTTTATGAAGTATCACATTCCTGTTATGCTACAAATATGTTATATTTTTTTTATATCTACAAGTTATATCAATCTACTTTCACTTCATTAATTGTTACCTTATTTTTTTACTTTGGTTTTTTCACACCACCATCTGCTTATTATATCTTTCTCAAATGTAAGCTTAACAACTTCCTTTGAAAAAACTTTTTACATCTTTTTTAGTTGAATGAGACTTTTTTCTTACTGTGATCCAGTACTTCCTTGGGAATACTTCCATGATTAATACTAAGTAGTCTACAAGGTATTGGATATCTAATAATTGCACATTTGTATCTCTTTGCATCTGAAGTCAAGAAGTCAAGTGGGTAGTTTAATGGTTTTCTACAGTTTTTGCAAAAAGAAAATATACATTTTTATCCATTCTAATTAGAGAATTACTTTTAAAGACTACCATATTCTTCCTTTTTCTTTCTTTCTTTCTTTCTTTTTTTTTTTTTTCATTATCAAAGATAACACCATTCCTGAGAACAGAGAAAAGAGACAGCCAGCTCTGTGCAAATCTGGGAAAAGTAAAAACTCCAGCTGACAGCCAGCATAACTTAGAAATTACAAACTTCTTAGAAAGACCATATTCAAAACTTTAAGAACAAACTTGAAAACTGCAGATGGTAAGAGAATGAGCACATGATGGATAATTATAAGGGTCTCAGTACATAAAAGCCACCCACTTGGTTGCAGATGTCACTGGTAAATAATGAGCACAGGCCAAGCAGGAAAGGATTAGCAATGCTTAGGCCATGCCAGAGGCATCAAATAAGTCTAAACATGGAGCATCATCTTAGCCTGGGCTGAGAGAGAAAACAACATGTCTACTCTTTAGTTAGTCTTTCAGGCTTAAAAATTTTTTGTCACTCTGAAAGAGTACCTGGCAACACACACACATATGTTACACTTTAAAAGATAACCCTATTTATGTATCCATGGCACTCATCACAACCTAAAATATATTTTATTGTTTACATGTTTCTTGCTGTTTTTCTTTTTCACCACTAGAAAGCAAGCTCCGGAAGGAAGGTTCTTATTGTGTCTATGCAGGCACCATCATATAGTCTTGATTAGTCCCATTTAGCTATTTAAATTTAAGCGAATTAAACTTGAATAATATTTTAAAGTTTATTTTCCATATGCAGTGGCCATATGTGGCTAGTGGCTTCTATATTTAGTACATTAACTTTAATTCCTATTCATGGTTATATTTATAGTTTGAAAAATGTTTTAAAAACTATATTTCTCATTAAACCAACATAAAATTGTGACTATCGGCATTGAGTCCTCCCAAGTCAACTGAAGAATTAATCCGCCTGCTGTTATTCCTTTTTACTCTCCTAAATTATCAGTTTATCTATTCAGTTTCCTGACTGGGATGGCGGAACCTAAGCCAAAGAAAACGACAGCTTCATAACATTGTCTCTGCTATTTCTCTCTGAAGTTGATGAAAACTCTGTACCTGGGATTAGATACATAAAAGTGAGAGATTATCTCTAAATGGTTTGTTTCCATAGTTGTTTTTGGTGGAATTTAGGTATAAATTTTCACTTTGGTGATATTTTATTTGAGATAAAAATCTATTCATTGAACTTGTAACTTTTTATGTTTACATTAATTCTGAATTCCCTAAGGAAACTTGCTTTCATACTTCACTTGTACTTGTAGGATTCTAGATTGGAGGGGGAAAAATGAACTTATGCTGCTACTTAGCCCACCATATTCTACTTCAGTTCTACAACAATTGTCAGCAAGGGTGAAATAGGTCCTAAAAGGATTACTGTAGCTCACACCCTTTTTCAACAGTCTCTTTTCCAATTGATAGAAATTAACAAGGTCTATTGGAAATGCATACACTTTTGATGATCTTTATGCCCTGGGTCCAGAAAGTTTTATTTTAGCTCATTTTGTTTTCTTTCAATTTTATCTAAATTGCCATGTAACATGGGAGGAAAGAGTTTTTTTGTAACTCTTCATTTCTTTTTTATTGTTTATTTCCCCCATTTACTTGTGTATTCAATAGTGGTATTTTTTATAAAATGGTGCTAATACCACCATTTTCCCAAGAATTATGAAAGTTCTGTTGTCTCCTAAAACCCTGAATTAAGAAAAACAATTTTAGGTATACTTTTGTGTATAGTCACTTGGAAATCTTGCATCTGACTTAAAAATGCCATTAATGTTCTACTGTCCACAGACCCCTCTTACAAGCTTGCTTTATTGAGATTCATTCCTAGGTGGTATACATTGAAATAGTACTGTATGTTCATTGTTAGTACCTATTATTTCCTACTAAACTTTATAAAAATGTTACATTTATTGCCAACCTAACACAGAATCTGGCACATAGTAAGTATGCAAAGATGTCCAATGAATACATGAAAAAATACTGAATGAATGATGATATAATTAATTAGGACATCTATATTATTACTTTTTAGAAGATAAAAGAGGAAACTACCCAGAACCTCATGGCAGCTAAATAATATTTTGCAACATTATATAAGTAATATGAAACACATGGAGTATCATCCTATATAGCTCCATGATCTTCAACTGAAAACTGAGAGGAGTCCACATAGATTTCTGGGGCTGTTTTACTGCCTAACAGCCTCCTGTGTGGTACTTTGCCTCATCTATTCCTGGTGCCTCTACATCTATGAATTCTGATCTTTACCTTCTCAGTTCATAGAGAATATTTCTTCCAATGGATGTCCCCCTCACTATAATAGAGTCCAGAAAAGTGCTTACAGGCATTCAATGACTGTTAATCACAAAATACATCTTGTTTGTTTTCCTCCTATCAGGATTACAGCCCTGATCTGTCTATTGTCCGGTGCCGGACAACATTCTCTGGTTGTTTATGACAGGAGAGCTAGTCTAATAACATGTACTTCATTACAGTTGGAAAAAGAACTTTCTTTTATATTTTCCTCTGTTGTTATTGTGATTTCCTATATATCTCTTGATATTTTAAAATTTTTATTTGAATTTTGAATTTACCTATAATAGGTTTTTCAACTTACTTGTCTGCTACTTCCTATGACATTATATCTCTCTTGATTTCCTTCTCCTTTTAGCTATAGATCACAGCATTCAACTTTTGTATGTTGATATCAGTTGTTGATTATATGTTGATCTTCATGGATTTTACATTGTTAAAAGTCTGGATTCTGTTGGTTTCTTTTAAAGAATGATAAGTTTTATTCTTACAGGCAGTTAATATAGCATTCCTGTTGACTCTTGGTTTTAGAATTTATTAGGATTATTTGTGGTTGCTCCTCTATTGTCCTCATTTTATAATAATTTTTAATTACTTCAATCTCTTGTTAGTATTCTTCATACATTTTGAATGTACACTGCACATTGTTTAAATATGCTTGAGAAAGTGCTGGATGATGTTTTCATCCTCCAAAAGGGTAAATTTTTAGACAACTGGTATTAATAATATCATGTGCGGTTTTGAAATGCTTTGACAATACATGTGCAAATCCAGCACAATGATATTTAATATAGTTTTAAAAGTACATACAAATAAGCAAAGTTTCCTTGCAAGTGAACTTATGGTTAATAATTTAAATGTGTATTATAGAAATTGCATCAAATAAAAATTCCACTTAAAACACAATGGCTGAACATTCAACTTTTAACAGAGGTAATAGATTAAAATTAAACCTAACTAACAAATTAGTAAATTACATACTTTATATATTCAATATTACAAATTTTAAAATACTACAAATGATTACATAGGAGAGTACCCCAAACTGGTTGATGGGATATTTATAAATCAGATATCCCATCAACCAGTTTGGGGTACTCTCCTATGTAATCATTTGTAGTATTTTAAAATTTGTAATACTGAATATATAAAGTATGTAATTTATATATTGTATTGTATTGTATTTATATATGTATGTATTTATATATATATATATATACAACTATTGCCATATATCAAATATATATATATATATATATATATATATATATATATATACACAACTATTGCCATATATCAAAAACTTGATATAAAGTTAATCACATGCATGTCATTTTCTAACATTCTTTTTCTTTCAGGTGATTCTTTACATCTACTTTCTTTCATTTCAACATATTGGCATTTTACAGTAATCATTTCCTACAGTGATATCTTTAGGTGGAAAGGGGAGGTAACATACATATCAACATTCTAATATCTAATCCTGTTTAGCAAGTCATATTACTGATTTTTGTTTTAATTTCCAGCTAGATATCTAGCAAATCATTGGAAATAACAGCAGGGACATACTGGAAAAACAAATTTATACCTTCCTTCTAAAAATATTTTAAAAGGGGATTTTTTCTTATACATACTTATAGTCAAATAAACAAATTATTAACATTTAGAAAATTTCCAAGCCATTTTGAATAACTTATTTGCATTGAAGTAACAATTTTAGCCAAAATAATCTCTAGTAGATATCATTTATATTATAGATTCTCTTTGTCAGGTTCTTTTGTAAAAATATGTTTTTATTGATTTTTAGAGAGAAAGAAAGGGATAGGAATAGAGAAATAGAAACATCAATGAGAGAAACATCATTGATTGGATGCCTCCTGCATGCCCCCTACTGAAGATCCAGCCCATGACCTGGCATGTGCCTTGATCTGGAATTGAACCACTAAGGGACACCTGGCTGGGCAATAGGTTCTTAAGAAAGTAATCATTTCCAGGATTTATAAAATTGTGCTTTCCTGAATTCTGTTCTGTTTTTCTTAGAGCTATATGTACAAATCAAACATGCTCTGAATAGAATTTAGGGAAGTCTGCCAGTGATTCAAAAGGGTACGTACCCAAAAATTCAACTTCAAATACTTGCTGAGAAAGTAATTAGACATGTAGAAGAGTATGTTAACTATTTTAAACAGATATTTTTTTAAATCCAAATGAAACATTTAAAATAAATCATTGGTGGGATTAAATTTTTTAAAGTATAGCCTCATGCACTTAACTCATGCAAAGAATATTTATTCAATAGTCATATTTTGATATTTTAAGAGAATACTCCAGAAGAAATATTTAGCCAGTTAACTGTCACACGTCCAAAATGGAAACCATCCCCACACTCCATGATATTTTGAATTTAATTTAAAAAATCAATTTGCAATGAATATTATAAAAATAAATATATTACTCACAATTTGGGTGTTTTGAATATTGTCAGTTGAAAATTCTCACGAAAAATTATGTTTTAAGGCATCTATAGACGCTTATCGTGTACAAAGGGATACAATGAATTTGAGAGAATAAAGTCTAATCACCAAATAGCCACCAAAAATGGTTAAATGTTGGTATTTTTATATGGTTCACCCTAATCCATGAAGGAAATTCATTGAAGAGGTATTTTTAATGTTAGAGAGAGAGAGAAAGAGAGAGGTGGGGGGGAGGAGAACATGGGTATTTGTATTAGTTGGTGGAAATGGATATATCATTAAATAAAGAGGCACTTATGGAGAATCAAAAGGAGTTGATAGCTAGATGTGAGGAAGGAGGAAGGGGATGGTGGAGTCCAAGATGACTTTGTTTATGGCTTGAACATATGAGCAAATTGTACCATTTATAAAATATGGAGCACTAAACTAGGAACAGTTTTGTTTTAGAGGGTAGGGCAGCAATGATAAGTTCAGTATGATTTTGGTCATGTTGACATGGTATTTGAGGTGCCATTAAGACATCCTAGTGGAGGAGAGTCAACATGGCAGCCAGCAGGACAGAAGTGAGGAAGAGAGTGTGAGTGAGTGAGGGAGCGAAAGGGGAGTGTGTGGATGTGTGTGATGTGTGTGTGTGTGTGTGTGTGTGTGTGTGTGTGTGTGTGTGTGTATGTGAGGGACAGTTAGATCCTGCAGGACTTTCGGGGGGTTGGTGCACTGGGCTCACCTAGCTGGGCAGCCCCTGCTACCACTGCAATCACTCCCAGGGCAGCAGGCTCTGGCACAGTAACCATGCCAACTTGAAGGGGAGAGCAGCTATGACTAGGAGCCTAGCCTCACCATCACCCAATCTGGCCTCAGACACCACCCTGGACCCTACAGCCACTTGGTTCAAAGACCTGCGACCTTGTCTGCAGACCCACGGGCACCAGGACTCCAGCCTCCCAGGCCGCAGGCTCTTGTGAGTCTAGGAGTGTGCTCCCCTCCTGCTGGCCTACTGCTTTGGCCCTGGGCACTGTGTCCTGGCGACTGGGCCTGCAGGTGAGTATGGGACTGTGCAACCCTCCCACCAAACCTGCTGCTTTAGACACAGGCCCCATGTGTCCTAGCACTTGGGCCCTCCATGGAGTTTAGGAGACTGTGATGCTCCTGCCACGCCCAATGCTACAGCCACAGGCCCCGTGCAACTCAGTGCTTAGATCCTTTGGTAAGAGCAAAAATGGGGAGACAAAGAAACAACCCTGAAAAGAAAGAAAAGGGGAGTCTCCCCTGCCCCCCCCCCCAAAAAGGGCACTAAATGAAACAGAGGCATGCAATATGTCAGAAAAAATTAAAGGTCAGACAGTTTCTAAACTGGCTGGATGACAAAAATCAACATCTTATGTAAGAATCAAGAGGAAATAAAGAACAATATGACGACAGTAAAAAACACAATGGAAGGTTTCAACAGTAGACTAGAAGTGGAGGACTGAATCAGCGAATAAGAAGACAGGGCCGAGCCCTAACCAGTTTGGCTCAGTAGATAGAGCGTCAGCCTGCAAACTCAAGGGTCCCAGGTTCGATTCCAGTCAAGGGCATGTACCTTGGTTGCAGTCACAATACCCTGTAGGGAGTGTGCAGGAGGCAGCTGATCAATGTTTCTCTCTCATTGATGTTTCTAACTCTCTATCCGTCTCCCTTCCTCTTTGTAAAAAATCAATAAAATATATTTTTTTTAAAAAAGAAGAAGAAGACAGGGCCAAAAAACACACTCAATCTAAACAGCAATTGGAGAAAAAAATTAAAAAGCAGGAGGAGAGTCTAGGGATCTTTGGGACAACATGAAACAAAGTAATATATGTGTAATAGGGGTGCCAGAACAACAAGAGGAGCAAGGATTAGAAAAACTATTTGATGAAATAATGACAGAAAACTTCCCTGATTTGGGGAAGAAAAAAGACACACAAGCACAGAGTCTCAAACAAGATGAACCCCAAAAGACCCACACCAAGACACATTGTAATAACAAGGTCAAACATTAATGACAAAGAGAGAATCTTAAAGGCTGCAAGAAAGAGACAAAGAGTTACCTACAAGGGATCTCCCATTAGAATATCAAACACATAAGGCCAGGAGGTAATGGAATGAAGTATACAAAGTGATGCAAAGCAAGGTTATCTTTCAAAAAAGAAGGGGAAATCTGGAGCTTCACAGACAAAAAAGCCTTTGGGATTTTATCACTACCAAGTCAGCAAAGCAAGAAATACTAAAGGGACTGTTGAAAAAAAAAAAAAAAAAGAAGAAGAAGAAGAAGAAGGAACACAGGCACAAAAAACAAAAATGGCTACAAACAAGTACCTATCAATAATAACCTTAAATATAAATGGATTAAATGCTCCAAACAAAAGACATTGAGTGCCTGAATAGATAAGAAAACATGATCCATATATATGCTGTCAGAAAAAGGGACTCACACAGACTGAAAGTGAAGGGATGGGGAAAATATCTTTCAAGCAAATGGAAATGAAAAAAAGCTGTCCTAGCAATACTTATATCTGAAAAAATAGACCTCAAAGTGAAGGCCATAACAATAGATAAGGAAGGTCACATCATAATATTAAAGGGAGCAATTCAACAAGAGGATATAACTCTGGTAAACATATATGCACCCAATGCAGGAGCACCCAAATGCAAATATAAACGTCTGGACAAAATCAAGGGAGAGGTTGACAGCAATACAATCATAGTAGATGACTTAAATATCCTATTGACATCACTGGATAAATCCTCTAGACAAAAAATAAAAAAAGAAACAATATTCCTAAATGACTCACTAGATCAGATGGACTTAATTGACATCATCAGAACATTTCACCCCAAAGCTATGGAATGTACATTCTTTTCAAGTGAACATAGGACATTTTCAAAGATACGCCACTTATTATGACACAGGCAAAGTCTCTACAAATTCAAGAAGACTGAAATCATATCAAGCATCTTCTCAGACCACAATGGCATATTAGAAATCAACTACAATAAAAATAATCAAAAAATTTCAAACACTTGGAGGATAAATAGCATAAAATTAAACAATGATTGGGTTATCAAAGAGGTCAAAGAAGAAATAAAAAAAACATCCTGGAAACAAATGAAAATGAAAACACAATCCAAAATTTATGGAAAACAATGAAAGCAGTCCTGAGAGGGAAGTTCATAGCATAACAGGCCTATCTCAAAAAAACAAGAAAAAACCAGTAATAAATTATCTAACCCTACAACTTAAAGAATTAGAAAGAGAGTAACAAGAAAAGCCCATAGTGAGCAGAACGAAAGAGATAATACAGATCAGAGCAGAAATAAATGATATAAAGACCAAAAACAAACAAACGAACAAACAAACACCAATACAAAAGATCAATGAAATGAAGAGCTGGTTCTTTGAAAGTATAAACAAGATTGATGGACCACTAGCCAGGCTCACCAAGAAGTAAAGAGAGAGAACCCATATTAAAAAAAAATCAGAAATGAAAGAGATGAAATAACAACATACACCATATAAATATAAAGGATTGTGAAAAAAATACTATGAACAACTCAATTCCAACAAATTGGTCAACCTAGAAAAAATGGACATATTCCTAGAAAAATATGACCTTCCAAAAGTCAATCAGGAAGAATCAAATAATCTGAATAGGCTGATAACTCTGGAGGAAATTGAAGCAGTCATCAAAAAACTTCCAGCACACAAAAGCTCAGGGCCAGATGGCTTCACAGGGGAGTTTTACCAAACATTCAAAGAAGAATTAAAACCTATCCTCCTCAGACTATTCCAAATAATTCAAGAGGAAGGAACACTTCCAAGCCTTTTCTATGAAGCCAGCATTACCCTAATCTCAAAACCAGATAAAGATGCTACAAAGAAAGATAATTACAGGCCAATATCCCTGATGAACATTGATGCTAAAATCCTCAACAAAATTCTAGCAAATTGGATCAAGCATTACATTAGAAAGATCATACACCATGACCAAGTGGGATTTATTCTGGGGATTAGAGGATGGTACAATATCCGCAAATCATTAAATGTGATACATCACATAAAAAAATTGATAGATAAAAATCACATACTCATATCAATTGATGCAGAAAAAGCATTTGACAAAATCCAACACCCTTCTTTGATAAAAATCCTCAGCAAAGTGGGAATAGAGGGATCATACCTCAACATAATTAAAGGCTTATATAACAAACCTACAGCCAACATCATACTCAATGGGCAAAAACTAAAACCATTTCCCCTAAGAACAGGATCAAGGCAGGATGCCCACTCTCACCTGTTAGACATAGTACTGGAAGTGCTGGCAATAGCGATCAGACAAGAAGAAGAAATAAAAGGCATCCAAATCAGAAAAGAAGTAAAACTGTCATTATTTGCAGATAACATGATATTGTACACAGAAAACCCTAAAGGTTCCACCAAAAACTATTAGACTTAATAAATGAATTTGGCAGTGTAACAGGATACAAAATTAACGTCCAGAAATCTCTGGCTTTTTTATACACCAATAATAAACTTACAGAAGGAGAAATTAGAAAAACAATCCCATTTACCATTGCAATAAAAAAATTAAGATAACTAGTAATAAACTTAACTAAGTAGGTAAAGGACCTGTACTTCGAAAACGACAGGACATTGAAAAAAGAGATAGAGGAAGACATAAACTAATAGAAGAATATACCATGTTCATGGATTGGTAGAATCAACATCATTAAAATGTCCATACTACCAAAAGCAATCTATAGATTCAATGCAATCGCCATTAAAATACCAACAGCATACTTCAAAGACCTAGAACAAACTCCAAAAATTCATATGGAATAGAAAAAGACCCTGAATAGCTACAACAATCCTGAGAAAGAAGAACAAAGTAGGAGGGATCTCAATACCAGATACCAAGCTATATTACAAAGCCATTGTCCTCAAAACTGCCTGGTACTGGCATAAGAACAGACACCTAGACCAATGGAACAGAACAAAGAATCCAGAAATCGACCCAAGCCATTATGCTCAATTCATATTTGACAAAGGAGGCAAGAGCATACAATGGAGTCAAGATAGTCTCTTCAATAAATGATATTGGGGAAATTGGACAGATACATGCAAAAAAAAAAATGAAACTAGATCACCAATTTACACTATACCCAAAATAAACTCAAAATGGATAAAAGACTTAAACATAAGATGGGAAACCATAAAAATCTTAGAGGAATCCACAAGCAGCAAAATATCAGAAATATATCATAGCAATATCTTTACCAATACACTCCTAAGACATTGGAAACTAAGGTGAAAATAAACAAATGGGACTACATCAAAATAAAAAGCTTTGGCACAGCAATAGAAACCATCAACAAAACAATAAGAAAGCCCACTGCATGAGAGAACATATTTGCCAATGTTATCTCTGATAAGGACTTAACCTCCAAAATTTACAGGGAACTCATACAACTTTAACAAAAGGAAGATAAACAATCCGATAAAAAAATGGGCAAAGGACCTAAATAAACAGTTTTTGAAATAGGACATACAGAAGGCCAAGAGACATATGAAAACATGCTCAAAGTCACTTATAATCTGAGGGATGCAAATCAAAATGACAATGAGGTACCATCCCACACCTGTCAGAATGGCTATCATCAACAAATCAACAAATGACAAGTGCTGTCAAGGATGTGGAGAAAGAGGTACCCTCGTGCACTGCTGGTGGGAATGCAGACTGGTATAGCCACTTGTGGAAAACAGTATGGAGTTTCCTCACTAAATTAAAAATGGAACTCTCATTTGACCCAGTAATCCCTCTTCTAGGATTATATTCTAAAAATCAGAAACACCAATCAAGAAACGATATATGCACCCCTATGTTCATAGCAGCACAATTTACAATAGCTAAGATTTGGAAACAGCCTAAGTGCCCATCAGCAGATGAGTGACTTAAAAAACAGTGGTACATCTATACAATGGAATACTATGCTACTGGATAAAAGAGAGAACTCTTACCATTCGCAACAGCATGGATGGACATGGAGAGCACTATGCTAAGCGAAATAAGCCAGTCAGAGAAAGATAAATATCTCATGATCTCACTCATTTGTGGAATATAATGAACAATATAAACTGATGAACAAAAATAGATCCAGAGACAGGGGAGCATCAAACAGACTGTCAAACCTCAGAGGCAAGGTAGGAGAGGGTGGTGGTGGTGGGGGGGGAGGGTAAAAGATTAACCAAAGGACTTATATGCATGCATATAAGCATAAACAGACACAGGGGGATGAGGGCATGATCTGGGGGTTGGGAGTGGCCAGGGAGAGGTCAATGGGGTAAAAAGGAGACCTATGTAATCCTATCTAATAAAGAGGGAATATGCTAATTGACCATCGCACCTTCACAAAGATGGAGGTACCCACAGCCAATAAGGAGGGAACATGCTAATTGACTGCCACGCCCTCAAATATGGCAGCGCCCATAGCCACAAGATGGCAGCGCCCAGTCTCCTTAGCCCCGCTGGGGTGGCAGGCGCAAGGCACGGCTGGGCCGACCCCCGGGCGGGTCATGCCACTCCGCATGCCTGCCTCCGGAGTCCCCAAGTCCCCTCAGCTCCCCCACCCCCTGCCACCTAGGGCCTGCCCGAGGCGCAGACAAGCCTCGGATGGCAGCTGCCCAGTTGCCCAGGGCCACCAGAGGCACAGGTAACCAGGGCCAGCCCAGGGGCTTGCACTGCTGGCAGTGGCAGCTGGACTGTGAGAGAGGGCAGGCCAGGCTGAGGGACCCTCCCTCCAGTGCATGAATTTTCATGCACCAGCCTCTAGTACTTTAATAAAAAAGAAAAACACAAAAAAGTTGGTACAAGGAAGCTTTACAAGGATTAAAAAAAAAAAAAAGACATCCTAGTGGAGAAACATGAATAGTAGTTGTATAAATATATGTAAGAGTCATGGGCATGTTTGCTCTTTATGTATAAAAGTTGTGTTGAATATATAAGATTATCTAAGAAAATATATAGAGTCAGATAAAGGCCTAGAACAATTCTGAGAATTATCAAGATTTAGGTGCTAGAAGAAACAAAAAATTGGACAGAGAAAGAATATTCACTGTTGTAGAAAACTAAGAGTGTGTTGTTGCATAGGAAAGATTTGAGACTGTTTTTGGTGTGTGATTAATAGCATCAAATAAAACAGAGATTCCAAACATAATTGTGGTTAAAAAGCATCCATCGGATATACTCTGATGGAATTAGTTGATGACTCAGATACAAGCAATTAAAGTGGAATAGTTTAAGCACTTCCTTTACTGGAGTAGGTTGAAGTAGTTAATGAAGTACTATAAGGAAGGGGAAACCACAATTTAAGTAAGTCTATGATCACACAATGAATAATCAGGAGGTACAATTTTATTCAGGAAGTCTTGCCCTCTCATGCCCCCCAAAATATTAGTTTGCTCAAGTTATTTCTAGGTTATTTCTAGGTTTGGATACATTTGTAATTATTTTGTGATGTCTGTGCATGAGCTACAACAACAACAAAAAAGAAAATGTTAAAAGTAAGCCATGTAACAACCACAGAAAAATCTCTGATACATAACCTTCCTCATAATACAATAATTCCAAGTTCTGGAATAATGGGCCAGTTTTCAGATAAGATTAAGTGATGAGGAAAAAGTACATGAAGAAAAAGGGTGTTCACATTCTCAATAACAATTATTCCAGAATGTATAAGTGCTGACTTCTTTTAAAGAATCTTAAAGCTTGAAGAAAATATCAATATATCTAAAATATTTAAATCTAAAATACTATGCTTAATAGGCTTATTCCTTACTATATAATGGGGGAATTTAAACATATTAAAAATTGGTTGGTATGGTATCATACATTTTTTTTTATAGCTGTGACATCAGTTTTTAAAACTTATCACAGTATCTTTACTGAAATTCCTATAGATTAATTGTACTGAATTTGCTCATATAAGTTAGGTTAGCAAATCCAAACAGAAGTATACACGTGAGGTCAAAGAAACACTCATATGCACTATTCTATATAATAAAAGCATAACATGCAAATAGACCAAATGGCGGAATGACCAGTTGCTATGACGTGCACCAACCACCAGGGGGCAGATGCTCAAGTAGGAGCTGCCCCCTGGTGGTCAGTGCACTCCCACAGGGAGAGAGCTGCTCAGCCAGAAGCTGGGCAGTAAGGATCCAGGGGTCCTGGACTGCGAGCCGCCGGACTGCAAGAGGGATCAGGCCTATGCCAGCAGGCAGACATCCCTTGAGGGGTTCCGGACTGTGAGAGGGTGCAGGATGGGTTGAGAAACCCCCCTAACCCCAGTGCATGAATCTCCTGCACCAGGTCTCTAGTGTAATATAATTCATTTCTTTGAGTTAGCCAGATTATTGCTCCATTTCTTCATTAGGTTTCTAAGCATGCTGTGTTTAATTATAAACTGAAGTATAACTATAATTGTAACCTATTCTATCATGAAAAAAATAGAGATTAATTTAAAAATATCATCTAAATTTGGGTATTATATGATAATTATTATTTCCTTGTGGTTATAAGAGTATACTTTTGCCTAGACATATGCTACCAACAGTGATATATTTATTCATAACAATGACTGTAGGAAATCCTTGGTGTTATTAAATAGCACTTCTAAAGTATTTCAAGTGGTTTTTAATCCTGCTCCAGTATCTAAAATGGAGGGTGAGCAAGCCATTTTCATAGGTCTGGTTTAATAGGACCAATTCCTCAATAGCTTTTTCTCTTCAAATAAATTTTCACATGCAACAGCATTTTCCCAACGGCCACCATTACTGTGATTGACAGAGAATATGTAGGAAGTTGGCTAATGAACCACCACAGTGTAAGAAGCAGTGTTCCAGTATCACCATTTTTGAAGTGGTGGCAGGTGTGACTCAAATTAGCATACAAAGGAGAAAAATCTCTTTGCTAGGTACTGCTTTCAAAGAGGTTATAGTAAGAGCTCATTTGGCATCTAGTAGTTTTGCCTCTCTTATTTGGATCAGAATTAACCATTACCAGTTATGATAATATATTTTGAATGTTGTCACTTCACGAATTTGATATAGATGGGGAGTGAAATTAATCATTATTTTAGCCTGAAGCACGTATTATATGAGAATCTAGAAAATGCTTTCACAGAAAAACACTAAAACAAGAGGCTAAAATAAAAATGAAATAAAATAAAATAGAAGGTTTGCTCTTATTTACCAAGTTTGTTTTCATTTCACATGATAACAACCAACTACCAGAGGAATAATAATCACACAGCTAGAGTGGATTTATAAGAATCACACTGACATTTGCTTTTGTTTGGAGAAAACCAATATTTAGTAAGAAGTTAATCCATGCTACAGATTTTCATAAATTGTGCCCATTTCCATAAAGTTGCCAAAAGATTTCTTTATTTCCCTTAACATCTTTACACAGATGTACTATGTTCATGTTGCTACTAAGAGTGTTGCAGATTTTAAAACAAGGTCTGCATATTCTGAAATTACAAAATATGCTAGCTTTATAACATTGTTGCAGACATCAAAATAAATAAATACTTTTATAATACAAAAATCACCATGATGCACATCACAATGGAATACTACATGGATATAAAAAAGAAGGAACTCTTAGCTTTTGCAACAGCATGGATGGACCTACATATTATTATGCTAAGTAAAATAAACCAGACAGAGAAAGTCAAATACCATATGATATCACTTACATGTGGCACCTAGTGAACAAAATAAACTGATGAACAAAATAGAACCAAAGACATGGATACATGAAACAGACTGACAGAAGTCAGAGAGGATGGGGTAGAGGGGATTGGATGAAAGAAAGTGAAGAGATTAGCCAAAGAACACAGAACATATATGCATAGCTAATGGACACAGATAACAGTGTGGTGATGGCCAAAGTAGTGGGGTGGGGGCTGGGTGGAGGTGGAGAAAGGTGTGGGGGAGGGAAAACAACTATAATAGTGTCAACAATAAAAAAATCACCAAGGTGAATGTTTTCACTTACAATCCCTAATCCCAGTAACTCTCATATTAATTGTTCCTGTCCTTTATAGTACTTAACACATTCTGAATTATTTTATAATATATTATGGATCTCTATTTTTTTTTTTTATCTCTCTTTACCTTGAGAGCAGGGACCTTATGGTTTGTCTTATTTATCACTATATTCACATAATATAGAGCATTTCTTGGCACCAGGTAGGAGTCCATAAATATTTTCTGAATTTTAAAAGCTATTTTAATGAATGAGAATTTCTAAATTATTTCATTTGTAGAGTACTATACATTTATATTGTTTTAATTGTAAGCAATTAAAATGAAATATTTATTTGTAAATACTTAGGTAATTGCAATGAAATATCATAAGAATATTTAAAAAGATGTTTTAAAGATGTGAATATTGGAAAAGTATTAAAAATATCCCCATTTTATTTTTAAAATATATTATCACTGGAAATATATTGCAAGTTATAAGATTTTTGAAATTATTATATCAATTACAAATCTAAACCTCAATCTCTCTTCAAAACAACCTGATACAATGCAAAATTTGTTGATGTAATATATTAGTCATATAAAACCCATTTGTGCATAATTTAATAAAGTCCATAACTGTTTCTTCTTTATCCTTGATCCCCCGATACTGATGGTACTTTGTAAGCGACTCAACTTACCTAACAGAAATAACAATAATAATAGTAGCTCATATTTCTTAAATGCTTATTTTTATTATTTTCTATTTTTGTTTTTTTAATCCTCACCTGTGGATATGTTTATTGATTTTAGAGAGCGAGGAAGGCAGAAAGAAAGAGATCAATGTGAGAGAAATATCAATCATTTGCCTCCTGTACATGCCCAACCAGTGATTGAACCCACAACCTATGTATGTGCCCTGACTGGGAATTGAACCTGCATCTTTTCTGGTATATAGGACAAGGTTCCAACCAACTGAGCCATCCAGCTGGGGCTTAGGTGCTTATTTTTAAAGAATTAATTAAACTAAAATGCATATCACTTAATCCACACATAAAACTTTGATTATTTCGGATATATTTATAAAATAATACTTGTGGAAATCTAGTAATACCTGATTTACTTTTAAGTATAATAGGAATATATTAGTGCAACTACTGACTATTTATACGAGACATAAAAAATATATGTGATATCTTGTCTCCATGTTAATTAGTGGTTGTCACAGTGCTTTTGAGATATATACAGTATTTTTAGAACATATTTGCTGTTGCTTTTGTAATATGAATTAAATAATTCAGCTTTTCATTCCCACCAGATCCACTGGAATACATAATATTGAATTATTTAAGTTTTATCCCAATTATTTTTGTTACGCGTGAAACAATATTTGAATCATTTTTACTGTATGAAAAACTTATCAAACTTCCACATTGCTACTGATTTTTATCTTAACCTATCAGATTAAAAATTACTGTAAATTTCATTTTGTAATATTAAACTTATTTTTCATACAACTCAAATATTTTTTAAGTGAAACCCATCCAGGCTTTGCATGTACAAAGCCCCCCCTCATTCACTTTTTGCTTCCTCCCACATTTCCCCATGATGTTACATATTATTTAATTTGTAAGGTGAGCCACTGTTCTGAGAGGTCCTGTAATAATACAGAATTGTTCATTCTTTGCTTTTGTGATGCAGTAACCACTTACAGTGCTACAGGTATAATTATAATGTGAACAGTACAACTGTCCCTGGGTGAATGTGCTCCTTGAGCCTGGAGATATGTAGACAGGATTTGGAGGTTGTTCACTGGAAAAGCATTAAATGCCAACTCATAACAAAGGAGTCCAGATGAGAAGGGCAAGCTAGGAAGCAGAAGAAATGATGTTCTTTAAAAATAGTGAATTGGTCTGTAGTTTATTTTTTATCTATTTAGTGGTCTTATTTTTAGTGTTTAATGAAATAAGAGTAGACTCTGTAATAAAAAGGAATGACATTTTTCACTATACAAAATGATATAATACACTGTACACATGTAAAACAGGATAAAAATTGTGTTGTGATCATTTCAGATCAATGGTGCAGTTGGAACTTCATTCATTAAAATTAAAATATTTTAAAATGAGGAAAAATAATTACTTAAAGGTCCTACCTAAGTTCTTAAAATAAATAAAATATATTTTATTTTAGGGTAAGTAAGGCAAAACAATGTATTAAATGGATCCAAATAATAAATCGAGGAACATTAATACTTCTGTCTTAAAATATCTGAATTTGTTTTATTTTATTTCATTTGCTTAGCTGTGTTGAACACTCATCACTCAATTCTTTTACTAGACTTCTGATCAAAGTAATCAATGTTATTATACCAATAAGATAATGTTTCCATAGTTCTATGTCACTGATACAGACACAGTTTAAAGTATTTGAGGTTGAGTTTGTCATATAGCCTCAGGAGGAAATAAATATATACATATATAAGCCAAGTAGCATGAATTTTTAGCAGCCTGAAATATTTATGATGGTCAAATTTTGTTTCCTTGTGTGTTGATATGATGGAAGCTTGTGTGTTTTTGTACTGTTCTTCAAACTGTGCTTTACTTATGCTTCTTCTGCTGGTTGAGGAAAAGGATTATTTACCCTTTAGATGATATTAAATTAAAATACTTACAAAAAAACAGCAAGGCACTAATTCTATTTCATTGATATGTCTTCTATAGCCTAAAATATATGTTCAAACAGGAATTGGAAATGTCAACTGCATTTGACACTGGCCAATTAATGAAAGTGGCTTGTCCTATTGACTTAGCTCCCACAGTCAGCCCTGCTCACCATGGCTGCTGTGTAGCGCAGTGACCTGTGCTGTTACGAGAAATGAGTTTTGGAAATGGTCTTTATCCTCCCAAATAAAGTTAGTGTATCCAGATTTGGAAACTGACAGCAGTAATATTCCCCAACTAAGGATAGAGCTTAGTCCTGTTATACTCATTAAAAAGCCTATTCATACAAATTAAATCCATTCCATATCCTGGCCTCTGATGACAGCTCCATTTTTTTTCTTGTCTGGTTTGAATTACCTCAAGTCTGTACCCAGAAAGAATTTATCCCTTTCAAGAGACTTCTCCAAGCCTATAATAAATTCACATGGGTCGTCCCATCAATGTAGTGAATTTGCATTATTATTTCATTATGAGTAGGAAAGAAAGCGGATTAGATCTCTTCCAGCATTGGCAGAGCCTAATTCAACCTGAACACATGATTAAAGCTGGCATTTATGACTATAACTGTCAAAGAAAACTAATTGTAAACTGAGAGCTGGGGATAATTATGGCTTTTGCTATTAAACCATTTCTCTCCTATTTATCACAGAACCAACTACAGACTTTACTACTGTTTGCATTTAGTTCTCTGATTACTATGAACCTACTTATGTAAATGAAAGTTGATCTATATTCTCAAATTGAGGGCTTTGTGTAGACTTAAGTTTAATCATGCTTGAGTATGCATGTTTTACTTTCCTTTTCTCTTCTTCCTCTTCTTCTTTTTCTTTTTTGGAAAAGGCAAAGTGACACTAGCATCTCTGTGTCTAAGACACTGTGTCCTGCATTTTTAAAAATTACATACCCTGAAGTAGCTGCATGGTAATCAGTTTGACACTATGTGCCATTTGAACTATCTTTCATAAGATATTTTTAAAAAGTATACCCTATGATGTGCATATATAATATAGATACTAAAGCCTTTGGAAATTCATAAATATATGTTCATATACTTTATATGTATATATTTTTACATAGGCATGAATAACTATACAATGGGGAATACAACATATAACTAGGCATATAGAAATACATGCTTATTATACTCACACATATATATAGTCATCATGCATGCATGCATATACATACATATATACATATATACATGAAAATAAATTATCAAAATATTACTATTAAACACTATTAGCCCTTCATTATGTCACAAGTATTTTTATAATTTTATGGTAGCTGTATGGGGCTAATCACATAAGCTCTAAAGTATATCTACATAGGTTTCAAGTCCAGTTTTACCCAGCTTTGCACATTTGTATAATTTCCCCATTTAAAAATTTATAAATATTGTTATGATTAGGATAACAAATGAAATAATTGTTGTAGACTAACTTGCACACAATAAATGCTCAATAAAAGCTTAAGTGGCAAAATTTTAGCTATTTGTATAAAACACTATTATTGTGACTGTGAATCACTGTGTTTGTATGATTTTGTGTGGCAATGTATTTTAAGGTGGAAATATAATAATAGTGATAGGTATAATTCAACTACATGCTTCAATTTTATGGAATAGTATCAATTCATAAAATTGTATTAAGCAAAGGCAATTGCTTAAAAACTTAAGTAACAGAATTTAATTTTAATAACAGTAAAAATTATTGATAAATAATACATTATGTATCAAAGAAATAAATAACTTATTTTGTCTAGTGTCCTGGTTTGCAGTGCAGGAAATAATTTCACTAAATCACATGAAATATTACTAATAATGAATGAAATAAATTATACATAGATGAGAATAGGCTTTTATAAATATCAAATGGTAGGAATTATTGTTATTATGGATATTAATATAGTTACAGTGGCATAAGAACACCTGCATTTACTCCATTGACACCTAAACTATATCCTACTTTTTTATAGGCATACTTTTAGGTTGTTTTAAAATTGTTATGTATATAAGCCACTAAGAAAATTTCAGAGTGTATTTCTTTGCTTGAATTATGTATTCAGGTTTAATTATTTGGAATCAGATTACATTTTTGAAAAGTGTGATACTATGGTTTTTAAAATTTATTGTGGTATTATTTTCCAAAAAATAGTATAAGTAATAAAACTTTCCTAACAGCATTACTAGGTATACTGGTTAATAATGTGGAGTTTTTTCAATAGGTGGAGTTACACATATGTTGATATACTGGTATATGCGATATGATATGTCTGCTATTTTGTTGTATTGACAACAAGCTACAAAACTTCATATATCAAATTTTCTGAAGGTGTTAACATCATAGATATTTTTACTGGTACACTTAAAAATGTCAAATTTCGTGCCCCCATAAAAAGCATTTGTGCGAAGTTTTAATACATTATTT
Organism: Eptesicus fuscus; assembly: GCF_027574615.1. Classification (NCBI taxonomy): domain Eukaryota; kingdom Metazoa; phylum Chordata; class Mammalia; order Chiroptera; family Vespertilionidae; genus Eptesicus; species Eptesicus fuscus. Next base: position 51,525,403 of record NC_072476.1, read on the forward strand.
TGAAGAAAAGTCCTGCTGAATACTTCAGGAAGCATATGGTGAACATGCTCCATCTCAAGATACTTGTGAACACTGATTTAAACACTTTAAAAGTAATGATTTCGATGTGAAAGACAAAGAACATGCAGGTCAACCAAAAAAGTTTGAAGACCAACAATTACAAGCATTATTGGATGAAGATGCATGTAAAACTCAAAAACAACTTGCAGAAAGATTAAATGTTGCTCAGCAAACAATTTCCAGTCATTTACAAGCAATGGGAAAGATTTTAAAGGAAGGAAAATGGGTGCCACATCAACTGAAGGAAAGACAAATGGAAAACCAAAAAGTCATCAGTAAAATGTTGCTTCAACGGCATGAAAGAAAGTCTTTTTTTGCATCGAATTGTGACTGGTGATGAAAAGTGGATTTATTTTGAGAATCTCAAATGCACAAAATCATGGGTTGATCCAGGTCAACCATCAACATCAATTGCTAGGCCAAATCTCTTCAGAAAGAAGACAATGCTCTGCGTTTGGTGGGATCAGGAAGGTGTGGTGTATTATGAGCTTCTAAAACCAGGTGAAACTGTTAATACTGATCACTACTGACAACAAATAATCGATTTGAACCACGCTTTGATCGTGAAATGACCAGAATGGGCCAGAAGACACTGCAAAGTAATTTTGATTCATGATGATGCACCATCACACACTTCAAAACCAGTTAGAGACATGTTAAAAGATCTTGCCTGGGAAGTATTAACCCACCCGCCGTATTCACCAGTCCTTGCTCCTTCAGATTACCACTTGTTCTGGTGGGTGGCATATGCACTTTCTGAGCAGCACTTCAAAACATACGAAGAAGTGGAAAATTGGGTCTCTGAATGGTTTGCCTCAAAACAAGAAAAGTTCTATTGGGACAGTATCCACAAATTACCTGAAAGATGGGGAAATGTGTAGCTAGCGATGGACATTACTTTGAATAAAGCACTTTTGATGTTACTCTTGAAATTATCATGTTTTCTTTGATTACAAAATCCGCATTATTGACCGATACACCTAGTATAGTGTCATTTGGTTTTATTTTTATTACTTTGCAATTTTGCAATGGTATATAAAAATTATCAGATGCTCATAACTTATTTTTTATTGTTTATATTATTTATATTTATTGCATAATTTTCTTGTGTATTATTTTCTTTTAAAAAATTAAAATAAATAAATTACAGATCTTATTTAAAATGCATTCCTTAATGTTAGGTTAAAGACCAAAGGTAACAAATCAACAATAATAAAATCAAGTTTATCCTCTGTGTTTACATTAAGTGACATCGAATTGTTTGTTTTTTTACTTTCTGACAGCTTGCACTTTGCTTATGAGTCCCGAAGGACGACTAATAAATAAATTATGTTTGCATTTTGGAAGTCTTAGTTTCATATTAAAATGACAACCTGAGTCAACACTCCTAATGGAATCAACTTTTCTCAAGAAATAAAGCATCAATAAGTACAACATTTGATTTCTTTAATTGAAGTTTATAGAAAAACATATTAGTCTATGTACTAATTATTATTAAGCTTAGCACTTATAAAGTAAGTTGTTCAAATTATATACACATATTTTCTAATTCAGATTATGACACATAGATAAAAATTATATACTCACTTAGCAAGCATAACTTTAAATGAAAGAAACATATTTTTTCACAATAAAATTGTCATAAATTCATATATTTCAATGATGATTTAGTAAAATCATTAACCTGTTCCTTATGTTGATGTAGTAAAAGCCTCCACTCAAGGATACAAAGTTTCAATTATAGAAGGTAAACAAATCCAAACAGAAATGGCGGCAGCCTCGGATGGAGCAGGAGGCTTGGCTCCGCTCCAGGCTACAAAATTTAAATTGTAGGAGGTAAATAAATTCCAGATACCAGGGCCTCTGCTTGGGTCACCAGGGGCGTGGCTGGCCTGCAAACCACCACAGGCCTCTCCACGCCCCAAGGGAATCCCACCCTGAGCCAGGACACCCTTCAGGGCAAACCAACTGGTCCCCACCCGTGTACCAGGCCTCTATCCTATCTAATAAAAGAATAATATGCAGGTTGACCATCACTCCAACACACAAAATCAAGATAGCTGCCCCTATGTGGTCAAAGATCCTGCCCCCATGTGGACACAAGATGGCCACCACAAGATGGCCAGCAGGGGAGGGCAGTTGGGAGGGACCAGGCCTGCAAGGGAAGGCAGTTGAGAAGGACCAGGCCTGCAAGGGAGGGCAGTTGGAGGCGATCAACCCTGCAGAGGAGGGTAGTTAGGGGTGACGAGTCCGGCAGAGGAGGGAAGTTGGGGGCAAACAGGCTGGCAGGGGAGCAGTTAGACATCAATCAGGCTGGCAGGGGAGTGGTTAGGGGGTGATCAGGCTGGTAAGCAGAAGCGGTTAGGGGAAATCAGGAAGGCAGGCAGGTGAGCAGTTGGGAGCCAGCAGTCCTGGATTGTCAGAGGGATGTCTGGTGAGATCGGGCCTAAACGGGCAGTCGGACATCCCTCTAGGGGTCCCAGATTGGAGAGGGTGCAAGCTGAGCTGAGGGACACCCCACCCCCTGCCCCGGTGCATGAATTTCGTGCACCGGACCTCTAGTATAGGATAATGTGCTATTATGAGCAAGGACTCTAATTTTTTTTAGTAGTTAAAGGGAGGGTCAGAATTTTCACTTGAGCCTGAAGCTAAAATTGCCCTTAGTTCAAAAATCTGCATACCACTGAGACACATCTTGGTGAGGCTCATTCCGAACCCCTACACTGTTCTATTATGTGTATAAGTATTGGGAACCATCTTATCTCTTTATTGAAAGGAACCTTTTGTTATGTTACAATGACTAACTTTATCTCATGAGTTATGTTTTGGCTTCAACCCTGTATCCAGTATTCATGCAGCAACTTCAGCTCTTCTGTTCAATATTTACCTGGCATATCTTTTATTTTGTTTTCTCTACATCTTTCTAGATTTTTATGTATTAGATAGGAATAGCCCATGGACACAGACAATAGTGTGGCGAAGGCCTGGAAGGGGCGGGTGCAGGGTGGAGGAGATCAATGGGGGAAAAAACAAAACAAAAAAACTAAAACAAAGGGACATCTGTAATACTTCCAACAATAAAGATACATTTTAAGTAAAGGAAAATATTTTAGTTGAAAAGAGTTTTATGTGAAATAATATAAGTAATTGCTCTACACTGTACTTTATATTCTCAACTTCTCTCAAAGAGATATTAATTGACCTTGTGTTCACTTAATGTTCATTGACTGCAGCACTGACTTCCGCCACGCTGACCCAGCACTGACTGCTACAGGGGCTGTGATCAGACCCTGATTTTCTCTCCCGGCCTCTGTCTGGGCCTGATTGCAGACCCCTCAGCAGTCAGTGTTGGATCGCCTCAGCTGAGGCTTCCGCAGCCCGGCAGTCAATGAGGAGTCACCACGTAAACCCAGGGCTGACTGCAGGATTGACTTCCAGTTGGTCGAGCCTCTGGTCGTTGTGGATGTGACGGACCCAGAGTTTTTATATATTAGGATAGTGTGTAAAGCAATAGAGGTTTAACCATTTTTTTTTTTATGTTGCAGTCTTTCATTATATAAATAGACTATGCTTTATCTTCTTACTGGTGGATATAAAGTAAGTTCTAGACTTATATTCTGAGAGAGTAGTGCTATAATATCTCAAAGGAGTAAATATGTGGTACAAACTAAAAATTGACTCACTAGGTTAAATGATATGCAGTTAAAAAAATTTTAACAGATGCTAGAGAATTGTAAGTGTCTCAAATCACAAAACTCAGGACGCTGCCTTTGCCAGCTTTGGCTGACTGAAGACTTAGTGAATTAAGTTGTAATTTAGAGAATGTGTATAGAGATATAATACAGGTGTATTTGCATAAAATCATATGAACCAATTTTCACAAGACTGGTGAGGATGCTAACATGAGGCTAGAATGAATGAATGGACATCAGTACAATTATACTGGACATAGAAGCAAAGAAAATAAAGAACTCAAGTTTTTCTCTTTTGCTTGAATTGTGTGGTTAATTATTTCTTCTTCTTCTTCTTCTTCTTCTTCTTCTTCTTCTTCTTCTTCTTCTTCTTCTTCTTCTTCTTCTTCTTCTTCTTCTTCTTCTTCTTTCTTCTTTCTTCTTCTTCTTTTTCTTCTTCTTCTTCTTCTTCTTCTTCTTCTTCTTCTTCTTCTTCTTCTTCTTCTTCTTCTTCTTCTTCTTCTTCCTCTTCTTTGCCTAGATGCATCTTAAACACGTATATCTTAGGAGTTAAAAATATTTTCTTCAAAGTAATACAATCTATTTCTATTCATTCCTCCCTGCTCTTCCATTTTCTTATTTTTGGAGGGCATTAGCTATTGTAGAAATCTGGAGCATCAGACAGCCCTTTGATGCCTGTAAGGACTCTAAATAAATGCCCCTATCTTCCCAGTAAAATCGTTAACCCATTCCTTATGTTGATGTAGTAAAAGCAGCATCAGGCATAGAACTTCTGAGAGGAAAAGTAAAAGCATTCAATTTATCAAGGACTAAAATAGACTAAAGTCATGGAATAGAAAAAAAAGTAATTTAATGAATGAGTGTTTAAATGAGAAATGACTGTGAGGTTTTATTGACAGAGAAGTAGTTGTGCTCTCCATCCATTAAAATAAAACACAGTAAGCTTACACTTTCCAGTGAGATTTTTAGAACTAAAAGTCAAAAGTGAAATATGCTATTGTGTGTCCATTCTCAGACACAGAGAAATTGAGATAATGTAAAATATAACAATAACACTGAAGTTTAAGAGTTCAGGAAGACATCATTTGCTAAAAGTCTGCTGCTCAGACACAGGTCATATAATGTTTGTTTGACTTGAATATAGTTTTTAAAATATGCCACCAATTAAAATGCAGGGGATTTCATATACTTTAGTCTATTCCATGACTTTAGTCTATTTTAGTCCTTGCACCCAAATTTCTGGATTTTTTTGAACAATCTAAATAGCTGGCACATTGGATGGAAGCCGAGTAGTGCTGCAAACTCTCTAGCTTGGCACCCTCCTTTTCAATCGTAATGACTCCCAGGCATGAGGTTGAGTCTTAGTTCACATATACCCTGTGTTTCCTCTGGTATTTTCTTCTCCCAAAGTGCAATTTGAAAGCAAGGGTTTCATTTTTGAAGGAAGTTAGAAAGATCACCTTATTATGGAAATGAAGAATATTCTTACTTTTTAATATATGCAATATGTGTGCCCAGAAAAGTCAAGATAGCATTTTTATAAATCCAGCCAAATTTCCTCATTTATTTTTTCTTGACTAGATTCTGTTAGCTTTTTGATTTTGAGATATCTCATTTAAGGGGACTTAAGCAGGAGTTTTGGTTCTGGTTAAGAACATAAATGGCCATACTAAGTTCTAAAGTATCCCATGCAAAGCAACCCGAAGAAGAATGCTAATAAAACCCAGTGATTAAACATACTTTTACCATACGTTCCAGCAGTAACCTTCTTTAGTATTTCCCAAAGGAGCTGAAAACTTATATTCACACAAAAGCCTGCACCTGGATACTTATATCAGCTTTATTCATAACTGTCAAAACTTGGAAGCAATAAAAATGTCCCCTAGTAGATAAACAGATAAATAAACTGTGATACATCCAAACAATGAAATGTTTTTCAGCACTAAAAATAAATGAACTATCAACCCACAAAAAGATAGGAAGGAACCCTAAATGCATCTTACTATAGTGAAAGAAGATAATCTGAGAAGACTACATACTATATGATTTCAGCAACAGTACATTCTAAAAAAGGCAGTAATACTACAAATACAGTAAAAGATGAGTGGTTGCCAGGGTTTGGGGAGGTAAGGGAAGGCAAAATAGCTGGAGCACAGATGATTTTTAGGGCACTGATAATATTCTGTGTGAAATTATAGTGATGAATCTAAATCATTATTATACATTTTTGCAAACCCATAGAATGTACAACACCAGGAGTGAACTTCTATGTAAACTATACACTTTGGGTGATGATTATGTGTCAGTGTAGGTTCATCAAATGTAACAAATGTACCCCTGTGTGGGGGGACAATGGTAACGGGGAAGGCTATGCATGTTGACAGCCGGCGTATATGGGGATTCTCCATACTTTCCTATCTATTTTACTATGAATCTAAAAATCTTATCATTGACATGTCTATCTCTCCCTCTCATTTCCTCTCTCTCTAAAATCAATAAAAACATATTTAAATAATAACTAGTACATATATAAATGCAATATGGGATTAATACTTCATTAAAATATGGAAGTATTTAGATTATATTTAATATGAAACATGACTATACTAGTGGCCTCGTGCACGAAATTCATGCACTGGGGGGGAGAGGGTGTTCCTCAGCCCGGCCTGCACCCTCTCCAATCTGGGACCCCTGCTGGTTTACAGGGATCGGGCCTAAACTGGCAGTTGGACATCCCTCTCACAATCCGGGACTGCTGGCTCCTAACCGCTCAAGCCTGCATGCCTGCCTGCCTGCCTGATTGCCCCTAACCACTCTGCCTGCCGGCCTGCTTGCCCCCAACTGCCTCCCACCACTGGCCTGCTGGCCCCCAAATACCCCCCCCCACCAGCCTGTTCACCCCCAACTGCCCCCGTGCCAGTGTGCTCGCCCCCAACTGCCTTGCCTGCCAGCCTGCTCACCCTCAACTGCCCCCCCTGCTGGCCTGCTCATCCCCACCTCCCCTCTCCACTGGCCTGCTTGCCCCCAACTGCCCCCCTGCTGGCCTGCTCACTCCAAACTGCCCCCACCCCGCTGTCCTGATAACCTCCAATTGACCCCCACTGATGGCTTGCTTGCCCCCAACTGGCCCCCCTGCTGGTCTGCTTACCTCCAAAGGCCTTGCCCCCCACCATCCTGATCACCCACAACTGCCCTCCCCTCTTGGCCTCTAACCACCTCTACCTCGGCCCCTGCCACCATGGCTTTGTCCAGAAGAATGTCCGGAAGGTCTCCTGGAAGGTCTCCCAGTCAAATTAGCATATTACCCTTTTATTAGTATAGATACTATTTATAAAGCAAACAATCAAAAATATTTTAAAAAGCCGGGCCAGTATGACTCAGTGCTTGAGCATCAACCTACAAGCCAGGAGATCACAGTTCAATTGCTGGTCAGGGCACATGCCTGGGCTGCTGGTTTGACCCCCAGTAGGGGGTGTGCAGGAGGCAGCTGATCAATGATTCTCATCACTGATGTTTCTATCTCTCTCTCCCTCTCCCTTCCTCACTGAAATCAATAATACATATATAAATTGAAAGTATAGGTACAGGTATCTTGCCCAAATAAAAACAAAAAGAAGTATATTACACTTTATTACCATTGCTATTTAAAATGGTAGTGGTAGACCTACTGGTATAGGTTCAATGACAAAAAGATCATAAAAGGTATACATTTTGAAGTACACTAAAACACCTCAAGAAATCTTTTGTCATTCACAATTATTTTGGTTTTCATTAAAAGCATGAGTTCCTACTAACAGATTAATACTATTAATAATAGTAATTAGTACATTTTCTGAATGCAATATAAATTTAAAAAATAAATTGCATTTTAATATACCATTAAGAACTATTTAAAAAATATAAAATGCCATTTTAATAGTAATAATCATTATACCATCTCTCAGAATAATTCCAACAATAGCTGTGTAATAATGTTTATGGAAAACTTTAAAAATTTATTTCTTTGTTGTGTTGTTGGCTTCTTTTACTGTGAAGAAGCTTTTAATTTGATACTAGAATCCTGGTGCCTGGATTCGTGCACTGGTGGGATCCTTTGGCCTGGTCTGTGGGGATCAGCTGAAACTGGCTCTCCAACATCCCCCAAAGGGTCCCAGATTTCAAGAGGGTGCAAGCCAGGCCGAGGGACCCCACCAGTGCACAATCGGGCCAGTGAGGAACCGCACGAGGGCTCCAGGTCATGTCTGGCCCCATCTCGCCCAGTGCCAATCAGAGCTGGCCAGCTGGGGAGGGACTGCGGGAGGTTGGCTGGCTGTGGAGGGATGTGGGAGGGCTTCAGGTCATGTCAAGCCCATCTCACCAAGTCCCGATCGGCCAGACCCCAGCAGCAAGCTAACCACCGGTCGAAGCATCTGCCCCTGGTGGTCAGTGCGCCTGGTCAAATGGTCGAACAAATGGTCGGACACTTAGCATATTAGGCTTTTATTATATAGGATAGTCCCATTAATTTATTTTAGCATTTACTTCCCTTGCCTTTGGGCTCAAGTTAATAAAAATGTTGTCTATGACCAAGGTCCATAAGTTTAGTTCCTATGCTTTCCTCTATATAATTTATTATTTCAGATTTTATATTTAGGTCTTTGACCTATTTTGGATTATTTTTGTACTAGATACAAACTGCTGACCGAATAGGAGATGATAGTTGTAAACAATAGCTCTGACAAGAGCTTAATATCCAAAATATATAAAGAACTCATAAAACTCCTCCAATCGGCATGGCTCAGTGTTTGAGTGTTGACTTATGAACCAGGAGGACACAGTTCGATTCGCAGTCAGGGCATATGCCTGGGTTGTGGGCTCAATCTCCAGTGTGGGGCATGCGGGAGGCAGCCAATCAATGATGCTCTCTCATCACTGATTTTTCTATCTCTCTCTCCCTCTTCTTTCCTCTCTGAAATCAATAAAAATATATTTCATAAAACTCAACACCAAACAAACAATCCAATTAAAAAATGGGCAGAGGGCCCTAACTGGTTTGGCTCAGTGTATAGAGAGTCAGCCTGTGGACTGAAAGGTCCCAGGTTCAATTCCAGTCAATGGCATGTACCTTGGTTGTGGGCACATCCCCAGTAGGAGGTGTGCAGGAGGCAGCTGATCGATGTTTCTAACTATCCTTCTCTCTTCTTCTCTGTAAAAAATCAATAAAATATATATTTTTAAAATGATGTTAGATGTGGATTTTTATAGATGACCTTATCTGATTTATTTCCTCCTTACTGGCTGTGGGCACCACCATCTTTGAGGGCAGGGCAGTCAAATAGCATATTTGCTCTTTATTAGATGGGATAGCCAAGATATGGAACAACCAAACTGTCCTGCAATAGAGGATTGGGTACAGAAGATGTGGTACACATATATAATGGGAGACTATTCAGCCATAAGAAAGGACAAAATACTTGCCATTTGTGACAACATGGATGGACCTTGAGAATATTATGCCAAGTGAAATAAGTCAGTCAGAAAAAGCTAAGAACTATATGATTTCACTCATATGTTGGATATAAAACTGAAATTCATAGACACAAACAGCAGTGTGGTAGTTGCCAGACAGAAAGGATGGCAGGGGATGGAAGAGCGGGGGGCTAATATTTGGTGACAAAAGATGATTTGACTTTGACACAGTGCAATATACATAGAAATGTACACTTGAAAACTATATGGTCCTATTAACCCATGTCACCCCAATAAATTTAATTAAAAATTAAACTTTTTTCAAAGATATTAAAAATAAATGCTACATTGAAATGTATAACATAATTATGAAAAGACAAATATTTTAAGTATGGTAATTATCCTCAAATTACTTCATAAATTTCTCACAATTCCAATAAAAAAATCTTTGAGGTATTTTTTTCTTTTAACTTGGCAAGTGAATTCTCACCATTATTTTAAAAAAGCAAATAACAGCCTAGAAAATTTTGTAAAAGAATAATTTAGTAAGGCTTAACCTAGCAAATATTAAGTTGTAATATAAAGCTCTAGCAACTATGATAATAGTATCAGAGACAAAAATAGTTTTGTGATGGTTAATTAACTGGGTTACAAAAACATAGGTTTCTTATACTAATTTTTAAATTTTAAGGCTATTTGATATATTTCATAATTTTTTTTTAGAATTAGGGTTTAATGTTTAATAGTAATTAAATATGAAAGACCCAATTAACCAATTTAATAAAAATTTTAAAAGTAAATGTTAAGACTACATACATAAGATAACTTAATTTTTAGGAAAAAAATTTTTCTTTTGAATAATAACATGAATATTAAAAAAAAAGTTATACTGTAAAATAATAATCCTGGTTAATCCACATGTATTTTTAAAGGAATAATAATGTTTCTGGGAGAAAAGTTAGAGCTAAATATACATTAAACCATTTCTATAAAAGTAGATGAGAGGATAAATGGAATGTTATATAAATTTAACTTGCAGATGTGGTGTATCTTTTGTCTTAAATTTTTAAAGTAAGAGAGCAAAACTTATGTAAGTTACATTCTTTAGAAAACATCTATTATTTTTAAGACTGGTAAACTGGCAGCTTAAATAATAAAATGATTGAAGGACATGAAATCAGTAGATGACTGATTCAAGATTTTAATAACAGCCAGTTACCTGTCCTTGAACTTAACTTAGCCAAGTCATTCTGACATATGTTCTAGTCCTTTGCCTTTTAGTAAGTATCAGTGGTACAATAGCTTGAAATATGAGCATATGTGACCTCGCCTTGTCAAGGTAACTCCTAAACATAATTAGTGTGTTTTGGCAAACCGTGGTAAGCACAGGTCATTTTATCAAGCTATTCTGTTACAAGATCATGATGATACCTTTGGATTCAAACCATCATGCTTGAGCAGCTGTTGCCTGAAAGGAATTTGCCTCTATTAAATGGATGCAAGAAAGTTCTGTTTTCTTGACAAGATATTTAAAATGAAATATTACATTCAGAATTGACTAGTCCTGGAGATCTCTGCTTTAAAATGTCACATGACTTAAGAAGTAGAAACTTCCAGTTATAAGTAAGTCATGGGGATATAAAGTACAGGATAGGGAAAAGATCAATAACATTGTAACAACTATGTACAGAGTCAATGGGTACTAGGCTTATTGTGATGATCACTTTGTAAGGTATATAAATGTTGACTCATTATGGTGAACACCGGAAATGAATCAAATACTGTATGTCAATTATAATTTAAATAAATTAATAAAAATAAAATAAATAAAAAGGCCTCAAAGTTGTATGAAACTTGAAAAAAAAAAGTCACCTTGCTAAAAAGTCTGATGTAACTTTTAAACTTCCATCATTAATAATTTTGAAGATTAGAAAAGACACAAAAAATTTACGAGAGTTGAAATGATTACTGATAAACAACCTATTTTACAAATTAACTCTAAAACTTCACAACCTACAATTATAGTAATAAGTAGACTTTCTAGCAAAACAAACTAAAATTCAAAAAGTGGAAAATACTTTGCCCTGGTCAGCTGGCTCAATTGGTTGGGGGGTCATCCCATACACCCAAAGGTTGTGGGTTCAATTCCTGGTTGGAGTGAGTACGAGAGACGATTGATGTTTCTCTCACATCGATGATGTTTTTCTCTCTCTCTCCTCTTCCCTCCTTTTCTCAAATCAATGAAAATGCATCCTCAGATAAGGATTTAAAAAAAGGTAGCCCTAGCTGGTTTGGCTCAGTGGATAGAGGGTCAACCTGTGACTGAAGGGTCCCAAGTTCAATTCCACTCAAGGGACTATGCCTTGGTTGCAGGCTCGATCCCCAATAGTGGGTGTGCAGGAGGCAGCCGGTTAATGAGTCTCTCTCATCATTGATGTTTCTCTCTCACGCTCTTCTTTCCTATTTGAAATCAATAAACACACACACACACACACACACACACACACACACACACACACACACTAGAGGCCTGGTGCACGAAATTCGTGCACTGCAGGTGGTGTCCCTCAGCCCAGCCCACACCCTCTCCAATCTGGGACCCCTCGGGGGATGTCCAACTGCTGGTTTATGCCGGACATCATAAACCAGCAATGGGTCGGGCCTAAACCAGCAATCAGACATCTCTCTCACAATTCAGGACTGCTGGCTCCTAACCGCTTGCCTGCCTGCCTGCCTGCCTGATTGCCCCTAACTGCTTCTACCTGCCAGCCTAATAGCCCCCTAACTGCTCCCCTGCTGGCCAGATTGACACCTAACTGATCCCCTCTTGGCCCGATTGCCCCCAACTGCTCTCCCCTGCCAGCCTGATTGCCCCAACTTCCCTCCCCTGCCAGCCAGATTGCCTCAAACTGCCCTCCCCTGCTGGCCATCTTGTGACAATGTGGGGGTGGCCATCTGATGGTGGCCATCTTGTGACAATGTGGGGGTGGCAAGCTTGTGGTGGCCATCTTGTGATGACATGGGGGGTGGCCATCTTGTGACGTGAGGGCATGAGGGTCAATTTGCATATTACCTCTTTTTTTTTTAATATATATTTTATTGATTTTTTACAGAGAGGAAGAGAGAGGGATAGAGAGTTAGAAACATCGATGAGAGAGAAACATCGATCAGCTGCCTCTTGCACACCCCCTACTGGGGATGTGCCCGCAACCAAGATACATGCCCTTGACCAGAATCGAACCTGGGACCCTTGAGTCCGCAGGCCGACGCTCTATCCACTGAGCCAAACCGGTTTCGGCATTACCTCTTTATTATATAGGATATATTTATTGTTCTTTATTTCATAAATTATAGAGTTAGGGTTAATGGTGCTATAGATACATTCTAAGGTGGCCCCTACTAGTCCTGCTTCCTGCTGTTTACGCTGGGTTCTAAGCAATAGAATGTGACAAAAGTGATGGAATGTTACTCTCATGATTAAGTCACCTTACATGAAACTCCCTTCTCTAGTAAACTTATTTTTGAGACTCTTCTTACTGGCTTGAGAAAGGAAGCCCTCATTTTGGAAAAGCACCCATAGCAGGGAACTATAGATAGGCTGTGGGAGCTGAGGGTTGCTACAAGCTAATAGCCAGCAAGAAGGAGGTGAACTAAGTTGTACATTTGCAAGGGAGTGAATCCTGCTAGCAATCTGAGTGAGCCTAGAAGTGAGTTCTTCCCCAGTCATGACTTCAGATGAGAACACTACTTAGCCAATATCTTGATTAGAGTCTTCTGTGGGCCTCGCAAAGGACCCAAGTACCTCACCCATTGAAATAATTTGTGTTGTTTTAAGCTGCTAAGATGGTGATAATTTGTTTTACCATAATATGTAATTAATAGAGATGGTAACCAGAAAATTACAGTTTTTCACTTTTGCATTTCAGATATATAGACAGCAAAGTACAGAACTATCAGGTCAGGTAGGTAGGCTGAAGCTATATAATAGCAGAGTATTCCAAGGTATTAAGTTTCTTCAACATGTACAAGTTCAGATATTAGAAAAATGCACTGGAAGTAGAAGAGGTTCCTGTGTTAACAGAGAAGCACTGCGCTAGGTGATCACTGTTTGCTAGAGGGAGGTCACTGTATTAGAATCTATGAACATCAAATTGTCCTCTAGTCCTATCTAATAAAAGAGTAATATGCAAATTAACCATCACTCTGCTACACCCGCAAGCCACGCCCACCAACCAACCAGGAGCAAGTATGAAAATTAACCCAACCAAGATGTCTGCAGCCACAGAGCGAGCAGGAGGCTTGGGTTTCCCCGGCAATGGAGGAAGTCAAGCTTTCCACACACCCTGGCCGACCCAGGCCTCCACTCAAGCCTACAAAGTTTCAATTATAGAAGATAAATATATCCCAACAAAAATGGTGGAAGCCATGGAGCTGGAGAGAGCAGGAGGTTTGAGTTGCCTCCAGCGATGGAGGAAGCCAAGCTTCCGCAGCCCTGGCCTGCCTTGGCCTCTGCTCAAGGCTACAAAGTTTCGATTATTGAAGATAAATAAATCCCAACAAAAATGGCTGCGGCCACAGAGCAAGCAGGAGGCTTGGCTCTGCTCAAGGCTACAAAGTTTCAATTATAGAAGATAAATAAATCCCAGATCCCAGGGCCTCCGCTTGGGTCGCCAGGGGGCATGGCCAGCCTGCAAACCACCACAGGCCCCTCGCCCAGGGTGCCCCATGCCCCAAGAGAACCCCTTACCCTGATCTGGGATACCCTTCAGGGCAAACCAGCTGGCCACCACCCATGCACCAGGCCTCTATCCTATCTAATAAAAGAGTAATATGCAAATTGAACACCACTCCAACACACAAGATGGCTGTCCCCATGTGGTCAAAGATGGCTGCCCCCATGTGGACATAAGATGGCCACCACAAGATGGCCAGCAGGGGAGGGCAGTTGGGAGGGACCAGGCCTGCAAGGGAGGGCAGTTGTGGGCGATCAAGCCAGCACAGGAGGGCAGTTAGGGGTGACCAGGCCGGCAGAGGAGGGAAGTTGGGGGTGACTGGGACTGCAGGGAAGGGCTTTTGGGAGGGACCAGGCCTGAAGGGGAGGGCAGTTGGAGGCAATCAAGCCTTCAGGGGAGGGCAGTTAGTGGTGACCAGGCCAGCAGAGGAGGGAAGTTGGGGGCGACAGGGCCTGTGGGCAAGGGCAGTTGGGAGGGACCCAGACCTGCAGGGGAGAGCAGTTGGGGGGGACCAGGCCACAGGGGAGGGCAGTAAGGGGCAATCATGCTGGCAGGGGAGTGGTTAGGGAGTGATCAGGCTGGCAGGCAGAAGCGGTTAGGGGCAATCAGGAAGGCAGGCAGGCAAGCGGTTGGGAGCCAGCAGTCCTGGATTTTGAGAGCGATGTCCAACTGCTCGTTCCTACTGGGATCGGGCCTAAATGGGCAGTCGGACATCCCTCAAGGGGTCCCAGATTGGAGAGGTTGCAGGCTGGGCTGAGGGACACTCCCCCCCCCCCCCCCATGCACATATTTTGTGCACCAGGCCTCTAGTGTTTAAAATAGAAGACATACTTTAAAAATAAAAATTAAATAGTACTATTACAAATTGTCTGATATTCAGAAAGTACTAATATGGACAGTGAGCAGAATGGTTGGGAGTTTGTGAGGCTGTAATTAGGTAGCACAGTATAGAATGACATAATGGCAAAGAGCATTTCAGTAATTATTTCAAAGTAGGAAAAATAGACTACATTATATAGAACACATGTTCCTTCTAGATTTTATTGTTAGTTGTGAATTATCCCTATTCATATCATGACTAGAAAGATCTAATCAAGTTATCATCAGTATTATTTCTATGCATAGAGTTATAGGAAATCTATGTTCATGTTTAATTCCTCTGTATTTTCTAAATTTATTATGACCAACATATATTCTTTTTTAAAATAATTTTACAAACACATTTGAAATAAATATATCAAAATATTTTCTTTAAATATCAGTGGTATTAGAGATAGATTATATTTTTATATTAACCTAACATGGTTTTAATTACAGTCAGAATAACTTTGATATAAAAAAATTATCACATAACTAGTTCATAGCCCCATTATTGCTTTATAATACAAACTACTGCATTAGAACATGGAAAGATTCTATTTGGCACTCAGGAATATCAATGCTTAATAGCAACACCATTTTTGTCATGCTTAGTCCTAAAATTGGGTTATTGTTTAAGCAGTAGTACCTATCTTTTCAACTGTGATGCTTTGCTTCTAGATCAACTGCTATTATGAACTAATGTGTTATCTTGATAAATTTTATGTGGTCACCATTTGTATTAATACCAAATCATAAAAAATAAAATTTATTTCTAGGCAAGTTGGTCATATCCTGCTTATATGACAGGATATTTTATGTTTGGTGTTTAATACAAGCATAAAATGCAACAATAGAAAACATATATGTATCTAAAGTGGTAAGGTTTGGATTTCTTTGTGGAATTTAGAATTTTCTTAATTGGGAAAGCAGGGTGGCCTGACCTCCAGGGAAAGAGAGTTGAGGTGAGGGTGTTGAAATCAAGATGAAAGCAGAAGATAAAAAACACATGCAGCCAGACCACTGAGGAAGGGAAGGAGGCAGGTAAGGTGCAAGTCTTTCTAGGAAAAAGAGTCCTATTGTGTGCTGGTTAGAAATGAGGATCTCACAGAACTGGGATAATGAGGTGGGATTGAAAAAGATGGCTGTGATTTACAAGGAGAGGCTCAGGACAAATAAAAGAGGTTTGGCAACCTAGTCATGGTCATTAAAACAGCTCAGCTTCATAAATCTGGAGTCTGCCAGCATCATTATTCAGAGTTACCTGCGTGTGCATCAGTTTATGAGCAAGTAACTGGCATATGTAATTATTTGTTAATAGAAGGAACATACACAAGACACATCAATGCAAAACGTAATTGTTTCTATTTTAAAAATAACTTGTTCATGAGAAAGAATAGTTATTTTCATGGAAATGTAGTAGGGGAATTCAAAATCATAGCATTTTCCATTTACAATAAGTTGTAAAGTATCTCATGGTTAATGTTTGCAGGTCAAGCACAATTACAAATCTAATTATTTTTAATTGAACTGACTATGCAGAAAATTTCTTTGTGAGGCAGGCTATAATATTTGTTAGTAAGTATGTTCCATATTACATGTATTGAAAAAAACTAGGTAGGTAAAGGAAGTAAGAGAAAAATAATACAAGAAACTCCTGACAGCGATTCAATAATACTATTAATTCAATGCAAAGTGGAAACTTGAAAGCAACTGACAAAAGTGACTTTTAAAAAGGGGGAACATGGATAAGGTTGAAAGAAAGTAATGTAGAGTCCAGCTGCTAACACAAAGAAGGAAACAGAAACATTCATATTTCTTGGCATCCTTCTACTCTAAGGTTTTCTCTATTTCAGTTGTTGATGTTCCTAATCCATTAAGGTTTTACTTTTTGGCAAGGTAAGAACAGAAAAGACTTGATTGTGCCACTATAAACAAAGTTTAAGTAATTATATCTCAAACGCTTTCCAAAAAGGATTTCTCTCCCCTGGACTTTGAAACTGGGTGTTGGGGAAAGCTTCCTGGTATGGTATTTCTCAGTTTTCATTTTCACTCTGGCTAAGAGGCCTGTTTTTACATTGCTGTTTTTCATTGATAGATCCAACTTGGTTTCATTTCTTGAGTAGCAGATTACTCAGAAATTTTTGCAGGTGGCCAGAAGCACTTGGTTTTATTTCAAGTTAGGCAGACTTCAACATATTGTAGTTGCATTTGTGTAGCCGATTTTTGCTAGTTTACCTTTACTTAACCATTCTTTATGGACTAGTTTATTATTTTTGAATAAACTTTTATATATTTGATATATTTGAAATCAATGAGAGATTTGTCTAGATTAGAGTTTTGCTCCAAGTAATGGAAGAGAATATGTTTCCAGAAATTAAATAAACTAAAAAGTGTTTTGTTTTGTTTTTCATATTTAGGAGTTTGTCTTTTAAAAAAAATCTTGGTTTCTGCCAAAACCAGTTTGGCTCAGTGGATAGAGCGTAGGCCTGCAGACTGAAAGGTCCCAGGTTCGATTCCAGTCAAGGGCATGTACCTTGGTTGCGGGCACATCCCCAGTGGGGGTTGTGCAGGAGGCAGCTGATCGATGGCTCTCTCTCATCGATGTTTCTAACTCTCTATCCCTCTCTCTTCCTCTCTATAAAAAATCAATAAAATATATATTTTAAAAAATCTTGGTTTCATATATTGTTCAACAAACTCACTCTTAATTCTAAGTCTTTTGTCAAACCACAGCTCTGAATACCTTCTCTATTTATCTTTATCATTTCCTTGTTTGTCTTCCCAAAGTTCACTCTATCAAAACTTTTAGAGGTAATCTGATCCAAATTTGATAATTCTAATCATTCCAGATTTCCTTATCATCTATGTAAATATTTCATATACTTTTATTTGGGTAAGAAGATATTATTATGAACATTTTATCTTGAGTAAAAGAGAACTGATAAGAATGGACTTCTAAGGCAGTTCTTGAGTAAAGAAAGTAGGTACAACTATTCAGCTGGTTCTTTATTGTTAAAATTGGCTTCACTAATATAATTTTAGAAACAAGAAGTAGATTTCCATGTCTGATGTGTTAGCTCAAGATGTGATCATGACAATTAAAAATAAGGATCTAATTCCAATATAGCATTCTTGTAGAAAATGGACCAGTATCCTACCTAATAAAAGAGAAACATGCAAATTGACCATACCTCTTCTACACCCACAAGCCACGCCCACCAGCCAAGCAGGAGTGAATTAATCCAACCAAGATGTGGTTAATTTGTATATCCAGGCACAGAGCAAAGACTGAAGACAGCCTAGAAGGAAGCCAAGCGCTGCAGAAGGGAGCCAAGTTGCGGAGAAGCAAGCAAGCGGGGCAGGGGAAAAGGGAGGGAAGCAGGCAGGGCGAAGGAGAAGGGAGGGAAGCAGGCGGGGCGGAGACCATCGTAGTAAGCCCTATTGCAGGAATCTTCCTGCAATGGGCCTCTAGTCTTTTATAATAGAAGGCAGAAATGTTCTACAAGAAGAATGAATGCCCTGGTCATAGGCTGATGCTTAGGTAGCCCAATGTAGCTTTAGCTTAGACCTTTGAACACTATAAATAATATTTATTGAATGATTAATATGGGTGAAGCCCTTCTTGAATTCTTTGCCTATATTAACTAAGGTAATCTTTACAGTAACTCTATGAGGTAGGAATATTAATAGACAGAGATGAGAAAAGTAAAACAGTAAAAGTAGACAGAAAAAGAATGACAAAGATCATACTGATAGTGTGTGGCGAGCATTTAGACCCAAACAATCTGGCACCAGAGCTTAGTTCTTTAAATACCTACTCTACAGCATCTGAAATTGGATTCTGATTTCAATTAACCATGGTATAGGAAGTCATTGCCACTTATGTACTTATTTCATTCTTAGAGGAGATGCTTGGTCTTTGAGAGTTCACGGATAACTGGCAAAGGGGGCTGGTTTTCCTACCACATGTCTTTGTTTGCCTTATAGAGTTGCATTAAATAGGGTTACTTTCTAAGAAGTGGGTTCTGCAAGACTTAATTTGATTTGCCCATGTATATGGTTAGGTAGAACTGACATAGCTCTTTTTTTATATCTTAGTTATAAAAACAAAAACAAGACAAAACAAAAGTTAGGAACCACACAATAGTGTTGCCATTTATATTTATTTGTTGGTTCATTTTATTTGTATTACTTGATAATTTTATTTACATAAGTAAGTAAATCACATACACACACACACTCGTATTCCAACTGGATGGCAGGCTTTTGTCCTCTATTATAACTTGATAATATAAAATAGACAATCATTTCCAAACCTTTATATTGCAAATAAGAGACTTAGGTCCAGAAGGCTTATATAATTTGTTTGTGACCAAATCAGTACAAGAACTCCACAGAGCAGCTCTAAGCTAGTTCTGTTTTTACTGTAACAGTTGTCTTTCTACTATACAGATGCTGGATAAAAAAGATAAGCTTCAGATATTAGGCAACATAATTCTGCAATTCAGCCCAAGAGAGATAGAATTTACTAGAAATAAAATAACATTCAAAAGAGGTTGAGTAAAAGTTATATAAGCAAAATGAATCTAGATTTAATATTATAATTGATAAAATCTACTGATGACACAATTCATAAAGCTTCAGCCAACAAGAGAAAACTCTGGTTTGTCTAAGTCTGATCACATGCTTAGAGTGGAGTATGGGTAGAATACTCAACACATGTTTATACTACAGGTAACATTTGTTTGAACTATTTGCTCTGATTACTCACTTGTTGGCAGGGAAACTATTCACACATAGTAATTAGAAAGTGCTTTAGATTCAGAATCTTGATTATAATGTTCACAATTCCATGTAGTATTTGTGTGGCCTTGGCCAAATCACTTAAATAAGGCTCTGTCACTTTGTCTATGAAATGGAGAGAATGTTGTACATGGATAATGTGCTCAGTTAAATATGCAAAGTGTTTAACACTCTCTGTCATATAGTACAAGATTTGACAAAAATAATTTATTATCTTTATTGTTGGTATTATTAAGTGCTCAATGTGTAAGTAAATCTATAACAATATTTTTTCTCATGATTGTTCCAGAGGATTTAAACCAATAGACAAAGTACATTTTCCTTCTAGTTGTACCGATAGCCTTTTGTGGCAGAAGGCTGTGAGCAAAGGGGAGTAGAATAAGTAACCCTAAGTAAACTCAGTTAAATCTAGAAACTTGAAATGTGTTCTGGGAAGGTACAAGACTAGGAAATGTACAAGTTCTCATTTAATGTGCTATGAAATAAGTGCATGTGGGAAAATATAAAAAAACTATAAAAGTTACTTACAAAAAATAAGATTCCTAGAACTTTTAAAATAATTCTTAAGAGAATCTGTAAACGTGATAGTAGGATCTGAAGGAAAATCACCTAGAATGGCTTTATGTATTTGTCACTGCTACTATATGACATGGTGTGCACAATTCTGGAAGACTTCCATCCTTTTCTTTCCTGCTATACAATCTAAGTATGCACTGGACATAATTGGGCCAAAAACTTGATGGGCAATACAAGCAGAAGTTGTCACTGATCACATTGCATTATATACACTGAGCAAACACGATATTTTTACAAATAGAAGTGACAGAACTATGCTTTTGCAATGAAATTTCTTTTAGAATTGCTTGGGTTGAGTTAATATGACTTATTCCCACCATTATGCATGTATACATTTATGTATTTCATAGAATGGTGCAATTTATAGATGGAAGTAATATAATACAGTGAATCGACTTTACAGTCAGACAGGCAAGTGTTCAAATCTTGCCTTTAAATGACATTTTTAATACATGAACCTAGATATGAATCTAGAATTATTTAAACAGCTAAAACTATTTTTCTTATCTATAAAACAGAAACCTAGTGGGATACTACTTTACTTAAAGTCCTCTACATGGTAGTTACTGTCACCATGTCATGATGATGATGATGTATGCTAGTTGTTTCCTCCTCCATTATTCCAAAGCACTTCTTATCATATTACTATGTCTCTCTTTACTCTCTGCAATAAGTACAGAGCATGTGCTAAATGAACGTGTAACAATATCTGACAATATACATTTATTATTTATATATTTAAATATATAAATTAAATAGTGAATAATGCTCTTTTATATTGACTATAAAAGTGCAAATGTAAACAAAAATGTCTATATCTGCATATATTTTCATTGAAATTAAATCTAAAACTGGCAGGCTAATGAACAGAAATAGCACTGAGGCTCGGCACTGCCATATAATTGCATTATCATTAAATATGATTAGCATCTTATGTAAAATTATTTACTCTGCTATTTGATAACTTTAAGCATTTTAAAACATCATAGAAAACTTACAAAAGGTATTCATGCTAGTGCATATATACAGACAACTTGATAAAGTACAGAGAAAATGATCATTGAAGTAAGAATGACTTAGGTTCAAATCAAATTCCTTAGCCTTTAACCTTTCCTTAGACATATAAGGAAATAAAGATGGGGTACAGAAGAAAGGCATACTAAAAGACAATGAAGAAAAGTTGATGCATGAACATGAACTGGAAAAAGGAAACAAAAATAGGAGGAAGAAATTAACAAGTAAGATCAAATACTGGTGGGATTTAGCTAAAGCTATATAGCTAATGAAACAGTAGAAAAAGTAGTCAAAATAAGAAAATATTTATTTTCTCATTTTATCCAAAACTACTATAGCCAACAAGCCTTTGTAAAGAGGGTTTACATAATTCAAATTAAAGGGGAAATCAATTTATGTTGCTTTTACCTCTTCCTGGAAATTGATGGTGAGATATAAGAGAAAGAGAGCTGTTTCTGATGTGTTAATTAGTGGGTTTTGAAGTAGCTGGTCCTTTTCTTTTGGCAGAGATATTAAAGAGTCTTTGAATATGACAAAGAGGTCTAGCAATTATATGAGAGTAATAAAGAAAAACTTAAGGGAGAGAAAGAGACCTTAAGGTGGAGAGGGAATAGAGCCATGTGGCCATGTAAAAGCCCTCTGTTACACTAGAACATAGATTAGATATGTCTACACTTGTGTGAGTGATGTTAGGTGAAAACTCGGGGGATAGGAGTTGAGTTCTACACCTGGGATGATGTAGTAGAATACTGGGCCAGCAATGTAAAGATGTGTGATGGTTCATAAATGAGCAAATATAACTAGCAGTGATTATGAAAAACAGTATTCCACCACAGCTGGGATAGATTTTCAGTCAATTATATTGAACAAATCTAAGAAGATATAGCACCTAAGTTGACATTCAGCTTAAAGGAATTGGAGGCCTATCCTAGGCAAAGTATCAGTGAATAACGATTCCTTGACTCAGTGAATAAGGGTTATTTCTACCTCTCAGGGAGTTGGGCTCAGTAGGGAATTGTGTTTTCAGAGGCAATCTACCTTCTGGCTGGTTTTCTAATTTAGAAGTATCATGTGACCTTATGTCTGTAGGTATCATTGGGGCATAATCTGTTCTAAATATGTTTACCTGCTTCTCACTCACAAAGTGAATTGGACTTAGTGGCAGGAAATTCTTCTATACATCAATGTTTATCCACTATGGAACAAAATTGCATGATTATAAAATCATTCTTTCTAAAACCTTAACTTTTCAACTATTTTTCCATTGACTGACCTTGAAATACCAAGTGAGCTGAATTAGAAGAAATGGTAGTTAACTATACTTCCATATTTAACAAGCATTTTATGAGAGTATCTCTATATATAAAAGGCTTAAGTGACCGTCTGCCCATCCGTCTATCCAACCGACTGACCGACTGACTGACTGACCAGTACATATGATGCATACTGGAATTTAAAAATAAACATTGACTCGCGCATGTATGATACATATTAAAATATTTTGTATTTTAATTTTATAATACTACATTATATATACTATTTTGAGATATAATTTTTTGCAGTAACCGCACGAATCTTTCTTCTAATTAATTTCCTTTCAATGTGCACAAATCCGTGCACTGGGCCACTAGTATAATATATACTGAAAGTATACAAATTACAATTATCAAAAAGTGAACTGATTAATGTATCTCTCTCTTACTCCCTCTCTATCCCTCTCCCTCCCTCCTTCTCTCTCTCAGTATGCATCTCTCATGCATCATTAAAATGTATTTGGTGTGGGAAATTTAGACTTTCTCTTGCTCCTTAATGAAATCTGAGACTCTGGCTGAGACTACATAATTTTATCTTTCTAGTCACTCCTTGATATGAAAAGACTTTCAGTCACTTTAAATTGTAAACACATTCTCAATTTAGTAATTCAAATTCTATAGTCTTAATAAGTAATCAAAACTGTGAACTTGCTTTAACATTTGGTCCTCTCCCCTCTTCACAGCCAGGGCCATGGTGGGGAAGGTGTTTCCTCTTCTTTTTTTCTGCTCAGAATATGTCCTCCCTACTGCTCTGTAACTGCTTGGTTCTCACCTGATCAGATTCAAGCTCAGGGAAACTGAAGTGGAAAGAAGGGTACAGTTTTCCACGGCAGCAGGTATATGTGATTTCCGACTGTCTCTCGTGGTACTTCCAGAGTTCCTCAGAGGCCCATCTCATCTGTCTGCTCCTGCATGGATGCTATGCACCTTCTCCCACAGGTTCGTATTCTTCCTTCAGCCCCAGTTTTTCCTGCAATCCATGTCCCGCAGAAACTTCCAGGTAGTTTTCATGGGCAGTCTTTACAATAGCTCTGGGCCCTCTCCTTGGTCCCCAAACATTTTGGGTGCCTGAGTTGGAAAGATTTTCTTCATAATTATCTTCCTCCTGCCCAAGTGCCTCAGGGCAGAGGCCATGTCCTTCAGCCTCCTTATCCCTTTGTCCTGTTTAGAGGGCAGCTTAATGTGCTCCTTTAAGTGCTGGGAAGACTTCTCAAGTTACCTGATGGATCTCTTAGGAGCTCCTGTTAATGAACTTGAGGTAGACAGCAGGGGCATAGGAGTCATGTCTTGAGAGTATCTCTTCAAAAGAGAAAGCAAACAAAGCAAAACCTCCTTCACAAACTTTCCTTTTTATTCTCTGATTCTGTTTCTACCTTCTGTTTGGGTCAGGAGTCTCAATGAGAAAAGCCTTCATGTCATAAAACCTTCTCAAAAATTGATTTTAAAGTTTTCATTTTGTTCTGTCATGTTACTTAAAGGGAACCTCTATTGTATTGTGAATCCTTGATATATTATTCTGTTGTATAGCTATGAGTATGTATAACAGTTACACTAATAAACAAGTTTTGTATGCAGTGACTATCTTTACTTCCTTAAATATATGCTATGATAATTTCCCCATGGTAATAATGCTTTTTCTTTTATAAAATTTTAATAGCTGTAGATTATTCCTTTCTATGAATGCAAACTATTTTATATAAAATATTTCCTACTTTGGCCAAACTGCCTATGATTATTTCCCCCCAATTTTTACTACTGTTAACAAAGTACTACTCACATAAATTCTTTGGGAAAACATTCATGTTTATTTCGTTAGGATAAATTCTTATAAAGAATTGCTGAGTCAAATGTATGCACATTTTTAAGAGTTTGGGAACATCATGCCAAATTGTCCTCTGGAAAATTTATCTCAGCAGAAGTGTGTAAAGGTTCCTGTTTAATTTATACTTGGCAATAATTCATATGTAATTTCTTTAGTCTTTGTCAGTTGATGAATAAAAATTAAATTTCACTGAAAATTCATCTTCTATTACTAGTGTGTTTAAAACTATACATATACATATAGATTAATATACTAGATATTTTTCTTTTATTTTAGAAAGTTGTTCATTTCTTTACCCAGTTTCTATTGGTACATTAATTTATGTATTTGTGTTTAAGTGTTAAGGCCATCAAAACTTCCATGTCAGTCAGAATTCAGTTGAAAAATAAAAACCACAGTGGCTATTTCAAACACAATTTACATGAAATAGGGTATAAAAATTTTGGAACCTCTGTCTTCGGTTTTTCTCAAATCTTGCCTTTTTAATCAGACTGTTTTGACCATCCCATTTAAGACTGCCACCCCAGAGTTGGCACTTCATATTCCCTTGCTGTATCTTCATTGCCCAGGAGATGCCAGGCACTTAGAAGAGTCTTAACACATACTAGTTTAACTACTGAGTTAAAAGGTTAGTATATAATCATAGGTGTGTTTCTAGTCTCTGTGTTCTATGCAGCAATTTACTTGTCCAAATTTGTACCAGTGCTATGGTTTATAAGTTATTATATCTCTAAAATAGATTTTGAAAGTTTGGAATTTCAAACATCCTTCTTTGAACAAATTCTTATCCTATATAATAAAAGGCTAATACACAAATTGTCCACACGGGTGGGAGTTCAACCGACTGGGATTAGACGTGCGCTGACCATCAGGGTCGGCACGGAACATGGTGGGCGTCGGCGACGCGGCGCTGGCAGTGGGCAGCAGTGGAGGTGTTGCAGACCCCGATGGGCCCCGAGGAGAGCAGGACCATGGCGGAGGGTGGGGCTAGCGAGCAGGCGGTGCCAGGCCAAGAGTGGTGCAAGCGGGGGCCCCAATCATTCCGCCGGTTGCCTCACAGATTGGCCCTGATCACTGGTCAGGCCTAGGGACCCTACCCGTGCACAAATATCATGCACTAGGCCTCTAGTTTTAGAGTAATTTCAGATTTAAAAAACAATTGTGAAGAAAATGCACAGAGTTTCTAAACATGTTACTTCCAATGAACCTACTATTAATATCTTACTTTAGTAAGTTACCTTTGTCAGAGTTAATAAATCAATAGTTAAACATTATTATTAACTACAGACCATAATTTAATATTTTTAGTCTTTACTAATGTCTATTTTTTGTGATCCTTCCAGGATACCACATTGCATTTAGTTATGTTATCTTTTTATTGTCTTTTTAGGTTCCTCTTGGCCATAAAAGTCACTCACTTTGTGTGTGTGTTTTTTTTTTATGACTGCAATGGACTGACTGTTTATGTCCCCTCAAAATTCAAATGTTTAAATCCTAGCCTCCCAATATATCAATAGGCGGAACATTTGGGAGGTGATTAGGTCATGTAGAGCCCTCATGAACGGGATTAGTGTCCTTTAAATAGAGACCCAAGAGCTTCTTCACCCCTTCTACCATGTGAGGACACAGTGAAAAACAGCAGTCTATGAACCAGCAAGTGGCTCTCTGCAGAACCAGATCTGCTGGAGTCTTGATCTTAGGTTTCCCAGCCTACAGAGCTGTGAGGAATTTCTGTTTTTTTTAAGCCACCCAGTTTATGGTACTTTGTTATACCAGCCAGCAGGATCTAGAGCAATGAGCTTGACAGTTTTGAGGAGTAATGATCACATATTTTATTGACGTCCTCTCTATTGGAATTTTTCTTTTTTTTTTCTTTTTATTGAATTTATTGGGGTGACACTTGTTAACAAAATTATACAGGTTTTAGGTGCTCAAGTCCAGAAAAAAACACCACTTCAACCAGATGATCAAGATGAACATCAACAGTGTTAAGTCATGTTGATAGTATGTACCCTTGATATGTGGAAATGCAAGCACAGTAGAGCAATAACATTAAAAAATTAAGCCTATACCTAGACTATTTGTCAAAGAAAATGGACTTTTATGAGTTAATCTCTAAGGAATAGGTCAAGCTATTATATACAACATTATATTTTATTGACTTCCTTTCTATTTGAAATGTTCTGATGTTTTTCTCATGATTAGACTTATTATGGGCTTTTGGGAGAAATGTCACAGATGAAAGGGGCCCTTCTCATCACATCATATCAAAAGCACATACCATCAATTTGGTGTAATACTGTTGATGTTAGTCTTGATCACCTGGCTGAGGTAGTGTTTTTCAGGTTTCTCCAATGTAAAGTTACTCTTTTTCTCCTCTTTCCATACTATGTTCTTTGGAAGAAATTCACTAATCCTTATCCAATAAGGAGGGAATATGCTAATTGACTGCCATGCCCTCAAAGATAGCGGCGCCCACAGCCACAAGATGGTGGTGCCCAGTCCCCTCAGTCCTACTGGGGCGGCAGGCGCGCAGCATGGCCAGGCCTGGCCCCAGGCAGGTCCAGCCACTCTTCGCTCCTCCCTCCAGAGTCCCCCAGTCCCCTCATCTCCCCAGCCAGCCAGGGCCGGCCAGAGGCACAGGCAAGCCTCGGATGGCAGCTGCCCAGCCACCCAGTGCTGACCTGAGGCACAGGTAACCAGGGCCGGCTGAGGCTTATGCTGCTGGCAGTGGCAGCAGCAGAGGTGTGATGGGGCATCGCCTTCCCCTGATCACCAGGTCGCTTCCCACCCCTGAGGGCTCCCGGACTGTAAGAGGGGGCAGGCCGGGCTGAGGGAACCCCCCTCCAGTGCATGAATTTTCATGCCGGGCCTCTAGTTCACACATAAAAGGGAGGGGGAATGTTCCACTTAGTAGACAGTGAAGTATATACATGAATTGGTTGGAATTCTGCTGTATAGGTGACTTGCCTGGTCTCTCCTATTTACTTATTGATTAATAGATTGAATCATTTATTTATATAAATATGAATGCATGTATATTTATTTTATTCTACTTTATTTTGTCCAATTATTATAGCTTTGGCCATAGGGGGCTCTTTCCATTGGGTTCTGCTTTCCTTTGACATATCACATGACTGTATTTCAATTTTTTTTTTTAACAATACCTTATTTTCTGGCAATGAAGGGTGTGCTAGGCTCATTTTGTATATCTCCATCCCTACTCCTGAAACAGCCCTTTATTCAAGGGTACCCTGTTTCCTTTAATCAGATAATGGTTTTAAACAAATATCTGGGCAACAGGGCCTAAATACCCTTTCTCTCTTTCTTCCTTCCTTTCTTTTTTCTTCTTCATTCATTCATCAATCATTTCATTTTTACATTTGCCTATTCATTCCAGATGGATGCCAAAATTAATATTTCAAGTATCAAAACTATCTTATTAATATTTTATTACAATTACATACAACGTTGAGTAAAATCCTCCATGACCAAGATTTGTCTTTACTTCACCAAATTTTCTTTACTGTTCTTCAAACATTTTATATATTTACTCTGAATTTTCCTTAAGTTTGCTTTTATTAAAAAAAAAAAATATCTTCCATAGTGAATGTGCTCTTTTGTTTCATTTACATAACTGGTCATTATTGTTATATTTATTTCATAAACCTAATTTTATCAGACATATATAGCTTTTCATGTTATTATTTTAATAAATTATCATAATGTTGTAAACTATTTATCATTTTAATCTTCTGCTTTCTAATATTTACTGTTATCATTTCCTTATGGCGACTTTAATAGATATTAAATATAATGGTAAGTGGATGTTTATTGTTAAGTCTGAGTTTCAATTTTACTAAAAAGAAGATATAAAAATGAAAGCACACTGCAATTCAGTAATAGCATCTTGCCAGTCTAGGGTAAAACTTTAGGAGTTATGCAATAATGTGTACTTTAGATACAATTCTGATAATATGTTGGCAATCTTAAGAAATCACCTCAAAGAGATGTCAAAATGCTGTAGGCAAATTGATAACACAAAAACTTTATTACAGTCCTTATAATTCTGAACCACACATCAGGATGTTTATAATATAACTATCCAATTCTAACATGTAAAAATAACTATGTATAATGATTAGGCTTATAATTTTCTGTTTAATAGGAAAGAGTGCCTATCTTTCAAATGTAAATTTGATAAAATAGTGATAAATTTAATATAAGGCATTAGGTGTTTACACAGATTTAAAAATGGAATATTATTATTTCTGATGTCCCCCCCCCCTTTAAAGATGTAGGTAAATGCACAGCTGCTTAAAATAAATTAAACATATTCTTTTCTTTGAATGTTAGTAGATATATTTCTTAAAAATAAATTATTAAATATTTTGTCTTTGTTTAAAATCTGGATTTGTATTTTTTGTTTCTTCTTTAAAATAAGGAAAGCTAACAGCATGACACTAGAGATTATTATGAATGATGTCTATTTTTTTCCAGAGAAATTTTAGTTTCTAATAGGTTAACATGTGGAAAATGATTGTATAAAGGATATACACTAGAATGAAAGCCACTAGTTATCACTGACTTGGTCATTATAATATTGAATAATTAACCTTGGTTTGCAATTACCACCTGAAAGGAGAATTAACCAATAAGAAATAAGATTAGTTTATGCTTGATGGAAATCTTGGATCTTTAGAAAGAAGAATCTGAACTAGAAATAGAAAGTAGGCTGGATATTTTTGCGAGTTGTTCATTTATTTTGGGCAATACAGACATGTATCAAATGTAAGTACTACCTAATTCTACTCTTCAGATCTATGAATAAACTTTAAAAGCTCATCTATTCTTAACAAAACAAATATCATTTTAAGGATTATTTAGATCTATATTACACTAGAGGCCCGGTGCACGAAATTCATGCATGGGTGTGTGTGTCCCTCAGCCCAGCCTGCACCCTCTCCAATCTGGGACCCCTTGAGGGATGTCCGACTGCCTGTTTAGGCCCAATCCCACCATGGGGATCGGGCCTAAATGGGCAGTCGGACATCCATCTCACAATCTAGGACTGCTGGCTCCCAACTGGTCACCTGCTTGCCTTTCTGATTGCCCCTAACCGCTTTTGCCTGCCAGCCTGATCACCCCCTAACCACTCCCCTGCCAGCCTGATTGATGCTTAACTGCTCCCCTGCCAGCCTGATTGATGCTTAACTCCTCCCCTGCCAGCCTGATTGATACCTAACTGCCCTCCCCTGCAGGCCTGGGTCACCCCCCAACTGCCCTTCCCTGCAGGCTTGATCACTCCCAACTTCCCTCCTCTGCCGACCTGGTCACCCCTAACTGCCCTCCCCTGCAGGCTTGATCACCCCCAACTGCCCTCCCTTGCAGGCCTGGTCCCTCCCAACTGCCCTCCCCTGCTGGCCTGATCACCCACAACTGCCCTCCCCTGCTGACCTGATCCCTCCCGATTGCCCTCCCCTGCTGGCCATCTTGTGTGCACATGGCGGCAGCCATCTTTGACCACATGGGGGCAGCCATTTTGTGTGTTGGAGTGATGGTCAATTTGCATATTACTCTTTTATTAGATAGGATAGGATATTTATAATATTCATACCAAAAATGTAGGTAATCATAATATTCTTGAAGTTTGCTCATTTTCTACATTTCTTCAAAACTTTAAAACTCATTCCTATATTAACAATTCCCCATCAGCCTGAGGATTATAGGGAGTGAAGACATATTGAGGGTGAGGTTTATTTCTTCATGGACGCAGTAGCTCTATTTGTCATTCCAGCCTCCAGGAATTATTCAAAGGCATTTTTGTCTGAAGCTAGTGTGCCATTGGGGGATTTGTACAGGTTGCCTTAATCACTCCAGGTAATGGAGTGAGGATGTGAGTAATGAAAGAAGTATGCTCTAAGCCAGGTATTGGCAAACTTTTCTGTAAAGGGACATAATGTAAATATTTTAGACTTTGTGGGCCATACAATCTTTGTCACGACTACTCAACACTACCATTATAGCATGAAAGAAACCATAGACAATACATCAATGAATGAGTGTAGCTATTCTTCAATAAAACATTATTTTTATACTCTGAAATTTGAATTTCACATAATTCTCATGTGTCATGAAATATTATTGTGTTTTTGAGTTTTTTTTAAACCTTTTAAAAATGTGAAAGTCATTTTTCGCTTACAGACTATACATAAACATGAGGCAGGTTAGATTTTTTTCTTAGTCCTTTCTTTTCATTGACCATTGTTTGCTGACCCTTAATATAAACACTTAAACCATGCTTCTCAGGATAGAATTTACCCAATAATTGAGTAACTGATGGTTATAGACAATCATGTCTTTCAAGTGATAATATAAATCTGGTTCTGGGCCAGTGTCACCAAATGGATTTTCTAAATGATTTTTGCTTTCTCTTGTAAATATTATTTCTAGGCTCTTTGTGGATTAGACCAAAGCAATAGAGGCATTATTTCCATAACTTCTTCACAAAATGTATATTCTACCTTTGTTTTAGTGAAGAAAGCAGTCCTTTCATGTTACAAGAATATCTCTTTCTTTTTCTTATTCTGTGGATTGATTTTCTGTCTTGGGAAGTATTTCTATAAACAGATGAAGTAAATATATATTTCAGAAAAAAGAAGGTATGATATAGTACAAAGTGACCCTAACACATCCTCCCCTCTCTCTGTGGCGGTCATATGTCATTAAAGCTTTACCTATGCAGTATCATGGGGTAAGCTGGAAAAGACTAGTTCTAGGAAGTCAGGAGCTACATGAAAATATCAGGCCACATCAACTTTGAGATGGGTGTGAATATGATATATAAAGAGGCTAGGGAGTTAGATTTTATTTAACAAAACTTTTGCACATCAGTCTCTAAAGATGATTCTACATGTACACAATCTTCTATATAAAGTAGAATATTTATATTTAGGATAGAATGAAATACTGATGGTCAGTCTTCCCTTCTGGCCTTTAAGAAATGCATATTTTGAAGCTAAAGCCTAAAAACAATAAATGAGTTACTTATTTTTAAAAAGATATTATTACTTATTTCAGAGAGGAAGGGAGAGGGAGAGAGAGATAGAAACATCAATGATGAGAGAGAATCATTGATTGGCTGCCTCCAGCATGCTCCATACTGAGGCTGGAGCCTGCAACCTGGGCATGTGCCCTGACAAGGAATTGAACCAGTGCTTCCTGGTTCATAGGTCAATGCCCAACCACTGAGCCACTCGGCTGGGCATGAGTTGCTTATTTCAGCAGGAGGAAAAGCAAAATGATAGGCAGAAACATAAAATTTATTGTGAATAATTTGAAAAGTATTCTAACCATTCTAATGTATTGATCCAAAGCACTAATAAGACTCTAGTTAGTGCAAATAAAATTTTCTTATTGAAAGTAACAATCTATAAATTTTAAAATGTAAATTTTTTTTATTTAGCATGGGCCATTGTAAGGGAGAAAAGATTTAGGTATTGTTAAGAGATTATGTATTTATGTTTATTTTATCTCAGATTTACAGCATGAAATGTACATCCTGAATGTTCAGGCATAACATTTGCAGCCTTAGTCAAATAAAATATGAACTATTTCACGTTGGTTGAAGAATTATTTTTCATATTTGATATAGTTTTGACTTGTTTAACATATGCCTGGGGCTTATGTTGAGTAGTTTGAATTTTTTAAAAAATAATATATATTTTACACTGTATATACAGACACATTGAGTACAATTGAAAACATGTTTAAAATGTACAGTGCCATACAAAATCCATGACTTAATATAATGGACCTGAAAGTAGTAATTACATAGTTATCTCGCAAGCTGGTCAGCAAAGGCAAGATAAATATATCTATTGAAATGGTTTAATTAGTGCGTATTCTCCACCCAAAATTGTGGTTGGATAAAGTCCAGAATGACTTTCTTTGTCTTCCTCATATTTATCAAAGCTGAAGGAGAATAAAAGAGCAAAAAAAATGACTTGTCATAAATAGAAAATCTTAAAGTTAACTGTTTTTGTCACACTGAGGTTTTTTTAAGACCTCACATTTGGCTACAGAAAAGCAAGGTGGTTTCCATCTTTTCAAGACACAATGCAGTACGTTGTTCATTGGGCCGGCTGCCCTGCCAAAATTCCTTGGCAAAGGGAAGCCTCTGGCCAGCTAACTGTGATATAATAAATGATCTGACCAGATTGTCAATGAATTGAGATCTGAAGTTAGAGGCGCTTTGGGGATGGAGAAATTAGTTATTTCTCTTCAACTCTTGCCCTTAAAAATATGAAAGCTCTGAAAAGTGTACCACAAATCTCTGGAGAATTATACGATAGCAAGTAGTGGTGTGTTTCTCATTTGTCTAATGTTATGAATCATTTATTTATTTACAAGGGGATTTTCATTATTAAACATTTATTATGTCTGATTTTAAAGGTAACACATGTTTATTTGGATAATATGGCAAAGTTTAAAGAAAAGAATTACAGCTATCCATAATTTCATTACCTACACATAACCATTGCTAAAATTTTGATACATTAAACTGTTTTTTCTTTGCAGTTGTAGATTATATTATATGAGATGTGTGTTACTTTGTATTCTGTCTTTAATAGCTTCCTATTATAGCATAAGCAATCTAACATCATAAAAATTCTTGCAAATACTACATTAAGTATTAAATATAACAAAATAGTTGTTCAGTTAATGTATCTATACACCAATATATTTGAAATTTTAAATAAAATTGTTTAAATTATAAATTGTTTTAATATCTAGAGTTGCTCAAATCATTGCTTCAGTTTTTCACATTTATAATCCAAAATAACATGAACTATAATTTTGACATATGTATATTAAGTTGTTTCTGTCTTTTAATTTTTATAGTTGCTGCCCTGGTAAATTTATTTATAAAAAATATAGTTCTATGTCAGGAATAACTTTCAAAAAAACATTGATGCTCTTCACAAAGAATCTGCATAAGAACTTGGCCAATAGGTGCGGTATCAATGCTCTGTATATCTTAGTTTGTGTGGGCGTCCCTTGCCTGAGCATCTTTATTTCATACACTCTCTTCATTAGAATGTTCTTAAATTTTGTTCTATCGAGAGTAACGACATTTATTTAGATAAATTAATTTGTGTAAGTGTCTAGTAATTTATGGATGGTTTTCTGTAAAGATGTGCTAAAAGCTAACCACTCCTCCCTATACCCCTCCCATACTTTGTTCAATCATATGTTCTGCTTTGAATTCCATCCCCTGGTTCTCAGTTTTCCACAATTTTCAACCATTTCTATTAAACTCTAATCTATAATAAATACAAATATATTAAGTCATTCAACAGAATTTAATAAATAATTAACAAGTGCCTTTGAGCATTGTAGACAGTAGGGATACAGAACACATGACATCAAAACCCTTCCAGTAGTGGAGCTATTAACACTTGTGTTGCGGGGGTGGGGGGAAAGACATTGGAAATTTTTTTTAAAGTTAGCTAAAAAAAATCAGATAGAGGCAAGTGCTGTACTATTAATTAAAATGAGAATTGATAAATTTGATAGGGTGACTACTTAAAATTGTATGTTTAGAGAAGGCAACAATGAAGAGATATCAATATCACAAGAGTCAGCCTTGTGAACACCAGGATTACAAAACAGAGTAAACAGCTACTGCAGATGTTTTAAAATAGGGACTAGCTTGGTAGTTTAAAGAATGTAAAGAAGTTCCATATGACTAGAGCTTAGTAAATGAGAGAGCAAATATGGAAAATAGATTATAGAGGAAAAAGGGGGGTCAGATAAGATAAAAATATGTAAACTAGGATGAGAATTCAGATTTCATTCCAATCATAAAAAAATCCATTAGAAAGTTTTAGAGAGATCAACCATATGATATGAGAGCTAGCAATACAATTATGCTTTCTTCATTATGGATGGTTTATAGCAGGGGTGGGGAACCTTAATTCTGCCAAGGGCCATTGGATATTTATAACGTCATTCACAGGCCATACAAAATTATCAGCTTAAACATTAGCCTGCTATATTGGGTCAAACATTTAATTAACTCACCCCTCATGCCATAGCAGGACCAGAACAAATAATTCTGTGGGTCTTATACAGCCCACGGGCCAGACGTTCCCCACCCCTGGCTTATAGGGACTCAGGAGTAGAGATGGGGAGACATTTACTAGTTGTAGTAGACAAGACAACAAGCACAAAAAGATTATGATTTGGATTTGGTTTGCAACATGGAAATAACAACTATAAGACATATTTTTTAAAGTACAAGGTGAGCCTAGGAAGAGGAAATTTTTGACTAAAAATATTGCCAAATTGTATGCTTTATACTGGAATGGGAAAGATGGAGATTGAGAGTAGAACAGGTTTGGGGAGGTAAATCAAGAATCTATTTTGGACATACTAACTTCTAGATGCAAATATGATATCTAATTGGAGATTTTAATGAGGCAGCTTAATATATGACTCTGGAAAATTTAGAACAGTTAAGAGCAGGGAATACTCAATATAAGCTATAGGAGTTATCTGCCTATAAATGACATCCAAATGCATGAAGTAAAATACTAGTATGTTATCTCTTGCAACCACACCTAGTTTGCAGTATTCCTCTAAACCACTGGGCTTGGTGAGCTCAGTATTCACATAGACAACACATGCAACTCCTTATCTTCACAGATACTTGGCCTCTTCAATATCAGTTATTTTCACTTTATTCTATTTTGTCACTTATTACCTACCACAGCTTCATCCTGGACTGTGAGCTAAGCATGACTCATCACCTCAAAACTTACACTCCTGACCTTCCTTCATAATTATTGAGAACCCAGCCCAATCCCAAATCTACTCTCTGTGCTCCTATGAAATAGCAGCTAAAATATTATTGCCATAAAGACCCTTGATTTTTAAAAGTTGTCCCCCTCTCCCATGTTTCAGGGATTTTTTAAAAATGTAGCATTTAGGATGAATGTGGACATAAACAATAAACCTGATATAAACTGGCATAAATTAAAACTTTAAAAAGTTAATTATTATAACCTTGGATGGAGAAGCCTATTGGAATTGGTTCAACAGCCCATTGACATCATGTTGGACATTCTGGTAATTCTCTCGGACTTTGCTCATGGCTATGAAGAGCAGCTCCATTTCCAGTTTTGTATTAACTTTCAAGGCAGGCAAAAAATGGGGAAGAGAAAGATGGCCCACCAGGTATAACTGTCCCTGTGAATCTATTGACTTTCTCTCCCTTTATACTCTGCTTTTTAGAAAATTATTTTTCTTTCACTCTTCCACAGTAGTTCTTGATTTTGTTTTCTCCACCATCATCTTTCTTCATCATCATTCTTCTCCTCTTCCTCTGCTACCATCATTAAAAGCTCTATTTCTCTACTCACGTTTTCTGTTTAGCCTAATAAAAAAGCCAGTTGTCTTATAATAAAAATGCCTTTCCATAATCTTTTATGTGTCATAACCATAATCACTGTCTCTCTGACACATGCTCCATTGAAATTTCAACCCATAATGTACCTTTATTCCCTCACTATTCCAAAATTACTGTTCTTTCAAAGGTCACTAATGACCTCAATAATGTTAAGGACTTTCTCTTTTGACTAACTCAACCTTGTTAATTAGTGTTTATCTTTATTAGGGGTGGCCATATAGAGGTGTCTTAAATTCCATATAAATATTATCTCTCCAATCTCTGAATGTTTCTGGAACTACTTGTTGAGGGCCTTGTTGCATATCCATCTTTGCAGGTCCACCTTTGGCATATCAGTATTCTCCCAAATTTTAAACTTGGTTTATTGGTATTTATTTCCTCTGAGTACTTTCTAAATGTGATCTCACCTATTCTCATGATTTCCAAAAATGGTAGATATCTAAGGAAATTTAGATTCCAATATCTTTCCTCACGGCGTATACAACACATTATTTAAATGTGCCACCACCAATTTTATCATGTCCAAAACTAACCTAAGATATTTTCATTCTTTTCCTCTACATTATCCTGGTCACCCCCACTCCCACAAAATCCCCCCCCCCAAAAAAAACAACAAACAAACTGGTACACATATTGGTTATCTCACTACAGGGCAGCCGACATGGTATGGTATCATCATGAAGCCATGCATCACTTAAGGACTGAAATACATTCTGAGAAATGCATTGTTAGGCAATTTTGTTATTGTGTGAACATCATAGAAGGCACTTACCCATACCTAGATGACATAGCTTACAACACAGGAAGGCTATATGGTATAGGCTATTGCTTTTAGGTTACAAGCCTATATAGCACATTACTGTATAAAACAACATGAGATTAAATTAAACACAAGAAAAATTATACAATCAAGAAATGCAATAAACATGAGATGAATGAAGCTGCTGCCTTTGTAACATGATGCACTTTTTTGCAGCAAACTTTTTTTGCTTATAAGTAAAAAGAATATACTCTAAAATAATGATAAAAGTATAGTAAATACATAAATCAGTAATATAGTCATTTATTATCATTATCAAGTATTACATACTGTATATTATTATATGTGCCATACTTTTATGTGACTGGCAGAACAGTAGATTTGTTTATATCAGCATCACCACAAACACATAAGAGATGCATTTTGCTATGACATTAGGAAAGTGAGGATGTAACTAGGCAATAGAAAATTTTCAGCTTTTTTATAATCTTATAGAATTGCTGTCAGACTTGTGGTCAGTCATTGACTGAAAGATCATTATGTGACACAGGACTACATTCATCCTAAATATTTCTTAAATATTTATTTTCACTTCTGGATACCCACTTGGCTACTTTAAATCCATTTCACACGATTTACAGACTAGTTCAGTAGCACCCAACAAGGAACGTCAGCCTGCTTAAATCTATCCCTCCCATGGAAATGAAACTATCTACAACATCTAATACTTAAATCCTTTAGTTGTACTCCAATTCATAAGATAATCCTTCAGTGTTCCCATTATTCACAGAGAAATTCACAAGAGGTATTTCATGGCAATGAAGAGTATCTCTGCTCTAATCCTTATCTAAAACCTGGTCCTCACGTGACTATACAGTCTCATCTCCCTTTACTTCTTTCCTGACACTTTATGTGTAGGCAAAACCAACATGTGTGGAGCTCCTGGAACACATTGCAATGTATAATTCCTGCCTCTCTTCTCACTGCTCTCTCTTCTGAGACTATTCTTCCTAGCTAGGTATCTTGATCCATTGAATTACTGCTAATTCTTATAATTTGGTACCAGTTCTTTCAGATTCTTCATGCCTAGCCCTTAATTCTCTCCAAAATTTTAGCTTTCTCCAGTCTCTCTATCACCCTCCCTCCAGAAATATAAAAGTAGTTTCAGTTTCCCCATATGTGATGATAATTTCTACTCGTAGACTTCTACCTACGATCTTTCCTCCCAGCTCTCCTTACCACACATTTTGCTCTTATTGTGCTATAATTCTTCCATCATACATATGACATTGCTTACTTGCTATTATCATTCACCAGAATGTAAACTCTATAAAGACATTCATGATTGAATCCCACCATTTATTCAAAAGCCTTTGAACATATTTGATACTCAAAAATGTTTTATAAATGAAAGAGAGACATAACTTTGTGTTTTTCTTCTGTGTTCCCATAGCACTCTGGGAATATTTATGCTTTTGGCTGAATTCTTGCCATTATTTACTTATAGCTTTTTTGGCCTTATTGAATTTTAAGTCCCTCTAGGACAGAAAACTTTACTTATCCCTCAGTGTATCTCAAGTGAAGCCAGGTGCTCAATAAATGTTTGTTGACTAAATCTGTAAATAATACCAATAGAAGTAATGTATGTAAGAATTTTTTTTTTTTGGGTGGGGGGGTGGATCTCAACAATTCCCTCTACCTGTACTGCTGTGTGGCCCTATGAAAGTATTTATTGTATAGCACTATGTCAGACATCTATTTTTGAGACCTCTTTTATTTTAGTATAAATGATGATTCTGAAATAAATCTTCACTAGCATCAAAATACTTTTATAAATTTTAATTCTTTTTAAAGATTCATAATCATAGCAAAATACATCTTCATATCCCACAAAATGCTCAATATTAAATTGCCACAGAGTTAAAAATTAAGGAGAAGCTATATTTCTTGCCCACTAGGGCAAGGTAATACATAAATTAGCTCTAACATAAATAAATATCTGTAAACACAAATGATAGAGACATTCATACCTTCCTATTGACATGTTAAGATGTACACAGTTGCAAGAATATCTGAAATGAATAGACCCAAGTGGATTTAGTCTGACAAGTTTTCCAAGTGTTGAATCAAGTAGAAACTTAAAAGAGGGTGATGCGGTTTTATGCATTTAATAAAGGTGCATAACCCAGAAAGGGCAGTTAAAATATGTTCTTTATCATCACATAGAGAATAATTTGAAATATTTTCATTTCTTAAAGTATTTATAACAACTCATAATGTTGTATATAATAGCTTGACCTGCTACTAAGAGATGAACTCATAAAAGTCCATTTTCTTTGACAAATAGTCTAGGCATGTGCTTAATTTTTATTTTTTATTGTCCCACTGTGCTTGTATTTTCATATATCCTCAGCAGAATCCCACATATCTTTCTACCACAGCACCTTGAGATTTCCTCCCTTTTCTTTTATTCCCTTTCTTGTTTTAACAATATTCTTTGCCTTTTTAATTTCATGGAGGACTACTTCAGGTACTCTTAGCAACACCACCTGTATTTCCAGTACCTTATTAGTTCATCTCACTCAAACAACCTCTTTTTGAATTGAGGAAGCAGGGTCCAATGCTTTGCATCAGAAGGAATTTGTCATCTAATATTAAATAAGTATGGATATTTTATAAATGTGAAATATATAAATATATGTATGTTACTAGTAAACTATAGTTTTACACAATTGAACTAATTTTAAATACTCATCATATAACTTATGTTACATACCAGGAAGGAAGAATGTGAATGAGAAAAGATGAACAAACTAAAATTTTCCCTAAAGAAACCCCAATGTCCTACTTGGTTGTGAAGTTTCATTTATATAACTTCCTCATAAAGGTGAAGTGAAATGGTGAAGTGGCATTGCATAACAAACTATATCAGTTTTTCTAAGTTGAAACATTGATACCACATCTCTAGTGCATGTGTTTCCATATACTAGCCCATAAGAAATAGAAAAAAAAAAATGACATCTACAGACACAGCTTGTAGTAATAACTAAAGAGGGTGGAAAAGTCACCCTGTTGTGTTTTCATCTGGCCTTTCTTTACAGATACTGTGCTATAACATCTAACCTGGAATGTATTCCTTTCCTTTGTCAGAAGAGGACCAAATCTGGACTCATTTTCTGGCACACTGCTTATCAGGAAAAGACAGAATTATTTAAAATCGTCTAAGCACAACTCTTCTCCTTTATGAACTCCCTTTGGTCTATGAAATTCCAGCTGCAACCCACAACTCATAAATTATTTCGTTTATCTTGAATTTCTTATTCTTAACAATCCTGTTCTTGTTTTCTATTCAGAAACTTTACAGCATCTTAGGAACAATTGTATATATATATATATATGCAGCTAGGATTAGGAAAGTGTTTAAAGTGTTTTTTCCATCTGCTACTGGGAAAAAGACATTTGACTGATCAAGCAAAATGTGAAGAATGAGATTTATTTACAGCTTTATTACTGCACTAGTAGCCCTGCGTGTGATTAAATCATGCGGGTTCCCTAGTCCTAGCTGCAATCAGGGCCATGTCCGCTGCCCAGCGTCACTCCTCCACCTCCATGGCCCCTGCCCCGTGAACTCCACGCTAACAGCCTCTGCCCTGCGAGGCTCCTTGGCCTCTGCTGCCCATGCCCCGTGATGCTCTTCTGCCTCAGCAGCCCGGGAAGCTCCACGCTAACAGCCCCCACCACGCTCCTCTGCCTCGCCTCCGCCGCCCAGCCCCATCCCACTCCTCTGCCTCCGTCGCCCGCCCCTCTGCAACTCTCCCTTATCTCACCACAAGGATCCTCAGCCTCCACAGCCCCACTCGCCACACGTGAGAGCCTAACCGGTCCTTTGGTCATTTGGGCCCACAGCTCCCTCCTCCCAGCTGCCGCCACGGGCAGCCAGGGGCCCACAGCTCCAGCTCCCTCAGCTCCCTAGCCTGGTGTCCAGTCGAGCCTCCGGTTGTTACTGGTCATTACGGACCCAGGGTTTTTATATATTAGGATTAGTTAACATGAGAGGAAAAAAGAAAGAAATGTTGCCCTTTTGTGTAAATAATAGATATTTAAATAGCTAATATTTGTTAAATGTGCCAGATGTTGTTTTAACTAGAGATTTTACTTGTCCTATCTCTTATTTGTGACAGATTCTCTAACAAGTTGGTATCACCCTCATTTCTGCCTAACCAATAAAGAAACTGAGGGTCTGTAAGTTTAAGTCACTTTCTCAGTAAACCTTGGCTATTGAGCAGGAGGACTGGATTTGAACCCATGTCTATCTGGCTTCAGAATGCATATTCCTAAAGAGCATTCAACTAGTACATACACCAAACCACACAATAACTTATTGTTAAGCACTGTTTAAATTATGTATTCTGTTAAGTTCTCTAAAATTACAACAAAAGTGAAATTTAATAAGCTTTGAAACACAGTTGAACAGTGAAACACAAGTGAAATGAGCTGTATCTTAGAATGCTTCAAGTGTTCAAATAAAGTTTTTAACTTGTAAAAATATTTTTCACACTTTTTATTGAAATATGTAAAATATCTACACCAATCTCTTTAGTAGGCTCCTCAATAAATCTCATTATTCTACTTTGGGTCTCTCTTTAGCTTATCTTTAATTATTCTCCATCTACTTTTTAAATCTGTATATTTTGTCCATGATACTCTTTGAAACATAGGTTTTGTATATTTAACTTTTTAAATGACAATGATTAAATAATTGGTATAGGCATATTGGATGTTTAATATCAGCAATGAATCACTATCACTTCATTATTTTCATTTGTGGATCATTATATTATCTCACACAAAAAGGATGATAAAATTTAATTAAATGAATTAACCTCATTTGAGTAGTGTCCCTTCTCTGCCTAAGGTCTCTTTGTAGAATTTATGATTGGACACAATATGTATCACAATCAACAGGGGTGGCAACACAAATATGAATAAAATATTTTTAAAATATTATTAAAATATTATTGAAAAGAACATTTTATGACAGCAGAAACGTGTAATATTTATGGAATTAAGTCAAGACTGAATTTAGAGGAAGATTGAACAATCAGAATGATAGCTATGTCAATTTAGCTTGGGGGGAAATTTCATGATCATTTAAGTATATTAATGGAAAAAGTTTTTCATATAAGTTCAAATAATTAATGGCTAAGTATACATACTATCAACTTCTTTTAAATCATTTACATCAACTACCTCCGCTTAGGCATTGCTGTTTTCTGTTGTATCTTCTGAGATTTGAAATATTCCTGTGCCTGAGGATTGCTTTGTTAATGTAGCACATGTCTGTGTCCTATGAACAAGTACACTATTTCTATAGTGAGTTGTTAAGTGAGTTACGTCATGGTCCAGACCCACTGATACTCCCTTGTACCCCTGTTGTTACCATCATGGCCCTCAGGAGTGCTGCTTTCTCCTTACAATAGATAAGGCTATATGCTTTGTTTGCTTGTTCTTAACAGGAGAAAATCAAATTTTAATACAGGTGGATGGGGAATTTACATAAAATGTCTTATGCTATAAGTTTCAATAAGAGTTTTTGGAAAAGATTCTGGGAATATGTCAGGAATCAAGCAAACAGACATACTTACAACTGGCTACTCTTTACAGGCAGAGACATTGGCAGAATTTTCAGACTTTACCCTGTTCTTGTGAGTAGTTCACAATCTTGACGTAGAACATTAATTTATTAAACATCATTGAAGAATGAGACTTCCTCCCTCTTCAAGGACTTGCTCTTCCTGGGTGGAAATGGGAAATGTATCACTCAATCCAGTCATATTTTATATGTTTTTCTCTCCAAATTGCTGCTTGTGTGAATGATGTTGACAGTTTTTATTTAAAAAAAAATTCTTCTGGGTGTCTGGAGACTTTGAAGAGTCTGTAAGTCTCTTCATCACAGAATACCCCCACCCAAGACCTCCTGCTTTGATGCAACCCTCATTGGCTCTTTGTCACTCTTCCCACTTGTACCACATGCTGCTGGAAAGTCCTTGCCCAGCAAACATTTTCCATACACTAGGATTGCTCAAGCACAACTACTTTTTCAGGTGCTGATTTGACCCACGGTAAACCCATATGTATCTTGTCCTGTTCTTAAAATTGCCAGCTCTTTCTTCTCTGATATAAAAAGGGGACAGATCAGCAAGTGCGCAACTTAAGTAGATGTCAACCAGGAAAGGAAATAAAATGCTCGAGTTCTCTTTTTCCTACAGGCACCCTTGCTTCTCTCTTCCCTTGACAACATCTCCCCACAAACACTACCTTTCTAAGGGGCAAGACTGAAGACCCATTCCCTTCTTGGTCTGTTGGAGAGTGGTTGTAGGTGAGTGGCTTCAGGACCAATTTTACATTCTGTAAACCTTGGCTGAAGATGGTTAGGCCCAAATGTCTACGGTTAGTTTACAATGTGGAGTTTCTTAGTACCTGTTAATTTCTGATTTGGGGCACAATCCTGAAAAACTTAAATGTCAGTGATTAAAATATGTCCAGTCACTCTCCAAATACTGAACAGGATTTCTGATATTCTCCTCATATTGCATTTACTGTCATGTTTCCATCCTGTTCACTTTCAAGCTTTAATAGATAAATTGTCTATAGTGGATTGTCAGGGAGTTTGTATATGTCATTCCCATTCAGACATAATTTCTTGAGAGTTTACTGTGACCACATTATTTCATTGCCTTTTCATAGGTACTTTGGTATTTCCTTTTCTTACACAGTTAGTGTATAAGAAAAACAACAGTAAGTGAAATATCTTTCTTTCTATGCAGCAAATATTCCCCCAAATAGAGAAATCATACATCAACAAATAACATCTTCATTATTGTTTTATTTTTTTTAAATATTGATGACTTAGTTTGTGAGATTTCCTGTCTAAATTATATTTGAGTATGCTATTCACAAGAGAAATGTCCAAGTAATCATTTCAAAGCACTGTAATCAAACTAAGCTTGAAAATAGATATATACAAAATAATAAAGGAAAAAAATTTCACACAGGGAGATAGGCTATGTAAAATCATGTGAAAATTTTATTATAATTTTATCTTTTTAGTAAAATATTTTAAATAAAATGGCTAAAACATAATACAGGGGTGTGCAAAAGTAGGGTTACAGTTGTTCATATGGAAAAAGACATGCAGGTTATGATTATTACAATACCTTAGTAACTCAAAAGAATGTTACAGTGCAACTGTAAACCTACTTTTGCCCACCCCTGTATAGTAAAAGAAAGAGTACTTTGAGAGACTATACTTTGTCACATGGGAAAAATAGCCTATAACACTTCACATATAATATAGTCAGAAAGAGTTTTATCAGAATTGTTGAAGCAATAGAGTTCTAATTTTGTTTTATTTAGTATTTGGTCTTAGCTGAATTGAGTCATTTAGTGAGCTCTTCTTTCTCTTCCTCACCAGCACTCATTCTCTAGCCTCCATTCTCTTGTTCTCTCTGAACATTGCAAGGTTTTGCTCACTAATCGTTATGTTTCCCACTTGCTAGAAGCTGAATCAATAGGGTTTCTTCTTCAAATGGATTTAAAAAGTGAATCTTGATTTCAATAAATGCCTTGTAGAACTAAGGATTTCTAGGGCATGGCTATGTTAAATACAGGGCAAATTTACGGTTAATCATCTCTTGTAAAGCTTAAAAATTATTGAGAATGCTTTGAAGATAGACAACCCATTACTAAAATATACTATTCTTAATTAAAATAACTGTTACTGTGCTTAAAAACAAACAAAAAGCATATTACCTATGCTTTATATCCCATGACTATTTTTATAAATGGAAATTTGAACTATTTAATCCCTTTTCCTCTTTTGCTCGTCCCCCAACTCTACTTCCATCTGACAACCAGCAGTTTGTTTTCTGCATCTGTGAGATTATTTCTATTTTGTTTCCTCATTTAGTTTGTTTTGTAGATACCACAAGTGAAATCATATGGTATTTATCTTTCTCTGACTTATTTTACTTAGCATAGTATGCTCAAGGTTCATCGTGTTTCGAAAATATCATAATAACTTACAATGCTGGATGGATA
Organism: Eptesicus fuscus; assembly: GCF_027574615.1. NCBI lineage: Eukaryota > Metazoa > Chordata > Mammalia > Chiroptera > Vespertilionidae > Eptesicus > Eptesicus fuscus. The sequence goes on from NC_072476.1 coordinate 51,570,058, forward strand.
CTAAACTTATTAGGGTCATCATTTTGTTGTACACTTGAAATTAATAAAATATATGTCAACTATAATTTAAAATAAATTAAAAACAACTCAATGGAATATTTTTTAGTCATTATAACAGTAGAGGTGCTAGTAGTATAAAACAAGAACATTATATATAATAATTATATTTAATTTTATTGATAGTATTCCTTCTTGCACTTGCTATATATAGTCAAATATTTGAAATGTGGGAATTCAGAGAATCTGAAAAATCATGTTGACTTAGGGGCACATTAATATGTGTTTTAATTCGAGTATTATTTCTGCTGTCTGGAGCTAAGAAATAAACTAAGTATTACATGTGTATTATTGATAAAAATTATGATTTATTATATATTTTAAAGTTAGCAATAATAATAATAAGTCTATGTTGCACATGAATAACCTTGTGAGCAGTATTTCACATCCACCATTTGATTATTATGATTATTAATATTGATGACAATAATAAGTATTATCATTCAACTATTTACAAGGTACCAGACAATTTGTAAAGAAAACTTTGGAGTTTCAAAAACAAGAAGCCATAATCACAAGGCACAGATATTGCATTATTTATTGTTATTGCACTTTTGCAGTAGAGTCACGATTCTATCTTATATTTTACTGGTGGCCTAATACACTATATTTATACCCTTTTTTTTTTTCTGAAAAGAATGCACAGTAAGTATCACTAACCATTCACTATGTGAGATTCCATGGTTAGGAAGATCTCACAGGTTTTGTATAAATAATGTAATGTTCCTGCGATACCCCTATGTTATCCTTCAATTATGCAGATTTGGGGTGTGAGGTTAGATACAATTCAGAATGAAACCCCCACATCCTTTATGACACCAAGAAAGGTATATAAATAATAAATCAGAAGACATATGTTTACTAGCAAAGGTGGAAAATTTGAAAGGAAAGTCGTATCAGAAGGTTATTCATCCACCTTATAATTTGTTAATAGAGAAATTTTGGTAAACAGTGACATCTTGCTTAGTTACACTCTTAATTTTTTTTTCCTAATTCAATTTTATTTTCTCACATTTTTAAGTAATGCCACCTTAGAATCACAAACTTGTTTCTTAACTTTGTAAAAAAAATGTCTTTACAGTATAAACATCAAATGCTTATGAATTTGCTTTGAAAGAACTTTGGGCAAGCAAACAAAACACACTTACTTCCAACTTTTAATGGCTTATAGTAAAACGATATTGTGTCCATTTTTTTTCTTTTTCACTTCATTATAGAACAACTTCATTGTTGTTACATGATAAGAAACACAATACTGTACTCTGCTTTTTTCCTCTTGAGAAGGCTAGTAGAATATAAATGTAATCACCTTACAATTAAAAGAATTGTCTTAAGAAAAGAAAATCTTGGCTGGCTGGTGTGGCTCAGTGGTTGAGGGTTGATCTATGAACCAGGAGGTCATGGTTCGATTCTCAGTCAGGCCATATGCCCTGGTTGCAGGTTGGATCTCCAGTGTGGGGTGTGCAAGAGGCAGTCAATCAATGATTCTCTCTCATCATTGGTGTTTCTCTCTCTCTTTTCCTCTCTGAAATAAATAAAAATATTAAAAAAGAAAAGAAAAATTTTTATATCTTCTGTGACAACAATGATTTTTAAAATCAATGTACTTATAACAAAGATAAATTTCCCTGTTACTTTGGGTTCTTGTCACTAGTAAAGATGCAGCTCTCAACACACTTTAGGATGTGTTGTGATACTCCGTATTTAAAAAAGGTATATCTTACTTTCCCCACTCTTCTTTTACACTAGTGGCCTGGTACATGAAATTCGTGCATGAGGGGTGTGTCCCTCAGCCTGGCCTGTACCCTCTCCAATCTGGGATCCCTCAGGGGATGTCTGACTGCCCTGTGGTATCAGGCCTAAATCGGCAGTCAGACATCCCTCTCACAATCTGGGAACCCTGGCTCCTAACTGCTGACCTGCCTGCCTGCCTGATCGGCCTTACCACTCTGCCTGCTGGCCTGCTTGCCCCCAACTAACCCCCCCGCTGGCCTTCTCACCCCCAACTGTCCTCCCTTGCTGGCCTGATCACCCCCAACAGCCCCCCCCACAGGCCTGATTGCGCCCAACTGTCCCCCCCGCCAGCCTGCTCACCCCCAACTGCCACCCCTGCCGGCCGGCTTGCCCCCAACTGCCCCCTCTGCCAGCCTGCTTGCCCCAACTGCCCCCCCCCCCGCTGGCCTGATTGCCCCCAACTGCGCCCCCCCCCCCTTGCTGGCCTGCTCACTCCCAACTGTACCCCCTGCCAGCCTGCTTTTCCCCAACTGCCCCCCCTGGGCCTGATCACCCCCAACTGCCCTCCCCTCCTGGTCTGATCACCCCTAACCACCTCTGCCTCGGCCCCGCCACCATGGCTTTGTCCAGAAGGATGTCCGGAAGGTCTCCCGGTCTAATTAGCATATTACCCTTTTATTAGTATAGATTGTCCCATAAGAAGGTACAATGCATTGCATTCACCCTGTCAAGAGCCTAAAACCAGGAAGGCAGAGACATGACACTATTAAGATATAATACATGTTATCACAATAGTGTTCTTTATTTTGAACACACTCTTGGATGAATTTTCCAGCATTCTGCCTTTTTAAAAATAAATATATGTTTTTATTGATTTTTACAGAGAGAGAAAAAGAGAGATGGAAACATTGATGAGAGAGACACCGATCAGATGTCTCCTGCACACCCAATACTAGGGATTGAGCCCTTACTAGGAATCGAACCCGTGACCTCTTGGTCCATGGGATGATACTCAATCCAAATAAGCCATGCCAGCCAGGCTCAACTCCTGTCTTCTATCATTCGGGTTCACAGAGGCATTATGGAGTGGAGGGGAGTAATAGACCAAAAGCTCAAAATCTTGGGTCTAATTCAAGTTTAGCCATTACATTCATTCAAAACTTTTTGAGGGCAATTATTGTGCATGGATCTTGTTTTATTTCCATTTCTTCACAAAAAAACTTGGCATGGACTAAGGACAAAATAAATATTGGTTGAATGAATGAACTCATGAGCTCACACAAATTGTTAAAGCTGTCTGAGCCACAATTAACTCATGTGAAAAATGGTAATAATAATATCTGAATAGTGAAGACAATAAGAAATATGTGTTTTCTTTATATATCTATATGAAAATGTGCTATAATGTGTGTAAGCTATAAAGTACATGGAAATGTAAAAAAAATATTATTTTTGTTAATACTGGAATCCTTGTTGAAGGTACTGAGTGAAGAAAATGAGCACTTTATAATACTCCCTATGATAAACATTAAAAAGTTATAAATCCAAAATAAAGGTTATAAATATAAAAAGTGAGAATACTACTATGCTTCTAGTTTTTGATAAATATCCTTGACCCACACACTACACATTTATTCCCTAAGAGGCAAAATGAATACCACTTAATGCTGTCAATAAAATCTTCAAGGAAAAAATTGATGTTTTATTAAAAAATTAATATGTCAAAGAGACATTCCTCTCACACTGCACTGCCATTAAATTTTGATGTAAAACAGAAATTCATTAAAGAAATTAGCCAAGCTATGAAAACAACTCAAATGCCTGTCCATAGATGAGTGCATAAAAATAACTGTGGTACATTTACAAAATGAAATGTTACTCGGTCATGAAAAATAATGAAATCATACCATTTGTGACAGCCTGGGTGGGCATAGGGGGTATTATGTTCAGTGAAATACATCAGTCAGAGAAAGACAAATATAATGTTATTTCACTTGTATGTATAATCTAAAGAACAAAATAAGTGAACAAACAACATTGAAACAGATTAATAGACAAGAGAGAGAACTGGTGGTTGCCAGAGGTGAGGGGGGTTGGGGAACTGGGTGAAAAAGGTGAAGGGATTAAGAAGTATAAATTGGTAGTTACAGAATAGTCATAGGTATTTAAAATACAGCATAGGGAATATAGTCAATAATATTGTAATAACTATGTATGGTGTGAGATGAGTATAAGACTTATTGGGTTGATAACTTAGTAAGTTATATAATCACTGGGTCATGCACCTAACACTAATATAACACTGTATGTCAACTGTAATTAAAAAGGAAAAAATATTTAAAGTAAAATAAAGAAAGTAGCAAGTTTAACATTTGGCCTATTTGTAATTTTAGAACACTCATGGTGATTGGTAAAAAATGAGGTAGTGGGAGCAATTCATCTGTGGTGTAGGCCATTCATGAGGTGCACTGTCTGTAGAGAATTAAAAAATAATAATAAAACTTGACTAAAGTTGGTCTGCTTTTTATTAACACCATGCCTCAAGTCAGTGATAAAATTTTCCATCCAGAAAAAAATCTGTGTTGTTCTAAATTCTAAACAATTGCTACATTTACTGTTGAGTTTTAATAATGTATATGTAAGCTTCAAATTAGCACATTTTTATTACTTATCCTTTAGGAAACACTGCATTCTATATGGAATTTAACTCTCACTTATACAGCTGGGCGTGATACATGCATGTGTTTTTAGAATGAGTTCATAGAGATATGGAATCATTTGAGCTTTCTCCAAGCTCCATTTAAACAGCAGAGTAGAAATAGCTCCATTTAAACAGCAGAGTAGAAATAGCTCCATTTAAACAGCAGAGTAGAAATGGACAATGACAGTTAAATGATTATAAAATGAAGAAACAAAACCTAAATTGATCAACTGTATTTTTATCTGTGTTTTTAAATATTAGAAACTGTTAGAACTAATCCTAAATAAAGAAATAGGCCAGTATTGCTTTTTAAAAAAATGTATTGTAAATGGGATTTTCATTACCCTATGCCAAACTTTCCTTTATATTTTAGATTTTAAAAAACTATGTATATCAGTTGTATCATGTGAAAGAATTTTTTTTTTTAAATTAAAGTGAATGAAAAGTGGTTGTCAACCAACTATGAGCAGAGATAGAGTTACAAATTTGTCTGTATGTCTATGGAACATAAATATTTTAGGAAAATTAATTTTGGTAAAGTCATTGACAAATCTGTAGATTAAGACTCACAAAAAGAAAATTTTAAATCATTATAACTCCTTACAAATGTAAATCAATGTATATCTAATGCAATTTCACATTTAAAAAATACGTTTTTACTGATTTCAGAGAGGAAGGGAGAGGGAGAGAGATAGAAACATCAATGATGAGCGAATCATTGATTGGCTGCCTCCTGCATGCCCACTTCTGGGGATCTAGCCCACAACTGGGCCTGTGCCCTGACCTGAAATCGAACTGTGACCTCCTGGTTCTTAGGTTGACGTTCATCCACTGAGCAACAACAGCCAGGCTCCCATTTTTAAAATAATACAATAATACCATTTAAAAATACTAATCTACTACATTATTTCCTTTTTGTATTGTAATAATAATTCCAAGTTTGTATTTTAAATATTTCACTGACTTCATATGAAGTTCAGTAAAGTTAACCCTTTACTGTCTGTGTACTCTTTCTGCCCATTATTATTATGTCATTTATTTCATTATAATCTATACTAGATGCCTAGTGTACAAACTCATGCATGGGTGGGGTCCCAAGGGAGGTGTGAGGTGGGGGGGCGAGACGCGATTGGCCCTCCGGGTGGTTGGTGGGACACCCTTGCCAGCCCAGGATCCGGATCCATCCCGCTGATGTTCACGCCAGTTATTGGGAGCCACCTGGCAGCCACTTTTATATCCTTTCTTTGCTGCAGAGTGTCTAGGGAGGGGAAGCAGCCTTGGTGCCCGAGGCTGACTTCCGGGAGGCCAGTGGTGCTGTCGGGATTGTGCCGGCGGCGCTGGTTCGTGGGTGCCTGGCCCTTTCTCTGCAGATTGGACCTGCAGGACTACTGAGGGAGTGCCTGCCGCCACCGGGCTAGTGGGCTGCCGGGATGGGTCAGTTACCTGAATGGCACTCCCGCTGTGGGAGCGCACTGACCACCAGGGGGAAGGTCCTGCATTGAGCGTCTGCCCCCTGGTAGTCAGTGCACACGTCATAGTGATTGGTCATTCCGGTCCTTCGGTCGCTTAGGCTTTCATATATACCCTATATAATACAACCCTAATATGCAAATTGACCAAACAGGGGAACAACGGGTAGTCACTATGATGTGCACTGACCACCAGGGGGCAGACACTCAGTGCAGGAGCTGCCCCTAACCTGCAGGCCCCAACCAGCAGCAGTGGGGGGCGGGGCCAGCGAGCAGGCAAGCTGCCAGCTAAGGCAGATGCCAGCAGGGGTCCCCCGATCGGCCCGCTGGTCACCCCACAGATTGTCCCTGATCACTGGCCAAGCCTAGGGACCTACCTGTGCATGAATTTTGTGCATCAGGCCTCTAGTAGATATATAAAAGGCTAATATGCTAAGTGTCTGACCATCGACTGGTCACTATGACATGCACTAACCACCAGGGTCAGACGCTCAACGCAGGAGCTGCCGAGCTTCAGTGACTTGGTAGTGGTAGTTCTCAGGTGACGCACCCCAAAACCAGAGAGGAGGGAGCCTGATTCCTTGTGTGGCCGCGTGATTCCACCTTCGGCCATGGGTTATGTTGTTGCTGGGGCACTGTCAGCCCCGAATCTGGTTTACTGCACACTTGTGTTTGTGTTCCACACCCTGTACCATAGCAACTTTGCAGAGTGCCCTCTCGCACTCCGGGACTCCTTGGGGGATGTCGGAGAACCAGTTTTGGCCGATCCCCACAGGCCAGGCCTAGGGACCCCACCTACTGGAGGGACCCCATTCACTTTGCAGATGCCAGGGAGGGACTGAGGGAGGTTGGCTCCAGGGTGTGTCTGGCCTGTCTCGCCCAGTACCACCCCGCAGGCCACCTTCTAATTAATTTCCTTTCAATGTGCACGAATCCGTGCACTGAGTCACTAGTTACTGATAATGATCTACTCAGGGTGTCACCTATGCTAGGCCTGCTACTGATAATGATTTCTAACCCATGAATTGTCAAATGAAGAAAAGAATCTTAAAGCTGGATATGTCTATTTTCAAACCATGTGGGAGGAATAATTTATTTTTAACAATAAATAGATTCAGTTCTCAATTGAGGTACATATAATCAAAAGGGAAAAATTTTAAGTTCTCTTCTGTGTTTATACATACAAATGTGTAAATTAGGGATGCTGTTGGAATAATTAGAAAGGAAAATATTCCCCTGATTTTGGTTTAAGATTTCTGTTCATTAAAAGATGCTGTTCTAAACATGAAAAATGTAAGCCATGGAGTGAAGGAAGATTATTTGTAATACATGTAAACTACAAAAGATTCAAATCCAGAATGTATGAGGTGTTCTCATAAATCAGTAGAGAAAAAGACAGGGAACACAAATGAGAAAAATCTTGAATGGGATATTCAAATGGCTAATAGGCACATAAACAAGTGTTCAATGTCATTGACATAAGAGGATTGTAAATTAAAACCACAATGTGATATCACTATAAACTCATTTCAGTAACTGAAGTTAAAAGAAAAAGAAGATACTGACAATACTTAGTGGTGGCAAAAAAGCAGAATAGCTAGAATCTCAGGTTGTAAGAGTGTAAACTGGTACAACACTTTGGAAAATAGGTTGTCATTATCTATTTAATTGATCATATGTATACTCTGTGACTCAATAATTTCTTATAAGCGTGACCTAGCAATTCATTCATGATAACCAAAAACCTTAATCAACCCAATTATTTATCAACATTAGAATACACAATTGTCAGTAGTACCCTAATAGAATTGAATATTACATAGCAATGAAAATTAATGAACTGCTACATGCAATAAGATATATTCTCACAAACATTATTTATATAGAATATATAAAGCCTATATAAAAGCATATATTAAATTTAAAATGGTAAAACTAATATATAGAAATACAAATCAGGATAGTGCTAAATTTGATGAGAAGTATTGGTGACTGAAAGAGATCTGTAGAAGAAATTTGGGTTTTCTGATAATATTCAATTTGTTAAAGGTTTTTATATGCATGCTTATTTCAATAAAAATAATTAAAATATACTCTAATATATTGCACTAATTGGAATTTCAATAACATAGCAAATTTATATAAGAACTCTACTGTATAGCAGGGATACAGAGACCGTATCTTCTGTATATAATCACACTAAACATAAATTGACCTTATAGAAGCCTTTGTTGTAATGCACCGGCATAGCTTTTTATAATTTATCTAAAACCCTTTTGAATATAAGGCTCATTAATAAGCAATTAGATAAAATTGAATTTTGAGATTGAGGAAAAATCTATTACATATGTTTCTTATATGTCAATTTAATATCTCATTCACTATTTAATCATTATCTCACATAGAATTATTAGATTGCTTAGTGGAATTACCAGATAAAGGGATGTAGAGAATGCATGTGTTACATTATTCTTAACATTTCCTTTATGAGTTTTCATAGATGTCTTGAAATGTACATTAGAGACAACTGCTTTTCCACATAATTAATGCTTTTAAATTAAGAACTGGACATATTAAAGTAATATCATACCGGAACTATTTTGACTTTTTCTAATTAGATATATGATATTATTTATTATATAGCAATTTCATTTTTCCAAGAAAACACAAATAAACAGGCAAATTTTCTATATGAAAATTCTAAAAATCTTCCCCAAAGACAGAGCATAGAGGAATGGTAGTAATGTGGTATAATGACAAGAAGTATAAACATCTGCCTTTTTTTATTATTATTAACTAAGGTTTGGCAGTGTTTGGTATCCATAGAAGTGAATATTATCATTACTACAAACCACATGTGAAATTTCATCAAATATATAATTACATTAGTTATTGGTGATTAAAGCTTTCACCTCAATGTTGTTTGAATACATTTATCTACATTTAATCAAAAATTTAAAACCTAGAAAAAAAATTTTACTAACCAAAATAATGAAATTCTGAAAGGCTTGACAGACAACTTAAATAAGTTTAATCAACTGTGTCCTTTTATCAAAGAAGAGATTTTTTCAAGATGATGTCTATGTGGTAATATTAGTTCTTCAGTCATTTTTAAACCACAATTTTATATAAAATAAACTCAGTGAATTTTTCTTATAATGTCAGTACTAAATATTAAATTATTTACCTGGATATAATGGCATTTTTAATGCACTGACATCCCCCCAAATCTTGAAAATAAATATATGACTTAAAATAATTAATGAAATATGGGAGTCAAAGTAAAATACTACAGTCTACTGTTTGTTTAAAAAAATTGAAGGGCATTAACTGTGTATGTTCTTTAGTATGAAAAATAATGTTATTTGTCTATTAGTTAGTCAATAAAAATACAGGAGGAAATATAGAGGGTTTGTTATTCATGTGAGATAATATTGTGTTAGATCCTTAGGGCTGAGTGAGCCCAGGTTACCTGTTATTGGGATCCATGCCCTTAACTACCTCAGGCTCCCACACTTGTTCACTCAGACTCCATTTCAACTTCATGGATTCACAGGATGAATGTACCCAAGACCTATCCGGTCCATCTATAAAGCTGACTTGTACTCAAATTTCCTGCTCTTTTAAACTTTAGAAGATAATACTAATAGTATGTGCTCAGCAGCCAATGATTCCTGCAGAAATGCCCTGAGACAATTTTTTAAAATGTTAACGTCACAATCTTTAAAAACATGTGCTGTATTTCAAAAGTCTGCATGTTTGTAACTAATTCTAAGGATATTTCCTTTAAGAAGAGCCATTCAGAACAATAATTTTCCAACTATTCAATGTCAGCAATATCTCCTACCGTTTTAATATTTTGTATTTTTGTTCCTATGTTCTTTTATTGATACCTTTTTCCTTGAACATACTTAAGCTATTTTCTGTTATCTTACAGATGAATACTAAAAATGTAATATACACTGCAGAAAAATCCATGAAGTTGAAAGTTAATTCAATTCAGAATGTCTTTCTATGCTCTGCTATTTGTGTGGTGCTCAGTTGAATAATTTGTGAGTTGTTAGGCTTTATGGGGTTCCATCCTGTCCAAAGTTGCTTCTGATGTTGGTGAATGCTTCTCAGATCATGAGATTCATAAGACCCTTTCATTCAAAAGCTTGGCAATTCTGTTGTTAGCTGGAATAGCCACTTTTCACTGAATGGCAACTCTGAAGGCAGCAACTGGGGTTTCTGACTTAGTGGATGTATAACCCATTCAGTCTAATGAATCACATTCCCCATTTTACTTTGCCTTCCATTATATCTTTTACCTATGTCACAACATGCCCTGCAGGGCTTTAACTGTTTTTTTCTTTTTGGAACTGGAGCAACATCATGTAAAAGTCATCAACTCACCTTCAGAAAGCACTGCAGAACACTACACCAAGTACTGTGGTTGATGTCACAAATGTAATAAGAAAAGGCCTTGAAAATGAGTTTATTTGGAAGTTATATTTTGGTCTTAACACTTGAAATTAATCAATGAAATTATTCTTGATTTTAGAAAAAAAAATTGATTTTCATGGGAAAATATTTTGTCAAAAAAAAGAGTAAAAGAGAAAAAAAGATAATAGTTTAAAATGTTTATTGATATTTATTTGTTTAATTTGGATGCAAATGCAATCACCATGTTTCTTATATCTCTTTTAATTATTCATCCTATATAATAAAACCCTAATATGCAAATTGACCAAATGGTGGAATGACTGGTTGCTCTGATGCGCACTGACCACCAGGGGGCAGACACAACTCAGGAGCTGCCCCCTGGTGGTTAGTGCACTCACACAGGGGGAGCGCTACTCAGCCAGAAGCCGAGCTCACAGCTTTCGAGTGCAGCGGTGGTGGCAGGAGCCTCTCATGCCTCTGCAGCAGGTGGATATCCCCTGAGGGGTCCTGGCCTGTGAGAGGGCACAGGCCAGGCTGAGGGCTTCCCCTCCCTCCCCCCAGTGCACTAATGTCATGCACTGGACCTTTAGTTTTAAATAATTAATATTTAATTAATTATATATTTCCATAATATCTCTTTTCCCCCCTTGCAGCATATACATTGTTCTTATTCCTGAGAGCAGATTGTTACTGAGTACTGATGAAGTTTCTTCCTGATGAGACTCACTGTAAAACATTTTGTGGCAGAAAAACTGAGGAAGACACAAGCCCTCTCCCTGGGGCTGATGTTTGGATTAAGCCTATAAAATGATGAGATACTTCAATATTTCATTGTGGAGACTAGAGCAGAGTCTTGACCAACAGACCTGCTGAGTAGTGAATCCTAATTAGCAGTGCTAAGGACCTCTTTATATTTTCTTCTATTGTTGCTCTAGAGTAGTTTGTTTACCATGTGCTGTAATAAGCTATTAGAAATTAAGGACAAATCTCTGTCAACTCAGTGCAAAGTAGTACTGAGCATTCAATCTTTCATTGCCCCAAATTGATTACTTAGGAACTGTGTTAGAAACTCAGGGTATAAAAATTAATGAAAATAGACATGGCTCCTATTTTCATGACATTATTTTTAGTCAAATAAAGAAGACAGATAATAATCTGATTATCATAATATATCACTACTAATTGAGAAAGTGCTCTGAAGGGAAAGAATATTATTCAAAAATATCATAAAGCAAAAGAATCAATTCTTAATAGTTAGAAAGAGATAATGAGGACAGGTACAATTTTGAGGTGATAAGGGCCCGTCGGGAAATGTTTATGGAACATACAAATATTTCTCAGCCAATCCTAAATTTTGGTGGAAGGAGAAAACCCTATTCCAAAAAAAGTCTTTTAAAATATTTGAGAGTGGTCCTGACACTCATTTTATTAACATTGAATAAAAGGATTATCCCTGAAAGTAAGAGAGATATGAGCTCTTTGGTTTCTATCTCAAAACTGATTGAAAAACAAAGCCTTCTTCCACTCACTTATTTGTCATGATGGCCAACACAGGAAATATTGGGTAAGCAGATAACTATATCTAGTCACAACATTTTTGACTTCTGGATAGGTCCAAATGCAACTTTAACTGCTATTTCAATACAAAAGAAATGGTTGGGTGATTCTATTGACTATACTAGTGCCAGGTTAACTTCATTTGTCTAGAAATACAGAGAGATTTCTTATAAACCACATGTAAAATAATCATAAATAACCGTGTGTAAAACTATGAACACAAGCTGAATAGATTTAGAAATGCAATTTTTCTCCACATCATGAAGTATTTCTCTACTTCAGCAATTCTTTGTGTGTGAGAGAGACACCAAAGACACTTACATAAAGAAACCTATATATATATATATATACACATATGTGTGTGTGTGTAATAAATGTGAATCAGAAGATAGCGTATAAGAAATAATTTATAGAGAAAAAGATAAAAAGCAAAAGAACAATTTTTTATTTAGAAAATATTGTGGCCTGGTATCTGCCTTGCCCACATGAACCGTTATTCACAGAAGATAAGTGGTGGCAGATGTGGCTTCATTATGAAAAGAATTTAATGTCCAGCAGCTGAGCAACTATACTTCTTAAAGAAAATTAATCATGAGCTCTCCTAATTGGACTTCCCTCTGCTCCTCTTTCCTCCTTAAATTTCCACCTGGCGTTTTCAGTAAACAATAGCAGTCTTGATAGGATCTAATGGTCTGAGAAGTAATTTTTATGCTGATCACATTCATAAACACATCTTATAAGTACCAGTGTCCATGGTGGAATGGTTAATCTGAAAACATGGTCATTTATTTCATCAAAAGCTGATTAGGAATTATATATTATCATATGTGTTATTTTTATGTAATATGTATATATTATAATAATCCTTTGTATAGTATATCTTTTCTTTCCTGTCATACTTTCCTCTAGGAGCAATAGGATAGGTATTGATAATATTAGCAGGGTTAATTTATAAGAAAATAAAAATACTACCTTTTTGTATTTTATACATTTAACCAGGAAATTTGGAAATTCCATGAGTATTCTCCATGTGACTTTGGAGATATCACTGGGTAGTAACAATCTTCCACTGAGGAGGAAGATAGTGATATTCGATCTGGGTGCCACTCCAGGCTAGCGAGCTTCAGTTGGAAGGACTGTGATCCAGGGAAGCCTCCCTGCTCTGGGATGACCCATCCTCCACATCCCAGGGAAATGGTCCCTCATCTCTGTGTCGTCTACTCTGGTTCTGCGTGTGCAGACCTTCACTCATGTGGCTTCTGATCTTCCTATCTATCATCTTCTCACAAGATGGTTAAAACTCTTCATGGCATTTCATATCAGTGTTGTCCAAGAGAAACACTATTCAGGCCACATCAGTAATTTAAAATTTTAGAATAACCACATTAACAAAAGTAAAAAGAGTGAAATTAATATGAATAATGTATTTTACTTAATATTTAAACTACTATTTTAGCACATAATGTAAAAATCATTAATGAGTATCTTACCTTCTTTTCTTACACTAAGCTCCCAAATCTGGTACATATTTTACCTGTACATCTCAGCTTGAACCAGCCACACTTCAGGCGCATAACAGCCACATGTGCCTAGTGGCTACCATATTGCTGAGCACAGCTCTAGATACTAGCAGTGGATCTGATTATGCTTCTCTTTCGTGTGACCACAGGCCTAGATCAAGCAGTTAGCTACCTTATCAAGAATACCCTCCATTTGCATACTGTGAAAGCTAGAAATTAGATGATCATGTCCCCCACTTTAGAAGTCAAATAACACCCTTTCTTTTAAAATTAATTCTGTCTTGGAATGAATTTACATTAGTACCTATCCAACTCATAAGAAGAGCATATGAAACTTTATTCTGTCTCATTTAATCCCACACCTAGATATTAGGCTTGTACACCCTTCCCTCTTAGAACTCTTCAATATCTAATTGTTGACAAAGCCCTTAAATGCCTTTATAATGTGCTGGGCAGAAGTAAGCACATCTGTAGGGAGTAAAAGAGAATTCCAAACTCAAGTGAGGTTGTGAATCATATAATCCATATACTATGTCCATAGGCAATTAGTATATTCATCATGAAACTCAAAGTGTGGTTATTTTTATTCAAATAGAACTGGATTCCAATCCTGCCTCTATCATCTGTTTCTGTACCTAACATCTTCACAATAAGAAGTCCATTCAATCTAAAATAGAAAAATTAATATGAATAGTACTTGATATTAAGAATTAAAATTACAACCATACATTCAATACTTGCTTTGGATCAGGTTCTCTGCTAAGGATTTCACATCCATTAATTAATGTATTAAGTGAAGCAAATAAATCTTATTAAATGAGCTAATATATATAATATTGCTATCTTATATTGATGATCAATGCAGTCACTTTAATAAAACAATAATATTAGGCTGTGTTCAGTTTTCTTAACTGATGATAACATTTCAATTTTCATCATAGACAGAAAACCTCTAAGGACAAAATACTGTGTGTTATTTATTATATGAATCCCCAGGATATAGTTTGCTTATTTGCTTGTAAATCTTTGGTGCCTAATAGAGAATGAATGAATGAGTAGATAAATAAATAAATGATTCCCAAAAGAGGGCATTTCTGAATTCAATAGTCATGCTGTAGCAAAGAAGGCTAAATCAATTATGCTTTCTATTCCATTTAGAAAGCTGTATTTACCAGACAGCCTCCAAAATTTGTCCAAGTATACTAAAGGAGATACATGTTGTACAGTCAGTAAACCAACACAAATGTTTATTTAAATGGAGGATTCAGATTCACTGAAAACAGGACTGATTTGATTCTTGATATTCCTCTTCTCCTGTCTCTCTCAGCTAGGGACTAAGCCACAGGTGTGCCTTATTTGTTAATTGCTGGAACAGACTGACATACACAGTGGCCAAACCTGTGCGTACTGAATAATCATATAAAAGGGTCTCTGCTCTTTGCCAGCTTTCATATTTGAAGGTTCATTGAGTCTGTTTCCTTTTCCCCCCAAATTATACAAAGAATGTATTTTTTGGGTGCTATATACATGTACAATAAAAACAAGCCATACTAGCCTGGCCTGCGTGTCTCAGTGGTTGAGCGTCAACCTATGAACCAGGAGGTCAGGGTTCGATTCTTATTCAGGGCAAAAGTCCAGGCTCCAGCTCAATCCCCAGTGGAGAGGGGGATGTAGGAGGTAGCTGATCAGTGGTTCTCTCTCATCATTGATGTTTCTAGCTCTCCCTCTCCCTTCCTCTCTGAAATCAATAAAAATATATTTTAAAAAAACATACTAAATGATTTCAGAGCTAATGTTGAGTTAATGCCCCTTTGTGTAAAAACTTCTAATATAATACTTTATAAGAGTGATAAAAATTTATTGATAAAGGTATCAACCATACTGAGAAAATTGAATATCCACATGTAAAAGAAAAAAACTAGGTCCCTATTTTATATTACTCATAAAAATTAACTCTAAAGAGATTAAAGGCTTAAGTTTAAGACTAGAATCCACAAATCTTCTAGAAAAAAAACATACAGAGTTCTTTCATATGAGTCTTGGCAATGATGTTTTGGATATGATACTTAAAGCACATGCAACAAAAGCAAAAATAAACAAGTGGGACTACAGCAAACTAAAAAGCTTCTGCATTACAAAAGAAACACTCAAAATAATGAAAAGATAACTTATGGAATGGGAATAATATTTGCAAACTATATATGTGAGAAGGAGTTAATATTCAAAATATATAAAGAACTCATAAAACTCGATAGCAAAAAAAAACCAAAACCCAAACAATCCTATTAAAAATTAGCAAAGAACCTGAATAAACAGTTTTCCTAAGAAGATATACAAATGATCAATAAGTACATGAAAGGTGCTAAATATTACTAATCATCAGGGAAATGCAAATCAAAACCATAATGAGATATCACCTCACACCTGTTAGAATGACTATTATAAAAAAGACAAAGATAGCAAGTGCTGGTGAGGATGTGGAGATAAGGTAACCCTTCTGCATTGTTGGTGAGAATGTAATCAGTATAGTCATTATAAGAAAAAATAGTATGGAATTTTCCTCAAAAATTTAAAAATGTAATTACCATATGATCCAGCACTTTCATTTCTGGGAATATATTCTAAGGAAATGCATACACTGTGTGAAAAGATAGGTATACTCCCATGTTCATAACATCATTATGTAGACTAACCAAAACATGAAAACAATATAAGTGTTAATCCATGGATGAATAGGTAGAGAAAACACATATATGAAAGAAATATAGAAATATAATATATATGAAAAATAAAATATACTTTTATAAATATATATTATATTTATACAGTTATGTTTAATAATATATTATATGTATATACAAAAATTTATATAATAAATATTATATACTATATTATATTTATACTAGGGGCCCAGTGCATGAATTTGTGCACCTTGAAAGGAACTGTGGGCTGCGAGGCTGCGTTAGGCACAGGGGCGGGTCTCTGCTCATCCTCTGCGCCCGCGCCCAGCCCCTCCTGCCGCAGCCCCCCGTCCCCTGTCTGCCAGCAGCCCAGCTCCCGCTGCCGCCACTCCCATGCACTGATGGCACTGGCCTCACTCACACCCGCTGATGGTGTGAAGCAATTGGGGCTGGCACCAGCAGTGGGTACAAGCGAGGCTGGTTCCATCAGTGGGTGCGAGTGGTGGCTGCTGCCCCGATTGCCCCTCAGGAGCAGGGGAAAGTGGAGAAGCCCTCAGGGGCGGTTGGGGCCAGCAGCCACCACTCGCACCCGCTAATGGTGCCAAGCGATTGGGACCAGCACCAGGCTCCAGCAGCCGGTGCGAATGGTGGCTATGGTGCCGTCTGCAGGTGTGAGTGGGGTCGTCGCTGGCAGCGGGTATGAGAGGCAGCTGCCGGCCCCGATTGCCTCTCAGGAGCAGGGGGAGGTAGAGAAACCCTGAGTGGCGATCGGGGCTGGCAGCTGCCGCTCACACCTACTGATGGTGCCAAGCAATCGGGGCCAGGCATCGGGTGTGAGTGGGGCCAGCACTGGCAGCAGGTGCGAGCGCCCGGCAGGACTGTGGTGCGTGGGAGCAAAGAATTTTCAGTAACCACCAGAGGCTGACCCCGATGACAGCAACTGGGGCCCTGCCTTGGTCTGGCGCCTCTGCTCACCTGCTCTACCATCCCATCACAGCTGATGCCCACCATGTTCCGCGCTCTGCTGCCTGCTGCTGACACCCGCCATGTTCTGCACGCGCCCCCTGGTGGTCAGCGCATGTCATAGCGACCGGTTTTTTGGTTGTTCCTCCATTCAGTCTATTTGCATATTATGGTTTATATATATATATATAAATATATATATATAAATATAAATAATTATAAAAAGGAAAGAAATATGTCATTTTAGCAACATGGATGAACCCTGTGGGCATTTTGCTAAGTGAAATAAATCAGACAAAGAAAGACAAATACTGTACAATTTCACAAATATGTAGAATCTAAAAGCAAAGCAAAATACGTAACTCATAGACTAATAGATCAGATTTGCATTAACAGAGGTGGCAGATTAGTGGGTGGGGAATTAGAGAAGGGTGGTCAAAGGATGCAAACTTCCAGTTATAAGATAAATAAGTACTGGGGTGTAATGTGCAACATGATGACTGTAGTTAGCACTGCTGTATAGAATATTTGAACATTGTTAAGACAGTAAATCCTAACAGGTGTTAGCACAAAGAGAGGATGTTAACTAAACTTACTGCGATAATTATTTCACAATATCTGTAAATCAAATCATTATGTGAGTGTATAGGTTAAATTTATACAGTAATATATGTCAATTGTATCTCAATAAAATTGGAAAAATCTGAGAAGAAAAAAAGATGATTAGCATTTTGTATTAAATAATATTTTAAATGAAAATCATTGCTTTTAACTTTTCCTGTCCAATCAAACTTATATCAAGGAAATATTTTTCATGTATCTACATTTCCTATTTAAATGAATTGTAAATTAATTGGTAATTTGGATGTGAATATATATCAGAGTAATATATCATTATTTTTACACCTGGGCTGTTTACTTAAAGTATTTCCACTATAAAAGAACAAAAACCACTAAAGGGTAAATTTTTCATTGTAATGGCTCAAGAATTCTGGTCTAAACTTTCAGGATATTTCCAAAGCCAGTATTAGAGCTTATGATGACAGGTTTATGTCAAATAAAAGAGGTTATAATTCTTTACACATGATCATCTGGGAGAGATTTTAGATGAACTTTCTACTTAAAACTTCAATATTTTTTCTTAAAGAGAAGTGGCTGCAAAAATATGCCTCCACCTCTCTCCCACCCTTTCTTTTCTTTCCTTCCTTCCTTCCTTCCTTCCTTCCTTCCTTCCTTCCTTCCTTCCTTCCTTCCTTCCTTCCTTCCTTCCTTCCTTCCTTCCTTCCTTCCTTCCTCCCTTCCTTCCTTCCTTCCTTTCTTCTTCATAGAGAAATAATGCTTCAAAGATTGATGTCATGTGAGTACAAGAAATGATATCCATACTTCATTGCCCTAAATGATCAAAGACTATTGCCTAAAGAGGAAATAAGCTTGTCTCAGAAGGTCTTGTAACTACTTTGTCCAGGTGAATGGTATGCAAAGTCCTGGTAAAGAGCTTTCTGGAAGCCTATTCTCTGTCTGCTCACAATGCTGCTGGCAAGATATCTAACTTGTAGGGACGGTAGCATGTGATCCCCAGATGCCCTGCTCTACCTTCACTGCATGCAGATTCAAGCAAACATGAACTGGGTTTATTGGCTTTTCAGGAAACTTAGCTTGAAGATGCACTGAAATTCAAAGGCACTATAAAAAATGAAGGAAATAATCAAATTTATGAGCATTCTGAAGCCATCCTAGTTTCAGTACCTTTATACATTTCAAAGTTGAGTCAGAGGACTCCAACCAGGAAGGTTTATAGATTTCTGATTCTGTCTTGAAGTTATATAACTATTTACTAAATGAAAAATTACAGAGAATTTTAAAAAATTCAAACAAAAAATGCAAAAGATGTTTCTCTCTATTTCCCCCTTCCAATCTCTCTAAAAAAAAATCAATAAAAGCATATTCAAAAAATTTAAAAAGCAAAACCTCCATATTATTCAGCTTTCTGTGTTTTCAATGAGTCACCTATAAAGTGAAATAATTTGAATAAATGAAGGTTAAGTCATCAACAGCAAGATCATTATTTTTCTCATTTCAAAAGATCTATAAAAGGGCATAGTGGGGAGGAAAACCAAAATGGTGGCATAAGGTAAACACCTGTACGTGCTATCTCTCACAATTACACCAAAACTACAACTAAAAGACAAAACGACTATCACCCAGAACCACGGGAAAGCTGGCTGAGTAGAAGTTCTACAACTAGAAGGAAAGTAAAAAGCACACTGAGACCGGGTAGGAGGTTCAGAGGTGCAGAAATACAGAGGTACGGAGGCCCGCAAATTGGGCTGGCGAATGGGTGCGCTGTTATTTTCCATCGGGAAGGAGATACAAGCTCCCAACGGCTCTGAACTCGTTTCCGGTGAGACATGGGGACCGAGACTCCTACAGGGAGAAGCTGGACTGTCTGGCATCTGGTCAGAAAGTGAGGGTGGATTTCTTGCAGAGGTGCTCGAGGAATCGTTTACTGTGCTGGGGCATGGGACGCAGGGACGCAGGGACGCAGAAACACGGAGACGCAGAGATGGCTGACTGGCAGCCATCGCTGTTTCCTACACCCTAGTGAGTCCCTGAGACCCCGCCCCACCCAATTTACAAACCCACCCAAACTGTGCGCAGTGGCTTTTGCATATGAATGGCCTGCCCTTTCGCAGCTTAACCTAACAAATTGCAGCTGAGTCAGAGAGCTCCAAAACTTCCAAACCCCAAACAAAGAGTAGAAATTTGCAGATCTCGCTGTAGCTTCTGCTGGGTGGCCTCACACAGTAGCTGACTTGCACCTCCTTGGAGATCCAGGAGCCAGTGTACTTAGTGGTCAGTGTGAGATGACACCAGATTTCAACTCCTCACATCCATAAGAGACACACTCAAGAGGCAGACTCAGTGAGCACCAAAGCCCCAGTGAAGCAAGTCCTGCCCCATAAGGGTATCTCCAAAACAGCAGTTCTTCTATTATAGACACAGCTGTTCCTCACAGCCAATTGGCCTGGAGGGTCAATTCCTCCCAGTGTACCAACAGCAATCAAGGCTTAACTACAACAAGACTGTGCACCCAGCCCACAAAGGGGTGCACCAAGAGTGTCCACCTCAGGTGATTGGGGAGGCTGAGTCACTGGGCCCTATAGGTCACCTACCACACAAAGCCTCTCCATTAACACAGGGAAGCAGCCAAAATGTGGAGACAGAGAAACATGTCACGAATGAGAGAAATGGAGGAAAGCAAACTACTGGATATAGAGTTCAAAACCACAGTTATAAGGTTACTCAAGAATCTTCTAGAAACTGCTGATAAACTTAGTGAGACTTCCAAGGAACTTAGTGAGACCTTCAAGGATCTATATTAGAATGCCAAAAAATGGGAAAGGACCAGTCATAAATTAAGCATACAATGTCTGAAATAAAGAATAATATACAGAAATCCAACAGCAGACTAGAGGATCCCAAGAATCAAATCAAAGATTTGAAATATGAGGAAGCAAAAACACCCAACCGGAAGAGCAAAAAGAAAAAAGAATCCAACAATATGAAGATAGTGTAAGGAGCCTCTGGGACAACTTCAAGCGTACCAACATCTGAATTATGGGGGTGTCAGAAAAAGAGAGAGAGCAAGATATTAAAAACACATTAGAAGAAATAATGACAGAAAACTTCCCCTACCTGGTGAAAGAAATAGACTTAAAAGTCCAGGAAGCACAGAGAACCCCAAACAAAAAGAATCCAAAGAGGACTACACCAAGACACATCATAATTAAAATGCCAGGGCAAAAGACAAAGAGAGAATCTTAAAAGCAGCAAGAGAAAAACAGTTAGTTACCTACAAGGGAGTACCCATATGACTGTCCGCTGATTTCTCAACAGAAACTATGCAGGCCAGAAGGGAGTGGCAAGAAATATTCAAAGTGATGAACAGCAAGAACCCACAACCAAGATTACTCTACCCAGCAAAGCTATCATTTAGAATTGAAGGTCAGATAAAGAGTTTCACAGACAAGAAAAAGCTAAAGGAGTTTATCACCACCAAACCAGGATTATATGAAATTATGAAGGGTATTCTTTAAGAAGAGGAAGAAGAAAAAGGTAAAGATAAAAATTATGAACAACAAAGTGATAACAAATACATATCTATCATCAAGTGAATCTAAAAGTCAAATGAATAAAAAATCTGATGAACAGAATAAACTGGTGAATATAATAGAATCAGGGGCATAGAAAGGGAGTGGACTGACAATTCTCAGGGGGAAGGGGGCATGAGGGGTGCAGAAAGAGATTGTACAAAAATCTTACTCCTATGGATGAGGACAGTGGCAGGGGGTAAGGGCATGGGATGTGGGGGGGGGGGGGGGTCAGGTGGAGGGGAGCTATGGGGAGAAAAAGAGGAACATCTGTACTAATCTGAACAATAAAGATTTATTTATTTAAGAAAGAAAGAAAGAAAGAAAGAAAGAAAGAAAGAAAGAAAGAAAGGAAGGAAGGAAGGAAGGAAGGAAGGAAGGAAGGAAGGAAGGAAGGAAGGAAGGAAGGAAGGAAGGAAGAAAGAAAGAAAAGAAAGAAAGAAAGAAAGAAAGAAAGAAAGAAAGAAAAAAAGAAAGAAAGAAAGACAGGTGACTGACAAAAAAAAAGGGCATAGTGGGGCCCTCAATCTGATCATTTGCAAGGACAAATATCTGAAGGAAAAACTTGAAATGTGCATCTGGGTTGCAGTTTCAACAATAAGTAGAAACTAACTTCTCCCTAAGTCTAGCTTTTCTCAGATGCAAGGCAGATCAATTTATAATTTGTATTAAATGGAATCTCATATTTGGTACACCTAACCTATACATCAAAATAAATAGGAATTATGTTATTTGTAATTACATTAATTTTACTCCATATTCATTATTAATCCAGTTGGTATGCCAGTATGTATATATTAATTGAGAGCCATTGCATAGTTATCAGAAAAAAATAATATATATATTAAGTACATTCTATTGAACCTAGAGGTTAGAGATTTGTGTATAACTTTTGGTGATAAATTTTAATTTTCTGATCTTAGTGTCCTTATTTATAAAATGATCAATGTAAAAAAGTAAAGAGCTAGAACTAGATGTCTGAGGAGTTAGAACATTTTTGGGGTGTGTACATAATGAGATATATGGTCATACATGTACCTATATTTTCTCCTCTTCCCAATATAAAAAGCCTGATTGATTGACTTGCTTATTTTCTTGATACTTAAAGAGATGTATTATAAAGCAAAATAAAGTCTGTTTATTTGGTTTTCCAGGTTTTGCTCTGAGGAATTAGTTTGTTTTGTAAGAAGGTATTAGATATTTCTGTGAAGCTGTATTAAGAATAAGAATAAATCACAATTACAAAACAGGTTTATACCAAGGTTCAACAACAAACAAATGTCCTTGACTCTTTTACTTTTTAAACTACACAAAATATTATACCTGACTGATCTAGTTATCTTGAATTCCAATTTATCCCCATTAGATTCTAAGTAATTATCTGTTCAGATGAAGTAAAGAAATATATCATCTCCATTTTATATGAGGTGTTGACATTTATTGATTTAATGTTCTCTTAAAATCTTTTGGGGAAATGGTTTTTAAACTATAATAATAACTTGACAGAAATTAATGGATCCACCTAAACTAGAGTAACATATTGGCATGTAATTCATTGTCAAAATTTTGGGTGTGAATTTTATTTTTACTCTTTGTTCGAGTAAGAAAAATTATGCAGGCATATGTAGGTTTTATTTATTTATTTATTGTAATTTGTACTGCTCCTCTGTGAGCTAGTGTTTGAGGATACTGCTCTATTAAGAAACATAATTAATTTTTTTCAGATTCTGACCATGCATTATATTTGCTGGCATTGCTAGTCTGAATGTTCTTCAAAAGAAAATCTTTGACAAAATATTTTACTCTAAATCATTTAGGAAGAAGAAATAGATAAAACATTATGAATGTACTAAATGATTAACATTCAGACACTTCTGCATTAATATTTAATAAGAAACTATGTTGTAGCCGAAACCAGTTTTGCTCAGTGGATAGAGCGTCAGCCTTCGGACTGAGAGGTCCCGGGTTCGATTCCAGTCAAGGGCATGTACCTTGGTTGCAGGCACATCCCCAGTGGGGGGTGTGCAGGAGGCGGCTGATCGATGTTTCTCTCTCATCGATGTTTCTAACTCTCTGTCTCTCTCTCCCTTCTTCTCTGTAAAAAATCAATAAAATATATTTAAAAAAAAACACAACAAACTGTGTTGTAATGTAACATGCAATGTAAACTTTACTAAATATGTAAAAACATGTAGCGTAAAAATCATTCAGATTACTTTTCTTATCAGTCTCCAAGACAGCTGTAACTAAACAAATGGTGCCTTTCTAGAAATACATAAATAGCCCCCCCCCCTTCTTTTTTACCTCATAATTCCTTTCATGTTCTTTACCTTGCTGCTGTATCAGCTTTCCATAATAATTTACATATTACCTATCCTCTTTGGTTTTTGCTTGTTTTTACCTTTAGAACAACTGGAGTGTGGTTTCTCTTTGTCAATATTCAAATACATCACACTTAGAAATAATTACTATTTGTTTAGGTATAATTGCATCTATACATGCAAGCTAAATATAATATCTGAATACAAAAGTTTCTTTATATCAGTTCCATTCTTAAGCATCTTTAAATCAGAATTTTTCTAAAACCAATAACAATTTGTTGTCAACTAATTATATTAAAGGGGCAACTAATGGAGCATATCAAGGTCACTCAAAACAAGTAACATGAGCTAAATTTTACCTCAGTAGAAAATATAGAAACAGCAGAAAGTTCCAAATATCAAATTTTATCTTCAGCTGAATTCTTGCCTTATTTGAAATCAGAGTAAAGGATCGCCTATTTTAGGAGCCTGTATCTAATTGTATTGCTTTTTGATATAAAACTATTTTTCTTGTTACAAGTTTCTATGTCACATTGTTAAATCTGCAGTCTGAGATCAAGGAATATAGTACCACCCAAATGGACCATATGTGGCATTGTTGCATACTTCTGTCCCTAGGATGATTGGAGTGCTCTTAGGACTTACCATAGCTTAGCTCTAAAAAAACAACAAACACAAAATCCAAAAAACTGAGACATGGAAGGCAAAAGTTAGTCTATGGAATGGTTTAAACAACTTTTACTGCAGGAAATAAACCTTTGGCTTGAAATTTTATTTCATATTGATTAGGCAAATGAGCTTGAAAACATAATTTCACTTCAAAATTATTGCTTTTTGTACAATGTTCTCAGTTTGACTTTGGAAAACCTTTCCTTCTCTGCCAATTATGTTACCTTACCGCAAATGTTTTTCTTTGGCATTACTTATCTGTAGGTTATTGTATTTTATTGTACAATTGTAGTATATCTGATAGTCAACCCTTTAAAAGAAATCTTATTTTATGCTAGAAGCCCAGCATGTGGAATCGTGCAGCCCCGCCCACCCACGGCACCCTGCCACGCTCACAGCCCACCCACACCAGTCTTTGGTCATTACGGCATTAGGGCCACAGGCCTTTTATAATATAGATTAAAGGCATACACAAGTGTTTATATGGGGATAAATAAAACCTTACTGAAAGTATGAAAATCAATCCAAAGAATGTACAAACCTGACTTGTCAGGTTTGGACTTACTGAGTTAAACAGACTATTTAGCTGGAGAGTAAGTTCAGGAAATATAATCAGTTAGAATTATATTGATCCCTCTTGGGACTTGGCCTTTAATGTTGTTTTAGTACAAACCTTATACAAAATCTCTATGTAAAAATCTGTCCTTAACTTTCTGGTGTGTAGGTCCTGACACCTAGTCATTTCCTATTGAATGTCCATCAAGTGTTATTCTTTTGCATTTTTTAAGAATTTAAAGTCTCATATATCCAATGGCACACTCATTCAAAATCCCAACAGCTCTCACCATGATTATTCACATTCCTGATTAATCCCTGAAGCACAGGGGAGAACTCACCCAACTGCATGAAAAAATAAAAAATCTGTAGCAAGAGAGAAGCCTAATGATTATACAGAGAAAAGCACTTTTTCAGTCTCATTTTTTTCTAGTTCATGTACTAACAATCACTAAAAATCAAGTAATATGTTTTTATTATTTGATTTGGTAGAAAAGCTTAATTACTTTCAGTTTATAAACCCCTAAACACTTAAGCTAACACATGTCATAAGTTACCAAACAACAAGAATGTTAGTGATTCTATATAAGATATATTTGGAAGAGTACTTTTTGATGAAATTAGTATTTCAAATTTTATTTTATTACTTTATCTTATTATTTGTACTTTAGTCCATTCAATTTTAACATGATTAATTATTTTCAGCACATGCAGTGAGGTAGGTTTGATGCTTTCTGATAGAAAATTTGTGGTGACTGCAAGTTTTCTGTGCATTGCTAGAGAAGCAAGTGTTCAATTTTGAAGGCAAACATAAAACCTATGTTAACATCCATATCAGACTTTAGAGTCTGCTCAAATCCTATCTAATAAAAGAGTAATATGCAAATTGACCATCACTCCAACACACAAGATGGCTGTCCCCATGTGGTCAAAGATGGCTGCCCCCATGTGGACACAAGATGGCTGCCACAAGATGACCAGCAGGGGAGGGCAGTTGGGTTGGACAAGGCCTGCAAGGAAGGGCAGTTGTGGGCAATCAGGCCAGCAGGGGAGGGCAGTTGGGAGGGACAAGGCCTGCAAGGGAGGGCAGTTAGGGGTGACCAGGCCTCCAGGGGAGGGCAGTTAGGTATCAATCAGGCTGGCAGGGGAGTGGTTAGGGGGTGATCAGGCTGGCAGGCAGAAGCGCTTAGGGGCAATCAGGAAGGCAGGCAAGTGAGCAGTTGGGAGCCAGCAGTCCTGGATTGTGAGAGGGATGTCTGACTGCCCGTTTAGGCCCGATCCCGGCAGGATTGGGCCTAAACGGGCAGTCAGACATCCCTTGAGGGGTCCCAGATTGGAGCGGGTACAGGCTGGGCTGAGGGACACGCCCCCCCATGCATGAATTTCGTGCACCAGGCCTCTAGTGAGTATATAGTAAGATGAAAAAAATTCATTAAATCACTGGAGATCTGGTCCACCCTTCTGAGTTAGGTGCTATTGGTGTCACAAAGCTGCAGAAGACTGGATCCTCTTTGAAACTCCTCTGATAAAAAGGGGCTGTTCCCTATGTTTTTCATGTCATTTCAAGGGTTCACAGAGTTACTTATTATTCAGATTAAACATCACTAGCTTATAAGGAGAGTGTTAACAACAGTCTGAGTCACCATGAGAAAATTTTAGCAAGGCCAATAGCATTATGAGGATAAGTGTGGTTTTAGAAAAGAAAGAGAGATGGTTGTTCATGTTGAGAATCTCATCAAAAACCTCAAGTCTGGGCTGCTTCAGCATTCTGAATAATCCTGCAAATTTGATTATTTCTAAATGTGATCAAGTGAAAAATATTATGGAAAATTTCTGTTCAGGCTTTAAATGAATGTAGTTTAGATAAAAGCTGAGCCATCATGAAAATTGAATATCTTATAACCTTGGAGTTGTAAATAAATAGTTCAAAGCCATGATTATTCTGTAAAAGTTTGAGACAGAATTAGGAATTCTTGATTAAATCAACAGAGGGGACAAAGAACAGAAAAATGCAAAAACTGAAAATATGACTTTGATGGATTTTGTCAAAGACAATATTCTTTGCTGTGTAGCTTTGTTGAAACTTTTTAGAAGGTCACAATATTATCGGTTCTATGTCTGAGGACCTGAGACTTACATTACTTGCTTCCCTTTCCCATTTGTGATTCATGGTCCTGGCAGGATTCTTGGAACATAGTAGATATTCTGTTAATGAATCAGTGAAATAAACCTTATACCATGTAGTTAGTAGCTTTTTGTGTGTTTTGTTTTGCCATAAATGTAATATTGTAAATGATTTGACTTTCTCATTTAATTTTTTTACCAAATACTCTTTCCATATCTGGTTTGAAACATATTTAACTAGTAGAATGGCCTCAACAACCTGTAATGATATAAAATTCTCTCTCTCTCTCAATTGCTCTTTCAAGGACATGAATTTGTATTTCTCTTCACATTTCCTCCAAAAAATATTTGATAAGTACTTATTAATTGTATTTGTGTTAAAGAATAGGAAACATCATTTATAAGAAATATCAAGTTCTTGCCTTTAATGAAGCTTATATTTTAGTGAAAGATAAATACATAAAACATAAAATTATCTATACTAATAAAAGAGTAATATGCTAATTAGACAGGACATCCTTCCTGATGACCTTCCAGATGAAGCCAGGGCTGCGAGGGAAGCCTGGGTCCCGGGTGCCGGAGGGAAGCAGGTGCCAGCAGCCGGGGGAAGGAAGGCCTACTCTTGCATGAATTTTGTACATCGGGCCTCTAGTATCATATAATATCAGATAAATGAAACCAAAAGAATAGGGAGTAACAGAGGCTATTTTAGACAGAGAAATCAAGGAAGGCCTCTAAGCAGAATTGGCATTGAGAAGAAAATATTTCAGGAAAATCAAATGGCAAATACAAAGATTCTAATGCAAGGTAGAGCTCTATGAAATGGAGGATTAAACATCCAGTGTAGGAAGAAATTGGGGTTATGAGTAAGGAGGAGGTTGATAAGAAATGAAATTGGAAAAGTAGGCAAAACCAGATATTGTATGGCCAAGAAGGCATCTATATTTTATTCAGATTGTGATGGAAGCCACTAGAAGTTTTGAACAGGGAGTGATCTGATATAATTTAGGTTTTAAAATCAACATATTGACTGCACTGTGGCAAATTGACTGAAGAGATAAGAAAACAGAATAAAGCAAGAAAATAAGGGATCTTCAGTAGCCTACAATGATTAAGGTGGGTCATAAGAAAAGTGGTAAGAACTATTTGGATTCAGCATTTATTTTAGGGCAGGGACAACAGACTTGCTGTATATTGGATGAAAGGTATAAAGGAAAGACAGGAGTCAAATATGACTCTTCATATTTTGGTTAAACTAACCCATAACAATGGTCCTGATCATCAAAGTTGGGGAGAATAGAAATGATCAGGTTTGGGGTTGGAGATTCAGGTTTCTGTTTTAAGCATTTTAATAATGACATGCAAAGTCAAGTGGATATTAAATATCAAATTAAAAATACTGATTGGTATAATCTATGAGTTTAAACCATGAAAAGATGATAGAATTTATGTGTAAAATGAAAGTCTTCAGCATATAAAAACAATTGTATTACAACCATGAACCATTGGGTCTTCTTACCCAACTTAATGTCCAAGGATATTGGGAGTTTATTTGGTACAAAGTTGCCAGTTCTGTTCCCATTTATTTATTGGAGCGAAACCTGGGATTGTGACCAATCCTCAGATTTACCCTATTTTCTGGTGTTTTGCTTCTGCTCTCTCCACTTGTGTGACTGTTGATGGTAGTGACTCCTCAGGTTTTGATGTTATCATACCTGCTGCCTGAATGATTCTACTGAAGGTTTTAAGGAAAAGGTGTTTTAGAAAAAGGAAGTGTCTTTTTCCCATTTTTACTCTCAGCTGTGATTTGCTTCTAGAACTTATCAAACTTTCTCTATGCATACAAATCAGCTGGATATAATTTTAAAAATCAGAATTTGATTCATGGGCTCATCTAAGAATCTAAGTTGCTAGTCCATGGGCCATACTTTGAATAGCATAACATTACACTACCATACACATGGACTTCTTGTGTTATGGCTACATAGTTAATGCTGACATACTCAGCTGTTATTCCTCATGCATGCCTACTGTTTCAGAATGGCTGATCAGAAAGGACATTATTTTAAAAAGTGTTTTATGTAGTGTGGAGATATCTTAATTGACTACATGTTCACAAAATTCACTTTATTGGTCTATTGAAGAAACTTTCTTAAATGTTTCTTGCATTTTAGCTATTCTGCATCCATTTCCCCTGATTTAATTCAGATAATCTCCATTTCTTTTTCTAGAATTGTTCTACATCCACTATATCAGGTTATGGTGGATCTTTCAATCAATATATTTAATATTTTTTTAAATGAAAGAGCAGATTTGTGACATCCAAACCAACTGGACTTCTTCTCCTAGTACTTTTCAGTAAGAATGAAGTACAAAGAAAAAATAATTTATATGCTTTTATACAAGGACAGTCTCTTAATGAAAATCTGGAGTGGTCCCAACCAGACACGTATTTTCCAAGCCTTATTATATAGCTGTTACTTATTTATATCCCTTCCTAGTCTTTAAATGTCTTTTTATCCAGTTATTCAGAATTGGTTTATAAATTCATAGACACTGAAATTTGGCTGTGTGAAACTTTCTTTTATCTAAAGAAATTTAGTATCACCCTTTTTTATTAAGAGGAGAAGATGTGTTACTGAGGTAATTTCACAAAATAATCTTCCAGCAATAGGCTTTTTTTTTTTTACAAAGTTACCTTTGAAAAATGTGGTTACTAAGATAATCTCAGTAGTGGATTCATGATAAAATATTGCTGGAGGTATGTTAATTAATTATTCATATGCCATAATAGGGCCAACTCCTGTTCATTTAAATTATCATTCATGAGAGCTAAAAATATCGTATATTAAAAAAACTGTGCCTCGAACTTAAAAAAATCCTTATGTTTCATTATATATAATTAGTGATCCAATGCATGGATTAGTGGACACTGAAAATTAATTAATTGGAAGGTAGCTGGCGTGGCACGACTGGAGAAGATGGGCTGGACACGCCCTGGAGCCAACCTCCCATGGTCCCTCCCCAGCTGGCCGCACCTGGGGTGGTGCCATGGCTCAAAGGGCGTTTGTGGAGTGAGCACGGACCCTCCAGCAGGTGGGGTCCCTAGGCCTGGCCTGTGGGGATAGGGCTGAAACCAGCTTTCTGACATCCCCCCAGGGGTCCTGGAGTGCAAGAGGGCACTCTGTAAAGTTGCTGTCATACAGGGTGTGGAACACAAACACAAGTGTGCAGTAAACCAGATTCGGGGCCAACAGAGTCCCAGCAACAACATAACCCACAGCCGAAGGTGGAATCACATGGCCCCTTGAGTAACTGGGCTCCCTCTTCTCTGGTTTCAGGGTGTGTCACACGAGAACCACCGCTGCCAAGTCACTGCAGCTTGGCAGCTCCTGATTGAGCGCCTGCCCCCTGGGATGAGTGTGTATCATAGAGACCTCTTGGAAGGACAGAGGGACACTTAGCATATTAGCCTTTTATATTATACTAGAGGCCCAGTGCACAAAATTCATGCAGTTGTTTGGGGGGGGGGGGTCCTTCAGCCTGGCCTGTGCCCTCTCACAGCCTGGAAGCCCCCCAATGGATCGCCCCTGCAGAGGGAGGCCTGCCCACCTCCTGCAGCCTGCTGGTGTGTGGTCTGGGCCTTCCTCTTTGGGGCGATCATGGAGACCCCTGATAGATTGCCCTGCTGGCCAGTGGCCTGGGCCTCCCTCTGCAGGGCGATCATAGGGCGATGGTGGGGCCCCTCACCAATCACATCACACCCGCCTTGGCTGGGTTGGCGCCATTGGGTGTCATAGTGTGGTCATCCAGATGGTTGTTCCACTGTTCAGCGTTTGACTGATTTGCATATTATGCTTTTATTATTATAGATAGGTAATAGTAAATTAACTGGTGATATATAATGCCTTTCATGAATAAAGCTCTTTCACTCACTCAAATTAATTTTGAATGGCAGTGCTTCATGTTGACTACTTATTTATTTATTTTTGGTATGAGTAAATTTCCAAAGAAAGCTCTGATAACTTCTACAGTCTATAAAGAGCCAGTTAGAGGCTTTATATATTTAATCAGCAGATGTTCTGGAATTCATTTTTCCATAATTCTTCAGTGCTGTTGACATAAACTCTATCTGGATATCCTGTAGATTTATTTCTACTAGAAATAGATTTCAGAAGCATGAAATGATGGGAAACTATTGTAATGTACATCTGGGGCTTATAAAAGTATGCCCTTAATACTCTCAAGACTTTCAAGAACATACATATCTGTATTATTTCTGTTATTTTCTCTAATGTAAAATGAATGCTCACAGCATAAAAGATTCAGGTAACATCTGACTGGCAATAAACTCTTGGTATATAATAACAGTATTTTTAAATTATAATGCATATGCTTTGAGGAAGTTATCCATTTAATCTAAGATGTCAAATCTATCAGTATTATTTTTAGTATTCCTTTATTATGATGATATCTGCAGGATATTTAGTGATATCTTGTTTCATTCCTGATATTGGCAATTTGTATCTTCTCTCTTTTTTTTTTTTTGTCAGTCTTGCCAATTTTACCAATATTTTCAAAAAGCCAGGTTTTGTTTCAATGATTTCTTCTATAGTGTTTCTGTTTTCTATTTCATTGATTTCTGCTCTTGTTATTATATCCTTCCTGTGTTTTCTCTGGTTACTTTGCCCTTGTTTTTCCACATCTTGAGATGGAAGTTAAGATTATAGATTTGAGAATTTTTCTCTTTTTAAATCTAACCAATTTCTCTCCTAGCACTGAGTTAGTTTTGTTTTATAAATTATGACATACTGTATTTTATTTCATTTATTTCAATGTATTTATAAATTTCCATTGAGACTTCCTCGGACCCAAAGAGCATCTAAATGGTGATTTAATAGCTTGTGTTTTAGTTTTCAGGTGTTTGGTGATTTTCTAGTTAAATTTCTGTTATTTATTTTGAGTTTGATTCTGTTGTGGTTGTAGAACACACTGTGTATGATTTCAATTCTTTTATATTTTCTGATATTTATTTTAAGGCCTAGAATATGGTTCCTCGAGTGCTTAAAACTATTATGTATTCTGTTCCTGTTCAATAGTGTGCTCTAAAAATGTTGATTAGTTTCTGTTGGCTGATGGTTTTTCAAAGTTCTTAAATATTCTTGCTGATTTTCTGTCTAGTTGTTTTATCAGTTACTTAGAGAGGGTGTTAAGTCTCCAATTATAACTGTGAATTTGTTTAGTTTCCTTTCAGTTCAATTAGTTTTTATTTCACACATTTTGCAACTCTTTTGTTTGGTTCATATACAATTCGTACTGATAAGTTTTCCTGGCCAGGGTGGTGACACCACTTTAAGTGTGCAAAATCTTGGGAGGGTAAAATCCCCCAGACAAAGGAATTCTCTCCTCTCTTCTTCCTCTTGTTTTGCTCCTGCTTCCTTGTACTTTGGGTTCATGCTATCTTTTATTTGTGGCCTTTGAGGTCTTCTCCTATTTTTCAACCAATTCAATAATGCATTTAGAATGATATTTTAAAATATTTTATCCAGCATTTTTAATTATTCTGAACTAGAGGCCTGATGCATGAAAATTCATGCAAGAGTAGGCCTTCCTTCCCCCGGCTGCCTCACTGGCTTCCCTCTGGCACCCGGGAACTCAGGCTTCCCTCCTCTGGCTGTGCAATTGCTGGTTTAAGTTTTTAATGATGGCTATTTTTGAAGTTTTTATCAGATAATTCTTAAACTCTTTCATCTCAGTGTTGGCATCTATTTGTCTTTTTCATTCAGTTCTTCCTGATTCTTTTGGTATAAGTGATTTTAAGTTGAAATCTGGATAGTGTCATGTTAAAATTTTAATTTGCATTTTCCTGGTGACTAATAAGATTGAGCATCTTGCAATATATTTACTGATTAGATATCCACTTTTTGGAAGTGTTTATTCGTGTTTCCTGCTAAGGATTTTTAACGTTTGGATTTTCAGTACCTAATGAAACTATCTCACTCTTGTTTTTCTCCTTTATTTTGCAATGGTATGATTTATGTTGATTGATTTTCAATATTAAATTAGTACTGCATTACTTCAATAAAACTTTTGCGCTTAATCTATTTTTCTTGAATTCACTGCTGGACTTGATTAACTAACATTCTCAATAGAATTATTGCCACTGTCTTTCATTGTAAAGTCCTTTTAAATTATCTCAGTGTTGTTAGCTTTCAAGAATATTCTGGGAAGATTTATTTGTTATTCCTATTTCATAAAAAAATGTTTAAATTTAGGGATATTATTTTGTATCTGTTTGGAAGAATACAATATAAAGATAATTAGATTTAAAATTTTCTATGTAGTGAGATTTTTATTTATAGTTTTGTTAAGTGATATAAAGATATTTTGATTTTGAACTTTTGTGCTTGTCATTACCCCTAATGTTTCAATAAAACTTTTCAAGCATAAAGAAAAGTCAAAAGCCTCATCCAGTGAGTATCTATATAGTCAAAACCTGGCTTGTACAGCAAATATTTTGCTATTTACTTTCTCATATATTATTTCATGCATCCTTCTATGCATCCATAAAACTATCTTAATTTTTGTTGCATCTCAGTGTAAGTTGAACACTTCCATATGTGTCAGCCCTAAAAATTTCAACATTAACCTCATTAACCATTTTGATATTTCTTTATGCTTTTTAAGTAAAAGTTTGAAATGCATGGGTCTTAAGCTAGCACATGAAATAACTTTTTATAAACATGTATCTAGTTCAAGATAAATAATCTAGATTTCTTTACACTTTGGTGTTATTATAAATAATAAAAATTTTGTCCTGAATTCCACTTTATCTGATAATATTAAATAATTACAGCTATCTTATGCTTAAAGTTTGTCCAGCTATAGAGACCCTTCCAAATTCTGCCTACTTTTGGTTGCTCCAATGTGTACTTATGAAGTAATTTTTATATTATTTTACAAAATTTATAGGTGTTAGTTGCAGGAAAATTGGTCTAACAGGAACTTATCAACAATTACTGAAATTAACAAGTCATATGTAGAAGAGTCAGTAAATAGTATATTTCATCTGGAGATTCAAATTCATTGGGACAAAGTTATTTATAATGATCTCTTAATGTTTCTAAGTGTGTAGAATCTGTGGCAATAATCCTTATAAATCTTGATAATTGATTATCATTTCACATTTTTATAAATTTACCTGCCTTGTCAGCAGTTAATTGATTTGGTTAATCTTTTTAGGGTCAGTTTTTGCTTATTTGGTGTCTCTATAGTATATTTATCAATTTCTTTAGTTTCTGTTCTTTCCTTTCTCATATTCATCCTTTTCTTTTATCTTTTTTTTCATATATAGGTATCATTAATTAGTAGCTATTATTCTTTTATAATATATGTGTTTACAGATATAAATTTTCTTCTAATTACTACAAATATTCTATGTGCATCAAAAACAGGCCGTTGTTGGCTTTGGTGTTCTATTGTGTAAAATTATCCCAGTTTTAGCCATTATGAACTCCTTTGGTTCCCCCATCAATGTGTGTATGTGTGTGTGTTTAGTCACTTTCTTGTTCTCTGGCAATATAAGATGTTCCAGCCTCATCTTGTATATTTTCTGTGCCAATCCTAAAATCAGCCATTTCTCTAGGGAGTCCTGATTCTTCTGATTACTGAATGGTATAAACACCAACTTCTGAGAGCTAGGACTGGATTTTTGACTGACAATTTTTAATAGAAAAACCCTTAGGGAAAGCTGTTGGGTAAATTATAAAAGCCTATTCAAAATTCTGCAGAATAACCACTGAAGGCATTAATTGTCCTTGGTTAAATCCTGCCAGTTTCAATTATTTACTTATATTCCCACTAGTGGCCCAAAGCACGAAATTTGTGCACATTAAAGGGGAATTAATTAGAGGAAAATTTTAATATTGCTATTTGTCCTTTCTCTATAATAGAAGTGTCAGAGATAAAAGAAAATTAGTAAAATGTATATGAAAATCTTTCTCCTGTCAGAGTCTGGGGCGTGCTGCAGGACCCAGAGTCAAGTCCCCGCCCACCCTCGCGCACCTCGAAATCACATGAGACCCAGACCTGGCCAGTTCCACCCCCGTCAAGTCCCACAGGGCAGGGGGATGCAGCCTCAGGTTCCCTGGCCCGGCGCCAAGCTCTGCCAGGCGGGGTCACAGCCTCAGGTCCCCCAACCCAGTGCCGGGTGGGGGGCGAATCCTCAGGTCCCCTGGCCCCAGCGCTGGGGCGGGGGGCGTGGCCTCAGGTCCCTCCACCCTGGCGCGAGGGTGCAAGGGTGCAAGGGCGTGACAACCATTTGCATATTAGCTCTTTATTATATAGGATCATAAGACTTGTACATGTAAGAATGTGGACAAGAAATCAGTTTCACTGAAATATTGAGAAACCATACACAAATGATAATGGACAACAGACAAATAGACAAGAATCTTGGCATGACACCTGACCTCATTCTTGAGTGCCCTGGCTAATTAAACAGATTTCAATCAAGAGGTTATGTCAAGGTCAGAAAACAAACAAACAAACAAACAAACAAAAAATCACATGAAAGCTTATGTAGAACTTGAAGCAAAGAATAGGTGTGCTCATCATAAGTAGGATTTGCTCAACTGTTGAGTCCCTGGGATTCTGAGGAGGCGTATGTCAAGGGGTCCTATTGTGATCTATCCAGAAAATGACCTTGGCTGAGTGTGATCTGAGTGACAGCACCAAAAATGGTGGAAGAAAAAGAACCCGAGCACCATTAAGGATAGCATTTACTAAAAAATTTGACAATAGGCTCAGCTTTGAAAGAGTTTATGTTTAGGAAGAAAAACAGAGTTTAGGTAGAGTATTTTGCAGAAGGAATAATATGAAATGAAGTAAGTTTTAGGGTTTATTAGCTATAACTATTTCTTGGGGAAAATAAGATTGTTCTTGTAGTTTAGCAGTTGATGGCTAGGCAATTTTGATTTAGCAAAAGTGGTAGAATAAAAGTATTGTGTGCTAATGTCACATGAGGGGTGGGAGAAACAGATTTGGAGTTTGAGAACATGGGAGAGTCAGAGTGGGAACTTTTCAATCATTTAGTTTCTCACACATAAGTATATAAAGCATCAGTGTTCCCTAACTTAGAGTAAATACAAATATTGTACTTTCCCATACTTATTATTTTTACTAATTTTAATGTTTTAAGTAAATTATAGTCTTTTCAAAGCAAAGGACACCATCAACAAAATGAAAAGACAACCCCCTGAATGGGAGAACATATTCACCAATGATACATCTGATTAGGGGTTAATATCCAAAAATGATAAAGAATTTATAAAACTTAGCACCAAAAACAAACAAACAATCCAATTAAAAATATGGGTAAAAGACCTGAATAGACACTTCTGTAAAGAAGACATACAGATGGCCAATAGACATATGAAAAGATGGTTAATATCACTAAGCATCAGAGAAATGAAAATTAAAGCCACAATGCCATATCACCTCACACCTGTTAGAATGGCTATCATCAAAAAATCAACAAATAAGTGTTGGCAAGTATGTGGAGAAAAGGGAACCCTTATGCACTGTTAGTGGGAATGAAGATTGCTGCAGCCACTGTGGAAAGCAGTATAGAGATCCCTCAAAACATTAAAAATTGTCTAATGATCCAGTGATTCCACTTCTGGGAATATATCCAAAGAAACCCAAAACACAAATTTAAAAGAATATATGTACCCCTATGTTTATTGCAGTTTTATTTAAAATAGCCAAGATTTGGAAGTAGCCCAAGTGTCCATCAGTAGATGAGTGGATAAAAAAGCCATGGTTCATTTATACAATGGAATACTACTCAGCTATTAAAAGGAAGAAAATCGTACCCTTTGTAACAGCATGGATGGGCCTGGAGAACATTATGCTAAGTGAAATAAGCCAGTCAGAGAAAGACAAGTACCATATGATTTCACTCATATGTGAAATTTAATGAACAAACTGAACTACCAAGCAAGCAAAATAGGGACAGACTCATAGATAGCAGGCAGACAGTTCTAGTTGGTGAGGGGTGTATTGGGGGTGGGGAAAGGATTGAGGAAAAAAAGAAAAAGAGAGAAAACTCATTATCATGGACAACAGTTTGGTGATTGTGGGGGTAGGGGATGGGTGGAAGCAGAAGAGGGCATAGGAGGATAAATGGTGATGGGTGGGGGAAGACAATGGGGCAAGACAAAAATCACAGGGATATTATAAAATACTCTGAGATGAAAACATAGATCCACAGCTGTAAGGGGAGCTCTCAGGACTATATTTTTCTCATAAAAAATGTATATGAGGATTATGTACTTTTATACTGTAGATTTTTCAGAATGCCTCTTTGTCCATATTAGGTCCTGTATAAATAATTTGAAACTAAACATTTTAAATAGAAATGTTCATGATTTATTGTTAAAGGACTTCATGCTCATTATAAAAAATTCACAGAATATAAAACTTGGAAAAATAAAAATTTTCCATTCTTCTTCATTCTTTATCCCTATTCTCTCCCTCACATATTTTCTAGGGGTGATTATTATTAGCATATTTTGTGTGTATAAATCCATATTAATGTGATGTTAATAACACTAGCTAATGTTTAGTGAATAGGACCAAGAACAGGAATAAGTATTTTTCATATTATTCACATTTATTTCTTACAAAAACCATTGAAGATAGTATTTTTACTATTTTCATTATAACACCTAAAGAAATAATAGCCCTAGCTGGTTTGGCTCAGTGGATAGAGCATCAGCCCATGGACCAAAGGGTCCTGGGTCTGATTATGGTCAAGGGTATGTCTTGGTGTCAGACTTGATGCCGGCCCTGGTCAGGGCTCCTTTGGGAGGCAATCAATTGATGTGTCTCTCTCACATCGATGTTTCTTCTCTCTCTCTGTCTCTCCTCCTCTCTAAAAATTAATGAAAAAATATCCTCAGGTAAGGATTAACAAAAAATTTTTTAAAAAGAAATAATATAAATAACAAAAGAATAGGGAACTTGCTCAATATACTACATCAAATGACAGAGCTTGATTTACTAGTGAATCCTGGTATTCTGACTTCAGAGCCCATACTCTTAACAAAATGTTATTACCCATTCCAATATTTAAACTTTTCTACAACTTTCTCTCATTGCTAATACATTTTGCACCTCTTTCCATGTTGGAATATATAAATCCTGCCACTTTTGAAGAGTGGTAAAAAACTCATTTTATGGACATAGTGTGATTTATTAAAATGCCATTTTATTGATACACATAAATGTTATTAGTTTTTCAGTGAAAATGTTTGCAAATATATTCCTAATACTTTTTTTCTATAATAATTTTAGGATACATTTAGAGAATTAGAACTACCCAGGGAGTTTCAGGATCCATAAGATAATATCAATTTAGACACATAGTGGTTTTGAGAATTTGATAGGTTCCTTTTCAAACTGTTACCAACACAAGTAATTATCAAACTTTGATCACTGGCAATCTGATAACTAAAAAGACTTATTATTTAATTATAAGTGCCTTGTACTTTCATTTGTTTATTGGTCATTCATATTCTTTGTTTATTAACTATTTCTTCATGCTCATTGCTTATCTTTCTAATTAGATCTTAATCTTTTTCTCACTGTTATGAGTTTTTTGTATACTAATAGCATTAGCATTTATCTGTCAGAAGTAACTTTATTGTTGCCAATTACATTTTGACTTTCACACTGTGTTTATTATTTCCATAGAGTTGTCTTAACTGTTCATATAATCAAATTTATCAAGCTTTTTCATTTTTGCTTTTTAAATTTTTTATATGCTTAGACCCTACACAATCTATGAGCGTAGGCAATAGCAATACATTTTTGTTTAATTCTTATTCTGTTTGCATTTTATTTTCCCTATTTTATTCATTTATAATTTATTCTTTTGTGGTATCTTTTTCTATCAAGTTGGCCCCAGTAATTTATTGATTAGCTTCTCTTTTCTTCACTTATTTTAAATAATCTTGCATAAAATATTAAATTTTCATAATGAAACTAAAAGTTAAAACTGGAAACAAACATGGCAGAAATGTATGGTTTCTGTAGAATTGCATGCATCTACATTTTAAAAATCCAAGAAATATTTTACTTTCAGAAAAATAGATTTCCTCCAAATAAAACTTTTGCTAGAGGGCCAAGAATTTAAAACTTTGCAAATAGTGAAAATGATACTATTATAAGAATATTAGAAACACATGAGGAAAGAACATATGCATAATTCTCAATTTTAAATTTAAAAATTACAAGGTCTACACCCTTCCAGGTATACAGGGAAATATCCTTTTCCTTTTCTATATCCGTTTGGACCTCTGGATATAAAACAGTATTGCCCAGTCTTATCAAGGCTCATTCTTTTATATTTCTCAAGCCAACTACTTAGGAGTACAGTATATCCCTAGCCCATGTTCCTATTAGACATCCATAGCAAAGTTGAAATATCAAATTCCTTCTACAAAACACTGATACTGAGCACAACTAAATATTACTGGATAATAACATCTTTAGGTATAATAATAGCTAATTGCCTACTTGGTTGCTAATTCTGGGTGATCTACTGATTCTATTTTTAGTCTCATCAAGAGTCTTTACCTTGGAGCTTAGAAAAGTAGTATATTACACTCTTCATTCAATTGTAATATGATAGTAAAATCTGAGGATAATTTGTCAGCCTCTCTGACTCTCCACAGAGAAAGCTGAGGATTAGACAGAAAAGTATGTCTCATTCTGACTGCATGACTCTTATCTCAATGAGCAGTATACTAGACATGGAATTGTTGTTCTAAATGAATGGTACAGTCCATCTTCAAAAGTTTATATGATTTTTTATGCCTCTGCAGGAGCTAAGCCATAATTCATGAGTTCATATCATATATTAAACCATCAGTCTTTGTGTTTACAGGCACACATGGGGGGCTTACTAGCTTATTTTTAGATGTAGTGCCACTTTGCATATGACTGTGTATAAACATGAATCAGGAAAAAAAAAAAGGATGACAGAATTCTAGAGGGCAATATTTAATTTTGCTTTAAAAACTGAGCTCTCACCTATTTTTCATGTGTTGAAAATGAAGCTTGTAATTTCCCAAAGGTGTGCAGTGGGAAATAGATAATATTGAGAAATTCATCAGTGGGCTTTTATCTTGTAATGAAAAATATGGACATGAAAACAAAGATTGTTTCTGGTCGTCATGGCATCATTTAGGGAAGTATGGAAAGATGTCTTAATAGTAAACTGAACATAAATAAATACACCATCCAAAATCAAAACGTTCAATTCTCTTTCAGCTTCCAGTGTGATGGAAACACATACATAATAAGTGTATCAAAGGGGCAGAGGCTGCATTTTTCCCTCACCTTCCAGAATCGTAGGCTCACTTCTACTATTAAGTAGTAAAAGGGCAGCAAAAGGCACAAATGAAAGCCAACAGTGGTGCCTATTGAAGAAACTTTGATCAGACATATTCTCCTCTGTGGGTGTCTTTATTTATTTATTTAATGGGAGACTTCTCTATAAACACTAAGACTTTTATTATTTACCATTATTTTCTACTGTGCCATCTAACTTCAATAGGAAGTAGCATCCAAAACAATTTTAGAAAAAATGGTTAAAAGTAGCAAGTATTAAATTTTGTAGCAAGTATTAAATTTTCTCATTTTGAAAATTTAACAAGAGATCAATTTCTGTTTTATTTGGCTACATTCTTTTATATGAAGACACCTGTCAATATCTTTTTTCTTTGTCCTTAACTTCTTTATGAAGAACTAGATGCATGGTGCATGAATTCGTACACAGGTGGGGTCCCTCGGCCTGGTCGGCAATCGGGGCCGATCAGGGGGGCTGGCCAGCTGGGGGGAGGGGCCGCAGGAGGTTGGCTGTGGGAGCGCATTGACCACCAGGGGGAAGTTCCTACATTGAGTGTCTGGCCCCTGGTGGTCAGTGCGCATCATAGCAACTGGTCGTCCGGTCATTCGGTCGCTTAGGCTTTTATATATATAATTTACCTCATTTCCTTATCATTTCAATATCTCTCTTTGTAGAGAATCTGGAATTCTTTTTATCTTTACAAATTTGAAGTTGCTCTCCTATAATAATATATAATAATTAAGCAAACTGTGCAGCAAACTTGTGCTGTGCAGATGGCTGGGATTCCAGAGTTCTAGGAAAATTGGATTAATCACATTTAAAGCTATAGTTTGCTTTTTAAAATAACTCTTGGAAGACTGGAACATGGCTAAGGGACATAAAGAAAACTCTAGGCTTGATTATAAATTTTACAAGTTATCTTAAGAGTGAAGGACTACCATAACTTTCTAAGCATAAGACTCACTTTTACCTCAGTATAGAGAAATTTATTAAAATCAGAATAATAGACATTCATCTTGATGCAAGTATATCTTTGGATTCTCCCCTTTATGGCATAATAATAACTTCAGAATTTATGGAATAGACCACATAGCTTTCCAGAGAGCACAAAGTAAATTGATAATAAGAATCTCAATCTTAGTGCATTAACTGTATTTTTCTCCTGGAGTCAAAAAAGGAATTATATACCTCTATCTTACTGCCTCTGAATCATTGATAATCAATTAAAGATATAGAAAGATGTTGAATTAAAAGCGAGTCCCTGTGTGTTCCCCTTCGCAGGAGCACACCCATGCCTTTATCTTCTCCCTCACTTTCCCCCCACAGGCATGCATCTCCTAAACTCCAGGGGACTCCAGGAGACTTGCAACCAGGGAAGCAATAGGCAACAGCAGCTCATCCAGGACTAACCCCCTAAACCTATCTCCAGGGCCCCCTTTTCTCTGATTTCATAGTGAGACAAAATAGTCCTGCTTAGGCTCTGCTGTTACTTCTTCTATCCTAAGCCCTTCCTTGTTTCACTGTCCTCAACTTTAATAAACATACTCTAAAAAAAAAAAGTGAGCCGCTAAAAGGAATGTAGATTCTGCTTACCTTGTATCTACATGTCTTTCTTTTGTCCTTTCCTGCTTTTTCCTTTCCTTTCCTTTTTCCTTTCCTTTCCTTTCCTTTCCTTTCCTTTCCTTTCCTTTCCTTTCCTTTCCTTTCCTTTCCTTTCCTTTCCTTCCCTTCCCTTTCCTTCTTTCCTTTCCATTTCCTTTCTTTTTTTCTTTTCTTTTCTTTTCTTTTCTTTTCTTTTCTTTTCTTTTCTTTTCTTTTCTTTTCTTTTCTTTTCTTTTTTCTTTCTTTCTTTCTTCCTTCCTTCCTTCCTTCCTTCCTTCCTTCCTTCCTTCCTTCCTTTTCTTCCTTCCTTCCTTTATTCCTTTCCTTCCTTCCTCTTAGTAGAGAAATAATGCTTCTTTACTGTTGACACTATTGCAGATGTCTCCACATCTTTGTGAATAATTTAATAATAGACTGAATTTGGGGAGGAGAAAGAGGGCTTGAACTACTCTTGCAGCTGGCACTGCTGCCTGTGCTATTACACATTACAGCTCATCAGGCAAAGGCCCAAGGTCCAGGGCTATTGTCTCTAGCTAGCACTCAGCAAGATGGACAGATCATATGCATGGTCAAGTGACAGACTATCATAGGCTATTAACATTCTTACTAATTATCCACACTGGAATCCTTGACTCATCCCAAAATTAGGATGAATTTGTGTGCAGACTTGCTGACTCTAGCTCCCTAATATTAGTCAGCAATCCTATATAATAAAGATGCAATATGCAAATTGACCATCACTTCACAACAAAGATGGTGATGACCACCGCTAAAAAGGAGGGAATATGCAAATTGATGTGACAAAGATGGCGGCTGGCCAAGACACTTGCATCATCACCATGGCGATGACGCAGGCATTCCACCCCGCCCCAGCTGCTCCGGGCCTCTGGGCAGCACGCGAAGCGGCTCTGGGCTGGAGCGAAGGTGGAAGGCGGTTCCAAGCTGGAGCAAAGACAGAAGGCAGAGGCCAAAGCGAAGCCCTAGATCCTGGGTGCTGACAGGCAGGGAAAGGAAGGCCTATTCTTGCACAAATCTTCGTGCATCGGGCCTCTAGTGTTCTATAAGAGAATATTAGTGATGTCTGGGGAATCAGTGGTTGAACCACCAAAAACACAACAAAAATCTATCAAAGTTCAAATGTAAATGAACT
Source organism: Eptesicus fuscus (assembly GCF_027574615.1). Taxonomy (NCBI): domain Eukaryota; kingdom Metazoa; phylum Chordata; class Mammalia; order Chiroptera; family Vespertilionidae; genus Eptesicus; species Eptesicus fuscus. The sequence continues at coordinate 51,613,154 of NC_072476.1, forward strand.
AAACCCATCTACATAAGAAACAGGAATGGACGTGGGATAACTTTTTGCTTTTATTAGGAAATTTATAATTTGGATGAAATTTTTCATGAATTTTGGTAACTTTAAAAATAATAACTGGCCCTGGCCAGTGTGGCTCCTTTGGTTGGAGCACCATCCCATACACTGAAACGTGGCAGATTTAACTCCGGGTCAGGGCACATACTCAGGTTGTGAGTTTGATCCCTGTTCGGGGTGAGTGAAGGAGGCAACTAATTGATATTTTGCTCTCTCTCTCTCTCTCACACACACACAGTCTCTCTCTCTCTCTCCATTCCTCTAAAATCAATACAAAACATCCATGGGTGAAATTAAAAAAAAACAAAAAAAAACTGGTTTTAGTAATAAAGCTTATACTAGAGCAAGAGTATTATAGTGACAATAGATTTGGTAAACATTGGATATTTTCAGAATTTTTATTATTTTAAAATAAAACACACTCATGTTAAAAATTAAGAGTACAAAAGGAAAAAATCAGTAAAATGTGAGTCTCCTGAGAGTTCCATTTCCTCTTCCACTGAGATGGTTAGTTCACTTGCTGTTTAGGAGTGTTGGTATTGTTATTATGTCATAAGGCAGATACATTAGATAGAAAAGGGCAATGCTTATTCTTTGTCTAGGAATGGAAAATAGCTTAATCCTACTTTAATACTAAAGTTATAAAGAAAGAACTATAATTTATTATGAATGTGCCATATTATTGACCAATGACCAATGTACTGAGAGATTAAAGGCAGAATAAAGGAATGTTTTATCCTGTCAACTGTACTTCTCGAGAAAATAGAACTTTTAATGTTTAGTTATATTCCTGAAACTCAAGTTAAAATCCATTTTATTTAATTTTTCAAACACATTTATTCAACAGCTGTTAGATATCAGGCACTGTACTTAATCCTGGGTGCAAAGCTACAGATAAGACAGCTCTACAGGTACTTCCATGTAACTGAGGTGGAACACACAATACAGCATTCAATGTAACTGACACAGGATTCCAGTTCTGCCCCAATATTTAGATACTCTGAGATCTGATAAACTGATTGAATTGTGACTAATGGCATTTCTTTATGACTAATAGATATGCAATATAAATGAATCTATATATGCCTGTGTAACTTTTTATTTCTCAATTTTAATAAACTATTTTAGGGTGTTTTTTATTTTAGAAATATTAGTAATGTTTTAAAATAGTTCTTTACAGTTCTTCAATAGTATTGATCATTTTAATTCTTATGGGTGTTGGGCGATGTGCCTTAAAAGTATTAAAGTACCCTTTTCTTTATTCGAGCAATAAAGACAGTCCTTGATTTCACCAGGTAATTATGTTATGTTACCTGCTTTTCACTAAGGCAGTGTAGGGCTGATCTTTGTGTTTGGAATAATAAATCAGTACTTAAAAGAGCTATTAACTTGCAAGAAATAGAAAATTTATGGAAAATTGAATGCTGTAACTATTATAATTTCACATCTGTCAGCTGTACACATAAAATTCACCACATACCTTGACATTTTGTATATTCATTGTTATTTATAGGAAGGCAGGATTAAGCAAAACAAAAAAGAGAGAAAGAACTCATAGACAAGGACAACAGTGTGGTGACTGAGGGCTGGGGGTGGAGGGAGATGGAGGAAGGTATAGGGGGGATGAATGCTGATGAACAGAGACTTGACTTGGGGTGGAACACACAATACAGTGTATAGATGATGTGTTATAGAATTGTGTACCTGAAACCTGTATAATTTTGTTAACCAGTGTCACCCCGGTAAATTCAATAAAAAAGAAAGACATATAAAAGTACAGAAAAACAATATAAAATAAGCTACTTTAATATTGCTAGCATACATTTTGAACAATGGTCAATAATGAGCTTGAGTTATAGTGGAGATTTTTCTCTCACCTGCATAGATGTACTTTGTAGCAAACTTTTATGGAATTATTGATTACAACTTTGGGATGTAATTAATTAAAGCTCTCAAAAACATATACATACCGTATTTTTTGGCGTATAAGATGACTTTTTAACCCAGGGAAATCTTCTATATGCCCAGTCATCTTATACGCCAGAAAATATGGTATATACATGGGTATATGTAAACACTTAAATGCATACACACATCCTATATAATAAAGAGGTAATATGCAAATTGACCATCACGCCCTCGCACAAGATGGCCACCCCCATGTGGTCACAAGATGGTCACTACAAGATGGCTAGCAGGGGAGGGCAGTTTGGGGCAATCGGGCCAGCAGGGGAGGGCAGTTGGGGGGATTGGGCCGGAAGGTGAGCAGTTAGGAATTGATCAGGCTGGCAGGGGAGTGGTAGGGAGTAGTCAGGCTGGCAGGCAGGCAGGCAGGCAGGCGAGTAGTTGGGAGCCAGCAGTCCCGGATTGTGAGAGGGGTCCCAGATTGAAGAGAGTGCAGGCTGGGCTGAGGGACACCCCCCCCCCCCGGCATGAATTTCGTGCACCAGGCCTCTAGTATTATATATATGTACATGTGTGTGTATATAAATATATACACACACAGAGAGACACATACACACATACTGTACTTTCTGGTTATAAGACAACTGGGCATATAAGATTTTCCTGGGTTAAAAAGTCATTTTATACGCCGGAAAATATGGTATATTGGACTATATTGATGGGATTAGATATAATGGATTAGATATATTGGACTACCATATTTTCCGGCGTATAAAACAACTTTTTAACCCAGGAAAATCTTATATGCCCAGTTGTCTTATGTGCCGGAAAATACGGTATATATATATATATATATATATACATTCATATTTATGTGTATGTATGTATTTGTAAACTCCAATATCAATTCATATAAGATTGTTTTCTGCCTCTGTTAACCACTCATCACAGTCTCCTTATTAACCCTGGGTAAGGAAATGTATAAGAATAATGGTAGCAATAAGAAATATTACTTGTTTAGAGTCATTCAATTCTTTTTCAGAAATGCTTTTCAAATACCTAAACCAACTAAACAAGATTTCTAATCTGTGTGTGTCAAAAGACTTTATGAGTTTTCTAATTTACTATCCAATAACATACAAAGTTTCTATAGCAACTATGTAAGAAAACATAGCACTTGAAAAAAGAGAAATGCTTCATGGGAGCTCAAATACATTTAAAAAATTTATAATAACCTGTCTTCCAATGAGTAGCATACCATGTTATACACACAAATAGAACTTTATATTGACTTTCCTGTAGAATGATTATGTTTGTATTTATATCTATGCCTATTCATATATCTACATACAAGTCCCCTTTCAAAGTTAGCTAGATACAAAATTTGCACATTATGAAATACTAGAGGTCCGATGCACAAAATTCATGCACTCAGGGGAGGGAGGGTCCCTCAGCCCAGCCTGTTCCCTCTCACAGTCCAGGAACCCTTGGGGGATGTCCCACTAATGGCTTAGCGCTGCCGCAGATGCAGGAGAGGCTCCTGCCACCGCCGCTGCGCTCACCAGCCATGAGCCTGGCATCAGGCTGACTGGCACTCCCCCTGTGGGAGCACACTGGACACCAGGGGACAGCTCCTGCATTGAGCGTCTGCCCCCTGGTGGTCAGTGCGCATCATAGCAACCAGTCATTCCACCATTCAGTTGATTTGCATATTAGCCTTTTATTATGTAGGACTAGAGGCCCAGTGCATGAAATTCGTGCACAGGGGGTGTGTGTCCCTCAGCCCAGCCTGCACCCTCACCAATCTGGGAATCCTTGAGGGATGTCCGACTGCCCGTTTAGGCACGATTCTACCAGGATATCCCTCTCACAATCCAGGACTGCTAGCTCCCAACTGCTCGCCTGCCTGCCTTCCTGAGTGCCCCTAACCACTTCTGCCTGCCAGCCTGATCACCCCTTAACCACTCCCCTGCCTGACTGATTGATGTCTAACTGCTCCCCTGCCAACATGTTTGCCCCCAACTTCCCTCCTCTGCTGGCCTGGTCACCCCTAACTGCCCTCCCCTTTAGGCATTATCGCCCCCAACTACCCTCCCTTGCAGGCCTGGTTGCTCCCAACTGCCCTTCCCTACTGACCATCTTGTGTCCACATGGGGGCAGGATCTTTGACCACATGGGGGTAGCCATCTTGTGTGTTGGAGTGATGGTCAATCTGCATATTACTCTTTTATTAGATAGGATAGAGGCCTGGTACATGGGTGGGGGCCAGCTCGTTTGCCCTGAAGGGTGTCCCGCATCAGGGTGGGGGTTCCCTTGGGGCATGGGGCAGCCTGGGTGAGGGGCCTGTGGCAGTTTTCAGGCCGGCCACACCCTCTGATGACCCAAGCAAAGGCCCTGGTATCTGGGATTTATTTATCTTCTACAATTGAAACTTTGTAGCCTGGAATGGAGCCAAGCCTTCTGCTAGCTCCATGGCGGCAGCCATTTCTGTTGGAATTTATTTATCTTCTATAATTGAAACTTTGTAGCCTTAAGCGGAGGCCTGGGCAGGCCTGGGTGTGCGGAAAGCTTGGCTTCCTTCATCGCCAGGGAAACCCAAGCCTCCTGCTCTCTGTGTGGCTGCAGCCATCTTGGTTGGGTTAATTTGCACACTCGCTCCTGATTGGCTGGTGGGCGTGACTGGTGGGCATGGCTTGTGGGTGTAGCAGAATGATGGTTAATTTGCATATTACTCTTTTATTAGATAGGATTATACTCATTACTAAACAAGTGATTGCTCTTCTTCATCAAAAGTCTCTCCCACTGTTACTTATTTTTTCAGAAGGCAAGATTAAATAATTCATTTATTTTTTTAAGATTTCAGTTTTTAGGGGAGTTTCAGGTTTACAACAAAATTAAGAGGAAAATAGAGACTTCCCATATACCCCTTGACCAGACACATGAAGAGCCTTCCTTATGATTAACATCACTCCCAAAATTCCACCTTTTTTTTTTTTTTTTTTTTACCAAGGATGAACCTACATTGACACATAATAATAACCAAAAGACTATAATTTACATTACAATTCATTGTTACTGTTGTACATTATATGGGTTCAGATTAATGAATAATGGCATACATCCACCATCATATCACCAAACGGAGTATTTTTACTGCCCTAAAAATCCTCTATACACTTGCTATTCATTACCCCCTTGCCCAAGCCCTGGAAATTGCTGATCTTTTCACTGTCTCCATAATTTTCCCCTCTCCAGGATGCTATATAGTTGGAATCATATAATCTGAAGCCTTTTTATATTGGCTTCTCTGACTTTGTAATGTGCATTTAAATTTTCTCTATGTCCTTTCATGACTTGATAGTTCATTACTTTTTAACACTGAATAACATTCCATTATCTGAACATACCAAAGTTTATTTATCCATCACCTGGTGGAGTAAATCTTGATTACTTTCAAGCTTTGGCAATTATGGATAAAGCTGCTGTAAACATCTCTGATCAGGTTTTTGTGTTGACATAAGTTTTTAACTCCTTTGGGTAAATACCAAGAAGCACAATTGGTAGGTCCTATGATAAGAGTATGTTTACTTTTTAAAGAAATTGCCAAACTGTTTTCCAGAATGGCTGTCTCATTTTGCATTCTCATATATAACTAGAGGCCCAGTGCATGAAGATTCATGCACTCAGGGGCGTCCCTCAGCCCAACCACCCTCTCATAATTCGGGACCCCTCGGGTAGGGTCCCTAGGCCTGGCCTGAGATCAGGGCCTATCGGGTCTTTCCTTCCCCAGTCTGCAGGAAGCTGGCCCCACCCCCGCCGCTGCCACTGCTTGCCGTCTGTGCAGCACTGCCTCCCCTCCCCTGCCACCAGTGGCCTCCCTCTGCAGGCAACAGGCTGGGGTGCAATGGATTGGCTGGCCTGGGCCTCCCTCTTTCTTTGCTGGGGGGTGGGGCCAGCCATGCAAGGGGCTGTCTGCCTACCTGATTGCCCCTAACTGCTGGCCTACCTGCCTGATCACCCCTAACCACTGGTCTGCCTACCTGATCACCCCTAACCACTGGTCTGCCTACCTGATCACCCCTAACCCCTCTGCCTGCCTGATTGCCCCTAACCGCTTGCTTGGGGGCGGGTCCAGCACTGACTTCCAGTTGGTCAGCCTCTGGTTGTCGCAGGAGCCGACCGCCAGTTGCCTGCCATCCATCGCAGGTTCTCCGCTTTTGCCCAAGGCTGCACCCCAGCATCGCCAATCGGCCACCCCGGCCACCCTGAGTCCCGCCCCCCTGCGCCTCCTGGCCAATCGTGGGCATAGCGAAGGTACGGTCAATTTGCATATTACTCTATTATTAGGTAGGATGAAGAAGATTCCCTGTTGCTCCACATTTTCACCAGCATTTGGTGCTTTGGTTTTTGGCTACTCAAATAGGTGTGTAATGGGAGATTTCATAAAATTACCTCTTCATTGCAATCCCTGTCATTTTTGTCTCCTTGCCTGTTTTGTTGTTGTTTTTGTTTTGTTTTGTTTTGTTTGTTTCTTTTTTGTCTCTTTATGCCTTTACTTAGTTGGTCTTACTATGTCATTATCACACATGTTACCAACATCTGGTTGAGGAATGGAGATATCATTGTTTTGGTGATTTTGAAATTATATTGTACTCTCAAATTTTCACAGATATTTAGCCTGTTGACCATTCCTACAATTCCTTCTGTAGCTTCATTCTCCAGACTCAGAGCAGTATGCATAAAGGTAGATAATATATTTATTTACTCACTTTTCTCAGGTTACACATGCTATTTTTGCTCTCAACTCCTGTCTTTCCTAGTTTATCTTCAATGTCTCCCACTCTTTCTGATCACCTCAATTATTATGAACATATTAGTAAATACCTCTTCTAAAAAGGAATTCTAAATATTCTATCCTAGTTGAAGGTTAATGTCCTGTGTATTAAATATAGCTTTGAAAACTTACAGATATACTGCTCATAAATCCATGCTTATGTCATTATTGAAAAAAAAAGGTTTTTCAAAGCTTCAATTTATACTAAAATTGAATATAATGTAAGTAAAAGGATAACTTAAAACTTCTATCTTAATTTTTAAAAATTTTAAATATTTTGGCATTGTCATAAACCAAAAATAAGACAACTATAATATAACTATAGAGGCCCGGTGCATGAAAATTCATGCACTGGAGGGGGGGGGTCCCTCAGCCCAGCCTGTCCCCTCTCACAGTCTAGGAGCCCTCAGGGGCGGGAGGCGACCCAGCGATCAGGGGAAGGTGATGCCCCATCACACCTCTGCTGCTGCCACTGCCGGCAGCACAAGCCTTGGCCGGCCCTGGTCACCTGAGCCTCGGGCAGCTCTGGGCGGCTAGGCAGCTGACATCTGAGGCTTGACTACACTTCAGGAGGCAGCTGGGGGGCTGAGGGGACTGGGGGACTCCAGAGGCAGGCGAGCAGAGTGGCTGGGTCCGCCTGGGGGTGGGCCCGGCCTTGCTGGGCGCCTGCCACCCCAGCAGGGTAGAGGGGACTGGGCGCTGCCATCTTATGGCTGTGGGCGCCACCATCTTTGAGGGTGGGGTAGTCAATTAGCATATTCCCTCCTTATTGGCTGTGGGTGCCGCCATCTTTGAGGGTGGGGCAGTCAAATAGCATATTCCTTCCTTATTGGCTGTGGGTGCCACCATCTTTGAGGGCGGGGCAGTCAATTAGCATATTCCCTCTTTATTAGATAGAATTTTATCCTGAAGATCACACACATATACTGACTTTTCCCACTTTCACAGATCAGATTCAAAACTCTAAAAAAATGAATGTTTCCAAATACTCACTAATTAAGTAAAGGAAGAAAAGAAGCCTACCTATTGTTCAGCATTTTGGAAGTGGTAGACACAGAGATCCATATGACTATGCATTATGTCAGATTTTAATGATAAAATGTCCCTCAAATATGTTAATTGGCATCTTGTACTAACTATTTCTTAAAAAGTTAAAACTTATGAGAAAAACATAGATCTCAAAGTCTTCCGTTGACAATAGAGTAACTTTTTAAACAATGACATTTGGCCACCCAGCACTGTAGGATAAAGAATCTGAAACTATTGGGCTGTTAGAATTGTTACCGCTGCCAGCTATAATTTCAATATATACAATGTCTAAATGACTATTGTCACTATTAAACTTCTCAGCCATATTCATGCAGAGATCATATATTTTCTATGGTATTACTTAAAAGTAAACAATGTTAGCATATAATTGAAAGTATTAATAGGAATTGCTTTGTGAGCCAACAAAAATAATTATTCAAAATTTCAATGTGTTTTCCTGATGGTTGTTTAAGCAGTCTCTATTTTTCAAGTAGTTTCTTCTCTGCTAGTGAAGAATTACTATCTAAGTCTGGCTGAGTAGTGCTATTAAATTTCTGCACCTGGACGTCTTCTCTCTTTTCAATCAAATTGCTTATCTTTAGGGACATGGAAATACTGTGTGCCAATAGCAAAAACCATTTCTAAAAATTTGATCCTGTGTTACTGTGAGGAAAAAAAAATCTTTCTGATTTTTTCACACAAAACATTTTTATTCTTTTTATAAACTAATAAAATGAACTGAGATTGAACCACCTAAATCAACTTTGCATTAATATAAGTTATCATTTTTTGATCATGTGTAACTCACAGTGGGAGGAAGGTCAAATCTCTTGTTAGGCAATAGTCTTGAACCCTAGTAAGCACCTCATAAATTCTCATCCAGCCTACATTTGGATTGTACTCAGAACTTTGAAAATATTTACACCTGGGCTGGTAAATTTCCTCTTATGTTATTTCTATTCAGTCAATAGGCAATTTCAAACTCTTTTTCAAACTTTGAGAAGTATTTGCTTTTCCTGGACAATAGTCAAAAGTCTTTCTTTTTATTGGGTCTATTTTTTTTTCCTATTCTTTCTTCCATTACTACAACATCCTCCTTAAGTAACTGAGATGTTATAGCTATAGGGCTTTTGACAAAGTTCTCCTATTGTGAAGACCATTCTAGATAAAAATGATCAAGTTCTATCTGCAGTCTTTAATCTTTGATTTTTTTGTTCTATCTGCATGTCTGAACTTTAATTTTTTTATTGAGGTTTCTTTGTTGCAATTAACCTCCCAAATAACATATCTATATATTTATACTTATATCTACATAGTTTTCAGTGAATTTATTCATCATTTTAGTTATAAAAGTTTTCACACATTAAAATAATGGAATTGTATAACAGTATAATCTTGTCAGTCTTTACTTCTAGGTGCTGCTCCAGCATCTCCCTTTCACTTAATTATTTTTCCTTTACTGCTAAACATTTTTCAATAATCTTTCCACTGCTTAATTATTTTTTAAAAATTAAGTATAGTTGGTATACAATTTTATATATATATATATATATATATATATATATATATATACACACATATATGTAGATACACACACACACACACACACACACACACACACACACACACACATATAGTGCCTCAACATTTATATACCTTATAATGCGATCATCTCACTAAGGAATCATCTGTCACCATGCAAACATCACAATATTATCCTATATAGTAAAAGCCTAATATGCAAATTGACCAAACGGCAGAATGACCAGTCAGTGGGGGGCGGGGCCAGCAAGTGGGTGGCACCAGGCCAGCCAAGGCGGGTGCCAGCGGGCAGAGGGAGGGGATGGCAATCGGAGGTGGCTGCGATCAGCAGTGGCAGAGGGGTGATGGGGGGTGGGACTGGCCACTAGCTGACCAGCACCGTCCCCTGATCCGCCCGCTGGTCGCCTCCCACAGAGGGAGGCCACTGGTGGTGGGGAGATGGGGGGCGGGGCCAGAGCTGACCCTGGTGGTCAGTGTGCTCCCACAGGGGGAATGCCGCTCAGCCACAAGCAGGGCTGAAAGCTGGCGAGAACAGTGGCGATGGCAGGAGCCTCTCCCACTTCCGTGGCAGCGCTAAAGATGTCCTATTCACAGCTTAGGCCCGCTCCCCATGGGACATCCCCCAAGGGCTTCCGGACTGCAAGAGGGCTCAGGTCAGGCTAAGGGACCCCCCCGAGTGCATGAATTTTCGTGTACTGGGCCTCTAGTTGACTATATTCCTCTTTATCTTTTTCACTCATCTCTAACCCCCTTCCCTCTGGCAACTATCAGTTTATCTGTTTCTATGAGTCTGATTTTGTTTTGTTGTGTTTATTCATTTGTGTGTTGTTGTTTTTTTGAGAGTTCACATATAAAAGAAAGAATATAGTATTTGTATTTCTTTGCCTGACATTTTACTTAGCATAATACTCTCTAGGCTAATTCATGTTATTGCAAATGGCAATATTTCATTCATTTTTATTGCAGAATAATATTCCATTGTATATATACACTACATCTTCTTTACCCATTCATCAGTTGATGGACACCTAGTTTGCTTTCATATCTTTGCTATTGTAAATAATGCTGCAATGAATATAGGAGTGCATATATCTTTTTGAACTAGTGGTTTTGTTTCCTTCAGATAAATACCCAGAAATGGGATTGCTGGGTCATGTGATAGATCTAGTTTTTTGTTTGTTTGAGGAATATCCTCATCACTTAATCCTAATAAGATCTTTATTTATACTATTCCATGATTCAAAATTCAGATTACCCTGTTAACTTAATTTCAACATTAGTAAGATATGTGTGGTAGAATAGCAGGTAAATTTTTAATCTGAAAGTGCTAATACTTAAGTTCAGTGACAGGACAAATTTCTATCACAAAAACCTCAGAAAAAAAAAAAAGAAATAAAGTTGAACTTTTAATCACTTTCATAAAGGTGAAGATATGTAGATCACAAGGGTTTATAAAAAAAATCCAAATTTGATCTACTTGACCTTAGACAGATTCATATGAAAATAAATATTTGGGGGCAACAAATACTATGAGCAACTCATGCTGAAGAAATGCAAATACAAGATAATGAACACCTTCATTCTAAATTATATTTTTGTTGTTATCCTTGGGGTATAAGTAAATTCTTAATAATTATTCAACCAGTTGTCTATTAACTGGAATTGTATAACTCCATAAGAATTTTTAAGTTAAATTATTTCTCTGATTAGAAAAAATTTGTAGTTAAAAAATGAAGTTTGTCTGTAACATATAAATAAACTTGCAGACCAAAGAGCTTCATTACAAAAGTGGTGATGGTACAAGTGGGGATGGATGACTCCATCCATTCCCATGAAACACAGGTAAGAGCAGAGACCATGCAATCTTTTTGCAAAGTTTCATTTACATTTGTTTAATGTGTTTGTTTTTTTCTTCCAACATATTACCAACAAATGGGTTTCAAGTAGAATAAAGGGAAAAAGATGTATAATTTCCAAACTAAATTTTTTATGCATAGTGGAAAACATACTAACTTTAGGATTCTACTGGTCATTTCTTATTTATTCTTAAATTATTTAGAAAAGATTTTCTTCTGATGAATCTCAGTATGAAGGGGAACAGGGAGGTGAGAGAATAACCAAATAATATTTATACATAACCCATGGACACAGACAATAGTGTTGTGAAGGCCTGGATGTGGGGGTTAGGGCAAAGGGGGTCAATGGGGGAAAAGGGGGACATCTATTATACTTACAACAATATAGATAAATTTTTAAAAAGGAAGAGATTTTCTTCTTTTAGTTAAAAAGTATCAATCGTTAAAGTAAACTATTTTAAAGACAATTTATATGTAACTTGTCTTTCCTTTATAATTATATTTTCCAATGGTCTCATATTGTTTCATGAGATTGATGTTTTCCTTTCAGTTGATTAATTTGGCTCTTAGCCACTCTCACCTTTATCAGTTCTCTTTGCCCTAGAAATCAGTGAAAAATTGACATAACTCCTAGACAAACAATTAAATATAAACCATTTTTTTGTTCTCATCAAAGCAGCCATCTATCCAAACTGGCATACTTTGTTTCCTATCCAAATATGCTCTCCATCAAAGTTTCAAAATGTCTACTGTCTGAGCACAGTATTTGCTCTAAATAGTTATGTATACCAATAAAAGGGTAATATGCTAATTAGACTGGGTCGACCAGATATCTTCCAGACATCCAACTTCCTTCCAGACAAAGCCACAGTGGCGGGGGCCGAGGCAGAGGTGGTTAGGGGTTGATCAGGCTGGCAGGAGAGCAGTTAGGGGGTGGCCAGGTCAGCAAGTGAGCAGTTAGGGGGTGGCCAGGCTGGCAGGTGAGCAGTTAGGGGGTGGCTAGGCCAGCAGGTGAGCAGTTAGGGGACGGCTAGATCAGCAGGGGGGAAGTTAGGGGGTGACAACTGGCAGGGGGACAATTAGGGGGCGACTAGGCCGGCAGGGACCAGTTAGGGGGAGACCAGGTCAGAAGGGGGGCAGTTAGGGGGTGACCAGGTTGGCAGGGGAGCAGTTAGGGAGCAGCCAGGCCAGCAGGGGAGCAGGTTGGGGGTGACCAGGCTGGCAGGGTGGCAGTTAGGGGTGACCAGGCCAGCAGGGGGGCAGTTAGGGGGTGACCAGGCTGGCAGGGGGCCAGTTAGGGGGCGATGAGGCCGGCAAGCAGAGGCAGTTAGGGGCAATCATGCAGGCAGGCAGGCGACCGGTTAGGAGCCAGCGGTTCCGAGTTGCGAGAGGAATGTCTGAGGCCCCAGAGGGATGGGGCCTAAACCAGCAGTTAGACATCTCCCAAGGGGTCCCAGATTGGAGAGGGTGCAGGCCAGGATGAGGGACCCCCCCATGCATGAATTTTGTGCACCGGGCCTCTAGTACATTTATATCAGACTAGGGGCCCAGTGCATGAATTCATGCACCTTGAAAGAAACTGTGGGCTGCGAGGCTGCGGTGGACACCGGGGTGGGTCTTGGCCCATCCTAGATGCCACTTCCCGGCCCCTCCTTCCACAGCCCCTTGTCCCCTGTCTGCCGTGATCCCCGCTCCCATGCGCTGATGGCGCTGGCCCTGATCAAACCCCCTGACAGCATGGAGCGATTAGGACCAACACCAGCAGCAGGTGTGAGCGGGGCTGGCGCCATCAGTGGTTGCAAGCGGCAGCTGTTACCCCAATTGCCCCTCAGGAGCAGGGGGAGGTAGAGAAGCCCTCGGGCAATTGAGTTTGGCAGCCACTGATCGCACCCGCTGACGGTACCACGCAATTGGGACCGACGCTGGATGTTGGATGCAAGTGTGAGCAGGGCTTACACTGGCAGTGGGTGCGAGCGGTGGCTGCTGGCCCCGATCGCCCCTCAGGAGCAGGGGGAAATGGTGAAGCCCTGAGGGGCAATCAGGACCAGCAGCTTCCACTCGCACCTGCTGATGGCACCGAGCGATCAGGGCCAGCGCCAGGTGTGTGCAGGAGCAAAGAATTTTCAGTAACCACCAGATGCTTGCCCTGATGACAGTGACTGGTGCCCCTCCTTGGTCTGGCGCCCTCGCTCACTGCTCCACCATCCTGCTGCAGCCTATGCCCACTATGTTCCGCACTCTGCCACCTGCTGCCAAAACCCATCATGTTCCATGAGCACCCCCTGGTGGTCATAGCGACTGGTTGTTTGTTTGGTTGTGCTGCTGTTTGGTCTATTTGCATATTAAGGTTTTATATATATAGATATATGTGTTACTAGCAGCAATGATGGGTTTAAAACTGTAGAATGCTTTTTGTTGTTGTTGTTCTGCCCAGTACATTTTAAAAGTTATTATTTGTTGTTAATATTTAAAATTCTAAAATCGACATTTTCTGATTCTCATAAAAATTGGACTATCGGCTATCTCTGGTTTGACTCTAGTGAAGCATCTACTCAAGCTAAATGGTTGTTTCCCTGTTAGGACATATGCACTCTACTTCAGCTACTCAAGGATGTTGCTTCCACGTGAGTCATAGATTGACTCCCATGGGCATTTATAACCTTTGATCTGAAACCTATCTTTCTTCCATTGAGTCCCAGTCTAAATTCCAACTGCTCTTTGACAATAACCTGACAACATCTTGAGCCTGGCAATCATTTCTGTTTTTGTTCTGTTACCTCTCTTTTTATTGAAAAAGCTAATTTGAAATTTAGCAGAAAGATGACATGGTTTAGCTAAATCATCAATCTCCCAAGTGGATTATAAATCCATTAAGCAGATGGACCATATTTTGCATCAATCTATATACACTGTTTTTTATTACAATACCCTGAACACATAATGATTTTTATATGAGAGTATTCTATCCTACCCGTGGCTTAGTATCTAAAAGAGTGCTTCTATTTTTTTTCAAATAGAAATTAATTTTAAATGAATGTATTAGACATTCCAGGTACTACAAGTTTATATCTTTCTTCTTAACATGTTATGGCACTGTTTCAGAAGGCTCACAAGAAAACTCTTGATTTATAGTCAATCATGGTAAGGTAATTAGATTTGGTTCCAATCATTAGAGTTAAATATTTGCAGGTAATTTGCAGGATGGGGATCCAGGGGAAAATGTAGAAAATTGCCACAGGTACCATTTTTGGTAACAAGAAATTGCCTCTGCTTAAGTCATGATTCATATGTACCATGCAAATACACTCAAAATCCAGAAAGCACATAATACTCCATGAAAACATACTTTCATGATGTAGTCAGTTGAATATATCTATCTAATCTAATAATAGACAAATATGCAAATTGACCGCACCTTCGCTACACCTAAGCCACGCCCACCAGCCAAGCCACGCCCACCAACCAATCAGGATGAGTATGCAAATTGCCCCAACAAAGATGGCGGCTAATTTGCATATCAAGACAGCATCCAAAGAAGCCAACAGCTGCAGAAGGGAGTAAAGCTTCGAAGAAGCAAGCAAGGGGGCGGGGGGGGGGTGGAGGCGGAGGCGGGGGAAGGAGAAGGGCGGGGCGGAGGCGGGGCCGGGGGTGAAGGGAAATTCGGGCGGGCTGGAGGAGAAGGCGGGGCGGGAGACAAGGGCGGGGCAGAGGCGGGGCCGGGGGCGAAGGGAAACGAGGGCGGGCTAGAGGAGAAGGTGAGGCGGGTGACAAGGGCAGGGCGGAGGAGGGGCCGGGGGCGAAGGGAAACGCGGGCGGGCTGGAGGAGAAGGTGGGGCAGGTGATAAAGGTGGAGCTGAGGTGGGGCCGGGGGCGAAGGGAAACGCGACGGGCTGGAGGAGAAGGCGAGGCGGGCAAACAAGGGAGGAACGGAGGCGGGGTAGAGTGCAGCAGGAAATCCCATTGCAGGAATTTTCCTGCAACGGGAAAGCTAGTATATATATAAAAGCCTAAGCGACCGTGCGACCGTTCGGCTGGTCTACCGGTCGCTATGACAAGCACTGACCACCAGGGGGCAGACGCTCAATGTAGGAGTTGCCCCCTGGTGGTCAGTGCGCTCCCACAGCGGGAGTGCCACTCAGCTGACTGATGGGCGCCAGACGCAGGGCTCACGGCTGGCCGCTGCAGCCCAGAGACCGCAGCGGAGTGGCAGCAAGTCTACCAAGCAGCGGTGGCAGGCACAGTGGGGCCAGGATGAGCAGGAGCTGCAGGCAGGAGCAGCAGGCAGCGTTGTACTGCTGGTTTCAGCCCAATCCCCGCAGGCCACACCGAGCGACCCCACCAGTGCATGAATGCATGCACCGGGCCTCTATTATAAGACATAAAATCAGGAATGAAAAAATTAAACCACATAGATCACAGAACTTCAAAGCCCTTGATTAGGTTTTAAATTGTGGCTTCAGTGTCTTCAAACACAGTTTAGATATTTTCTAAACCTTAAAGAATATCATGCATAATTCCTCTAAAATTCCTCACTCTCCCTTTTAAAAAATATTTTTAATTGATTTTAGAGGGAGAAAAAGGGAGAGGGAAAGATAGAAACATCAATGAGATTGATTGGCTGCCTCCTGCATACCTCCTACTAGGGATATGTCTTGACTGTGAATAGAACAGGTGACTCTTGGTACATGGAATGATGCTCAACCAACTGAACTATATAACATGGGCCTCACTCTCCCATTTATATGCTCAGTATCCTCTGCCCAAAAGGACATTGAATTCAGTTCATAGGGGATCCTCTTACCAACTGCAATAATTTATTACTAAATAAAATTTGACCTCACCATTTTCACTAGTGTCCGGCTTTGTTTTTGACATGGTCCATATAAGAAATGAAGATTAGAGGCACATTTTTCACTAGCCAGGAAAGTTGAAGAGACCCCTACCCTTGACTGAGTACTTGAGAGGGGAAAATATAAACTATAGGAAATTAGCACCCTGAACCTCTAACCTAATTTAACTGTAAGAAATTACTGCCCTAAATTAAATAAATCATCTGTTTCATCTTTTACTACCTAGAATTTATTGAACTAGAGGGAAATTAACCATGCACAGGAAGAGTGAAAAATTAAAAACTTCAAAAAAAAGGGGGGGGGGGGAAGAATAAGAATAAAAATAATTAAGAACCCATTGAAAAATATGTTTTAAAAAGTGGAAGGAAAGTATCAAATAAGTATATTTCAAAATTAATGAGAAAAAAATTAAAATGAAAGATAAAGGAATATAAAACTATTATAAAAGGAGAAAACTTAAAAATAAAATAAACAATATTTATAAAATAAAAACACAGTGACTATATAATGCAAATATTCATTTTCTTGTCAGAATTATTTCCCCATTTTTCTTCCAAGAAATTATATATTATTTTTTTCAAATATTCACTACTCTTCCACCTAGTTCACTGCTTCATAGGATACTAATTCAAGCCAACTGCCAAGAAGAAGTCTGATCAGTACAAGAAAAATCCCACTATATAACTGATGATTTCTATCTGGATTAGGAATATACCACCATTTGACTCAAAGAGATATGATGGAAAAAAATTCCATGTTTCTAAAAAGAAAAAAAATAGTATCTTTTTACACTGAATTGTTGTATGTGGATATTCTGCCAATTTATTATCTATAATATACCCTACCTAATAATAGACAAATATGCAAATTGACCATACCTCCGACACACCCACAAACCACGCCCACAAGCCACGCCCACCATCCAATCAGAGCGAGCATGCAAATTAACCCAAACCAAGATGGCTACAGCCACAGAGAGCAAGGTTTCCTAGGTAACAGAGAAAGCCAAGCTTTACGCCTGCCCTTGCCAGGCCTAAGCCTCCACTCAAGCTACAAAGTTTCAATTATGGAAGGTAAACAAATTCAAATAAATGGTGGCAGAATGGAGCTTGAGAGAGCAGGCCAGGGTTGCCACCGGAAACAGGGGAAGCAAACCTTTCCGCACACCCTGGCTGGGCCTACCCTTTTAAGGCAACAAAGTTTCAATTATAACCCCAACAGAAATGGCTGCCGGCCTCGGAGGGAGCCCCAGGCTTGGCTCCGCTCCAGGCTACAAAGTTTCAATTGTAGAAGGAAAATAAATTCCAGATACCAGGGCCTCTGCTTGGGTTGCCAGGGGGCATGGCCGGACTGCAAACCACCACAGGCCCCTCGCTCAGGCCACCCCACACACCAAGGGAACCCCCACCTGATCCGGGACACCCTTCAGGGCAAACCAGCTGGCCCCCACCCGTGCACCAGGCCTCTATCCTATCTAATAAAAGAGGAATATGCAGATTGATCATCACTGCAACACACAATATGTCTGCCCCCATGTGGTCAAAGATCCTGCCCCCATGTGGACACAAGATGGCCACCACAAGATGGCCAGCAGGAGAGGGCAGTTGGGAGGCACCCGGCCTGCAAGGGAGGGCAGTTGAGAAGGACCAGGCCTGGAAGGGAGGGCAGTTGGAGGTGATCAACCCTGCAGGAGAGGGCAGTTAGGGGTGACCAGACCGGCAGAGGAGGGAAGTTGGGGGCAAACAGGCTGGCAGCAGAGTGGTTAGGGGGTGATCAGGCTGGCAGGCAGAAGCGGTTAGGGGCAATCAGGAAGGCAGGCAGGCAAGCAGTTGGGAGCCAGTAGTCCTGGATTGTGAGAGGGGGATCGGGCCTAAGCGGGCTGTCGGACATCCCTTGAGGGGTCCCATATTGGAGAGGGTACAGGCTGGGCTGAGGGACACCCCCCTCCATGCACGAATTTCGTGCACCGGGCCTCTAGTTATCCTAATAAAAGGATAATATGTAAATTAACCATCACTCCATCACAAAGATGGCGACACCCATAGCCACAAGATGGAGGCACCCAGTCCTCTCAGCCCTGCCTGAGTCCCCCAGTCCCGGGAGGGTGACCGCTGAGAGCGGGCTGTGTGAATGCTTGCTTCATCGCCATGGCAACAAAGCAAGCGTCTGCACACAGCCGTGGACGGGCGGGCCCTGGCGACGAGGCAAGCGTTTCATGTCTGGCCGCGGATGGGCCTCTGGGCTGTGGAGAGCCTCTGGGCAGCGGGCGCAGAGCAGCTAGGCCCTGCAGAGAGCTACTGGCACACGGATTCGTGCACAGGGCTACTAGTATTTATGTAATATAATACTATAATATAAATATATATTAGTATACATTACACACTATTATACATTATATATTATATATTTGTGTACCAAGGGAATTTTAAGTACACAGGAAATGGCAAAGCAAGGAAACTGAAAGGAATTTGATACTGAAGACATAAACTGAACTTCATAATAAATGTATCCTGGGGGCTATATGCTCTCTAGACATTTTATTATGCAAGGTGTTTTATTCTAGCTTCTGTTACCCACAAGCTATATCATCTTAACTGACACACATTGAAATGTAAAACTCAGTAGATAGTTTAATAAAATTACATTAGATAACCCTAAAGAGAGCATAAAGATGATGTGAAATAATATAAAGGGATTATCACCAACAGTTAAAATACATAAATAATATTTTACTATATATATTACCATTATGTACTATCCCCTTCCTATCTATATATATAAAAGCCTAAGTGACCTTTACGACCAAAAGACCAGAACAACCGGAATGCCCGGTCGACCGCTCACTATGATGCTCACTGACCACCAGGGCACAGACATTCAATGCAGGAGCTGCCCCCTGGTGGTCAGTGCGCTCCCACTGCCAACCTCTCCCAGCCCCTCTCCCCAGCCAGCAAACCTCCCACGGTCCCTCTCCCTGGTCCTCTCCTAATTCCTCTCCCTGTCTGGCAGGCCCCAGCCGGCAGGCCCCATCCAGCAGCCAGCAGAACCCGGCCGGCCCCGCCCTGATCAGGACTGGGCAAGATGGCCCCAAAAGGCCCTGATTGCTGGCCAGGCCTAGAATTTAGTGCACCGGGCCTCTAGTATTTATAGAATCTCTCTAATATATAAAATATATGAATATATACCTATATGTACATACCTATCCATACATATAAAATCATCCATATATAAAAATGCCAAATATATTCACAGCATACATAAGAAAAGTGAATGACTGAGAAGGACAGAAAATGAAATAGCAAATTTTCATTGGTGGCTATGTTATCAATTTGTACCTTCTTTACAAACCTGTTCTCAAAATTCAAAGCAAAAGGTATACTTTGCTTTTCTGAATTAATTTATGCTTCTATAATCAATGTCCCAGACCACAACAGTAGTCATGCCATTTATTTTGTCATTTAAAATAAATTTAATATTGGGGAAGGGGTTGGGTGGAGGTAGAGAGGGTAAAAGGGGGATACGTGGTGAAGGAAGGAGACTTGAGTTAGAGTGGTGGACGACATAATACACTATACAGGTGATGTATTATAGAATTGTACACCTGAAACCTACATAACTTTATTAATCAATGTCACTCCAAAAAACCCCCCAATAATATATAAAGTAAATGTTTGAGAATGGAATATATTACAACTGAATAAAAATCTACCTCATTTATTTAAACTGCTTTATTGGTTTATTTAATATCCTATTGTATAAATTTATCTATTCCCCTTATTGGTCAATTAAATCTCTATTCTCTAACATAGATCGGTATGCGAAAATTTAATCTTAAGTAAGGAGATCTGTGTATTTTCAGTATGAAATAATTTATATAAAATATGCTTTTATTTTCTTAACTATAGGTATATATCTGATATTAAAACATGGGTAGTGATGTTACACATTAAATTCATAAATATGACTTCCCAAGGGGTAATAAAGACAATGGAATTTATAAGAAAAGCAAAAAGGTATCTGCAATTCTTACTTTACATATAAGTATATGCTTAAAGCAAAGAATGAAAATTTCAACCTTTAAATATCCTGGCTGATGCATATGTGGGTATTCATGACATCATTTTCTTCAACATAATAAATATTGCCAAACAAAAATATATACACAATAAAAAGTTATACAGGATGGGGCAAAAGTAGGTTCTCGATTGTATGTGATAGAGTTTATTCTTGTACTATTATTTATTAATTATTACATTATTTTCCAGATGAACTGTAAATCTACTTTTGCTCCACCATGACTTGTATAAGTAAATTCTGAAGCCTCATTGGCTCCTTTGTGTACTAGATTGCAGGGGTGCATGGTTACAGCACACATATAACTAGAGGAAGAGAGAAGTTAGGTAGATAACCTCAGACAAGTAGTTTAATATTCCTGAATCTCTAACTCCTTATAAATAAAAGTAAGATAATAACAGTGCTTGGCTTATATAATTGTTTTGAAAATGAAATGAGGCAACATATATAAAGTTCCAGAAGTACAGAAGGGAATAAACAAATGTTAGCTCTTCTCCCATTAATGAATATCCAGTTTCTTTTATAACTCATTCCAGTTGAAAGAAGCAGTTTTGCTTGCCTTCATTTTTAATCAAGTATTCTAAAATATTCTATGATATTCTGACATTCTGGCTAAGCACCATAACACTTTAAATTTTTCAAAAAAGCCACATTAACCAGAATTCCAGAGTAATAATATTTAAAATATTTGTTATATTACATATAACTAGCTAACAGGGTTTAGGTATATTAATTTGTTTCTTTCTGTTGGTGTTTGAATACTACATATCTTTATCTGCTCATATTGATTCTAGAAAATTTACCTTTACTTAAACAATATTTAAATTGTTCATATTTCTGTTTGTATTATAAGTTGTATCTTCCTTTTAAAACTAATAATTAAAAATAAACATGGGTTTTGATAATGGGCAGGTCTGTTATGGTAACTCTTTCCTGTGAAATGCTGAAGTTAGGACAATACAAAATGACAATACTATTCAATAAGACAAACTGGCTTTGAAAATAGCTTTTCCTTTGAGAATTTGTCCCTTTTCAGTCTGATATTCTTTGACTGATATTTAATAATATGTTGCCATGGTAGGAGATAAGAGGAAGAAAGTATGTAAAAAGTAGGATCCAATATTGCATATTAAGTTCCTTTCCTTCCTATACACCAATTTTTATTTATGGTTTGATATATAACTGTCACTTCATATTTTTTTCAAAAGAAGTAATATTTTGACAAGACAGGAAGTTGCACACCAAATATTTTACCCATACTCACACACATACACACATAAATACACACTCTCTGTCTCTCTTCTAAATTTGAAAATTGATCACTTAGAGAATAATTTTCAAATATTTCTATTAGATGCCACCTAATAAACAGAAACATAAAAATAAAATGTACATTGTATTTGGCAAGTTTAGGATTATAAATCTACTTCCTAATGTTATAACACTCACGGTAGTCTGCATCCCATGGCTTTCTAATAATTGTAATCAGCTTTGCCCCCTGTGTTAGAGATATAATTACGTTAACAGCTTTTCTACACAGGCACCATGCATTGTCATTATGAAGCTAACTTCATTTAATTAGCATCATGTAGTAAATTAGCAGTTATAAGGACTGCTGGGTACAAGGGGGTCTCCATTTTCTCACCATTTACTTAATCCTCAGCCAATGTTAAGATTAATGCTCACTGAATTTCCACAGCAAAATCACCATCACCCTTCTCAGATGTGATTCAGCATTTGTATGGATTTGGAACAAACAGTTTTCTCCGGATGCCCACAAGTTAGGATTACTGAGCCCCCATCATGCTCCTAGTTGGAAAGATACAGGAATGCAGAAACACAATGCCCATGGGAATGCATTATTTTTTCTTTCAAAGCAACATTTTTTTAAACAACTTGATAAAAAGAGCAGTATTAACTAGGGAGTAAATGGAACAACAGCATGATTTCCTTTAAAAATAAATTTGCAGATTTTATTAATATTTTTGTAATAAGATTTTTTATGTCTAGTGCTTGGTGGAAACACATAAAATTACATTACATTATTAGTTATCCTGTCATTAGGCTTATAGAGTGCTATGAAAATGATTAAATATTTCTGTATTTGTGTGTGAATATGTGCTTGAAAATTCATTGTGCTTCAAAT
This sequence comes from Eptesicus fuscus, assembly GCF_027574615.1. Taxonomy (NCBI): domain Eukaryota; kingdom Metazoa; phylum Chordata; class Mammalia; order Chiroptera; family Vespertilionidae; genus Eptesicus; species Eptesicus fuscus. The sequence continues at coordinate 51,635,444 of NC_072476.1, forward strand.
TTGTTAAAGAGTTATTTTTAGTGTAGCAAAACTACTAGTTTTAGGTGATGTTATCAAAATCACAGAGCATCACAAACATGGTACATATTTAAAATGTCATCTCATCTTGGTATTTCAACATAAGTTAATTCTACAGCTATATATGAAAAACTCTATAAACAACTTCCAATTTGTGGTTTTATGATCAGAGTCTGTAACTAATAATATAGGCTCCAGAAGTAAATACTGAAGAAAACCTTCCTAAAGCATTGTAAAAAGTAATTTCAAAAATTATGTTATCTACCTTCCCTCTGGTTCTACACATGCTCTGCCAAATAATCTATAAACCCTAAATATCACACGTGTATAAAACAGTTCATATATGTTAAAAGTGAAACTATACTCCTAATGTATACTGCTCATCAAACAAATGAAATGAATGAGGATACACTTTAGATTATCTGTTTGGGTGTTCCCTCACTGAATAAGAACTTGAATTATTTGGATCTCTCAGTCATAAATGTCTACTGAATGCTATGGTGATCCTTAAGAAACATCACCTAGCACCAGGAGCACTTCCGAGGCCCAAAGGAGATTTCTCTTATCATTAGAAGCAGGCTGGAGGAATATCTTATCTTTTACTTTCAGAGAGGCTAAGTTTTTGTGACCATTAACCTACTTGGATGTCCTTGCCTTCTGCATTTGTTGCCCTCATACTCTCAAATCTCTCAGAGACACAGCCTAATAGTAACCTGCTCTTGCCTTGTTCAAGGTCTTTTAGTCTCCTCAGCAGAAAGGCTCTATTTCAATGGGGCCAGGAGAGCACAAGAGACCTGCTGTGAGCTTACACAATTGACTTAGCTTGCCAGGCCTAGCACTGAAGGCTGCCAGTTCATGCCCACTTGAAGGCTTGCCTTATAGTAGCCTGTGGATTACACTTGGGAGTTGTGATCTCTGTCTTGAAACCTTGTGTCTCTGGTAACCACTCTGAGAGTATAGATAGTATACTGACATGTGTAAGGGAATTGATCGCTGCGAGGCAAATGATGATCAATGAAATGTGGAGACCAATGAGTAAATTCTTCTCCCATCATTTTCCTGGAGAGATTCTTTTGAGATATATTTTCATAGGGTTTCTATGAAGTTATACATTCTAATCCTCACTTTCCCATTTTCTTCAATCTTGCTTTTCTTGAAATTTACACTTAATAAAGTATAAGGCATCCAGTTCAGTTTTTCAGAAAACCAAATCAGCTATCTGCCCATCTGAAGAGAATGCATATGTCTCTGGCTGGACAGCTAAAAATGAGAGTCAATACAGTAAGTTCATGCCCTTTACTCATTGGGAAACTTCCCCTCTCCTTAGTCAGGTCTTAGCTACTCTTCCATTGCGTACAACTTAGATGTGCTTCATTATTTTGTTTTGAAGCACATGACATTGGGAAGCAGATAACCTGAAAAGATGTTGAGGGATTTCTACATTGTTGTCCTTATGAGAAGAAGGTGACAGTGAGGTATCAAGGAAAAGAAGAATTAAAAAAAAAAAAAAAGAAATATGACTAATAATGTGAAAGAGTCCTGAAAACATTAGTGTGTCTTGGAATCATTACTGCTATAAAGCACAATATAAAAACTGATTTTATAATAATGGCCTGGATTATAAGGGAAAACTTGAATTATGTTTACTATATTCTATGTAGAGAAGGCAGGTAAGTTCTTTAGAGAATTCTCAACTAAACAGTTGAAGTAAAAATGTCTTGATGCTTAGATTTGAGTTAAATATTCTGACAAATATGGCTATGTATAACATTTTATTCTAAGTTTCAACATCATGTTTAATTTGGTCTTTTTTAAGGAGCTCAATATTTCTATATGAAAATCTGAAAACGTGTAGATGCATACTCATAATATCTAGGAAAGATCACATAGTGTCATAACAACGCTTTGAATCAGATTAATATTTCAAGTACAAACCATACACCAAAAAATAGGAAATATAAATAGACCCATAACTATTAAGAATAAATTAGTACTGTAATCAAAATTCTGACAATGAAAATCCCTGGATCCGATGGCTTCTCTGATTTTTTTGGTGAAAAAAAATTTACCAAACATTTAAAGAAGATTTAACACTAAGACTTCTCACTTTTCCATAAAATTGAGTATAAGGGAATTCTCTCTGGTTCATTCTATAAGTCAAGCATTATCCAATACTAAAGCCAGACAAATGAAAGGAAATATTGATGCAAAAATCCTCAAAAAATACTAGCAAATTTAATTAATAGCATATTAAAAAGTTATACACCACAATCATATAGGATTTTTTCTGTGAAATGCAAAGATCCATCAACTTATGAATATTGATTAATATAACATAGCATATTAACAAAATGAAGAATAGAAACCACATTATCTCAACTATACAGAAAAATTATTTTGACAAAATTTAAAACCTTTTCATGATTTAAAAAAACACTCAACAAACTAGGAATGAAACCACTTTAAAATAATAAGTGACATATGAAAAACACATAACAAAACTTATATTCTATGTTGAAAGACTGAAAACATTTCCACTAAGATCATGAACAAGCAAAGGATGTTCACTTTCACCATTTCTATTCAACATGGAACTGGAAATTGTAGCCAGGGCAAGTAGGCAACAGAAATAAATAAAAGGCACCCAAATCAGAAATAAATAAATAAAACTATCTCTGTTCCCAGATGTTATGATCTTGTACGTGGAAAACTCTAAAGATTCCCCCTGCCCCCCCCCCAAAAAAAACAACAACAACAAACCCAAACAGATAAGAAAAACAAAACAAAAACAAAAACACACGATTAGAAATAATAAACAAATTCAGCAAAGTGGCAGGATATGAAGAATACAAAAATCAGTTGCATTCCTACACATTAACAATGAACTACCTGAAAAAGAAAATAAGAAAACTATTCCACTTTTAATAGCATCAAAAAGAATAAATATTTAAGAATTAACTTATGTGAGAAAGTTTAAGACTTATGCAATAAAAACTATAAAACATTTCTGAAAGTAATTCAATATATAAATAAATAAAGGGAAAGACATCCTCTGTTCATGGATTTAGAATACTTAATATGGTTAAGCTTTCCCCAAAGTGATGTACAGAATTAATGCAATCCCTATAAAAATTCCAATGATGCTTTTCTTTTTTCTGCAGAAAAAGAAAAAATCCTCCCTAAAATTCATATAGAATTTCCAGGGACTCCAAATTGCCAAAACAATTCTAAAAAGGTCAAAGCTGGAAGACTCACACTTACTAATTTCAAAGCTTAATATAATGCCACAGTAATCAAAATAGTGTGGTACTGGAAAAAAGACAGCCATATAAACGAATGGAATAGAATGCAGAATTCAGAAAAACAAACAAACAACAAAAAACCCTTTCACCTATGGTCAAATGATTTTTCATTAGTGTTCTCAGATCATTCAATGAGGAAAAGTCAGTCTTTAGAACGATTGGTGCTGAAATAAACTAGATCTGAACATGCAAAAGAAAGAACTTAGACTCTCACCTAATATCATATATAGAAATTAAATCAAGCAAAGATCTAAATGTAAAACCTAAAACTCTAAGTAGAAAACATAAGGCAAAACTTCACAACACTGGGTTTGGAAATGATTTCTTGGATATGACACCAAAAGCACAGGCAACTATAGAAACTGTAGACAAATTAGTCTTCATGAAAACTAAATATTGTGTGCATCCAAAGACACTATCAATGGAGTAAAAAGGCAATACACAGGATGGGAGAAATATTTGCATATCATATATCTGATAAGGGATTAATATCTAAATTCTAAAATTTAATAACAAAAAGCGAACAATCTGATTCAAAAGTTGGCAAAAGACTTAAAAAGACATTTCTCCAAAGAAGATATAAAAATGGGCAAAGAGTACATAAAAATATGTTCAACATCACTAATCACTTGGGAAATAAAAAATCAAAGCCACAATGAGTTACTACCTCACACCCATTAGAATAGTCATTATTAAACACATGTGCGCGCATGCGCGCACACATAAACAATCACACACACACACACACACACCACAAAAAACAAAAGCAGAAAATAAATGCTATTGAGGATGTGGAGATTTTAACATTCATGTACTCTTTATAATGTATGTACTGTATAACACTGTATAATGGTACCACTGCTGTGAAAAACAATGTAATAGTTCCTCAAAAAATTAAACAAAGAATTATATTATCCAGCAATTCCACTTCTAGGTATATGCTTATAAGTATTCCATGTCCATAGCAGCATTATTTGCAATAGCTAAAACATAGAAGCCACCTGTGTCTATCAGTGGATGAATGAATAAGAAAAATGTGCCATATATAAAATAGATTATTATTCAGCCTGAAAAAAAGGAAGGAAATTCCGACATATACTAAAACATGGATAAACTTGAGCTAAGTAAAATAAGCTATCCAGAAAAATACAAACACTCTATGATGCCACTTATATGAAGGACTTACCTGCCACAGAAAGTAAAATGGGATGCCCAGGGCTGGAAAGCAGGGGAAATTGGGAATTATTGTTTAATAGGTATAGAGTTTTGTTGGACTTAGGTTTTCTGCTTTATTTGGGTAAATTAAGGCAAGATATTATTTTTCTTGAAATATTGATTTAACTCAATTCATTAAAGAGAATATATATTTATAATTAATTAATTCCCTTTATTATTATAGCTTATTTTTAATTTACATCTCTTGACTGAAAACCTCTTAATGAATTTATACTTTATCTTTTAATTTGAACATGTTCTTATAAAATGTATACTATTTTTTCCACATATGCATTTTTTTCCTCCAGAAACTATATACTCTTCATTCAGTTATGAGAAACAGAAGTATTCTCTTTACACCGTTAAGAGACTTGACAGGGTTTACTGCAAGTTATTAACGTCTTGGTAAACTCAGTGCACTGTCTTCTTCCTAAAGCACATAAAGTGTATTGCTGTTCCATTGATGGGCCACCTGGTACTTATTACTTTGATGAATCCAAAACCTTTCTCTTAGCCTGCCATTCTTACCCAGAACCTGTCAGTGTATGCCTGGTATTTGTAAAGCTTATTTTCTTCAAATACAGTAATGTGCTTGATTTTATTCAACAAGTCAAAATAACTAAAACTATGATTATTGATACATTTAAATTTGAATTTTCCATCAATCTGTGTAAATATTTGCCTACCATTTATCATGTTCAGTGTGCATAGGAACTTGAGGGAAAATCATTAAATCAGCACAATTAATATAATACTATTAAGCCACTGTCATATTTGAGCTTATAGTATGCTGACTCTAAGAAGAATAATTATCTGTAAAATCTATGCCAAAAAAAGAATAGCACATTACTACTGGATTCATACTGACCTTCTACATTAGAATAAAATAGGCTTATGATTTATTTCAATACCAATTAGCTAGAACTTATGAGAAACTGCTAGCCAATTGGGATAATATAGAAAATGACCTCAAAGGCTATTCTTGTGCTCAGATATAATTCAAACTATTGTTGATAATCTATAAAACTCTATTTTATGGTGTAGTTAATTTAAGTTTCAAGGTGAATTATAGAACAGAAATAAGTAGCCAAACCATTCAGACATAATGCCTTCCTTTTAATCTACCTTTGTAAATTGATTTTCCCAAATAAATAGGACTTTATAGTAAACTTATTATTATATATTTTATTTATTAGTTTTAAAAATTCCATAATACTTCATAAGGTAAATTACTTGCAAATGACATGCTTTTGTTAAGTTTTATTGATAAAAAAGCACATTAATTGTTAACAGTCAAATATTGAACTTGGACTTAGATTTAAACTTTTAAGTTCAAAGAATTAACAACCTTTTTATTAAAAAGGTAAAAATACCACTACCAAATTGAATAGATATCTGTTTCCTATTAGAAATAAATTTATAAGTAGTAAAAATTATAATAAAACTTTTCCTCTCTAAGTTTCTAACTCAATCTAACAAATGTGGTGGATAATACAATGATTATCTGCATCAGTATGGGCTTATCTAAATCACAGTAATAAATTGTCAAAAAGGTAGATTCTATCATCAGCTAGAAACATGATGATAAAATCCCTAAAGGGCAGAAGAGTTTTAGAAATTTCACTTATATAAGGAAGCTTTGATTTTGTTTTAACACATTCCTTCCATTTATAATAGTGCTTGGGGGACAGAATTTTTAAAATTTTACCTAAGGTACAAATTTTGGAAATATAATTACTACATTTCTTTTCTTGTGGTTGGAAACTGAGCATTTTGAAAAGAATATGTGATAACCAAAATACTGATTTATGGATTTAGGGCTTGGTTGTTTATACCAATTATCTGATACCTCTAGAATCTCATCATTATCCTATTAGTAGCAATAGGATGTTTAATGCCCCAAACCTACTATTTGAACACTTCCTATATTTCCCTTCCTTTCCCTTCCCAGTTGTACCATCCCCTTCTTTCCTCTTTCCTCCTCTCTCCTGCCCTCTCTTCCCCTTCTCTTTCTCTCTTCAGATGAGACTCTTTCTTCACCTGATATTTCTCCTAAATCAACTCTTGAGAGCTTATTATCTGAAACACATATTGAACTTCTCACAGCTCAAATGTTGACTTGTTTATAAAGCCTAAAATATATATGAAAAGATTTTTCCTCTCTTTCAATAGATTTCCCTACCTCTTATGTGGTAAGCATTGCATTTTGCTCAATCATTTATATCTGTGCCTATTCAATCACCTGACCAAGAGACACCTCAAAAGGCAGGGCTAATGTTCTAGTTCTCATTGTAACCTTAGCCTTAGCACAATTTGTGAAACAGAGGACAATTTATGAGTGCTTATTTTGTAGATGGATACTTGTATTTTTAGGCCGATTTTCCGAACTGTTCAAATATGTTAATCTTGTTCTGCATGGATACTTTCAAGGATAATAAAATAGGGTTATATGGACTAGAAAATGCATTTTCCTCTTTATAGATTCCTTCTCCAGGTGAGAAGATAATATATCTAGAATATGCTTTCCAAAACATAATAGAATCTCAGAATTCCAACATTTGTCTTCCTAACCAGAGAACTTGGGAATCCCTTACCTGCCACAGTTGTATCAGGGAAGTACCTGAAATTATGTTTACCTTCTTCCACATATCTTCTGACATAGGTGTTAGGATAGACCATATAGTGATAATAATAATGGCAACTATGATAGCAACAAAAGCAGCCTTCCATGACTAAAACTGCTAATAGACATCAGGTATTTCTTGGGATTATGATTTATTTTTCTACGTGAGTATATAAATCTTGCATTTAAGTAAACTCTTGACATATTTGCATGGCTACCTAATTTTACATGGTTAATTTATAAGAAACACTATCAGGCATCTACATGGACTTATTTGAAAATCTTGGCCAATAAATACATATCCAAAATTGACATTCCAAAGGTAAAATAGTTTTCATCACCATTATCGATGAAAAATATTAGGAAGTGAAAATGGGTTTTAAATAAAGCAGTATAAAAAACACCGAGATTCTATTTATCAATTATTTGATACCTGTCAGACAATGTTCTATTACAATTTTATTTTACTTTTTTATTGAGTGTTCAACTCTTAAATATTTTTTGTTTATATCACTTTATACTCAATGAATAAATACTAATAATATGCCCATCTTATATAAGAAGAACTACATAAGAAAGGCTAAGTAACTTCTACCTTGTGATTCAACAAGTAGATGTCTAGATTAAATTCAAACCCAGTTCTGCCTGCCTATTTTAAAAGGCCATGCTATTAATTACTAACTCCTATGCTTTTTATAGTAAGACTAGAAGCCCAGTGCATGAAAATTCATGTCCTGGAGGCGGGGGGGGGGGGGTCCCTCAGCCCGGCCTGTCCCCTCTCATAGTCTGGGAGCCCTCAGGGGCAGGAGATGACCCAGCACTCAGGGGAAGGCAATGCCCCCATCACACCTCTGCTGCTGCCACTGCCAGCAGTGCAAGCCTTGGCCTGGCCCTGGTTACCTGAGCGTCAGGTGACCCTGGGTAGCTGGGCAACTGCCATCCAAGGCTTGTCTGCGCCTCGGGCATCAGCTGGGCAGCCACAATCCAAGGTTTGCCTGTGCCTTGGGCTGGCCCTGGACAGCTGGGCAGCCAACATCCGAGGCTTGCCTGTGCCTTGGGCCGGCCCTGGGCGGCTGTGGGACTGAGGGGACTGGGGGACTCTGGAGGCAGGCACACAGAGTGACTGGACTCGCCTGGGGGTGGGCCCGGCCTTGCCACATGCCTGCTGCCCTGGCGGGGCTGAGGGGATAGGGCGCTGCCATCTTGTGGCTGTGGTCGCCGCCATCTTTGAGGGCATGGCAGTCAATTAGCATATTCCCTCCTTATTGGCTGTGGGCGTTCCCATCTTTGTGAGGGTGTGATGGTCAATTTGCATATTCCCTCTTTATTAGATAGGATGCCTTCTTCATTACTATGCCAGAAATATTTGTTCTGTATTTTTATCCTCACTAGGAATTTGGATGTTCTTCTAGATTTATTAGTTGCTTAAAGAGATGGTAGGGAAAGGATTTGAAAGTTAATTAAAATTTTGTGAGAGGACAGAGGAATTTCTCTGTTAGAAATAAAAATACATGAAGACCTCCTTTCTCTTATTTATTGCAGATCATATTCTTTAACTGAATAGGAAAACAATCTAGAAATAACAGCTTTCATATATTGAGGACTCAATGTGTGCCATAGTCATGTTAAGTACTTTACATATATTACCTCTGATAGTTAAAATACTGCCTTAAAGTAAATATTAGCTCCTTGTGTTACAAATGAGGAAAATGAAGCTCAGAAAGATGGAATGATCTGCCCAAAAATTGTGGAGCTAGGATTGGTAGTTGTCGGTGAAAACTACGAACTCAGAGTTTCTATAGATGAAGCAGTGACCCATTTTAAGGGATGATACTAATATGCTAATTGATAGTTATACCTATCATTTAGTGACCATCTAGATTGATTTCCTTACAGTAATCTCCATTTTTTACATGAACCTTGTGAGATAGATAAAGTATGCATTTCTAACTCTAGGTTCTGGAAGAAGTAACAGAGACTTAGAAAGTTTCAAGATACTGTGAAAAGTAATGCAGTCAATTAATGAACAGGGTAAGAACTCAAATGCATCACTGGTTAATACATTGACATATGCTCTTATTTAAGGAAAAAAATCTTGTTAATAATATCCTATTAATGATATGCTATTAATAACATTTTAAGAGGTGAATGTAAGACCCAAAGTAACATGTCTGGCCAGAAAAAGGAGGCTTTGGAGCTAGATGGGGAGTGTCTGGTCCTAGCTCATCAGACTTCAGTCCTACTCAAGAGCTGTCATGGACACTAAGATCCTGTAATCAAGAAAGAAACCATATTAGTTGGAAATTACTGAGTTGAGGAGAAACAGGCAAATGATTGTGTGACCACCAAGAACACTGCTTAGCCCTGCAGCATATGCAACAGAAAAATTGCTATCTCTGGACCAACTTTTAGTTCTAAGAATGGCTCCTAGTATTCTGTGATGTCAGAATGTCATTTCAGTTATAACTGGTCAGAGCTAGGATAAACAGAAACTTAACTGTATATTTCTGCATGGGTTATCTCAGAAGAACATAAAAATAAAAAAAATAAATATACATTTGGTAGTCTTTTATATTTTTTTAGTATAATAGGAAAATGCAGACTTAGTAATAAGAAAGCTAAGGGAAAATCATGTTTTTTTACATGCAAATATAACTGCAAAATTGGACCAATGACAAGAGGGCGACTCTAGAGGAGAACTATAGGAATTTGCAAAATATCTTTTTTTATTAGTGACTTGAATCATGACATAGCAGCCACACTTTTGATATTTGTGAATGATGGATTTAGGAGGATTATCTAATATATTTCATGACAGGGGCAGAGTTCAAAATCTTGATAGGCTTGAATGATGGACTGAAACCAATAAAGAAGAATTTGACAAAAATAAATATGATTCCCCATATAGATTTAAAAATAGGTTACAGAAACTTAGATTCAGAGAGTTCTATATCAAAGCAGCTCAGTGAAAAAGACTGGCAACAGAAGCCAATGATGAAGCATACATTAGAAAAAAATAAATTCTAGGATGATTTAATAGCCCTCTTAAATGCACATAATTCTTATATGGCAGTGTTTTTCAAATTAGGAGTACAAAATCTGAGTCTTGAATCAATTAGGTCTTAAAGAGCAACTTACTGTATTTTTTATATCTTAAAATAAGAGAATAGGATAAAAATGAGTGGAATAAAAAACATAAGATTGCATTGTTCATACAAAGAAATGAGAGAGAAAGGAGGAGAGAGAGAGAGAGAGAAGAGAAGAGAGACTAGGGGACTAGATTATTTGCTTTATGGGGGCAAATCATTTTTGAGTTCTAATTATTTCTCAATCTCCAGTACATAGATGAGCACATGGCACATGAGATATACTCAATGCATGTTTTATACTGAATTATGAATTATAATAAAAATGTTTTTTACTATGGGTCATGTTGTAACAGTTTAAGAGCCACAGATTTCTGTCACACTGCATGATCAAGACACAAAGGTATTGGGCATCTGAAAATTTTGTAAGGTATAATATCAAATTATGGAGCTCCAGATGAAGTTTACCAGAATGGAACTGTGATTTAGAAACCATACAAATAGAAACAGTGATGTTTAATCCCAAAGTAGTCTGGGACCATGATAGATGTCTTTACATAAATGAAGAGCTTTCAAATGAAAGAACAATTATTTCAACAGATATTACACTAGGAGGCGTGTTTTAAAAAATGTATTTGTATTCTTAATATTGTGGAAACCAACACAGAAATTTTTACCAAAAAATATTTCCAGTAGGGAAAATGCTTTCAACATTTTTAATAGTTGAAATGTCTTGATAGTCACTTCTTCATTTATTTTTTTTCCTTTTCCCCCCCCCCCATTGACCGCTTCTAGCCCTCTCCTAACCCAGCAATCCCTGGCTTTCATCACACTATTTTCCATGTACACAGGTTATGCATATATGCATACAAGTTCTTTGGTTTATCTCTTCCCACCCACCCATTCTCCTACACCTTCCCTCTGAGATTCCACAATCTGTCTCATGCTTCTATGTCTCTGGATCTATTTTGTTCATCTGTTTATTTTGTTCATTAGATTCCATATATGAATGAGCTCATGTGATACTTGCCTTTCTCTGACTGGCTTATTTCACTTAGTAAAATACTCTCCAGGTCCCTCAAATGCTATCTCAAGTGGAAAGAAATAATTATTTTTTTTTTTACTGCTGCATAGTATTCAATGCTGTAAATGTACCACAGCTTTTTTATCCACTCATTTACTGGTGGGCACTTGGGTTGTTTCCAGATCTTGGCTACTGTGAATTGATATTAAATTTTTTAAAGCATATAAATTCCTTTGTTTGCAAAGATAAGTACTGCAATTCTTTCTTAGGTTTACTTAACATTTAGTTTCACTTTTCTTTGTGTAAAGATTTCCATATTTTAGAAAATAATGAATTAAAATAATTAGTTGGTTAGTTGGTTGATTACACTGGGAATAGTGTAACTGGTAGTAAAAATGAATTCAGAAGACAATTGCATTATGGTCATAACATATTAACGATATCAATGTAACTACTTTTATTGTCTGTCTGAGAGAAATAGAAAAATACTCCAAAAACCATGTTTGTAATGACCAGATATATAATCAAATATTACCTATTTTCTTTTAAACAGAATCAATTATTCTTCTTGTGATAGCTTAGATTAAATAAAATTAGATGTTCTTTTTAAACCCATCTCAAACTCTAATTAGATGCTTAGTGAAATACCTAAGCTAATTCTGGTCTCCAGAACATAAGACACCAAAAACATTGAAAGGCATTGTTGGGATGTCCAATAAATCTGGAGTTCAACAGCTCCAAATCCAATGGCAAAATATTTTGCAAGTAAATATAAAGATTTTTTGAGTCAAATTTATATTTTATTATCATTTATTAGCCTATATTTTATAATCCCTATTTATAAAAAACTAACTTTTAAAATTTCTGAGAATGTAGTTTTTTTATTATTATAAAGACAATATGTACTTTTTGTAAATAATTCAAAACATAAAAAGTTAAAAGAATAAAAATTATTACCATTATTGAAAGCAACCCATTGCTAACTTTACTGTGTATATTCTTCAGTTATTTTTCATACATAGATGTTTTTAAAAATTTGTAATTGCTCAAGAGGAAAAAGTAATTAAAGCACTGTTCTATGGAAAATAGTTTGAATCTAAATATTTTGAATACTATGTATTTTGGCTAAATAAAACCCTCCAGGAGTTTATTACTCTATAAAATGAAAATGATAAAATAGGGTATAAAATTCATCATAGTTTAAAATCAACTTGAGATATAGATTGCTTTTTATGCAACTTTTACTGCTGGTTAGTCATCTAAATTTTTATTTTTATTTTTATCCCTACTTAAAGTCACCTTTAGTGTGATGTAACATTTTTAGGTTAGACATTATTGTATCAAACACAGTTGAATATTAGCAATATTATAGTGCTCAACATAAGGTGGCATCAGTGATCTTGTGGTTTTCAAGTATTAAGTTATAATTTCAGGAAACTACAGAGGAAGACACTTTTAAAAATAAAATACTTATTACAGATTTGGAAAAGCAAAAGTTGCTAAAACTATTCATAAAGAATTCTAGTATAGTCCAGGACTTTGAAAATGAGTAGCAATATACCTTATTGAATTTAAATAAAACTGAAAATCAAATATTGTTCATGATAAGCAGAACTGCTTCAAAATAAAATTAGGATGAAGGACTAGATAAGGAAAAATGTTTGTTTACTTATTTGTGAATACTTATATGCATATATACTGAGTGGCCAGATTATTATAATCTCTGAACGCATAATAATCTGGCCACTCAGTGTATATCCTATATAATAAAAGGCTACTATGAAAATTGTCCCCTCAACCAGGAGTTCGACCATCAGGCAAGCAGGTCAACCGCCCATGTCCCCTCCCCCTGGCCAGGCTGGCCGAAACCCACCCATGCACGAATTCATGCACCGGGCCTCTAATATATATACACTGAGTGGCCAGATTATTATGCGTTCAGAGATCAAATAATCTGGCCACTCAGTGTATACTAAAATACTATCTATTGGCAGTTTATAGAGCTATATATTAGTTGTCAACATCTCAAAATAATTTTAGATAATCTCAACTGAGCAACAAAGAATATGTGATTTCCCATTTTAGCAGAATTCACACTTGCAATTTCGATAGAACAAATGGTAAGGCATGCCTGGCATTATTTAGTAGAACAACATGTTACAATGGGGGTGAAGAGCTCAGAAAAAGGTCTTGACTGACTTAATAAGCTCAGAAACCTCTGCCTGAAAAGAACAAACAGAAACATATGAAGATCAATAATGCCAACTGGATGATAACTGAGTAGTGAGGAGAACCAGATACATTACCTATACAAGAGTACATAGAACAATAATACATTTTTTAAAGAGTTAATCTTTAGAACTTTCAGAGTTTTGCTATGAGAAAATGTATACTTAGTATGTCTTCTGTGCTAAGCACTGCTCTAAGAGCTAGAGGATACAGTAATAAATGACATGGTCAGAGCCCCTATTCTCATGGAAATATTTTTGAGCAGGCATGCCACTATGGGGATGTGGAGTGATTTGGGAGTGGAGAATATAGCTAATAAACTACTGAATTACTACTTCAAATGTCAAACAAAAAGGAGCAAGATAAATTTAAATAGTGGTAATGAAGAAAGAAAAATCAAAATGGGATGGGAGCAAGAATAATTTGTTCTGAAGTTCAAACAATGTTTTATGGAACAAGAGTATTATAACTGGTTTTGTAACCAAAGTCCAACTTGATCATAAGTGATGCAAATAATTAGGGATTATGCTCTGGGAATAATTTAAGATGGTGGAAATAGTGAACTTAGTCACAAGATATAAACTGAACATTCTCAGATGGGCATTAAGTATATTATGTATCCTATATCTACTCATTTTTTTAGATTGCATTATCTGGATGCAGGGGTATATGGAAAGAGAGACACTAGAAATTTTATTGAATTTAATAATAAAAATGTTAAAATATTGGATTTAAAATAGCATTGATCAATAGCCTTTTTTGGAATGTTTCCATTTTTAATAACTCAACTTTTCTTCTGTATTATGATCTAAGCACTAAGATTCTTGAAAAACACAGTGGTGTAAAAACTCTTGGGGAATTTATAAATCAGTAGAAATGAATGATTGCTAATGTTAAAAAACAAACAAACAAAAAACCCAGAACATATGACAAATATATAGTACTGTAGATATTTGAGTTGTGATAAAGGGAATCTTTGAGATACTTTATATTTGTGTGGAAGAAAGAATGACTCCTAAAATGTTTCTGAAGTATGTGATATATGGTCAAAATGGAAACACACTAAAGGTTAAGTATGGGCATTTGAAAGATTCATAAGAATCAGTCCCAAATGTGTAACTCGGACAGATGAACCAGCACATCATATAAGACTTTTAAAACCCCTATCTATATATATACTAGAGGCCCATTGCATGATATTCGTGCAAGAATAGGCCCCTGGCTTCACTTCCAGCCGCCCAGGAGCCAGCACGTCCCCGCTCCCCGGCCACCTGAGGTCTGGCAGCCGGCACGTCCTTGCTTCTGTCTGGAGCACCACTCCAGTAGCTCCCTCTGCCACCCCCCTTCCCCTCATAGCAGGCTTCACTCCGCTCTGTGCCTGCATATGCAAATTAACCTCCATTTTTGTTGGGTTAATTTGCATACTCACTCTGATTGGCTGTGGGCATAGCGGAGTGATGGTTAATTTGCATGTTTCTCTTTTATTAGGTAAGATAAAGAGCTAGGGTCGTAACATCCAAAACGACCGAAGGCTTGACCGAACGCCAGGCTGCACACGCACAGGTGAGCAGGCTCAAATGCTGATCTCTCAGAGAAAGAGAGAGGCGGGGCTGATCAGCAGTGGCACCGGCTGCTGGCAAGGCCCAGAGAGAGAAGCAGGGTCACCCAGGTGACCCTGCTTCTCTCTCTGGCCTCACCAGCAGCCAAGCCTCTCTCTTTCTCCCAGAGGTCAGCAGTTCAGCCCACTCGCCAGCAGCCTCGGGCAGCTGCTGATCAGGCCCGCCTCTATGATCAGGCCTGGAAATAGGCCTGGAGATGCTGACTGGCATAGAAACTGACCACTCAGAACCAAATCTGGATGAATTGTGAGGAGCCAATGGCTACCCAGGAGGCAGAGCTTTTGATGCTGACTGGCATAGAAACTGACCAATTAGAACCAAATCTGGGTGAACTGCAAGGAGTCAATGGCTGCACAGGAGGCGGAGCTTTTGATGCTGACAGGCATAGAAACCGACCAATCAGAACCTACTCTGGGTGAACTGTGAAGGCAGAACCTAAGGTGGGGGCTGAGGAGGGGTTTTAACAGCAACAGCTGTTTGGTGTAAAGTGTAAGAAAGTGATTCAATTTTTTAATGACCGGTTTGGCAGTATAGCGCATATGGCTGGCTATCAGTCCAGATATAGGGATTATGTGCTTTTGTCTGCCAAGAGCATCTCCTCCTGCTGATAAGGGCTTTTCCCCTCCATTTAAGCAATCCTATCCTATATAATCTATCTATACTACTAAAAGGGTAATATGCTAATTAGACCAGGTCAACCGGCCATCTTCCAGATGTCTGACTTCCTTCCAGGCAAAGCCATGGTGGTGGGGGCTGAGGCAGAGGCAGTTATGGGCAACCAGGTCAGCAGGGGAGGGCAGATGGGGGCAATCAGGCAGGCAGAGGCAGTTAGGGGCGATCAGGCTGGCAGGAAAGAGCCGTTAGGGGCGATCAGGCAGGCAGGCAGGGAGAGGCAGTTAGGGGTGATTAGGCAGGCAGGCAGAGAGGTTAGGGGTGATCAGGCCGGCAGGGGGGCAAGGTAGGGGCCATCAGGTCGGCAGGCAGAGGTGTTAGGGGCAATTAGGCAGGCAGGCAGAGGGGTTAGGGGTGATCAGGCAGGCAGGCAAGTGGTTAGGAGCTAGTCGTCCCGGATTGTGAGAGGGATGTCTGACTGCCAGTTTGGGATCGGGCCTAAACCAGCAGTCAGACATCCCCCGAGGGGTCCTAGATTGGAGAGGGTGCCTGCCTGGCTGAGGAACCCCCTCTATGCACAACTTTCATGCACCGGGCCTCTAGTATATTTATAAAAATGATTTATGAAGTAATACTCATTACTAAAAGTAAAGCATAAACATAGACATTATAGATGCCACTTACTACTGAATCTTAT
Source organism: Eptesicus fuscus (assembly GCF_027574615.1). Lineage (NCBI taxonomy): Eukaryota > Metazoa > Chordata > Mammalia > Chiroptera > Vespertilionidae > Eptesicus > Eptesicus fuscus. The sequence continues at coordinate 51,651,869 of NC_072476.1, forward strand.
CTTTTACTTAATTATGCAATTCCATATATGGTACTTATTTTAATTAGATAATTAGAATATGGGACCAGAACTTGATTCTATATAATAAAAAGGCCTTAATTTATTTCAGACACACACAAAAAATATATATAGTCATCCAAATTTTTTCTAAATAAGATAATGGTATCTTAGAAAGAGATTAATAACATGGTACAAATAAAGGTAATATTTCCCAAGGAATCTATCTGGATCCAGATTCTGTAGAAACACAAAAATTAACTGTACTACCCATCACAAATGACATAGAAATTCTGACATTCTCTGTAATTTTATAAGTAATATTATCTCTGAGAAGATTACCAATCACTTTGTTATATCTTCTTTGAAAAATATATCAAAATTGTGATGGATAAGAGACCCAAAATCAAGAGAGTAGATAGTGTAGACCATATTTAAGACAGCCTTAGTTTTCTGTATACAGATAGGCTGGTCAGTTACCAAATTTCCTTCTTTTTCCCATTATTTAAATCCATGGAAAGTATGGATAAGTTAATTTTCATAGAACATTGAAAAATGTTAAATATGATGACAAAGGAAACTCCTGAGGCAGTTTCAAAATATCTAGGCAACTATTATCAACTGCTGCTGAATTCGTCAGGTTAATGGTTGATGAGATACTTTATAACAGATCAGGCTGAAAACTCCTGAATTTAATAATCATTTTAAAATCACTAAAATTGAGATAACCATACATCATGTATTACCTAATGTCACACAATATGAATTATACACACTATAAGATATTCTTGGAGAAAAAACAACAACAATAACCCGAACCTAACTAGGTTCAGGCAATAGAGAGGATAAAGGTTCACTTTAAACTATACTATGATGTTATAAATAGCCAAATTCAGAGTTTGGAGAATTCTAAGGAGTTCACAATTATACAGCATCAACTGTTAAATGACATGAAAGACAAATAAATGGGAAATGCTTGTCAAGGAGATTTAAGATATATATCAACCAAATAGAGGGTGTGAAAATTATTTTGATCTGATTCAATCATCAATCTGAGGAGACATTTTTAAAATAATCAGGAAACATTAGCAATAAACTAGGTTTTAGATGATATAGGATTATTCCTTTACAAGGTACTATTCTGTTTTGGTTATGTTTAAACAAAATGTCATTATCTCTTAAAACACACACAGAAATATTTATTGGTACAGTGATGTGAAGTCTGAGATTTGCTTAAACAGAAAAGTGAAGCAAACAAACACATACCAAAAACAAGGTTTGCATATATGAGTTATGGGGTAAAAAGATATAATAGCAAAATGTTGATATCTGTAGTAAGTATAGGAGGCATAAAAATGACCCACCACCACCACAAAGAGGCCTGGAACTTAATCCAGGACACTTGTGATTATCTTATTATTTGGCAAGGAATGATTAAGTTGCAGATGGAAGTTTGCTCATCAACTGACCTTGAGATGGGAAAATTGTCTTGGAAGATCCTGCATCCATAGTGGGTGGAGGAGAGTAAGCAAGAAGTGAGGGAGTCAATCAATGAACAGCAGGTCCTTCAATAATGACTTTTCAATATAACCTTGATAAGATGCTATAGGAACTTAACTCTTGCTTATATTAATTAACCTGTGGTAAAATTGGTTTCTTTATATATTGTTCATGTTAAAGTTGAAACCTAGCAAGGAATTTGAGTGCGGACTTACTGTAATCATAAACATGTTTCTTTATAAGTGGAAAAGAAGGTGGAGAATTAGGCAGATGACAACATGAAAAGACTTGACCTGATGTTGCTGGCTTTGAAGGCAGAAGAATGGCACCATAAGGTTGTTGGCTGCCTCCAGAAGCTCGAAAGACAAGAAAAGAGATTCTCTTCTAGAGTCTCCAGAAATGGTAATGAGCCCTTATTTTCAGCCTAGCGAGATAGATCCATTTCTAACCTCTGACCTCTAGAAATAAAAAGTACGAAAACTGTTCTGTTTTAAATCACCAGATTTGTGTTCATTTTTAAGAGTAGCAATGGTGCTCAAACCTCAGAGGGAAGGTAGGGGAGGGTGGGGGTAAGGGGAAGAGATCAACCAAAGGACTTGTATGCATGCATATAAGCAATGGACACAGACAACAGGGGCAGTGTCTTCATAGCAAATTAATGATGTCTCATTTATACAGGCAAGTATACCAAACTATATTGAAAACCACCTAATGATATAATCAATTCGCAGACCAGAAGAGATAGTACATAATTTTAATGTCATTTTTTGTTGAGATGGTGCATACTTTTTATGCGATTAACAGCACTCACTGTTAATTTTAGAATTTTTGGAAGTGAGGCATACTTAAAACAATAAATTCTTCTATAAGCTCTACATCTTTAGACCAAAAAAAGAGGGTAATAACCTATTATATTCTCAAGCTATAATTTAAGACTATAATATTTTACTGAATATAATTATGTTCTCATAAATATTTTTATTTGTCATAAGGGAAGTTGTGACTTTTTTGAAGGGTGAGAAAAATTTTTTAAGATCTGAAAAACAATTCCCTATATCCTCAAATAATATTAATTTGAATGTAATACATTTAGAGATTTTACAGAACAAAGGAAATGGAGATTACTTAATGAAATTTTCCTTTAAAAATAATTTTAAAGTAATAATAATAAAAGGTGACATAGAGGCAATGTCCTTTATATGAGATTCTTCTGCATTGTTTTGACACTATCCGACTAAAGGGCAAATGCCTTTACTTATTCTATGAAACTTGCAAGGGGTATCATATTTCTTTCACCTCAATAACCCAATTCCTCATTTCATGTAGAAGAGGAAAAGAGGCAAGAAGAGGAGATAATGTCAAATTCAGTCATGGAAAATTGATCTGGTGGCAAAAGCAGAGATAACAGTTTCATTTTTCATCAATATTGTAGATTTTGGTGAGACCCTATTTTGCTTTTATTAGAAAATGGTTCCCTGACCGGTTTGGCTCAGTGGATAGAGCGTCGGCCTTGCGGACTGAAGGGTCCCAGGTTCGATTCCAGTCAAGGGCATGTACCTTGGTTGCGGGCACATCCCCAGTGAGGGGCGTGCAGGAGGCAGCTGATCGATGTTTCTCTCTCATCAATGTTTCTAACTCTCTATCCCTTTCCCCTTCCTCTCTGTAAAAAATCAATACAAATATTAAAAAAAAAGAAAATGGTCAATAATTACATTGAGCAGGTAGGCAATTACCTCATCTATAAGGTAAAAAATCAACTTGGTTTATTGCATAGCTTTGCCTTCACAACTTGTATACTGTGCTTATAGCAACAAGTGCAAATGATATTGCCATTATTTCTAACATTCTTGGTAATTAAGGTTTAAGGGTGGATATAAATATGTGAGTGGCTACCTCAGAAAAAAATATTTAATGCTTGCTTTTATGTCTGCACTAATTTTTGTCCTGTACTTATCTGTTACAGGGAATTGCTGAAGAGCTGAATTACTTGGCTTCTGAAATTAACACTGAAGGGGCTACACAATTCTTGGGCTAGACTGGCTGGTAGCTCATTAGCATAGAAAAAGATATCCATGGAAAGAAACTTCAATTTGCAAGTAAAATACTGATGAATGAAGCAATAAAATGGTGAGAAAGGCGGCTTCCTGTCCATGGGGGAACACTGAGGCAAGTGTGCTGAAGTTTTATGCTCATATAAAATGGCCAGCAAAGTATCCAGTTTTATAAGCCTAACAAATTGGTGCCAACTTATTTAAACAGTCTAACAGCAGGGGGAAAAAAAAAAGTGAAAACTGTTCAAGGACAATCTGTTTAGAAGAAAAGTCTGGAATCACTAAAAATGTATTTAACATAAGATAATTAGTAGGAGTGAAATAAACTCTGACTTACCCTCAGATATATGACTTGAACAAAAGCAGCAATAAACAAGTGACTATGACAAGTTTCTCCAGAGCAACTCCCGAAGATACCAAAGGAAAGACAGTTCCCCAAGCTGGCAACCCTGGTGGGCCCTAGCTGCAAAGGATGTCCACCTGCTTTTCTTTTCTTTCTTATTTTTTAAAATTAAATCCTTATTGTTGAAAGTATTACATATGTCCCCTTTTCTCCAACATTAACCCCTTCTAGCCTGCCCCCACCTCCTGCCCCTGGCCTTCAACGCCTTTTCTATCTGGCCATAGCTCGGGGCCCCAACCTGACAGTTGCCAAGCCAAGGTATCAGAACACAAAAATAGAGAAACAAAATGGCAGTGACTGTCCTGGGTGAGCAAGGATCAATAACAAACGCTTTCCCCCACCCCTCTACCAATCTCAATTTAGAAGAAAAAAAAAGAGAGAGAGAGAGATAACAAAATTTTACCTTTCTCCCTTGACCAGGTGTCACAAAGATCTGGAGAGATGTCTTTGGTGAACATTCCGCCCTTTGCCAGCTTCTGCCAGTTTTTCCAGGTTCCTGTCAGGCTCTGGAGGAGTGGGGTGTCCTGGGGTCTCATCTTGGTCACCAGGTGCTGTAGAGAAAGAAAAGCAAGTTTTCCCCTCAACCCTTTACCCTGAGTGCTTGGCTGAGCTTCCTTTTTCTCTGGAACACCTTGTGAACGGGTAAGCTCACCCCAAATGATTAAAATTCTCCACGGTGGCCACCGTAATTAAATATTATCTTTGGTAAGGGTAACCCCCTTGTTCAGACTTAAAAACCAAATTTTATTCACCTGAGGTCATACTGAAATTAGCCCAGTTTACGTCAGACCCAGTTCCAGTCCCGGAACCGGTCCAATTTCCAAGTGGGACCCAGTCCAATCCCGGAACCGGTCCAGTTTCCAAGTCGGACCCAGTCCAATCCCGGAACCGGTCCAATTCCTAAGTGGGACCGAATCTCTCTGGTGGTTCCCTGTCTGGAAAAAGAAGTGCTCAAGTAAAGGCTGAACGCTCTGAACACTAAAACTGCGAGCGCAGAGCTCGGGTCCGAGACGCAGAGGGACTGAGCCACCACCTCCAGGGGCAGCGAGAAGGCCGACGGCCTGCTCAGGAGGTACTTAGCCCGGTTGCTTGTTGCTGCTTGGGGGCCATCAGGGGCCTCCTTTGGTGTCCTCTTCTGATAGTAGAACTATAAAAAGTATTACCTAAGGCATATTCAATATCTTAAGAGTTCATCTGAGCAAAACTCTATTCGCTTCGAGCAGAAGGAATAGAAACCGGAGGTGGTTAGGGGCACCCCACCTACAGGAGCTGGGGGAGAGACTGCAGGGAAAAGGCAGAGCACCCTGAGGGAATTACAGATTGATGATCGCTTAAAGCCTCCTTGGCTGTTTGTGATTGGTTGGCCTTAGCGTTTTTGACTTTATATCCTGGAGGCGTTTGCAGGCTTACATTTTGGTTTGCTTACATAGGCTGCCTTGGCATTAGAGCCACCTCCGTCTAATGGCATTCTTGTTTAATTAACAGACCAAATTCAACATTAGTTCCCCATCACTAACTTTCAGAGCAAGATTCAGAGTTTTGCTCCAAGCAATTTGAGTCTGAGTAAATTTTAGCCAGCAGTAGAGATAAAAATATTTTAACCATCTGGATATAGGTGATTATTATAGTGGCTATATTTTATTTTTTGCTGTTTTCTGAATTTGGTCACTTTGAAAAAACAAACAAAAAACGTTAAAAAACAAAAATAGTACTTTTATTATAATTATCTACTAATATGCCATAATTGTGACTTTTTGTGAGTAAAATGGAAACAGGTTATTTAAAATTATACTCTTACTACTTATTTCACAGTAATATAAAGATCATTAAATAGAGGGCAAAAAATAAAAAAAATATATTTTTAAACTGGTGATATAATTGTGTCAGTATTAGTAATTCAACTTTTACTTAGAAATTCCATATATAGGCTTTATATGGTAGCAGTCAGAGTGATTTCAAAGCAGCAAGCGATGATTCTTTACAAAAAATACATACATATGGATGGATTGGCATCTTTAATTTTATAATTGCCTTTATATAATGAAGCAATATTTTAATACCCATGATGAAGGCTGTCTTTGATTGTTGAAGGTAGGTTTTATTCACATTTATATTCAAATACTTTTTCAGTCATGTCTACATGTATGTTTCAAACAAATCAACAAACTGCAGAATATAGAAAAATTAGAAAAATTATTCACAAAGTAAAAACTCATTTTTTTCTCTATCAATTGAGTGATCAGGTATAAAATTATTTTACAATAAAAAATGACTTATTCTCTTACATCCTTAAAAACGGAAAGAAAACATTACTACAGCTATCTAAGGAATACAATGCATAGATTTATAAAAAGTTATTAAACAAATCACAGTCACTATTTATCTTATCTTCTTTCTCTCTTTTTATCACCATATTTCTCTTTGTATTGTTATAGTTAGATATTATTTTTAATATATAGAAAAGACCACTGTTCTTTTATTTTTTTAGAGAGAGGAAGAAAGAGAGAAAAAGAGTGAGAGAGACAGAGGGAGAAAGAGAGAGAGAGACATCAATATAAGAGAGAAACATGAGAGAGAAACATCCATTGGTTGCCTCCCATATGGTCCTCGACTGGGGATGGAACCTACAACCTGGGTATGTGCCCTGTCTAGGAATTAAACTTGTCACCATCTGGCACACAGGATGACCCTCCAACCAACTGAGCCACACTGCTAGGGCGAAAAGACCATGATTCCTATGAAGAGTGTTCTGTAAATTCATTTAAACATTATTTTTTCAGTTAATAATATATAAGGACCTTCAAAACTATAAACCTATTAAAGAGCAGATCTTTGGTTATATTTTTTTGATATTTTCCAACTGGAGCTCTGGTTAGGCATACAAATTTTCTTGTTATATCCCTCTACTGGTAAGAAATATCTTCCTGCTGGCATTATTCAGGCATTTCAGTTCTAACTTTCCACTTTAATGGACTCCTAAATCCTCAATTCCTGTACCAATGAGGCTATTAAGATCCAAATTCTTGAGAGAAGGTTGAAGAAGATTCCCATGTTAGCCACACATACTTCCACCTAACCCCTTTGGCTTTTGGCTTCCTCTTTCTTTTTGGCCACTTAGAATTTTTATTTATTTATTTATTTATTTATTTACTTTTTAACTTTTTTATTTTCATATGAGCTCATTTATAAAATTGAGAGGAAATTTATAATATTTTTATTCAGAAACTTACTAAGTGTCTTTAGAGGGTTATTTAAGTTACTGGTTTTGCCATAATCCTACCTAATAACAGAGTGATATGCAAATTGACCACACCTTCGCTATGCCTAAGCCACGCCCACCAGCCAAGCCATGCCCATCAGCCAATCAGGAGCAAATATCCAAATAACCCAACCAAGATGGCTACAGCCACTGAGAGCGGGAGGGTTTCCACGATAACAAAAGAAGCCAAGCTTTCCACGCCTCCTGTTGCCGGCCTAAGCCTCCACTCAAGGCTACAAAGTTTCAATTATAGAAGGTGAATTAACTCCAACAAAAATCGCTGCTGGCCGCGGAGCGAGCAGCAGGCTTGGCTTTGCTCCAGACTACAAAGTTTCAATTGTAGAAGGTAAATAAATTCCAGATACCAGGGCCTCTTCTTGGGTCGCCAGGGGGCGTGGCCGGCCTTCAAACCACCACAGGCCCCTCACACAGGCCACCCCACGCCCCAAGGGAACCCTCACCCTTCAGGGCAAACCAGTCAGCCCCCACCCATGCACCAGGCCTCTATCCTATCTAATAAAAGAGTAATATGCAGATTGACCATCACTGCAACACACAATATAGCTGCCCCCATGTGGTCAAAGATCCTGCCCCCATGTGGACACAAGATGGTCACCACAAGATGGCCAGCAGGGGAGGGCAGTTGGGAGGCACCAGGCCTGCAAGGGAGGGCAGTTGGAGGTGATAAACCCTGCAGGGGAGGGCAGTTAGGGGTGACCAGGCCGGCAGAGGAGGGAAGTTGGGGGCAAACAGGCTGGCAGGGGAGCAGTTAGGCATCAATCAGGCTGGCAGTGGAGTAGTTAGGGGGTGATCAGGCTGGCAGGCAGAAGCGGTTAGGGGCAATCAGGAAGGCAGAAAGGTGAGCAGTTGGGAGCCAGCAGTCCTGGATTGTGAGAGGGATGTCCCAGATTGGAGAGGGTGCAGGCTGGGCTGAGGGACACGCCCCCCCTCCGTGCACGAATTTCATGTACCGGGCCTCTATTTTAATAATATTTCTGTGTGTGTGTGTGTGTGTATGTATGCATTAGAACATTTTTCCTGAACAATAGGACCAATATAGAGTTAACTGATGGAAAAAAACCCACCTCAGTTCATACATGCTAATATGCATTATTTGTTGAAAGCACACATAGGAAATATATATGCTATATACAAGACACACATTTTTTGTTAATCTGTGCTTTGCAAAGGGCATTCCAGTATAATGCCTTTTTCCTTTAGAAATGGTTATGCAGTTGAACATTCACAAGCTGTAGTGGCTTGAGTAGGTGAAAAAGGCAAATGGGCTTCAAATGACACTTTAAGTTTTGTTTTGTTTTTAATTGTGTCTTAATTTAGGAATAAACTCCTCATGATTCTTAATGAAACTTTGGGAGTTAAGCACTGACAGTTTATGGGAAAAACAAACAAACAAACTATAAAACTAAGACAATGGGAAGATTGCTTGTAATTTCATCTCCAAAGAATAGTCTTATCTATTAAAAGAGTAATATGCAAATTGACCATCACTCCAACACACAAGATGGCTGCCCCCATGTGGACACAAGATGGCTGCCACAAGATGGCCAGCAGGGGAGGACAGTTGGGAGGGACCAGGCCTGCAAGGGAGGGCAGTTGTGGGTGATCAGACCAGCAGGAGAGGGCAGTTGGGAGGGACCAGGCCAGCAAGGGAGGGCAGTTGTGGGTGATCAGACCAGCAGGAGAGGGCAGTTGGGAGGGACCAGGCCTGCAAGGGAGGGCAGTTGTGGGTGATCAGGCCAGAAGAGGAGGGCAGTTGGGAGGGACCAGGCCTGCAAGGGAGGGCAGTTGGGGGTGATCAAGCCTGCAGGGGAGGGCAGTTAGGGGTGACCAGGCCGGCAGAGGAGGGAATTTGGGGGTGACCGGGCCTGCAGGGAAGGGCAGTTGGGCGGGACCCAGGCCTGCAGGGGAGGGCAGTTAGGGGCAAACAGGTTGGCAGGGGAGCAGTTAGGCATCAATCAGGCTGGCAGTGGAGTGGTTAGTGGGTGATCAGGCTGGCAGGCAAAAGCAGTTAGGGGCAGTCAGGAAGGCAGTCAGGCGAACAGTTGGGAACCAGCAGTCCTGGATTGTGAGAGGGATGTCCGACTGCCTGTTTAGGCAGTCGGACATCTCTCGAGGGCTCCCAGATTGGAGCGGGTGCAGGCTGGGTTGAGGGACACACACCCCCATGCATGAATTTCGTGCACCGGTCCTCTATTATAAATATAAAGCTTTTTATGGCTAGTACAAAAATGAGTATTTGAATTCTTCTACAATGTCTAATTTTTACCTGTTTTTTTTTTTTTAATAGGGAGTATAACCTAAGACAAAAATATATTATGGCAAAGATTACTATCTTATAATGACTACATAAAATTTTCCCCAGCATTTCTTTATTTCTTTTCTATTTTCTTTCCATTTTATCTTAAATCTCTAATGACCTAATTTCCAAAAGCCACAGTCCATACTGAAGTCATTTACTAACCTGATGGTCTTGGTATCATATGCCACATTACATAACTATATATGCCAATATACTCAAAATCTTAATGAATCCCAATTAAGTTGTCTGTGCTGTGGTTCTTCAGGTATCTTGTCTCTTTATTAGAGAAGTCAATCTCATTTGTTAAGCCTTTTATAAAAAATTTGAACTGAGCCAAGAATATTTAGATAGTAGGTATTTTATTAATATCCTGGGAAAATAAACCAATTATTTTCTCTATATACTTAATTATTTCCTATTCTCAGCTACCCCTTTTCTTTGTACTGTGCTGTGTTTTGTAAAGTATGAGTTGGTTTGATTTTTACTACTGTCTAAAATAACACATAGTCACAAGAGTACATAAAATATATATGTAGTTTGAATGGTAACTGTTAATTAATATCCATATAATAACCACCTGTTCACAAAAGAATATTTCTAGCACTTTTAAAACTCTTGTATGCTCCATTCCAAAATATTTCTTCCTGCAGAAATGATCACTCTTCTGATCTCAGTTATAATCATTTGCTTGCTAATCTTTTTTCCATTTTATTATGCATTTATTATTAATAACATTGTTTTATTTTGCCTGGTTTTATACTCTATATAAATTAACCTATACTATGTATAGTTGTGTGCTTTGTTTTCAATGTTAAATATTATAAACTAATTTCATGTTGTTGTATGCTTCCTGTGTTAGTCAAGGTTCTAAAAAGAAACAAAACAATAGGAGATATATGTATCTCCATCTAGTTCTATCTTTCCATCTAGATCTATAGAGAGGTAATTTATATATATATATATATATATATATATATATATATATATATATATATATATATATATATACTAGAGGCCGGGTGCACGAAATTCGTGCATGGAGGGGGGTGTCCCTCAGCCCAGCCTGTACCCTCTCCAATCTGGAACCCCATTTATAGTTTACATATAAATTTTTTGACCAGAACTCCTCAATTGCCCTCCTGAAATTATAAGGGTCAAGGAAGTATACCATGTGCCTAAGGGGCTGAGAGTCAGAAATATTCAGTGAACACCACTAAACTTTGCCCATTATAATTGCTACACTTTTATTCATATAACAGATACAATACTATCTTTAATAATGAATACACTTCTAGTTATTCTCTTTTATTTACAGAAATTTTATAAACAACTGAACTTTTTCTGGTAACATTGCCATTATCCAAACTCCATAGGTTATTTAAATTTCCTCAGTTTCTCCCTAATGCTCTTTTTATGTTCCAGGATCCCTTCCAGTACACTACATTATATCTAATCATTATGTTTGTTTAGCATCCTTCATTCTGTGACAGTTTCTCAAACCTTCCTTGTTTATCATGATGATATATTTGAGGAGTACTGGTCAAGGTGGTTTTGCTTTATTTTGTTGTTTGTTTGTTTTGTTTTCCTCAGGGTTAGGCTGGAGGGATAAGGATTTGGGGAGAAGAATGTAAGGGTGAAATGATACTCTCATCACATAGTCTCAAAGATATATACAATCAAAATAATTTAGCACTGAAGATGTTAGCCACAATCACCTAGTTGAGGTAGTGTTTGACCCATTTCTCCACTATAGTTACATTGCTCCTACCTTTTCCATACTGTACAGTTTGGAAAGCTCATGGGGATTTAAAATATGTTTTTCTTTCAGAGGTTTAGGGGGAAAAGGTATGATGTCTAACCCGTAAAAGTACAGAATAAAGCAATTAAGACACTATTGAGGTCAAATTCTTACCAAAGGGAAGAGTGTACTTCCTCAGCCTAGAAAAGAAATAATTCCAGTTTATATACTAGTATCTTCAAATGGAAGGTTGTCTTTGTTTCATTAAATGTTCATTATTGCTGTTAAGATTTAGAATGTTATGCCTTAATGAAGCTTAACTGCTTCATTTAAATCTTTGGTAAAAGTGTTCTAGAAACATTCACTGGAAATTGTTGAGGAAGAGATTAAAAGGAATTATTACATAGAAAAGCAAAACAGTAAAAAATAAGTGAAAGCATTCTAAAAGGATAAAAGTCATTTAAAAATTAAAGAACCACAGAGGTAACTATTATAGTGTATGAATAGAGAGATGAATTATATCATGAGAATCAAGCATGCTTAAACAAATAAATATAAGCCAGCTAAGAATCACAGTTATTTTGTGTTTCTAGAGAGTGTTTTATAATCTCTTCATCCCAGGTAATCAGAACATTATTAAATGACTTGAAAGGTAAAGATTGGTAGGTATGCCAGGATAAAAACAGACAAATTAGTTAAGTAATCCTAGAAATTAATAATATTTGATGGGATAATAACATTTTTTAATTCATTTATTCTCATTTTAATTAATTAGGAGAATATTTTAAGTTGATTCTGGCAAGGTTTATTGCTAATTAATTTGGCTCAAACTTTGTGCCTACTAAAGGATGTAGTGACAGCCTTTATGTGAGGTTCTGTTTATGAGGAGAGTAAAATCACTGGAGTAAGGGCCCTGCTTAAATGGATAGTTTAATAAATTCTCCTCCATCTTATTGTGTGTTCTTCTTCAATAGGAATGCTCATCTGAATTAAAATGGTAACTGTTTTCTTGTTGGGCTTTAATACTTTATATGAAGTACTAGAGGCCCGGTGCCATTTTGTGTGTTGGAGTGATGGTCAATTTGCATATTACCTCTTTATTATATAGGAGGATTCCAAAGGCTTGTCTATTCTCATCATATGAATTCATTAAAGAAGATGTACATTTGTATCTATCAGTTATACACTATTAAAATAGTTATATAGGATGGTACAAAAGTAGGTTTATATTTGTATGGAAAATAATACGATAATTAATAAATAGTAATATAAGAATAAACTGTGTTTCACGTACTCACAATTGCAAACCTATTTTTGCCCACCCTATACATAAGCCTATGGTGTATTTCAAGTAAAAACACATTGAAACTTTACTTTTGTTAATTCAGAATCATAGTCGAAACAGAAAGTTTCTACAGAAATTCGTGCAAGAGTAGGCCTTCGCAGCCCTGGCTTCATCCGGAAGGTCGTCCAGACAGTTGTTCCACTGTTTGGCTGTTCAGTCAATTTGCATATTACGCTTTTATTATTATAGATTTGCAGTGAAATCAGGAGAAATAATTATTTTATTGAAAAATTCTTCACAAATTAAAACAAATAACTTTTGAAATAGTGTCCATGATCTTAGTTCAGTCCTTTGTCCTACCACTATAATAAGTTGGTCGCCCTGCTGTCAGCACTAATCTATTTCCCAGTCCTATAAGGTTTATTATTTTAAACCCCTCATTGGATCATATCACACTTTTACAAACAAATAATATATATAAATATATATATATATATACAGCCTGTGTAGTTCAGTTGGTGGATCATTGTCCCATGCACTGAGAAGTTGAAGGTTCAATTCCTGGATAGGGCACATGCCCGGATTGTGGGCTCTATCTCCAGGGGGATCTTGCAGGAGACAGCCAATTTATCTTTCTTTCTCTCTCACTCTCTAATAAATAAAAACTATTACATAGCCCTAGCTGGTTTGGCTCATTGGATAGAGTGTCAGCCTGTGGACTGAAGGGTTCTGGGTTCAATTCCAGTCAAGGGCACATGCCCAGGTTGTGGGCTCGATCCCCAGTGGGGGGTGTGCAGGAAGCAGCCAATCAATGATTCTCTCTCATTATTGATGTTTCTCTCTCTCTCTCTCTCTCTCTCTCTCTCTCTCTCTCTCTTCCTCTCTGAAATCAATTAAAAATATATTTAAAAAAACTATTACATATTAATATAGATATTCAAATGCATTTGAACTGCTAAAGAATAGTTTAAATCTCTTTGTATCTTTGTATATTTTATAAGGCTGACAAGTGGGAGACTCTGGTCTTCCTTGTAGAAAATTAGGATTCAGTAATGCCAGTGTGTTTGCAGTGTCCTTATTTTCTCATCATTGTGCTTGCATTGATGTCATTTCTACCCACAGTATTTACCTGCTTACTTTTCATTCTTGGAGATTCTATTAGGCACCTCCTCTGTAAACTTTCCCCATATTCCCCAGGAACATCTTGTTCATGATTAATGTGCACCCTGTTGCTGGGGACCTGCTTATTTAGTCATTTTTCTTTTACTCTAGAATGTGTAAGGAATTTTGCATTTTGTATTCCTCATCTCAAGTGAATAGCACAGTCCCTGCCAAAGAGAAAGCACTCAATAAATATTGATAGAGAAAAGACACAAAAATGTATAGTGATTTTAATTGCTATGTGAAAAATAAATGCCTTCAAGAAATACCTAAATAATTTAATCTTACTTATAGTATAACTAGAGGACTGATGCATGAAAATTCATGCAAGAGTAGGCCTTCCTTCCCCCAGCTGCCGGCACCAGCTTCCCTCTGGCACCTAGGACCCAGGCTTCCCTCCTTCGGCCACCAGCAGACACCCAGGACCCGGGCTGGCTTCCCTCTGGCCCCAGCTTGGTCAGGAAGGACGTTCGGAATGACGTCCAGAAGACATCCTGTCTAATTATTAAATATTTCTTTTATTATTATAGATAAATATTTCTTCTCAGTTGTTTAATATGATAATTACTGATATATGACATTGTCACCTTAAAATTTATTCTTCTGATAACCAGAAATTACAAGATAAAAATCCTTAGCTATGAATTTATTTCCTCTGTTTTTCTCATTTTTGGAAGAGTCAGTTAACTACTTGTGCCTACATACCTAAGAACTGATGGTACAGAGTGTTTAACATAATACTAAACCTCTAACTACTAGAATGCACAAAGAAACAAAAATATCAACAGTTAAAACTTTTTAAAATGATGAAAACAATATTTTCTGAAACCTCTTCTTAGAAACACCAAATCTCGGTTTGTGAGTTCCCTTTTTGAGCTGCTGCTTCTAATTTCTTCATCTCATTGCCATCCTGACATACACTTGGAATTCAGGATGTTTTCTAGAAGCCAATTCTGCATCTCTGGTTATGATTGGATGTATTGTGATGGAAGTAAGATCATGTGTTATGTGAAGAAATTCTATTACTGAAAAATTCTAAGTTTAATTACTCCATGATTTCCTCACCATGCCTTTAAAGAACAACTAGTCTACCATTTTGGAATTAGAAAGATGGTTAGTGTCTTAATAGAGTATATAGCTTCACAAATGTAAATATGTAGTAGAGAGAGACCTATCTTAAGATGAATTGTAGGTTTGACTACTAATATGTCCCATTTGCAAACAAAAACAAACAAAAATTTAAAAACATACACCTAAGAATCAATTGAACCAAGGTAAAATACCTGTACTCAGAAAATTATGACACTGAAGAAAGACACTGAAGAAAATACAAATAAATTAAAGCTTATCCTGTGATTGTGAATAGGAAAAATTAACATCATAAAATGTCTGTATTACCCAAAGAATTTAGAAATAGATTCAATGCAATTTCTATCAAAATACAAATGCCTTATTTCACAGAACTAGAACAAATAATCCAACAATCTATATGGAACCACAAAAGACCCCAAATACCCACTGTAATCTTGAGAAAGAAAAAGTTGGAGGTATCATACTATCTGATATCCAACTATAATACAAGGTTATAGTAATCAAAATAGCATGGTACTGGCATAAAAACGGACATATAGACCAATGGAACAGAATAGAAATCCCAGAAATAAACCTATGCATATATGATCAATTAATATTTGAAAAAGGAGGCAAGAGTGTACAATGTGGTAAAGACAGTCTCTTCAGTAAATGGTGGTGGGAAAATTGGACAGATACATGAAAAAAATGAAACTGAACCACGTTTTTATACCATATACATGAATAAAATAAAAATGGATTAAAGACTTAAATCTAAGACTCAAAACTATGAAAATCTTAGAAGAAATATAGGCAGTAAAATCTCTGAAATTTTTCTTAGAAGTATTATTTTCTGACATATCTTCTTGGGCAAGGAAAAACAAAACAAAAAAATAAACTAATGGTACTGCACCAAACAAACAAACAAAAAAAGTTTTTCTCCAGCAAAATAAGCCATCAATAAAATTAAAGACAACCCACTAAATGGGAGAACATATTTGCCAACGATACATATGATTAGGGATTAATACCCAAAGTATGTGAAGAACTTATACAACTCAACACCTAAAAAACAAAGAATCCAATTAAAAAATGTACAAAGAATCTGAATAGACACTTCTCCAAAGAGGACATAAAGATAGTCAATAGACATATGAAAAGATGCTCAACGTCACTAATCATCAGAGAAATGCAAATTAAAACCACAATGAGCTATCACCTCATAATTGTCAGAATGCATATCATCAATAAATCAACAAACAATTGTTGGCAAGGATGTAGAGAAAGGGAAACTATCATACCCTCTTGGTGGAAATGAGATTGGTACAACCTCTATGGAAAACAGTGTGGAAATTCCTTAAAACATTAAAATAGAACTTCCTTATGACCCATTGATTTTACTTCTGGATATATATCCAAAGAAACCCAAAAGACTAATTCCAAAGAATATATGCACCCCTATGTTTATTGGAGTATTATTTATAACTGGAGGCCCAGTACACAAATTCATGCACCAGTGGGGTCCCTTGGCCTGGCCTGCAATCCGGGACTCCTTGGGGGATGTTGGAGAACTGGTTTCGGATCAGTGGGGCCCCTCAGGCCAGGCCAATGGACCCCACTGGTGCACGAATCTATGCACAGGACCTCTAGTATGCATATAAGATCCTTGGTTAATCTCTTCCCGCCCTCCCCCCACACCCCTTCCTCTGAGATTCATCAGTCTGTTCCATGTTTCCATGCCTGTGGTTTCTGCTCCTGCATTGAGTATCTGCCCCCTGGTGATCAGTGTATATCATAGCTACCAGTCAAATGGTCACTTAGGCTTTTATATATATAGGTAGATATCTAAGATGTGGAAGCAACCGAAGCGCCCATCAATAATCAAGTAGATAAAAAAAAAGTGGTGGTACATGTATACAATGGAATATTACTCTTATTACTCAGCCATAAAAAGGAATGAAACCTTGCAATTTTTGACAGCAATGATGTACCAAAGGGTATTTGCTAAGTGAAATCAGTCAGAGAAAGACAAATACCATAATATTTCATTTATATGTGGAATTACATAATAACATAAAGAAAGAAAATAAAAACTGACTCATAGATGCAGAGAACAGACTGATGGTTGCCAAGGGGAGAGTGATTGGGGATTGGGTAAAAAAGGTGATGGAATTAGAAGTACAGATTGGTACTTACAAAATAATCATGGGAATATAAAATACAGCATAGGTGGGAAGAAACCAAGATGGCAGCATAAGGTAAACACCTATACTTCTGCCTAGCACAACAATTTCAAAATTGCAACTGGAAGACAGAGCAGACATCATCCAGAACCACCGGAAAGCTGGCTGAGTGGAAATTCTACAACTAGAAGGAAAGAGAAAAGGACACTGTAATCCCGAGGAGCTGTGGAGGACAGGTGCAGAGGCCCACATGCGCGGAAAGGGCAGGTGGCTGAATACGAGGCTGGCAGACTCATGGCGCTGCCCAGAGACTCGCGGCGCTGCCTGGAGACTCACGGCGCTGATGGCCAGCAGCAAGCGCGCATGGCTATCTTCCTCATTCGGGAGGGAAACAAAACCTCCTGACTGCACTGAACTCCAGTTTCAGGTGAGACTTTTGGGTACCCAAACTCAATCGGGGAGAAACTGAACTGTCTGGCAGTGGGCAAAACTCAGGGCAGCCTTCTCTCAGAGGTGTGTGCAGCCATTGCCGTGGGATAATCAGACACAGACCTTGTAGGGCGGGGCTACCGTGAAACCAAGGCTGTCTGCTCAGCCCTGAGACTCTGCCCAACAAGCTGAGCACAGAAGCTCTCCCAGAGGAGACACTGCTGATCCTCACAGCCAATTGGCCTGGAGGTCAACGTCCCCCAGTAATACCAACAACAATCAAGGCTTAACTACAACAAGTATGCACACACAGCCCACAAAGGGGTGCACCAAGCGTGTCCACCTCAGGTAACTGGGGAGGCTGAGCTACTGGGCCCTGCTAGGACACCTAGCATGCAAAGCCACTCCATCAACTCAGGGAAGCAGCTAAAATGCAGAGACAAAGAGGCAGGCAACAAATGAAGGAAATGGATGAAAGCAAAAGACTGGATATAAAGTTCAAAACCACAGTTATAAGGTTTTTCAAGAATTTCCTAGAAAATGCCGATAAATTTAACGAGAACCTCGAGGATATGAAAAAGGATCAACTAGAAATTAAGCATACACTGACTGAAATAAAAAATATTATACAGAGACCTAAAAGCAGACTAATGAATTGCAAGAATCAAGTCAAAGATTTGGAATATAAAAAAGCAAAAAACACTCCTCCGGAAAAGAAAAAAGAAAAAAGAGTCCAAAAAGTTGAAGATAGTGTAAGAAGTCTCTGGGACAACTTCAAGCGTACCAACATCAGAATTATGGGGGTCCCAGAAGAAGAGAGAGAGCAAGATACTGAAAACCTATTTGAAGAAATAGTGACAGAAAACTTCCCCCACCTGGTGAAAGAAATAGACTTATAAGTCCAGGAAGTGCACAGAACCCCAAACAAAAGGTATCCAAAGAGGACCACACCAAGACACATCATAATTAAAATGCCAAGAGCAAAGGACAAAGAGAGAATATTAAAAGCAGCAAGAGAAAAACAGCTAGTTACCTACAAGGGAGCACCCATACGATTGTCAGCTGATTTATCAACAGAAACTATGCAGGCCAGATGGGAATGGTAAGAAATATTCAAAGTGATGAATAGCAAGAAACTACAACCAAGATTACTCTACCCAGCAAAGCTGTCATTCAGAATTGAAGGTCAGATAAAGAGCTTCACAGATAAGAAAAAGCTAAAGGAGTTCATCACCACCAAACCAGAATTATATGAAATGCTGAAAGGTATTCTTTAAGAAGAGGAAGAAGAAGAAAAAGATAAAGATAAAAATTAGGAACAACAAATACATATATATCAACAAGTGAATCTGAAAACCAAGGGAATAAAAAATCTGATGAACAGTATTAACTGGTGAATATAATAGAATCAGGGGCATAGAAAGGGAGTGGACTGACAAATCTTGGGGGAAAAGGGGAGTGTGGGGTGCGTGAAGAGACTGGACAAAAAACATATACCTATGGGATGAGGACAGTGCGGGGGAGGTAAGGGCAGAGGGCGAGGTGGGAACCTGGTGGAGGGGAGCTATGGGGGGAAAAAAAAGAGGAACAGTTGTAATAATCTGAACAATAAAGATTTATTAAATTTAAAAAATACAGCATAGGTGATATAGTCAATAATATTGTAATAACTATGGTGCCTGGTGTGTACTAGAAATATTGGTGGGGGGGGTCACTTTTTAAAGTATATGATTATATAACCACTATGCTGTACACCTGAAACTAATGCAAAATAATATGGACTGTAAACTGTAATTGAAAAACAAACAAATTTTAAATAAAAGAGCCCACACATTTGAATCTTTAAAAAAGAAAATAGTATGGAGGTTTCTAAAAACATTAACAATAATTAAAAATTACAAATGTGATTCAGCCTTCCATTTTTTAGGTATTTACTTCAAGAGAATTAAAATCAGGACCTAGAAGAGACATTTTCACTCCCATGTTTATTGAAGCATATTCACAATAGTCAAGAGTTGGAAACAACCTTAATGTTCATTAATATATGACTGAATAAAGAAAATATGACATATATGTACAATGGATTATTACTCAGCCACAAAAAGAAGGAAATCCTGTATGCTACAACATGAATGAACCTTGAGAACATTACACTAAGTGAAATAAGCCAGGCACAGGAAAAATACTACATAATTCTACTTACATGAAGTATCTAAAGTAGTTGAACTCATTAAAGAAGGAAGTAGATTGGTGTTTGCTAGGGAGTAGACTCAGGGGAAATTGGGGAGTTGCTGCTTAATGGTTATAAAGTTCTAGTCATGCAAGATGAAAAAGTTCTATAGATCTGCTATACAACACTGCTTTATACTGTGCTTATTCTCTATTAATAATACTGTACTCTACACTTAAAATTTGTTGAGATCTCATGTTATGTATTTTTACCACAATATAAAAATACATTTATTAGGCATAAAAAAGAGATTCACCTCTGGAACAAATGCAAAGTCTGCTATCAAGATCCTGGACTTTGAGCATTATAATAATTTGGACATTTTGGCATCTCATTAGGAAGCGGATGAGGATATTTTACCTATAGGAGAATAGAAAGTGAACATTTGTGGCCAAAAGTATTGTCTATATTAGATTGCAATATTCTTTCCAATTATTTGCTGTTTTTCAAAGGATTTATATAACTCCATCCATTGCCATGTGAGGTATAATACCTTTCTCTGGGAGGAGCACATTCCTTCACTACATTGACTTCTGGTTTTAAAGTGTAACTTGCTCTGGTCAATATGATGTGTGCTGAAGTAATCAGTATACCAAACTGAGAAAAAACTTTAAGAAGGACAATATGGTTTAGTACTTCTCCCTTTTCCCTTCTGCCCTGAGAACAGCATATTCTAAATATAGGCTGTTTTCTGGTTCCTGGAATGAAAAAAGATTAAAAAACACACACATTGAAGACTGCCAGGGTGGAGACACAGCTGAGTTGCAGCTGCTATAGCTTTTATGTAACATGAGCAAGAAATAAAGCTTTGTTGTCTCAAGCTATTAAGATTTTGAGGTAGTCTATTCCACAGCATAACCTAACAGCTCACTAGAAACCACATGAGGGCCATCTTCTCATTATTTTACTTATAACACCTGGAATGGTCTGCTACAAAGTTTCTGCTAATAAATACTTGATATATGCATGGATGAAAGGCATGAAGATGTCTAGTTATTCATCGTAAATCACTTGTTTCAGAAAGCTCCATTTATAAATGTATTTTGTCAGCAGTGCCTACAATTAATCCTCTGATGACTTCAGGGATCTTTTAGAGGACTGGAAACTAAAGATTGCCAAAATAAAAATGCATTTGAAATGTAGGTATCAATTATTCCATCCATATATCTAAATACATGAGAATTCATATCAATGCAAATGTCTAATAGCTTATCTATAATAATAAAAGTGTAATATGCTAATTAGACCAGACAGCTGAAGGACCTTCCCGATGACCTTCTGGACGAAGCCAGGACTGTGAGGGCCGAGGCAAGCTGCCACAGCTGTGAGGGCCGAGCCCCTTGTATGAATTCCGTGCATCGAGCCTCTAGTCTATATAATAAAAGCCTAAGCGACCATTAGAGAAGAACGACCAGAATGACCTATGCACTGGTCATTCTTCTCTAATGTTATGTGCTATGATATGCACTGACCCCCCAGGGGCAGATGCTCAATGCAGGAGCTGCCCCCTGGTGGTCAGTGTGCTCCCACAGGGGGAGTGCTGCTCAGCCAGAAGGCGGGCTCACAGCTGGCGAGCACAGTGGCAGGAGCCTCTCCCACCTCTGTGGCAACGCTAAGGAGCAGCGAGCCGAGTGGTAAGGAGCAGCAAGCAGGCGGGTGATAAGGAGCAAGAGGTCCTAGACTGTGAGAGGGATGTCCGACTGCCGGTCTAGGTCCATGTAGCAGGCCTAAGCTGGCCATCAGACATCTCCGGAGAGGTCCTGGACTGCAAGAGGGCACAGGCCGGGCTGAGGGACCCCCCAAGAATGTTGTGCACCGGGCCTCTTAAATATATATACTATATACCAGATACACACATACACACACACACACACACACACACACACACACACACACACACCATGTTTAATACAATATTGTTTGTAATAGTAAAAGAATGGCAATAATCTAAATGTCTGTCAACAGGAGAGATAATGATGTATCCATGTAGATATAATAAAGAATTAGTAATTTTATGGATTATCATCTTGAAATGTACCCAAAATATATTGTTATGTGAAAAAAGGTAGATGAAGAAGAGTGTGCACTATGATGCCATATAGATCAAATTAAAATATACATTTATCAAAATACATATGATATATAGTTTGGGTGACCACTTATTTTAGTTTGCCCACTGTTTCTGATTTTCACCTGTTGTCCTGGCATAATTAGCACTTGCAACCTTTTCACATTCAAAAGTGACTAGGTTAGACTGATAAAATTAATTTGTATACCTTATATTTAGGTGTCATATGCCTAGAATATTTTTTGAAGTAGGCATAAGAAATAGTGAGGGCAGCAACCATGATGGGAGTGGGCCTGGGGTGGAAAGAACACCTAATTTAGTCTGTATAGGTTTTATGTAACATGTATTATAATCATGTGCATAAATTGCTAATTCATAAGTTAGTACAAAAGATTTGAAACTAATTCCTCAAATTTATCTCTATAAGATCTTATAGAATGTGAAAGTATTGTGAAATATAGGAATGATGATTAAAATAATGCAAAATCATACTATGTAATGTGAAGAGAAAGAAGCAAATTGAATTAACATTAGAGAATTTTTAAGGGTACATTGATGCTGCTACAATGCCAAATTGTGGCTCTAAAGCAGAGTATAATTTTCTCACTGACCTCTTGATGTTTTGCAAAAATAAGATGTGTGATATAATTATAATGACTTCCAGTAATTAAATAGACTCCTTACTAGTAAATAAGTCTTGTGTAATTTCACTTCTCACCAGGATATAGTATCTATTTGAACATGATGGCAAAGCTCAGAGGACTTTTTTTCTGAAAATCCAATCTATTTTTTTCTTCAGGCCAGAAGGCTATCATAAAATCAAGTATTGAGGGACAAGCTTCACTAATTATTTGTTAGAATTTCAGCTTTGGTGTGGAAGCAGCTTTTCCTGGTTGGCTCACTATAATGCCTCATTAGCTACCCTTGTTTTGGGCATATCTTCAGTATGCAATAACTATTTGTTCAATAATGGAGAAATGGGTTAATGATGAAAAGATTAGAGTTCATAGTTATTCTCAGACTCTAATAATGGTGTGTAAATTGCATAAACTTTTTCTCAGGTAGAGGCATTTTAACAGAACAACCAAATTAAAAATCAGTGTACTTTTAAATCAGCATTTTTATTTCTAGAAATTTATCTTGTGAAGATACTCATACAATGAACTGGAATTCACACACACAACGTATATGCTTAATGGAACATTACTGGAAATAATAAAAAATGTCATAAATATTTATTTATCCATTTTTAGGGAAATAAAGTCAATTATTTTAGATTCATAGGTGTAATATGATGCAGACATTAAATATAATGTAGATATATGTGTACTGAGTTTGAATTAACTTATAAGAAAAAAGAAAAGAAAAGGAGAAGGGTGTGAGAGAGGGAGGAGCCTATCAGCAAAGGACCTCCAGGTTGGTACAATTTAATATGAAAATTAGTCGCCAAAACCGGTTTGGCTCAGTGGATAGAGCGTCGGCCTGCGGACTGAAGGGTCCCGGGTTCGA
Source organism: Eptesicus fuscus (assembly GCF_027574615.1). Taxonomy (NCBI): domain Eukaryota; kingdom Metazoa; phylum Chordata; class Mammalia; order Chiroptera; family Vespertilionidae; genus Eptesicus; species Eptesicus fuscus. Next base: position 51,675,073 of record NC_072476.1, read on the forward strand.
TTCCGGTCAAGGGCATGTACCTTAGTTGCGGGCACATCCCCAGTAGGGGGTGTGCAAGAGGCAGCTAATCGATGTTTCTCTCTCATCGATGTTTCTAACTCTCTATCCCTCTCTCTTCCTCTCTGTAAAAAATCAATAAAATATATAATAAATAAATAAATAAATAAAGTTAAAAAAAAAAAAGAAAATTAGTCAGCAATGAAATCAATTAAATAAATGTATTTTATAGATATGATTCAAAAGTTAACTCTAAGTTTTATAAGCATTTCTAAAATGATATACACATTATGTATGTTTACATTGTCATAGTTACGTTTCCCTGTTACTAAGCTCCACAAAAGTTGGTACTTGATTTTTGTGTTCACTTCTCGGCCACTTGTTTCAATTCATTGTGAACTCTCAACAATTATCTGGTTTTTTTTTCTTGATGATGCATTGAAAGTTAAGTTATAAAGACATATCTCAGAAAGAAAGTCAAAGATCATGTATGAAGAAATACCATATTTTTCTCTGTCATGTGAACTCGGCAAATTTAAAATGAGGGTTGAACAAGTTTCTCCTAATGGGTCTACACATTTAAAAATATTTTACTGTATCTTATATTTGAAACTAGGCCCCTGGCTCAACATTTTGCTGACAGTACTTGGAACGCCTGCTGCTTTATTGTATACATATGGAAGGCACAAGCAGGCTTCAGTTTCTTTTGTACTTTTATACTTCCTCTGGCAATCTAAGAAGCATAGCTCTCTCTATGCCCTTTGTGATAGGTAATGCTATCGACTATGATCATTATGCAGATGCGTGAGTCTGCAAAAATAAATATCTAACAAGCATCCCCGGTTCCCTGTCTCCTGCCTCACGGACATAAAATGACTTTTATTAGGTTGGGCAATGTAATTCCTATTTATGCACACTATGTGTAATTCTATTTATTTGTCTCACAGTCTGTCTTTTGGTCAAGTAGAACAATCTGATTTCAAACTACTGATAGTCCACATCTCTTTACTGTGATGCAATATAAGGCATAAGTTCATATTTTTAACTGTTTACCATAATATCTTTGGATTTGGTAGAGATTGTGACTTTATAACTGATTTTTTAAAAGTGTTTCTCTAAAAAAAAAAGATCTCCAAAATGCTTTTGGCAATATTGACAAGTTAGTAAAAATCTTACAGTTTTAGAAATAAAATGTTATAGAACTTTTATATAAGATTATTTGTGCAGACTCAATTTCAATGTACTGACATTTATACAAACAATATCTCCCAGGGTTCTGCTACTAGAATGCACAGAAAAAAAACACAAATGAAGCAAAGAGCCAGAAGCTAACCAGAACATAAGAGCCCTGAGTGCCCACCCAGCTTTAGCCAGTGCTTCCAAAAGCCTTGGTGAGTTGATAGATCATAAAGTTATAATTAGGTACAAAGTAACACAACATTTTTCTATTATTTTTTTAAAACCTAAGACCTATTTAATTAAAATATTCACTTAAAATTTTTTGAACTCTCTAAGTGAGAAGGAAACATACATTTTAAATAGTTCTTGGTCTCTGCTTTCAAACAGATTAAAGCACAATAATAATGAGATATAAATCTATCTCCAAATAATTACAGTCTGTGGGCTTGTGAGAGGGTTAATATATTGGAAGGCATTAACTATAATAGGTGTGTGATAAGTGCCATTTGACTGAGACTCAGGTACTACTGGAAGAACTTCTCCAAGGACAGATGATTCTATCTGTCTGGACATCCGCAAAGGAGGAAAGAGTAAGTGTTCTTGAGAAGATATTTATTTCAATATGTTTCAGCAGGGAATTATAAGAGAAATCTTCATACTGTTAAAATTAAATTCATTGGCTAAAATAATATGCTTAGAGCTTTTATAAATTGTTAGGCATTTTATACATATAAAATCTCTTAATTCTCCAAAAAACCATATGACATAATTTTATAAGTAAAGTAACTAAGGCTTAGAAAGATTTAAAAATTCCCAAAGATTTTATCTCTAGTATATGGTAAGGTTTGGATTCAGATACAGGCAGTTGAACAGAACATAGTAAGTTATAAAAACCAAAGACAAATTTCTACTGAAAGAATTTTCATTTTAAAATTCTGGATGACTGAGTGAAATAGAATATTATTTGAGTTTCTATTTTACCTATTTTTTTAAAAATTCTCTTAATTACAAGAGGTTCTTATCTTAATGAAGTATTAATGATATATCAATTCCAATTGAACATGTATTTTGCCGTTAAGTGCTGTGCAATCATTAATACTGAAGTACAGGAAGCCAGTTGATAGATGCATCTGTTTGTAGCATACCGTTATATTCTCTTTTTCGTAATTTGTTTTATGGTTCATGAAAAATAAGTCAAACGTTAGATGTAGGAAGGGCAGATTTTTATGTTTTATATTTAATAAAGATGATTTTAATTAGTTAAGAAGAAATGCATCCTGACTGATATACTTAACATAGTTCTTGCTATATAGAATTTGTTTAATGCATGTTTATTTTTTAATATGTAAATTATATCTAAGTTTGTATAGATATAAATATAGCTATAAGGTGTTTAAAAATAAAGCCAAAATGCTTTGGGACATTATATAAAAGTGGACAACTAATCCTGATGTATTTCATATGAGGTAAAATAAATATTCTCAAGAAATAATTTTTACTCTACATTATTTTAAACTTAGCTTATGACATAACCTCATTTTGAACATTGATTTTGTTTTGTATTAATCAATTATTTGTAACAAGAATATCTTTGAACCAAAAGAAGAAGAGATTGGTGTAATCAAATGCATTATCATTGTCAACAAATACATAGTGAAAAAAGTAGGGCTCAAAGTACAGGGCTCTTCTTTGCTAATCAAAGAACATGTTATTTAGGATATATAACCTAATAAAACTTATTTAGGGAGATAAAGAAATATATAAAAATATAAATTAAACTTTTCAAAAGTTTATGGAAGTTATAAATGATTCATGAGATATTTGTTCTACGGAGACACAGACAGGGGAGACAGTGTTCTAGTCATGAAGGAGTCCATTTTGTTAGAGGGTGAGAATCAGTTAAAAGAGAAAATAGATTAAAATGGCAAGATTTTTTGACAGTTCCTATGAGAAAGGTAAGTGCCTTCCTGTGGTCAGAGAATGGCTCTGTGGACATGAGAAGACATTTGAAAGCAAAGCATGGAAAAGATGGTGAGGTAAGATCTAGTTCTTGGTACTTTCTTGTGTTTCTTTTGCATCTACATAACCTACTACATAAGACTTTTTACAAGCTGCATAGTCATGAAAGAAAAGAAGACAATGTGAAAGTTTAATTGAAGGGGATTTTAGTAAGCATTGAAAATGGTACTTAATCTCCCCCTATACTTTACTTGTGTCCTCATATAAAAGCACACAGCTGAAACCAGTTTGGCTCAGTGGATAGAGCTTCGGTCTGCGGACTGGAAGGTCCCAGGTTCGATTCCGGTCAAGGGCATGTACATTGGTTGTGGGCACGTCCCCCGGGGGTGTGTGTGCAGGAGGCAGCTGGTCGATGTCTCTCTCTCATTGATGTTTCTAGCTCTCTATCACTCTCCCTTCCTCTCTGTGAAGAATCAATGAAATATATTAAAAACAAATAAATAAAATAAAATAAAATAAAAAAAATAAAAGCACACAGATTCCTAGAATGTTTTAGAAACTCAATATATTATGTAATGGATTATAAGGCTATAAATACTGTCATAAATAAAACCAAATTATATCATGACAGAGGCTAAGAATCCATTTGTAAACTACCAAACAATCCAGCTGAAGAGACATATGTTTTCCTTAAAAAATGAAGTATAAAATGTGTGAAATTTATTTTGCAAGCAAGGCTGAGATTTGTTTGTATGTCAAACATGGGAGAGGCTATGTTTTTCATAAAAGATATAAACAATTTCTTTAAAAAATTAGAAGCAGAAAAGTTTCAAAATTATTTTAGTCATGAGTATGCCATAGCTAAATTGAAATCCACAGTTTTATATCTGGTATTAAAAAAAAATACCTGTTTCAAATTGAAGAACTTTCAGCTATTTGTTTAAGCATGTATATTAAATCACTCTGAGATTTTCTTGGATGACATACAACATAATGGAATTTATAGGTGTTAGCCTGAGAATTAGTAACTGTGTCTGTTCTATTAATAATGGGACTACTAGATGACCTAGATTTCACTCAATGGGAAAACAAAACAAACAAACAACAAAAAAATGAAAACTAGATTCACCTCTTTCCTACACCTTATGTAAATATGATTTACGTTACCCAGAGCTTTAAACTCTATTGCAAAGGGAAACTGGAATTTGGAGCTATCTTGTAAGCAGGGCTAAATCTAGAAGTATTAACCTATGTGTTTCCTATATTTCCCTTCATATCTTTCAGCATTTCATTGGAACCTTAAGCTGCTTTGATCCTCTCTCTTACCAGAAATAGAAACTAAAATTAAATACCTAGAGGAAGCATTGGCCTAAGTGATAAACAGATTCTGAAGTGTACTTAGAGAGAGAATTTTTTCCCCATCCAAAGATAAAAGGAATTCCAATTAAATATAATGTTTACCCATCCTATATAATAAAAGGGTAATATGCAGATCAACCAAAAAGCAGAATGACTGGTCGATATGACATGCACTGACCATCTCAATGCAGGAGCTGCCCCCTGCTGGTCAGTGCAGAAGCTGGGATCACAGCTGGCTAGCGCAGTGTCAGTAGTGGGAGCCACTCCCGCCTCTGCTGCAGTGCTAAGGATGTCACAGGGAGCAGGCCTAAACCATCAGTCGGACATCCCCCGAGGGCTCCCAGGCTGTGAGAGGGCGCAGGCCGGGCTGAGGGACTCCTCTAATGCATGAATTTCGTGCACCAGGCCTCTAGTTAAATATATTAAATACTACAATATTTAACTGTAACCTTTTTCTTCTGTCTATCTAGAAAAACAGTTTGGTGAAGGGGAGGGAACTGGTGGCATAGGGGAGATGCAGAATGAAAGTAAGGAGTAAAGAAGCAAGGGCCATTTTACATGTAAAAGGACAGAAGTTTCAGAATGGTACTGATTCGGGATATTTATTCATAGCCTCTGGAACACTTGCCATCTAGTAGTTTAAGCCACTGAACTCATCTACATATGAGTAGGTGGTCTTGGATATTCTGTAGGGCTATAGGACATAGAAGAAACATTTTCCTAATTCCCTTCCATGGAGAAATCAAATACAACTAGTTAGGAATTTCCCTGTCAGCTAGGTTTAACGCTAGACCCTCTGCCATTTAGTATATATGTTTAAAATACTCATTAGTTTCAAACACATGTGGCCTTCCTTTGACCAAAGTGTTCATATGTATTTTTTAATGTACAATTTAATTTCTAGATGATCTTCCATAGCACAGTCCTCTACATATTTCCTTTTATCAAAAAAAAAAAAAAATGGGGGCAGTTAGTCTCTTAAAGACTTAAATTCTTTTCTGTGACTAGAAATCAGCAAGGGACTCATTTAATATATTTAAGGAATTCACTACTGGTTTGAGTCTTTCAAAATGTAAAGTATCAGCTTTCAAAAAATCATATGAGAATACTATTTTAAAAGATGAGTTAACTGTTTTCCAGGTACTGTTATTGATATTCAAAACAACAGGACGATGTATTTACATATGTTCAGGTGTGTGGAGTAAAGAAACTTGTACTGTCCTTCAGGGAAGTTAAGTAGGAGCATTTGTAAGTTTTATAATTGGCTCTCATTTTCACTTTTAGAAGGATTTTACACTCAGATATGTTTTATTTAACATATCGGAATGGCAAGTGAGTGAGTATTCCTATATCACCAAAGTATTAATGAAACTTATTAATTTATGGCAACATGCATAGAGGAAGGAAAAGAAAAAGATTTGGGACAGTCTTTAGGTTTTAGGAAATGAGGAATAAATTTTAACAGCAACTTAAATATCACATAGAATTTAATTTGTAGTTATTACCCCAAGAGAACTTCAGTGTAGGAAAATAAGTTTTCCAAGTCTTTCTCTAGATAAGAAACCTGGTTATATGTATAGGTAAGATCTTCTGGAAAAAAAAAATGGTGTATGACCCTGAATTAAAATATATAATCACAGTCTCTGATTGGGTAATTCCACTACTGAAAATTTGATTTAAGGAAACAATTATCCAAAAGTTGAATTCTATTTGCTCAGTGGTTTGTTCAAATTTTATCTATAAAATCAAAATTGAAAACCTCATGTCTAAGGAGGTTTCTAAGGGTTATGATACATCATTTAAGGGAATGTTATGTAGATATTAAAATAACAAATATAAAGGAGAAAGGTGCATGCAAAAGCACAGAATTAGACTGTTAAAAAATTGGTATTTAGAACATACTCATAAAGTTAAAAGTGATATAAAAAGACAAAAATGGTTATTTGATTAGGGTCAGCAAAATTGTTTTGAATGTAAATTATATTGAATTATCTTCAATATGTTGTATTTTATTAAATGCATATGATTAGGAGTTAAAAGAAATTTATATCAAGTTTACGGCTTTTGGAAGTATGTCTAGCATAGTAGAATCACTATTATTGGTATTTTAGTTTTTTCAAAATTATTTTTAATGTTTTATATTCTTATTAAAACTGTTATCTTATTTCAAATAAAAGGACTTCAAAATTAAATAAATTATTTAATTACTAAAATAGATTAAATATTGCAATATTTAATCTTTACTTTTCTGTTCACCTAAAAGAAAATCACAGTTTTATATATCTGAATCAATTTTTTTGTTCTTAATGAGGCTAGGCATACAGTAGGAAACTGATAAAGATCTTGTTGACAAATGGAAATTGCTAGGAATTAAAATTAGCCCACTTATACTAATCAATACTTAGAAGACATTGAGGCATACACATTCATTAGAAAATCGTTACTGCACATAAAAGATATATCTGAAGCCACGCTAATGTAAAACTTTAAAAGATGTTTATTACACATCTTAATAGGTGAAGAGTGATAAGGAAGGAGTCATTAGTGCAGTGTTTGTAAAGTGTGGTAAATGGACCATTGCAGTTCTCTCTGGTCTATTGCTTTCTGCAGTTGGGGCTGCTTCTGTTTGTGGTGGAGTCAGAGAGAGGAGGGAAGAAACAATTTTCTTTATCCATGCTTCCCAAATTTGAAATGTGAAGTACATAATTCATTCATATTTTTATTCAATCTTGTTATATTCTTAATAATCTTTACATTCTTAAAGTTTTCCCATGATCTAACTAGAGGATCACATTGTTGAGTTTTTTTTACACAGGGTTCAGTAATTTTGGTCAGAGTGTTTCACATCATTTACTTTTTGTTTATGTTTAAGAATTTATCATATATCGCATTTCACTGCTATTATCCTTATTTAAGATATAAATCAATGGCTCAAAAATAGTTTATTTAAAAGTTGTGGGGACAAAGTAATGTGAAAAATACATTCAGAATAATGTGTGTAGGAACTGAGAGCATATATAGAATATTCAGACCACGTGCTGAAAAAATTTCAATTTCATAGAAGCAGCCATTAAGTATAATTTAAAAAAAATAAAAAAATTTAAAGCTGCATATTTAAAACTGGATTCTATTGGATAATGTCCTGTGTCTTAAAAATGTTTCTCAAACAATAACATAAAAACACTGGATATTTCTTCATTTTCCATTAAATTCAAATGACTTCTGTGGAATACAGTTGATATTTATACAATAAACATCAAATAATGTTTTATAGTATATGAATAGGTATATTATATGTTTGTAAGGAGGTCATACATATTATATATGTTACAGTATTCTAACTTTTATTATTGATATTAATTGTGCTATTTTAATTGGACAACAAATAATTATGCTATTTTTAATTGAACAACAAATGATTAGTCATTACATGTGAGGAAGAGAACAAAATTACAGAGGCTTCATGAATATTTTTTATGCCTTATAGGGAAAAAAGGTTGAAAATCACATTTTTTTTTTTTGCAGGTAAATATATAAAGACAATTCTGAAGTTAGTTACAAATACTACACTCAGAAAAAAAACAGAAGTAGCTATTGGAAAACATTTTTATAAATGCATTATTGACAGTGTTATTAAATGAATGAAATATGTGAAAAAATTGCTAGTATATAAACATATTTATTTGTTTTATTTTTAAATGATTGATATAATTGAAGTACATAGTATGTTTATATGTGTTCATGAATGCCCAGAAAGCATATCTACGGATCATATATATACATACATATGAATATATCTATGTGCATATCCATATTTGAAGAAGTGTTCTACTTGTTAACAAAATTACCTGCATTTTAAAGAAGTTCTTCATTGTATAACAGTAAATGAAGAACTTCTATGCAGTAAGTTAGAAGAGGATAAAAAAAATGATGGAATTGTATGAGTAGCAAAGAAGTATTTAAATATGTAAGTAGGACTTCTTAGTATCCTCGGTGTTTTTCCCTTAGGAAAGTAATTAAACCCCACCACCCTATATCATTTGATAGCTATTTCCTTATTAGTCAATTATTTGGCAATTCCTTGCTAAACATCTACAACGAGATGGTCATATTCACTCTCCTCATTTCTCTATCTGATCTTATTTCTCTACTATTTCAATTTGGCTTCAGGAACAATATTGCTTCTGAAACAATTCTTAGAAAGGAAACCAATAAAATGCATTCCTCTAAACCCATCAGAGCTTTTCTAGCACTTGTTTGAGTCCTCAACAGCATTTGAAAATTCTCAGTCATTTTTCTTACCTTCTTAAATAGTATTTATTTTGTTCTCCTCTGAAAATATTTTCACCTCACAGTTCTTACTATATTGTCATATTTCAATGATTTTAATTGTTTCATTTAGCAATTTCCTCTCTTTTTAGAGTGAACATCAGCTAACCTGCTATTCCCTAAAACAGGGGTCTCACTGTTATTCACTACTGTTAATCATTATATTCTTTTTGAAAATTACTTTCCTAAAAATTGGCTTCCATGATACACCGTTATCCTTATTTTCTATTATTATCTTTTGCTATGTCCTGCCTTTTTTGTTGGCAAATGCATCATTCTTCATTCATCTGTTATATTTTTTAGTTCATTAAGATGTGTCTTAAATTATCCTACCTTTTATTCTACTCGGTCTCTCTTGGATTCGTGCACTGGTGGGTTCCCTCAGCCTGGCCTCCACCCTCTCATAATCCGGAACCCCTCAGGGGATGTCAGACTGGACTGACAGTTTCAGCCCCATCCCCGCAGGCCAGCCTGGCAGTCCGACATCCCCCGAGGGATGTAGCAGTACACAAACTGGCAGGAGGCTGTGGAGGTGTGCCAGCCAGGGCCAGGCGCCATGCCACTCCTGCTCATCCTGGCTCCGCTTGTGCCTACCTCCGTGCTGCTCGGTAGCGCTGTCATGGAGGTGGGAGAGGCTCCCACCTCCGCAGCTGTGCTCGCCAGCCATGAGCCTGGCTTCTGGCTGAGCGGAGTTCCCGCTGTGGGGGCACACTGACCACCAGGGGGCAGCTCCTGTGTTGAGAGTCTGCCCTCTGGTGGTCAGTGAACATCATAGCGACCAGTTGACTGCTCGACTGGCCGTAACGGCCGCTTAGGCTTTTATATATATAGATGACTAAAATGTTTGTTCAGATAAGACTTCATTTTCTGCTCCAGAACTAGACATTCAATATTTTAGGTGACAAATCATTATATCTCAAAATGAACCCATTACTACCCCCACCCCATATAGTCATTTTCCTTTATTCCTTAAAACAGTAACAAAACTATTATCTGTTATTATGATAGTAAAGAATCTAAGAGGTATCCCATATGTTTTTTATTTCATATCCCAAAATCTAATATATCACTGTGCTCTGTAGTTTACCTCTTAAATAGCTCTTACATTTTTGTTTTCCTTCAATTCTATTTATCTCTTCACAGTTCAAGCTATGAAATTCTGTCTGGTTTATAGCAGTATCTATTTAACTCTGTCCTCATATACATTCTTGCCCTGCCAAAGAACATTCTCCACATTACAAAGTAATAGTTTTCAAAGCAAATCTGTGTATGTTACTATTTTTTCTGCTTAACCCCTTTATTCATTTATCTAATAGGTATTTATTTAGAGTGCCAGGTATGTGCAAGCATTGCTTTAGGTAAAAAGAACACAGGCATCAACACATTAAAAAAGATTCTCAACTTAATAGAGCCTGCTTTCTGAAAAGGAAAATATAGAGTATCAAATGAACATATAAATATGCAATGAAGTGTGAGATAGCAGTATGTTTTGAAGAAAATTGAAGCAGGGTATATGGCAAAAGAGTAAAAAATTATGTTATTTCATTTCTCTGGGCAACTCTATTAAGGCAAAATTTGACAAGATTGACATCTGACAATAAAATGAAAAGACAACAAGGAAGAGTGTCTCAGGTAGGGGAACAAACACACACACACACACACACACACACACACACACACACACACAACTAAGAAAGAACATGGTAGGAATTAGGCCTTAGAGAGAGCAAGCAATGGTAGAAGATGTTAAATTCATATAGCAATTTTTAAGGACCATGTTTTAATCCAGTGCAGTATGAAACTCTGATTGGTTGAGACTAATCAGAGTTTAGGGACTAGGGAGCAGCAATTTCTTACGATATTTTTTAAAGCAATCTCTTTGACACTCTCTCTCTCTCTCTTTTTATATAGATATATACATATACATATATATTATATATATATGTATATATATACACATATATATATATATATATACACATATATATGTGTGTGTGTGTGTGTATGTGTGTGTATATATATATATATGTATATATATATATATATATATATATATATATATATATACACACACACATATATATATATGCCTAAGCAACCATTTGGCCGGTAGCTATGATGCGCCCTGACCACCAGGGAACAGACGCTCAATGCACAGGCATGGAAACATGGAACAGACTGATGAATCTCAGAGGGAAGGAGGGGGCAGGGAGGGTGGGAAGAGTTTAACCAAAGATCTTATATGCATACTAGAGGCTCAGTGCATGGATTTGTGCACCAGTAGGGTCCCTTGGTCTGGCATGTGGGGATTGGGCCGAAACCAGAAGTCTGACATCTCCCAAGGGGTCCCGGATTGTGAGAGGGTGCAGGCCTGGCCGAGGGACCCCACTGGTGCACCGGGCCTCTAGTCCTATATAATAAAAGGTAATAGGCAAATTGACCCTCACACCCTCATAAGATGGCTACCTACAACCAGGCTGGCAGGGGGGTTAGTGAGGGACAACCAAATGACTAAAAAAGTAGGCTGCATGGCACGACCAGGCCAGCAGGGGGGTTAGTGAGGGACTACCAAACGGTGGAACAGCAGGCTGCATGGGGTGACCAGGCCAGCAGGGGGGGGGGGGGGCCGTTGGGGGTGACCAGGCTGGCGGGGGTGGGGGGAAGGGAATAGGAGTTGACCAAGCTGGTGGGGGGGGGGGGCAGTTAGGAGCGATCTGGCTTGCAGGTCCGACTGCTGGTTTAGGCCTGGTCCCCGGGGTCAGGCCTAAAGCGGCAGTTGGACATCACCTGAGGGGTCCCGGATTGGAGAAGGTACAGGCTGGGCTGAGGGGACCCCCCCCCCCCGTGCACAAATTTTGTGCACTGGGCCTCTAGTTTATAGATATAAGGTGATAGGAACATATTAGTGACAGTAGTAAAATAAGTTAGAAGGGTATATAATAATCCAGATAGAGAAGATAACATATGTGACATAGTTTGAAACAATGGAGGAGGTAAAACAGTGGGTGGATTTAAGATATGCATATTCTGATAGTAGAGTGTATAGAATTTACTACTGTATTAGGTGTGTGCTGTGTTTGGGTGAGAGAAGGCAAAGATGACTGTAAAACTTTTTAAAGAACAATCAGGTGAATTATTATACAATTTCTTGAGATGGAATAAAGACATAGCTGGGGAAAGGTTCAGTAGTTTTGTATTAAAGATGCTAAGTTTGGGATACCTAGTAGACATGCAAGGTGAATTGTTAACTATGTAACCATGTCTATTGGTATATATCAAGAATGAGGTTGAAATTACAAATCTAAATTTAGCAGTAAATGGTTAATAATATTAAAGCCATGGGATTAGATGTGATCACATAAAGTACAAACAGATAGTGAATAAAGAAGATGTTGCAGCCAAGTAGGTATGAATAAAGAAGACCTTTTAATGGTTTCCTAATACATACCCACTGAATGACTACAAACATACATTAGTTTGTATATGTATTGCAATCCACAGGGAGTTTATCTTGGAGAACAAGACCTGTATATAAATATTTTATTTCTCATTTTCATGAAAGAGGCCATTACTGATCCAAGTCAGCAAACCAGAAATTAGGAAAATCCTTTGACATCACCCTCTCTGATGAAGTGCTGAAAGTTTCTCTATAGGATAAATCTCTCCATAATGTCCCTGTCCACATTTGGCCCATATATATGATTATTTGACAGAGACCATGAATATATACATCCATTTCAAGTAAAACGTAAGACATATAATTATGATTAGGGTCTTGTAAAGCAAGAAACTATCTAGATATGCAATTTTCCCTACAACTATAGCAATTTATCATCAAACTAGAGGCCCGATGCATGAAATTTGTGCAAGCGGCGTAGCCCTCACAGCCGCGGTGGCTGCCTTGGCCCTCGCAGCCCCGGCTTCATCAGAAGGTCGTCCAGACAGTCGTTCCGCTGTTTGGCTGTCCAGTCTAATTAACATATTACACTTTTATTATTATAGACTAGTGACCTGGTGTACGAAATTCGTGCACATTAAAAGGAGATTAATTAGAGGAAATAATTTAATATTGCTCTTTGCCCTTTCTCTATTATAGAAGTGTCAGAGATGAAAGAAAATTAGTAAAATGTATATGAAAACCTTCCTCCTGTCAGAGTCTGGGGCTCACCACGGGACCCAGAGTCAAGTCCCCGCCCACCCACATGCACCTCAAAATCGTGTGAGACCCAGACCCAGCTGCCCCCCCCCATTGGGCTAGATCCAGATCCGGCCAGTCCCACCCTTTTCAAGCCCTGCTGGGTAGGGGGCGTAGCCTCAGGTCCCCTGGCCCGGCGCCAGGACGTGGGGTGTGGCCTGAGGTCCCCCAACCCGGACTGGGGCCTGGTATGCCTTTAGGTCCTCCGTCAAGCCCCACCAGGTGGGGGACATGGCCTGAGATCCCCTGTCAAGCCCCGCTGGGAGGGGGGCATGGCTTGAGGTACCCTGTTAAGCTCTGCCAGGCTGAGGGGCACAGCCTCAGGTCCCCCATCAAGCCCCACCAGCAGGGGGGCGCAACCTCAGGTCCCCCATCAAGCCCCACTGGGCAGGGGCACGGCCTGAGTTCCCCTGACCCAGCACTGGGGGTTCACTTTGAGGTCCCCCGTCAAGCCCCGCTGGGTGGGGGGCACGGCCTGAGGTCCCCTGTCAAGCCCAGCCAGTCAGTGGGGCGCAGCCTCAGGTTCCCTGGCCCAGTGCTGGGGTGGGGGGCATGGCCTGAGGTCCCCGTCAAGCCCAGCCAGGCAGTGGGGTGCAGCCTCAGGTCCTCCAGCCTGGTGCCAGGGTGGGGGGCGTGGCCTGAAGTCCCCTGTCAAGCCCCACCTGGTGGGGGGCACAGCCTGAGGTCCCCTGGCCTGGCACCAGGGCAGAGGGAGAAGCCTGAGGTCCCCTAGCCCAGCACCAGGAAGGGAAGCGCACCTTGAGGTCCCCTATCAAGCCCTGCTGGGCAGGGGGCGCGGCCTGAGGTCCCCTGCCAAGCCCTGGTGGGTGGGGGAGGGCGTAGCCTCAGGTCTCTGCTGATTGCTTGTTAAGGCTCCTTATGGGAACTTGGCCTCAGCTGTGGGTGCAGCCATCTTTGTGATGGAGTGATGGTCAATTAGCATATTCCTCTTTATTAGATAGGATTAGAGCTGGATGTATTATCTTAAGATATAGGCAACATTATTCCTATTACTGACATGAATCTATTATTATTCATATTAATAATTTTATAATGTATTGTGTTCCATTGCAATAAACCACTTTTTCTTAACCTTTTGCACTCGGATGTCGAGTGTGACTCAACATGGTTAGCATTAGAATAAAGCAATCGAGAAAAAAGCAAGCGAGTGCAAAGGGTTAATTTTTCTAAATGTTATGCTCAGTGTGTGTTCCAATGTTCTATTCAATGCTCCACAAATGAGTTTGAGAAATGCTGCACTAATAACTAGCCAAAATTTATAAACCAACTATTTCAAATATTCTCCAATAGTTTGTACCTAAAATATTATTTACCTGTTCAGGACCCTATACTCTTTGATTTTCAAAAAAGCAACAACATGTATGATGGTTGTGAAGACCAATAACTTTTTTTCAGGCCTCAAAGCCATACCGTTGATCTAATTCTAGACATATTTGATTGACAATAAACAATAGGTCACAGCTGAATCACAGAGATTATGGTGATATTTATTCCTGCTTTATCAAGCAATAGTTTTAACATAAATAAATATATTTTAAGTTATTCCAAAAGGTGTCAAGACCTCCTTGAAATTAATTTGTATGTAGTAATTTTTCCCTTTCTGTGAGAAAGATGTTTGTTTTGTTCTTAAATATGTAAAGGCATTGGACTTATTTCCGTAACATTAAGGAAAATGAGAACAAGATGTCAAAGAAAATATTGATGTGTATTTGGATTCAGAGTCTCTTCCTTTTTTAAAGACAGTCACAGAATGTTCATGGAAAATTTGCACCTGCACTTCTTCAACAGCATGCTATAACCTGTTGACATCATACCCATTTTTTAACTTCTAAATTGTCTTTGATTAAGCAGTTAGGATTGGTATTTCTTGAAATAAAACATGTTTTAAGATCTTTTTAGTCTTAAAGCTGAGAAGAAATATTGGCAGTAACTGAAGGGGACCTTACAACCCTCTACACTGATAAATACTTTATGGTGGTTTTATGTGATAAGAAAAATGGTGGGCATGTTAAACAAATAGGAAGAAGCTACATCAGATTCTCTGTGTAATTTAGTAATAGGCCTATTTAGGAAAACAGTATGAAAAGGAGTCTCTCAATTTATGCAACTGACTTACATTCCCTTCAAAAATGCTTTCTAAGGACAGAATCTTTTATTTTGGTGACTTCATGACTCTGCCAGGCCTGTTTTTTATTAGGTTTACAAAGATAAAAGCATATTACTTTAATTGTCAGATACAAATGAAGAAAGAAAGCAAAATTCAGTTTCTTGTATTTTCTTTGTAGAGGATCCAGGCAGTGCTAATCATTATGTTGAGAGGGAGGGAGGAAAGGAGGAGAGAGGGAGGGAGGAAGAGAGGGGGAAAGAGAGAGAGAGAGAGAGAGAGAGAGAGAGAGAGAGAGAGAGAGTGAGTTGAGTTATATCTGGTTCATTATGACTTTCTCTTTATTGGAGTCTCATAGTTAAAACAGATGTCAGGTAAAATGTGTTGAGCTTCTTATATTCCTTATATTATTACCCATTTCTCTTTTATTGTCTAATTTGGAATTTCACTGAAATAACTACAAATAAGGCTCTATTTTTCCATGACAATAGTTTTAAATTGAATTAGGCACCTAATCTACTTACCATCACTTATTGGCTTAATAGTAATTTTTAAAAAGTGACTCTAATTTAAGAAATGCTCTGTGGATTCTAAAATGTTAAAAGCAATGGTTGCTACCAGCAGAATGGTCCTTGGATAAGTGGTTAATTATAGTCTTTCTAGGAACTAAATTAATTAGCTGCCATCCTTTCCTAAGGAGAAAGCTTTGTACTTTACACATTTTTCAGTAGATATTTATTTGAGGGAAGAGCCATGACTAAGCAAGTTAGGCTACTTGGGATCATTTAACGTGGTATAAAATAGAACCATGCAGTGGTAGACTGATTTCCTCATGTTAGAAACAGACAGAATTCTGAGACTACATAGGAATAGAATTTGAAAGGACACGGTGTTTAAAACTCCTGTTGGGTTTATTTTATTTTAATTTATTTGGTGGGGAAAGTAACTTCAAAATTTATTCAAAATAATATGAAAATACAATTGTTAACATATAAGAATGAAGCAACACCAATGTTTTGAAGAACACAGATGTTAAGTCAAGTGAATCACTCTGTGGCAGCCCTATTTCCTGGACTTTCAAAACCTTCACTCTATACCTGGGAATTGAGTTGAGAAATTTTAAAGCACTTTATAAGATTACTTCCAGGCTCCATGTGATATGCATTCAGCAAATACACATATTATTTCAAAATAATTTGGCTAATGCCCTAGCCAGTATAGCTCAGTTGGTTGGAGTATTGTGCCATGCACCTTGTAGGGCACATACCCACACAAATTGTGGGTCTGATACCTAGTCAGGGTGCATCAGGGAGGCAATGGATCAGTGTTTCCCTCTCTCTATCTCTCTTCCTTACTCTCTCTCTCGAATCAATAGAAAACATATCCTCATTTAAGGAGTAAAATAATTTTTAAAAATTAGGTAATAATAATAATAATTTGGCTTAAAATTTCAGGATGAAATAGTTCTCTTAAAATGTAATCATCAAATATTAGAGCGGCTTCATTTTAGGAAAGAAGTCTAGACTCAGAGAGGCAAAATGACAGAAAGATTTGCCTGGAGATGTAAGAGACATGGAATGATTTGTCTTCTCACAAGCTTCATAACAATAGCTTATAAAGGTGAGTTTTATATCTGTTTTTAGAGTATCTAGTGTGAATTTACTCAATCACTTACCACCTATGTGACCTTAAGCAAATTACTGTACTTTGGTGTTCTTTGTAGATGGAGATAATGATGATACTAACTTAGCAGTCTGTGTGAGTCCTTTGTTCTTATTGATAGGTACTTGTTTGTCATCATTTTTATTCTTTATGCTGTGTCCTCCTTCCGTTCCTGTTTCTTCTTTTTACAGCAGACCCTTTGGCATTTCTTGCATTGTTGGTTTGGTGGTAATAAACTCCCTTTGTCCTTTTTTGTCTGTGAAGCTCTTGATTTCTCCCTCAATTTGCTATGAAGCTATATCAATTTGATTGATAGTCTTGCTGGGTACAGTATTCTTGGATTCAGACCTGTCCTTTGCATGACTGTATATTTCATTCCATTCCCTTCTAGACTGATGAGTTTTTGTTGAGAAAATTTTATGTAGGGGGGTTAGTGAGGGATGACCAAATGACTGAACAGCAGACTGTGTGGGGTGGCCAGGACAGCAGGGGGATCATGAGGGACCAACAGGCTGGCAGAAGGAGCTGTTGGGGGTGACCAGGCCAGTAGGGGGGGCAGTTGGGGGTGACTAGACTGGCAGGGGGGCAGTGAGGGGCAACTAGCCTGGCGGGGGGGGCAGATGGGGGCAACCAGGCAGGCAGAGGGGGCAGTTGGGGCAATTAGTCTGGCAGGGAGACAGTGAAGGGTGACTAGGCCAGTGGGGGGGGGACAGTTGGGGGTGACCAGGCAAGCAGGGGTGCAGTTGGGGGCAACCCGTACAGCAGGGGGTCAGTAAGGGGTGACCAGGTCAGCGGGGAAGGGGCAGTTAGGGGTGATCAGGCCAGTAGGGGGGGCATTTGGGGGTGACCAGGCTGGCAGGGGGAGCAATGAGGGGCGACTAGGCTGGCAGAGGAGGGACAGTTAGGGGCAACCAGGCCAGCAGAGGGGGGCAGTGAAGGGTGTCTAGGCCAGCAGCGGGGTGGGGTGGGGGGCAGTTAGAGGCAACCAGGCCAGCAGATGGGGGCAACTGGGGGTGACCAGGCTGGCATGGGGTCAGTAAGAGTTGACCAGGCCAGCGGGGGGCAGATAGGAGCAACCAGGCTGGCAGGGAGGGGGTAGTTGGGGGTGACCTGGCTTGCAGAGGGGGCAGTTAGGGGTGATCAGGCCAGCATGCAGAGGCAGTGAGGGGCAATCAGGCCAGTGGGGGAGGGGGGGCAGTTAGGATCGACCAGGCAGGCAGGCAGGTGAGCAATTAGGAGCCAGCAATCCAGGATTGTGAGAGGGATGTCCGACTGCCTGTTTAGGCCCAATCCCCAGGCTGCAAAGGCGGTGGCAGTGGCCGCTTGCAGGATTCTTTCTGCAAATGGGCTACTAGTAATATTCATATTGCACAATCCATAAATCTTATTTAGAATTCACCAGTTTCAGATGCAGTCATTTTTTAAATTTTTGTGTGTTTTTATTCAGCTTTCTATAACCTTATCACATGTGTTGGTCTGTGTGTCCAACCTACAGTCAAGATAATGGTAGTTCCATGACTACAGCATCCCTAATGGTGCCCCATTTTACACACCCACTTTACACCAACACCAACTTACCCGAGCCCCAGACCCTGGCAATCTCTTACATGTTCTCTCCAAAATGTTGTCTTTTCAAAATGTTATATTAAGGAATAATAAAGTATATAAACTTTGGGGATTGGCTTTTTTTCTTTAACATAATTTCCCAGAGATTAATTTACATAATTGTTGTGTATCAATATTCCTTTTGCTGAGTAGTATTCATAATCTTTATGAATCACAGTTTGTTTAACCATTCACCTTTATTCACCATCATTTGTATACAATAATTTCATTAGTAAGTGATATAATTTATTTTTTTTTCCTTTTCTATTATTATACTAATTACTTATTTTCAGTTCTTTAATGGATTGGCATCAATTTCCAGTATACTATCAAGTAGAGGTATTAAAAACAAGAATTTTTGTTTTGTTCTCCTCAGAAGCAGAGTTTCAGTAATTTGCCATTATGTAGGGTATTTGTGTAGGTTTTTGGTAGATACTATGTATTAAATCAAGGAGTTCCTTTTTGTTTCTAATATACAAAGGTTTTTAGTTGTTTTCATGCTCAAATTTATTTAATGCTTTTATTTATCAATTGGGATGATCATATTATTTACTTCCTCTTTTGTGGTTAATATGTTTAATTACTTGATTGATTTCCTATCACCCTTACATTCCTAGAATAAATGTCACCTAGCCATGATGTAATATTCTTTTGATAGTTTTCTGATTTGATTTGCTACCTTGTTTTTAGAATTTTTATACATATTTATAAATTTTGCCATTTTTTTGATGTCCTTGTGGTTATTATCAAGGGCATGAAGGCTCATATAAAGACTTGGAAAATATTACCTTTTTTTCTATTGTCTGGATGATTCTATGTAACAATGATAATATTTCTTCCTTATATATTAGAAATAACTCACCTCCAAAATCATTTAAGCCTGGCATTTTCATTGTGAGAGGATTTTAATAATGGATTCGAATTTAAAAAGTGATATAGTTGAAGTTATATCTTCTATTTTTCTTTTTGCTCTAAATCAGGGGTCCTCAAATTACGACCCGCGGGCCACATATGGCCCGCC
This sequence comes from Eptesicus fuscus, assembly GCF_027574615.1. NCBI lineage: Eukaryota > Metazoa > Chordata > Mammalia > Chiroptera > Vespertilionidae > Eptesicus > Eptesicus fuscus. Next base: position 51,694,504 of record NC_072476.1, read on the forward strand.
GAGGACATTTATCCGGCCCGCCGGGTGTTTTTGCCGCCGCTGCCTGTCCTGCTTAGCAGTGTGCATAGGAATTTGTTCATAGTTTTTTTTTTAAACTATAGTCCGGCCCTCCAACCGTCTGAAGGACAGTGAACTGGCCCCCTGTTTAAAAAGTTTGAGGACCCCTGCTCTAAATATTTTTGTTGTTATATTTGTTATAGATACATGTAAAACAATGCATTACTATTTTTGGTTTGTATACTAAATATGTATTTCTATATATTACATTTTTAGAATTTGTTTATCACTTCCTCTTGTATTTTCAAAAGGGGTTACTCTTGATCTTTGGAGTTTAATATAAATTTTAGAATTCGTCATGCCCTCTCTTCCTCTCAAAAAGTCACAACTGGCTGTAATTTATGTGTGTGTTTATTTTGAATTAAATCGTATGTATTTTTTTCCATCACCATTTATCCCCTTTACTACCCCCTGCCTCATTTTATTAGATCTGTGCTTACTCCATAAATCAATTTTGGGGCTGATTACTAACGTATTTCATGAAATATTTCTGTCTTTAATTATTCTCAATAATTTAGTTTTCATTATATATCTCTATACTATTTGTAGGTTCCTTCCTATGCATTTAATTTATGTTGTTTTATATAAAAATATTTTAAAATTTCATCTTCATTAGGTTTTTGCTTTTGTATAGGTTTACAAAGTACTGCATTTAACCTTGTGTAGTGTTTACTTGATGAACTTGAATAGTTTTTTTGTATATTCTTTTATGTTTTCTGTATATGTGGTCTACAGTAGAAGCAGACAGCTCACCCTTCCAACATTGTGTCTCACCCAATTCCACCAGAGCATGAAGTACACTTTTTTTTCATATTATTGTAGCTTATAAATTTAACCAGGATTTTATAGTAACATAAAGATGGATCCCTCTGATTCCAGCATTTTATAACAGTTTACTCACTGTGTAACACCCTGCCCTAAACCCAGTGCTACAAATTCAGGGTTTTGTTAACAACTTTCACCTAGGTACCAATTTCACTATTAGTCATCTACTGTCATACTAATGTTACCTAGCACACACCACAAAAATCTCAGTGGCATGTCTTAATCAGGATTCCTTTAATGCTTTTGGGTCTGTGTATTTTTTGGCTGTGGAATCTGGTAGGCTAATTTGATATACTACAAGTATCTCAACCTCAGACCACCTTGAATATGTTCTGATCTTGATCTGTGTCAGAAACTCTCAAAAGGGATTTGGAAAATGTCTTCAGGAGATTATCTTTCTGTCTGAAGTTGGAAAGGTCTCAAATTCAATTCTTAAATCTGGCAAAACCACCAAATTCTTGGCTTTTATTTTTATTTTTATTTTTTTTACATCAGCAGTGGCACTCTTAATGGGCAAAGCCCAGATTCTTAGCTTCCTGCCAAAACCTAAATCAGTAGCTACCCCCAGAGAAAAATTAGCTACAGAAAGTCTGCTCCATGGTTCTCCAGTCTGGATTCTTAGGTCTTCTAGCCCACATTGCTTCAGTAGCTCAATGATTCATTTTATCTTTTTAATAATTTTTGTTTCTTAATCTACCTTTTCTGGTTGATTTTAGCAATAGCTACACACTCCTTTTGAAAGCAGGACTCATACTATTGTTTTTTAAATTAAAAAAATATTAATGTTATTTTTGAAACCCTTTTAAGAATCTCATATGTTTGATTTTTTTTACTCTATTAGATACCATCACTCTTTTGAAGTTTATTGGATCATTCCCATACTTGTTAAGAGACAATTTTCCACAGAATCTCTGCATATCTTGTAGAAACTTGTGGTCCATCTTTCTTTTCAAGGATGTTTCTATAATGAACAGCCTTGGAAGATGGAGATAAAGCCTCCCTCCATGGCATAGGATAGATTTATTTGCTGTCTGGTAATAAAGATATTTTCTCCTTCTGGGGAAAATGTTGGGCAGGTTTACTGGTGTGGATGAAAAAAGGTCACATACTAAACCTGACAAGCTTAGGGGAGGCCTGCATGGCTACAAAGTCAGAGACCTAAAGTAACCACACAGGGTGGTCTGAATTTAAACTTACTAACTAAGCACGAGTCATGGAGGGTAGTCCTGTCCTAGGCCCGCATCTTCCTTGACAAAGGTCAATCTTTACCTTAAGTGAGACTGTCTATTGTCTTTTGCATTTAGGGTATCATGCCTTTGGGATGTCAAAGTAATCCCCTTTTCCAGGCCTTTTAAGGCACAACCTGCCACCAGAACAGAGACCACAGAACCCCTCTTTGTTATCTTGTTCCCCTCTTACCACCTCTATGTGCTGTGAATGTTAATGGTCACCCTATGTCCACTGATGTAAAAGATGCATGTGTCCATTTTCCTTTTTATCCAATCCCAGAGATTTCCTTGCTTTGCTTTCTCCTGCTTCCCTAATCTACCACCAATAAATTTCATGTAACCCCCTAGGTCTTCTCCTTTTATTCTAATGTGTAAAATAAGGTATAAAACTGCCATTCTCTGGATCATTTTCTCAATCTATTGAGATTTTGCTTCCAGGCAATCATTATCAGTTTGGCTCATATAAACTCATGAAAATTCTTACAAGTTTGGATGTTTCTTACATCAACACTATTTTTCTAAGATCTGGGCTCTTTGCTGTGATAGAGGTCCACTGTGTGTATAGAATTCATCTCCATAGGAAATGTTGTGCCAGAGGAACCAGGGCAGATACATATTTCAAGCTACCTACTGTGTCATGCGTAATAAAGTCTTTTTTCCCTGACCCTAAGAAATGTACTTTCCACTCGCTTCCATGAAACTGGAACACAATATATTGTTAGCTGCAAGAGGAGGAAAATCTCAGAGCCCTTACTGTTTTTGATATCAGTTTTATACTTTACTACATATATATACTTGTTTTGTATTAAAATTTAAATGAAGGATATCATTTACATGACAATATTGTCAGTTTGATAGATGTCAACTTATATTTTGTTGGTTAAACACACACATTACCTTGATTACAAATGAAGTTGAACCAATTTTTGTATATTTAATTACTTTTAAGTTTGGTTCATCTTTACATTGCCTGTATATATATTTTGCCCATTTTACTTTAAAAATATTTATAGTTAGTTTTTGTCTATAGTATTAAAACTGCAAACTATTTCTTTGTTAGTAATATGTTTTGCAAATATCATCACCAATACTTGGCATTTAATTATCATTTTAAGGAATGTATATATGGATTTATTAATTGATTTGTTAATTATGAATTTATCAGTATGTTATTTATTAATTTTTTAAATTTATCAACTTGTATCTATTTTTATGACTTGTGCTTTTTGTAACTTATTTAAGCAACTTGTGCTTACTTAGTATTTCATTCTATATTTTAATTTTAAAAAATAGTATTTGATTTTTATATAATTTTTTCCATGTTGGTAGCAAGTGTATAACTTTAATTTTTAAGTTTGTATTTGAAAAAAATGAAGATTAAAGAAACAATTGAATAGTTAATATTTTTCAAACACTGCTATTATGTCCTAGGTTTCTTTACATTTTCGTTTCTTTTAGGGTTCTCTATTCTATTCATATAGTCTACCTGCACCAACATACAGCCTCTTTGTTTCTATGTAAATTATCCCTTAATATCTTATATATTTCTATGAGTAAATATTTATCTTTTTCTACTGTATTTATCTTCATAATTTTATTAGCTATTTATTACTCCATAGGGGGGTGTTTTTTTTATTTTTCTCAGCATGTAGCCAAGTTATTAGAAAGTACCATAGCTTTAATTAAAAACATTATATACAGGAGTGGAGAAAAGTAGGTTTACAGTTCATATGGACAAAGAGATGCAGGTTATGATTATTACAACAGCTTTATTAACTCAAAAGAGTGTCACAATGGCACAGTGCATTTAGGTATAATCCCAGTGCTTTTCCAATTGTAGAAACTTTTTTCTGATTTTTAAATTTGCTTTTTGTCTTTTATGCTCTGACATTTCACCACTAGTTGAAGATTCATTGTATTCTCATCTAAAGACTCATGTCTTTCTCCAACCCTGTAACTGTTTCAGCCGTATTTAATTGTATATTATTTGCCACACTATTCTCTTTTCTTATGGCACTCTTATTATATATACAACAACCCTTCTCATTTTCTATTACATATCTTTTAACCTCCATTTCACATTTTTATCACTTTAATTTTGTTTGCATTTTGAGTTTTACTTAAATCACCTTCTAGATTTTAACATTCTAACAGCCTAATCTGCTATTTAATGTTACATGTGTTATTAATTTGAATGATTATGTTGATTTTTAGTTCTATTTGATTTTTTCAAATAATTCCATTTATTTATGTTTGCATTCTGAATCACTAACTCATTTCTTATATATTTAATAATTTAAAATAAACTTATTACAGATTTTTTTTCAGCTTATTGTTCTCTTATCTGAGGATCTTCAGGTTTGTTGCTTATATGGACTCTCAGACGAGATTTTTTGTTTTATAAATTTACTAGAGGCCCAGTGCATGACATCCGTGCACGGGTGGGGTCCCTAGGCCTGGCCTGGCGATCAGGACTGATCTGTGGGGTGACTGGCGGGACAATCGGGGGGGCCCCTGCTGGCACCTGCCTTGGCCAGCCTGGCGCTGCTCGCTCGCCAGCCCTGCCCCCCACGACCACCGCTAGTCGCCTTCCTCTGTGGGAAGTGACTGGCAGGGCATTCGGGGGGGGGGGGGGGGGTGGCACCAGCCCACTTGCCGGCTGGCCCCGCCCTCTGCTGCTGGTCGCCTCCCTCTGTGGGGTGACTGGCGGGGCGATCAAGGCCACCGCTGGCACCTGCATTGGCTGGCCTGGGGCCTGCAGGCTGGGGGCAGCTCCTGCATTGCAACTGGGAAATATATCTGAGACTAGAATACACATGGATGCCTCTATCTCAATTTGTACTTAATTTTCTTTTAATGTTTCATGACTTACTTGTTTATTGTATATAAATATATAAAGTATATATGCATGCTGACACGAGGTGGGAGCAGGGGAGAGAAGTCCACAGAAGTTTAGTTTTTCGTATTACTACAAGCCTCCAAAAGTTTTTTTTTTTTTAAATGAAAATGTGTAAGTCTATTATTTATTTGGACAAAGCTCTTAAACATATTAGTGGCTAAAAATTGAATATCCTAAGTAATTGTCACTAGAGTAAAGCACTTTGAGAGCAGAAACCATTTAATTTGTAACCTCCATATACTTTAAACATGTGTTTGGCTAAATAGTATTTGTTAAATTAAAATTTATGTAAAATACACATAGAACTTTGTTCTGTAATAAAATATTCTACAGAAGGAATTTAGATGAAGAAATTTCCTAACATTCTTATGAAAAACTTTTCCTTCGTGTCTATCATGAGTTCCTACTTAATTAAAAGGACCTACAATACTTTAAAATAAAAACGTACTACAAATGATTATTTGCAAATGTTGAATGTGCTTTTCTTCACTCGAGGTCATTGAGTAAAATCTTTAAGGTTTTTAAATTGGCAATGCCTCAAGTAAAACAATGACTTTCGGTAAACTGGTAAAATTGTTCTGGATACTAGAAAAATATGTTTTTATTTATTATAAAGACAAATTCTAACTGACCACTTAAAAGCAACAAGTTTTTCTTTCAAGAAAACCATTTCATTCCTTCAAAGTGATAGAAACTGTTGAGTATATATTTTTAGGAGAGATTAAGGAAATTTTTGTTAATTGAAATTTTTTTCCTTATATTTCTTGCATATTCTATCAGGTAGACCCCTTGCCTGAATTGCAATCAACTAATAATTTATAACATACCAGTGGATTTACACAGGGAAGGTAGCATTAAAGGAAGGGATAAATTCTCATTTTGAAAGAGTTTGACCTTTTATTAAATCTGTAAAGGAAAAGGAGTTAAAAATGCTGGCAGATTTCACAGGCCTCAATTAAGAAAGTTTGTAATTATTATTACAGATCAAACTGAGTCAGTTAGGCTTCTGGAATTGGTGTTTCACCATCCGTAGGAACCCTTTTAGTCTTGAATTAAAGTCCTGAGCTGAGGCTCTCTATTATAACAGTCTCATTATTTGATTAAGTTTATAAAGGGAAATGAACTATAGTCATCTCCTAGAGAGTGAAATTGCGTTTTAACATGCTAACGTAGTCTATGACTAGAAAAAAAAAAGAAAAAAAGAAAAGAAAAACAAAACAGGAGAAAAAACACACAACCCCTTAATATTTTCCACCATCTTTATAAATGGAAAAAAAGAAATAACCCCTTAATATTGTCCACCATCTGTATAAATATACTGATGAAAAGGAACTAGGAGATAATGGAACACCCTAATTATAAAATATAGTTCCATTATCTGTGCTGGAAACCAAACCACTTAAGAAAAAATTATTTCCATGTACTTTATACAATTTGTGCTACATACTCCTCGATACTCTAAGCACACAAATTAAAAAAAAAATTATAAGGAAGAAACAGTATTTGAGTGAACAGTATTAATTTCTAGCACTGGTTAAGGTGTAATTTAAAATAATGTGATTGTTTTTTGTAGACTTCACATGAAATCCATTCTAATTTATCTATCCTTTTCAACTGGAATAATTTAGTAGGTTATGATCAACAATTTATTTCATGTTTTAATGTTTAACCTAGTGGGGAAAATATTGCTAACTTTTATTACTGGTAGCTAGTTAGAGACAGCTGTCTTCAATCAAAGATCAGCTATCCATTAAAGCAGTGGTTCTCAGAAATTCACATCACCTAACAGTGGTCGGCAAACTCATTAGTCAACAGAGCCAAATATCAACAGTACAACGATTGAAATTTCTTTTGAGTCAAATTTTTTAAACTTAAACTTCCTCTAATGCCACTTCTTCAAAATAGACTCGCCCAGGCCGTGGTATTTTGTGGAAGAGCCACACTCAAGGAGCCAAAGAGCCGCATGTGGCTCGCGAGCCGCAGTTTGCCGACCACGGCCCTGGCTGCTAGATGCCAGACATTGGGCCGTGTGGTTGGATGTTTTAGTGGAATAAAATAATAAATTAAATATTGCTAGATGCTTCTCCCCACCTCCCTCTGGATTTCCTGTTACACCTGCCCCTTCCCCCCCAGCCAGATGGCTGCTGAACCACTTGGGAGTCTTCTCCTCCGAGAAAGGTTATTACAGCAGAAATGCAGAAAAGAAACTTCTAAGTTTCAAAAACCTGGCCCTGAAGGTAATCAAAGAATGTAAAAAATATGTGAAAGGCAAGGTCAAAGCTTCCCACCTCTGAGCCTGCGTGGAGAGCGGGAGCAGGAAGGCAAGTGATTGGTGGGTAGGTGCTGGCAGAGCAGGTGGGAGCCCTGCAGCTTTATCCCCGCCCCTCCCCGAGGTCCATGCTGGCAGAGACCAGAAAACTGGGGACATGTGTGAACGCAGGACCTATTGGCCCCAGATCGGCTCTAGGGGCCTGGTGTGGCCCAGCAGACTAGCGGGGTGGGCAGGAACAGACTGAGAGGGGTCCAGAGGCAGAGTACAGAGCATCGCTAGGCCTGCAGGCGCCTTTTCAGACCAAAAGAGAGGAACATCATGGAATATCCAGGTAAGAAATCCTACATGAATCTACAGTATTCTGTGTTTATTGTTCAGAAGACTCGTGCTGTTAAGATATTGATTCCTTTGATCATAGCCTTGAGTCCTTCCAGCTACCTCCTTCACTCACTCCTAATCCAGACACTTTGGCCTTATGTTGACCCTCAATAGCTTCCCAGGGTATTAACTCTCATCTGGTTTATTAACTCTCATCTTGATCTGAGCTTTCTTCCAACTTTCCCTGATGGAGCAACAGATGTGTAACAATAGCAATCCCCTTATTCCCCTTGCAAGTTCCATTTTCAAGCATTCACCACCCCACCTCCACCCCCATGTGCCACCAGGTGCAAAGGGTTAGGAAACACGCCTAGATCTCATGGTCCTTCACTTCTCTAACTTTTGCCCTAAACCTGTGGTCAGCAAACTCATTAGTCAACAGAGCCAAATATCAACAGCACAACGATTGAAATTTCTTTTGAGAGTCAAGTTTTTTAAACTTAAACTTCTAACGCCACATCTTCAAAATAGACTTGCCCAGGCTGTGGTATTTTGTGGAAGAGCCACACTCAAGGGGCTAAAGAGCTGCATGTGCCTCTCGACCATGCCGACCAGTTTGCCGACCATGGACCTAGCAGGTTTGTTAAATCAGAGATTGCTTGTCCTAGCTCCAGAGTTTCTGTTTCTGCAGATCTGTGTTGGAGCAAGATAATTAGCAAGTTCTGGGTGCTGTTATTACTGCTAGTCCTGGGATGACAATTTGAGAACCACTGCTGTAAAGAATCATTGTTCTCATACTCATGTCTGAAAAAAATTACTGTGAAAAGCTGTGAAATACTATAGAGATTTCTTGCTCTGCTGTCTAGACATTCATATTCAATAGGACCCTGACTAGTTAAACCTAACTTAAGCCTCTCCAAGGACTGAGGGGCCAACTGGTGTGTATATCCATGTAGACATCTAGTAAGCTAATATTCATTTAGTTTCAACCATGTATCAATGATGATTCCCAGCCCCAGGGATATCATGGAAAATAGACTAGACATGATCCCTTCTATTCTAGCATGTTAAGATTATGTGGACAAGGAGGCAGTAATGCATTGCTTATAATAGCAAAAGGTTATAAACCCTACATGTTCCTAAACAGCCATCTATACATTAGAATATTATGTAGTAGTGACATTATATTAATGCAAGGGGAAAAAATAGTGCCAAGCTTTGCCTGCCTGGTAAGGAAATGATCACATAGGAAATGTCAGGCCTGGGTTTGCAACAAGATACTACGGTAAAAAGTCCTCTGTACTCACTACCCACAAACAGACTAAAAGAAATCACATAAACAAGTCTATCACATTCAGAATCTGCATTTTGCTTCCTAAAAGATATTCCTGAAGATGCTCACATGCAATTAGCATCCCCTTGACTTTTTCCGCCTTCTTTTGACCTGCTCTTCCACAATCTACCTTTTCTACCACATTAGAAACCTTTCCCAACTTCTAACATGTAACTCTTGCCAGTGGTTTCTACCCTGTCCCTCTCCTCAAATGTGCCTTCTCCTATCATTTGGTAAAGGGTTCTCTATTTGACATGACTCATAGAAAGCAATAAATGTATCTCCACTTTTCTCATCCCCCTTATATTGGAATCTATTTATAATTAAGATACAGAGACAGGCATATAGTGATGAAAATACTGATACATTTGATAACACTAATTTGAAAATTTTTAGATCTATCGCCAAAGCTGCTTGCTAATATTTCACTCAAAGTGAGATTTATGCCTCCAGACACTGCAACAGCTAGAAAATGCACTTAAAGCAACCGAGTTTCCCATACTGAATATATTGAATGGCCAAAGAAAAGACCATAATGCAACCTCCTGCGAACAGACCAGCTACCAGAAAGATAAATCCGAATTAGCTGAATTTGGAAGGCTCAGTTCCTTCTCTCAATTTTTCCAATCTGGTAAGACATTCCTCCTCTTCTTAGGGTGAATTAGGAAAGAAAAGCTGAAAGAAATACCAAAGATAAATCCGAATTAGCTGAATTTGGAAGGCTCAGTTCCTTCTCTCAATTTTTCCAATCTGGTAAGACATTCCTCCTCTTCTTAGGGTGAATTAGGAAAGAAAAGCTGAAAGAAATACCTTATAGAATAACGTAGTGGTTCGCAAACTTCAGCGAGCATCACAATGGCCTGGAGAGCTTGTCAAAACACAGGCGACTGAACTCCAACACCAGAGATTCTGATTTAGCAGGTTTGGAGTAGAGGGAAGAATGTTTAAGTTCACAGGTGATGCTGCTGCTGCTGGTCTGGTGATTACAGTTGAAGAACCACAGTGATAGTACATTAGAATCACCTGGGAGGTCTTTTAGAAAAATATAGATGGTTTAGCTCCATCTAACCAGTCTCTGCAAGTGGGGTCCTGGTCACTGGAATGTGATTCTCTCTCCCCTCCCAGAGGATTCTAATATCAGGTGCAGTTGATTATTGCATTTAGCAGTAGTGCTTTCTATAAAAGCCAGATGTGAGGGAAATTTGTTTTCTTCTAATTTTTCACTTAATGTTCTCTTAAATTTTAAACTCGAATGACTTAGCCACTGGAAATACATATTTCTGAAGTCAGAGGGGAAAACAAGTTTGTATCCATAGATTTTTGATATACATGTAAGATTGTGTATAATTTGGGGGTCTTGCAAAGTGCCAATTATATATTTACCTCATTTAAATAAGAAAATGTTCCCCTCTTTATATAGAAAATACATTTACCTTTATACCAACGTTTTGACTGTTTATTTTTCAATTTAAAATTTACCAGAAACCATAAAAAGCACTGCTTTGAGGTACCTTTGTTAGGGACATTTATCGAAGATTCATGTAAACAATTTTAGCATGGAATGATTGCTTCATTCTAAAAAAAAAAAAGTATTTTTTCTGTTTTATTATGAATTATACACATTGTATTAAGAGTAATGATAAAGCAAACACCTGAATAGCAATCAATCAATTTAAGAATAAAGCCTTGCTTTTGAAGCTTCAAAGGGTAACCATCACTGAAGACCTTGAAGGTAACTAATAACCTGTATTTTGTATTTATCATCATTTTGTTATTTTAATAAAATATCACAGTGCTAAATTGTCTTTCAAAGTAGATGTGCAACTAACATTCCCACAGTGGTGAATGGCTGTCCTCTTTGCTTGACATCCTAGCCAATCTTTGGTATTTTGCAAGGATCTGGGAATCCTTCAAGAGCCTAATTCTAATAGTGTGCATTTGATCTTGATAGAGAAAGTAAATATCACTCAAAAATAAGTTTATACACTAAATAAAGGAACAAACCAGTAAATATAAAGAGCATTAATAACTCAAAATTTTGGGAGATGCTTTAACTCCTGAATGTGTGAGTGTGTCTAGTGTATTTGATCTACAACGAACATCTTCCCCTGCTATTCCTCCACTTCCAGGATTGCAATGCAGATAGAAGTGGGTCACTTGCTTGGCAACCAAATTATAACATCCTGCCAACCCATACTTTAAGAGTGATATCAATCTGAAACTGATTGCAAAAAAATAAACCCACAGTCATTAATACTTCCCTCTTATTAATCTTAACACATAATGAGATACGTGGCTATTTCCTTAATAGAAAATCATGTACTGGGGTGGGGGGGTCCCTCAGCCTAGCCCGCACCCTCTTGCAGTCTGGGACCACTGGGGGATGTCTGACTGCCGGCTTAGGCCCGCTCCCCAGAGTACCTCTTGCAGTCTGGGACCCCTTGCTCCTTACTACCCGCCTGCTCGCTGCTCCTTACCACTTGGCTTGCTGCTCCTAAGCGTTGTCGCAGAGGCGGGAGAGGCTCCCAGCACCGCCACTGCACTAGCCAGCGATGAGCCTGACTTCTGGCTAAGTGGTGCTCCCCTGTGGGAGTGCACTGACCACGAGAGGGCAGCTCCTGCATCAAGCGTCTGCCCCCTGGTGGTCAGTGCGCATCATAGCGACTGGTCGTTCTGCCATAACGGTCCTTAGGCTTTTATTATGTAGATAAATGTTTTGGGGATATCAAGATGCTGTATACCATTTGGAATAAACCCCAAATTGTGTAGTATGGCTTACACTATATCTTTTTAAATAGCTTCTCTATTTTTTCAATCTTGTTTCCTTTCAATTTCTCAAAGACACCATGTTTTTTGCCTCTTCTTAAATAGTACATGCTGTTCTCTCTTTGTAAAGAAATCCACACTCCGAAGTATAAGTGATTTAATGAGTGGATAATGGTGAAATTTCATTGATATTACCTGTACATTTGTAATGCACTTTACCCCAAGGTACCTATATGTTCCAGGTTCCTCTTGTCAAAACAGGATCCATGACACCTTTTTGCCACAGCTGACATCTATATACTCTGAAGTAAACTTTTGTAAACGTAGTACAGTTTATTTCTCCTGTCTTCCTTCTTTTATTAAAGAATCAATACTTTACACAAACTTTCCCCTAGTCTGGGTTTCATGTATGGAATCATATGCACATAATATTTCTTAGATCTTCTTGCCCATTTATGATGATATTTTGAATATTTATGCAATTTACTAAATTTTATACCAATGCATTACTATTTTACTTGTTAAACTTAAAAATAATAGTGGAAATTATTATCCTGTTACATGCTTATCTTTAGTTTCATTTCAGGATTTATATATTTCTGTTATACTTTTTTCTTGCTTGTATAAGATAAATGATGAAACCCTCATATAATATTTGCTAGTTAGTTCTTAAGTGCTTGTTCTGGGATTGGTATGTTATAGATATGATCCCATTTATCCCTCACAATAACACTGCAAGCTAGAAATAGTTATTCTCAATTAACACAGGAGGAAATTGACCTCAGAGGTTAAGTAATCTGTTTAAGGTTACACTGCTAATAAATAACCCCGGTGGGTCTGTTGTGTGTAAACCAAGCTCCTACTGCTAAATTCTGAATTTCAATATTTTTAGAACATACCCACACCCAAAAAACCTTATTGACACATTTTACATATATTTTTGCTTCTTTGATATTTTTTACAGCCACCCTCTTATGATATATCCAACTTAGAAACCAAGCCAGTATTCTTTTCTTTTCTTTTTTAATTATATGGAGAGACAGACAGACAGATGAACAGACAGACACAGGAGAAGAACTCTGAGTTTGTCTGATGTATTTGGTTTATGATGCTGTAGTTTTCATAATTTAATTATTCAGACTTAGATGAAAAAATTTTTTAAATAAATGAATAGACGTAAGTGAGTTTATTAGGAAGTCTTTGTGGTATCCTAGTCGATGCCTACAACGAACCTACCACTGACAGTTGGCCTAGTAGGTTATCAGTTATGTATTAAACAGATTTCCTTTAACATCATGCATCATAAAGTTCTGATGAAGATGTAGCCAACCTGGTCAGATACAGAGTCAGTCTCTATCTATTTCTTTCTCTCTCTCTCTCTCTCTCTCTCTCTCTCCCTCTCTCTCCCTCCCTCCCTCCCTCCCTCCCTCTCTTTTTCCTTCCCTCTATCCCATCCCTCTTCCTCCCCTTGTTCTGTTTCTTACCCTTGCAACTATAAACACTGCCCATAGGACAGGTTATATACTTGATTATCTAATTTCAAACACAGAAATTACTTAGGAAGGTTTTCCCCCTAAGGAGGTTTTGAGGGAGCTTTTGTCCTTGTATAGGGGACATTAAATAATATAGTAAATTGTATCTTTATAGCTTCATAGCAAATGCATGAAGAACTTTTCCTACATTAAGCCCAGGTAAAAGGTGATCATCATTCATCGCCCTTTTATCAGGCATTGCCTTATCCAGAAGAGCAGCTCTGAAAGGGAAGGAGAAAGAGCTCTTTGCTCAGCCTCCCCTGCTTGTAAGAGGGGTGTGTAAATGAAACAGTATGGCCCTTGAAACTGCGCTGCCTTTGTGGTTCACATAGTTGTTCACTGTCCTTTTTAAAAAGCACTTGGCAGGCTTTAAGATGACGGCCATGGTCTGACAGCTAACCAAGTTTTCCCACACCATGGGGCCATTTATACTTATAATTGAGCAATAGACAGTGTGTTTTCAAAAACTGTACCAGTATATACTCACCAGTAATGGTAAGTATTGAGCACCCTCACTGATCGTTATTTTCTTGTGAAATAAATCTCAGTCCAGCAGAGAGCAAGAAACTTAAAAGCCCTTGGGGTGAGTCTGTTTCCTCACTAGATTCTTCTTATTAGGCTGAGGCTTACTACAGCTTGAACTTTTAATGCCGTAGAACTGGTCTTTTCTATGTTACTAAATAGTTACAGTGGGGTTAAGTCCCAAGACTCCCAGTGGATGCCTGGAACTGTGCATAGTATCAAACCCTGAACCCTATATATACACTATGTTTTCTCTTATACATACATGCCTATAATAAAGCTTAATTTATAAATTAGGCACATTAGGAGATTAACAACTCTAATAATAAAATACAACAATTGTAGCAATATACTTTAATTTAGTTATTAAATAAGGGTTGCTAGAACACAAATATTGTGATACTGTGATAGTTTATCTAGATAACTCAGATGAGTAATGGACAGGTAATGTATAAAGCCTGAATTCACTGGATGGAGGGATGACTCACCTCCCAGGCAGGGCAGAGTGGGACGGATATTTCATCACACTGCTAGCAATTTCACACAATTTAAAATTTATGAATTGTTTATTTCTGGAATTTTTATTTAATATTTTTGGACTGCAGTTGACCACTGGTAATTGAAATTGCAGAAAGCAAAACTGTAGATAAGGGGGAACTACAGAATGTACATTTTTTTTAAAAAAATAGAGAATATTATCTGGGGAAGACATTATAGGTTGGCTGGCTCACTAGTACCCACTCCCTTTTCTTTCTCTCTTACCTGGTTTTACCCTAATGGACAAGCTAAAATCTTCATTTTCTCTTGAAGCTAGAAAGGCCAATGTAATACTGCTCTTCTTTCTGACCTGAATGCTGCAAGGTGGCTGGAGATATAGAGCTATTGTGCTTCCTGGTAGCTGCTAGAGAAGGGCATAGGGAATCACAGATGTCCTGGCTCTGATTCCACTGGAAACTTGACCAACCTCTTACTTAACTGCCTACCTTCACTTCAGACTATATATGTTAAGTGAAAAAAAAAATTGTTTTAAAGTCACGGTAGTTGATATTATACAGTTGAAACTACCTTTAAATAAAATATAATCTATGAACTACGGATGAGTGGTACTGAGTCGGGTTGTTTTCCTGAGCAGGATGCAAGGGTAATTTCTTTCCTGTGTTCTTGTCCAGATGGATTTGAAGAATGAAGATATGGACAAAAGGTGGTAGATGAAAAGGGTAGAAATTTATTGGAAGAAAGTACAGACTCCCACGTGGGGAGGGGGTCCCAAGGAGGTAAACCCCAAGCTATTTTTTTGCTAAGGTTTATAAAGGCTGCAGTTCTTGTCTCTTCATACTGCCTTCCAATTGGTAGAATATCAGCTTCAAAGCCCAAACCCCACATGGTGCCCCCCTATTTCTCTCCCCTTTCAGTGGTAGAATTCTCTATCTCCTGTGAAAATCTGTTTTCCTCTTTCTCCCATTTGTCGGCATTTCTCTATCCCCTGTGAGAGTTTGTTTCCTCTTTCTCCCCATACCCTGTGGCTTTTCCCTATCTTCTGTGAACGGATGTCTTCCTCTCCCCTTGTCCTGTGGTGCCTTTTTTTTCTCTCTGTGAATGTATGCCTTTTGGCAGCTCCAAGCCCTCACCAATTCCTTCTTCCCCCATGGACCTTCTTTATTCCTAAAACTCCCTAAACCTGCCTATTTTACCCCTAAAACTCATTTCAGTACTGCTCACCTAGCTCATCTTTAATAATAAAAGCATTATATGCTAATTAGACTGGACAGCCATGTCCTTCCTAATGAAGCTGTGGTGGCAGGGGCTGAGGCAGAGGTCATTAGGAGCGATCAGGCAGGCAGGCAGAGTGGTTAGGGGTGATCAGACAGGCAGGCAAGTGGTTAGGGGTGATCAGGCAGGCACGCGAGCAGTTAGGGGCATCAGGCAGTCAGGCAGAGTGGCTAGGGGTGATGAGGCAGGCAGAGGGCGTTAGGGGTGATGAGGCAGGCAGGTGAGTGGTTAGAAGTGATGAGGCAGGCAGGTGAGCAGTTAGGGAGCATTAGGCAGGCAGGCAGGCCAGCAGTTAGGAGCCAGCCATCCCGGATTGTGAGAGGGATGTCCAACTGCTGGTTTAGGCCCAGTTTAGGCCCGATCCCGATCCCTGTGGGATCGGGCCTAAACTGGCAATCAGACATCCCCTGAGGGGTCCCGGATTGCGAGGGTGCAGGCAGGGCTGAGGGACGCTCCCCCCCCAATGCATGAATTTTGTGCTTCAGGCCTCTAGTTAAATAATAAAAAAGCTGGGTCTCTAACAATGAAAGGAAATTGAAATTAACAGTGACTGATTCTCTATGGTCCAATTTTGAGGTGAGGATGGAAGTTTGGACTCTCTTCCAAACACCTCAAAAATTTATTAAAATAAAAATTTTCTTAAAAGTATTCATTTGCAAGTATTAATATGTTGAATATTAGATGATTGGCATAGTATCACTTATTCCTCCTCTCCCTCTTCCTAAGAGTAACTGGAATTTCCCATCTATAATGTTTGTGAAGGATTCCACCTCTTTTGCTAGTGGTGCACTCTGATGGGCTAAGTCCAATTAACACCATCCATTTTTCTGGACAAGATGATGTTTTTTTTGGATACTATATATGAAAAAGTCAGAGCTGACTTTACATGTCTTTTTGTTGTTGTTTTTGCTGTTAGGGAGGTGGACTCTTACTTTCCTGTTATATAGGAACATGGGAGGATTTAGTAGAAGATGTGAGCAGCCAAGTTGGGAATACAAAGATCAAAGACTTCTAGGAATGGAGGCAAGTTTAAGGAAAAAGAACTGAGAATGAACTGTGTCCTGGTTTTATTGCTATGCAACCCATACATTGCTCAGTAAAGTGACTTCAAAATTCCTTTTATTTAGAAAGTTTGAATGAGGTGGGTTTTCTATTACTTGAAATAGGAAGACTCTTAACATATACATTATCTACTTGTTTTATAAATAAAAGTATCAAAATAAAGGGGATTATAATTTTATTATTTTGCCACAATTATATTTGTTACTATCATAGTATTATGTTCCTCACTCCTCCCTCTTTTGCTACATATAACTAAATTAAGATTCATTTCATTTTCTTGGATAATTTATAGTGTTGTATGGAGGGACACAGAATAAAATGAGAACTATTATATTATTCTACTAGAGACCTGGTGCATGAAATTCGTGCACGGGTAGGGTCCCTAGACCTGGCCGGCGATCAGGGCTGATTGGGGCCTTCTGGCTGCCAGCTGGGACCTTCCTCCTGACTGCTGGCCAGGGCCTCCATTCCCCAGCTGCTGGCTGCCAGACAGGGCCTTCCTTCATTCCCCGTTGCCCCCTGGTGGTCAGTACACATCATAGTGAGCGATCAAATTCCTGGTCTCCTAGTCGAACTTCTGAGGGGACACTTTGCATATTAGGCTTTTATATAGATAGACAAATTCATGGCCTTGTATACATGTGTGTGTTTTTTTAAAATTTTGGAGTCAAGAAATGTAGAGAGAGAAGATTTGATTTACGTTTACATTTGAACTTTGGGTCAAACATAGATGAAAATTAATTCAACCCTTGAACCAACCAGTGACGTCTCCTAATCAATTCACTTTATTTAAAAAAACATTAAATGAGTGTTGAAGAAGATGGTTTTCAAGTTCCTAACAGTAAAACCCATCTTTCCTCACTTCTTTGCACAGGCTTGTTATAAGCAGAGTCCAACATGTTCCCTGAGCCAAGATACAAAATGTTTAAGAAAACCCCTCTGCATTGAAGGTGAAATACAAAATAAGATTTATTGGCAATATACATTGTTCTAGGAAAAGTCCTGGGCATATGTCTGAGCACCCTTGCATGAACTCACTGGACTTGGCAGACTGGTGGTGATGGTACATGGCCAGGTTTTTTTTTTTTTTTTTTTTATCAGCACTAAGTCTGGAGCATATGTTTTTAAAACTAAGCTACTTGTCTCATCCCTGAGAACCTGCATTACTCTTATGTGGTCACTGTCAGAGGCAAGACTTTTGATTCTCAGAATTCAGTGTGTGAGTATCACCCAGAGGAATTTGCAAAAAATGCAGATTAATTTACACTATCTCCCTCGAAGTATCTGCTAAAGTGATTGGAAAAGCACATTTGAAAAAGGTTAGTGTAGACATTCCCAGTTTTGAGATACTAGCTGTTTAAAACACATTGCCTAAAAACATTCCACTTTAAACACACTTGAATTTTAAGCACTTATAACACCTGAAGAAACTCAATTCTGACATAACCTTTCCTTCAAATCAGATATGATTAGATAAAGATTCATAAGCAGATCACTTCCCACTCAGAATAAAGCAAAGTGGACAGTACTCTCATTCATATCAGGGAAGGAACTTCAAGAGATGAGAAAAACAAATGATACTTTCTCTTCTATCAAAAAGCTTGCTCTATATTACAGGAATTGAGACTAGTTGCAAGTAACTGTAATAAAACATGGGAAGTTATACATTGTAAGAAGAAAAAAAAAAACAGTGCTCAAAGATAATAGAAAGCATGCTCAAATTGAAGTTGTCCTACAAAATCAATGTTTTGTGCAAATGCTTCTCATTGTGTTTTCTTCCTTTTCTTTCTTCAGTGTCATAATTTTCTGAGTATGAGTCATTACATCCTTGGTTAAATTTATTCCTACGTATTTTTGTTGTTGATGATGCAATTGGAAATGGTATTGTTTTCTTAGTTTCCCTTTCTGATAGTTCATTATTGGTATATAAAAATGCAACTGATTTCTGGATAATTATTTTATATCCCATTACTTTACTGAATTCATTTATTAGTTTTCTGGTGGAGAAATTGAAACAATAGAAAAGGTTAACAAAAATAAGAGCAGAAGAATGAAATTGGACCCCTATATTATCCCACTTATAATAATTAACTTTAAACAAATTTAAGACTTACACATAAGATCTAGAAGTGCAAAACTTCTGAAAGAATATGTAGTGAAGAAACTCCTCAGTACTGGGCTTGGCAAATATATATATATATATATATATATATATATATATATATATACCAAAACCAATAAAAACATCCTCTGGTGAGGATTTTTAAAAATGTAAAACAAAACTCTAAATGTTATTTTAAAACTCCTCAAAATTAAATAATTATTAAAAACTGACAAATCTCAATGTCTAGCTGAATACATGTATTTAAAGATCTTAAATATTGTCATTTAAATACATCATGTAAAAGATACTACAAAATGATCATAAGAAAATAGGAAAAACTCATATTTTAGTAATCTTGAAAAGAATTATTGTTTTCCTACTACTTTAGTAAATATTAAGATATTTTGAAGTTTTTATCCAAATAAAAACCATACTTTTGAAAAACAACTGCAAAAAATATAAAAATTCTACTACTCAATGAGTACAAAAATGCCAAGAATACATAGATGATATATTATACTTATCTCCTGTCTATGTTAAAAACAAAAACTGCCTTTCATTTTATAATAGGGTGATACATTTTGCTATGTAGTTAAGAAATGTTTACTTAATTAGTGAAGACATTTTATTGGCTCTAACATTTCAAGTATTCTAAATCTAAACATTCTATTAACTGCTGTTTTCTAAAGGTAGCCTAAAACATCCGAATATTTTAATTTTGATAAAACATTTATGCAGATTTTATTCTTTATATACAGTTATCCTGTTACTTTCCTCCAGCCACTTAAGTAAAAAGGGCATAGTTCCTATGGCAAGTAGAAATCTGGTAGGACAGTCAGCACATTTTAGAACTTATTCAAGGTATGCATATATTATATTTTTGACACTGTCTCCAGCCATTCCTCAAAATAGACCTTGAAAGATGTATTTTTGCCAGTATCTAAACCTTGTCCATTAAAATAGCAAATGACTTTATTTGAATCATCAATTTAATTGAAAATGAATCTTAATTTACTATTTACCCAAAAATAATGTGGAAGAGAAGTATAGGTGAAGAATTTATGTTAAATACTAATGAAAGGATCCATTTTTGTTCAAAAAAACGTTTGCCATCACTCTGAGATTCAGTTTCCTTTCACCAGCTTCTCCTAGAAGTAGTTGTGACCCTGCCTGAATAGAAAAACAAAAACAAAACAAAATGAAAACATAATAATCTAAAACATAAGTTGTATAAAATAAATAAGTCTTAAACAAATTATAATTTGGGGCCAGACTGCCTAGACAAGCTAATTTCAAGGTAAACTTTTGATCAAATAAAACAATTATACATAACACAAAAGTGCCAACAACGTTTTAATTACTTTTCCAAAGGTAAAGAATGTCATGCTGTTTATGTATTCAATTATTTATCTTCATTTTCTGCTTTGAATAATAATCTTATATGTTGAATATACTTCATTTGAAAAAAAAAGATGTGATCTCAATGTTTAAGATATTGGAAAAAATTTACCTTTAATTTTATTCCCACTTGTGTTTACTTAGGTGATATAACTTAATCAGTAAAGAAAAGTTTGATCAACAGGGGCAGGTAGTATATATGTCTCATGTTACTCTGAATACATTTAGATATGACAATTAAGATTGCTGTAGTGAAGAGGGTCCCAGAAATATCTGTTGTTTAATGTGACTGGGATCTACTCATAACCAGTATTACTACATTTCTGCATCATTCATCATTTCAAATGACAATATTGATAGAGACCCACTTCATTTCCTCTTCATGTTTTTTTTTTTTTAATTTTGATCAGACAGTATCTCAATTCTAAGTGGATATATGATGCCAATACAAATAGGATACTTTTTTTCCTTTTTACCATTGCATTACTTCCTTTGATATGTGATATATAGTGTTGAGATAAATTGATGTAGTTAATGAGAGGTGACAAAAGGCAATAAGGTACTAGTTTCTATCAATGCTGGATGTGAAATGGAAATCTATCAAAGTTGAATTCAAAGTAGGCATCTTTCATTTAAGCTTTTGTTTATCAACTAGGAGAGATATATTCACATGTCAATGAATTTCCCTATTAGCTATAAATCTTAAAAATGAACATATCAAAAGTACTTCAAAAGCTATATCTGGTATTTTTTAAAGTCAACTAATTAATCCCTATGTCAGGACAAGATTTGGCTCACATTAAGAAGTTAGTGTTTATATAGGTTATACTTAATATTCTATCAATGTGCATATTGTAATTTTTCATTTGGGAAAAGTTTAGATTACTCCTTGGAATATTATTATGTGACACAGAGTGAATATCATTGGGTCACTAAATTCATCTATTTCAATATTCTAGATGCATTAAATGAACAACACTTTATTTGAGAATATATCAAACTTACAAATAGGTCTCATGAATTAGGGTAGTTCTCAATAAGATTATTTTAAGCATGAAAAGTTGGTCTAAAATGTAACTGCAAGTAGCATATTGTTTAAAATGTTAGTAACTGGTTCAGTGAAATAACCAGCCAGTTGTCAAAGCATTAAATTAGTATTCTCACATAAAAATAGTGAATAATACAGTAAATAAGTAGTTGGTATAAAAAACAGGAATTGGATAAGGATTTCAGGAACAAAATGTTCTACAGTACCAATAGTAAAGTTTTGTTCTTTTGATTCATTGAATGATAGCAATGGAGAGTATAGAACCTTCAATGTGCTTAGCTTAGATTCATTTGATCTATTGATAGTTCAATGTTCAATATGATATTTATAAAGTTAACAATAAAGAATATGACTCATTGTAAGTCTTCAGTAAAAAGTGGTTCTTCAGTTTGGCTCAGTGGATAGAGCGTCGGCCTTTAGACTGAAAGGTCCCAGGTTCCATTCCGGTCAAGGTCATGTACCTTGGTTTGGGGCACATCCCCAGTAGGAGGTGTGCAGGAGGCAGCCGGCTGATTGATGTTTCTCTCTCATCGATGTTTCTAACTCTCTATCCCTCTCCCTTCCTTTCTGTAAAAAATCAATAAAGATATATTTATTTAAAAAGTGGTTCCTTTACCTTATAAGTTTAGGACACAAAATAGAGTAGAAAAATGCCAACTACAAAAACACGTACAGTGTTATTGTTGTTGTTATTATAATAGATTCTGAGTATAGCAATAACACTATATGTGCTTCCATATCTCTTCCTTAACACAATTTGAAATACTTTATAAAATGAAACTTTGCTTTGATTTGTTTGATAGTATCTCTTGATTGAGATTGCATTGGATTTATAGATGAACTTAGAAAGGAATTAATATCTTAATAAGGTCATGCCACCTCATCTGTGATTTTAATATATATTTTTATTAATTTACCAAAATTAGTTCATTGTTTCTAATTCTAAAGATGTCATTACTTAGTTCAATGTTTTATAGATTTTTGCAAGTTTTGGTACACTTCCATGGGTTCAGTTTATATCTTCATGATAGACATGCTTTAGTTACAGCTATTGATTATTTTTAAGTTAAGTAAGGAACAATTATAAGTTTTTTAAAAAAACATTATTAGAGCAAAATTAATTGAAATATATGTTGATCCTGAAATTCCAATGTCAGGAATTAATCCTAGAGAGTATAAAGAATAAGGATATTCATTTCAGTATTGTTTATATTAGTAAAAAAAAAAAAAAGTACCTAGCAGCAACCAAATTATTCAAAGTAAGAGAATGGTTAAATATACTACAATATAGCTACAAACCAGAATGTTATGTTGTTGATAAAATGAATGCTGTGAAAGTACTGATACATCATATTGTAGGAAAAAATGTGAGTTGAAAAAAATATATGAATTCTATGATCTCTTAACTATAGACAAATGTTTATACATATTCTCCAAATTTTTAATCTTAATAACCTCCTATACTATCCAAATAAATATTTTACTCTTTAATTTGTATACTACAAACAATTTTTATTTCCTTTTTCAAATGATCAGATAATAATTTGGAATTCCTTTTAAATGAATGACTGGAGAAATTAATGGACAATTGTTAGTTGTTGGAGATCTTATAGGTGAATAAATTATATCATTGAGGAAAGAATGTCAAACAGCAATGATTAGTACCAAGCTGGAAATGTGATTTTCATTCTGATAAAATACAAATGCAAATGTAATTTTTTCTATTTCTTTAGTAAAGTTAACTAATTTTAAAATTGGATATTAAAATTCTTTCCTGAATATAAGCATTCTTAAATTCTGTAACAAATAAAAGTATTTGTTAAATATGTTAAGAATAATAGAAGGTTTAAGATTTTGCCCTAATTACAAGTTTACCAGTTAGCCTGCCACAGTTTTGTTTTGTTTTCTAATATATTTTTATTGATCTCAAAGAGAAAGGGAGAGGGAGAGAAAGAGAAATACCAATGGTGAAAGAGAATCATAGATTGGCTGCCTCCTGCATGCCCCACACTGGGGATTGAGCCCACAACCCAGGCATGTGACCAGGAATCAAACCATGACCTCTGGTACATAGGTTGAGGTTCAACCACTGAGCCATGCCAGCCAGGCCTGCCATAGTTTTTAAAGTATGCTCTCAGAAGACTTAAGACTCATAGATGAGAACAAAGTAATTTGTTCTTCATATTACAACAAGCAATGTGAACATATTTGCACCTCAGTCCTATGAGGCAATACATTGGGGCCCTCATGTATACCTGCACTCAAGTTACATTAAAGGACAGAAGCCTTGAGCTTAGGAAATCCAAATATTTTATAATGAGCAATAAGCATGCCTATTTACTCTGAAAGGAGACATATTCTTTCTCTTGCAAGATTATTTGCTACACAAGCATCTCTGTAGCAAATGCTTCTGTTTGCTAGATGTGCAGGAACATGAAAAATCTGTTGCAATTGTCTCCCAACAATATCCACCCTTTGTTTTCATGCTGTCGTGGGACTAGAACATTTTTTTCCGTGACAACACCACTTTGTCAGGTACTCTAATTAACCTGATGGACAGAGACTGGGACCAAATTCACTCAGCAGTCTCAATCAGCATTTAATTAAGCCTATACTGATGGGCCTCTAAGCTGCAGAATGGGACCAACCAGCATTTATTTTTTTTTAAAACATGCCTACAGGGGCTCCAGATTGAAAACAGTCTAAAATTCCATAAACCACCAGGGCCTAACTTAAAATACAGGTGGCTTTATCTATTTAATTGGCATGTCTAAATTGCCCTTTCCTCTTGGCTAAGGCATTCATTCAGCTACAACATGATGTGTTAGTAATTGCACAGATTTCACTTGGTTCACAACGAGGACATCTAAGGCAATTCTATTATCTAGAACTTCCCTGGTTAGTGAGGTGAGTCTGAGTTGAATACCTCCCTGGGTCCAGGTGGCAGCATTGATCTCTTTAGCTAAAATTATGGACACATTTCATAACACCTTTTCTAATTGTATAACTCCCACTGTAAAGACAACTGCCTGCAATGTGTATATGGGTAACACGTCAGTCTCTCCTCCCCCAGAAAGTCCTCTAAGTGACCGAGAGTTACCGAATTTAGGAGAAATCTGCTCACTTGTCTGAGGTGTAAATGATGTACAGATGGTCTTTCCTTAAGCAATTGCAGGTGTGATGTGGCTACCATTAAGGTACACATTACTGTTTTGGGGAAGGAGGCAAGTTAATGACTGGCTTCCACACAAGAAGTACAGTCTCAGAAATGCACATCGTGCCCCTGAAAATAAGTGCTATTTACAATTGTTGGAGCCCCATAAATAGGACCTATATTAGGCAGAGGTTACATATTGATGGTACCTCCAATGTCTCTATTGTAGATGGTGCATCTTCCTTTCTGCTGGTAAGTCTTAAAATTCCAAGTTCAGAGTGAATAATTTAGTCTATCCTTTGTTCTTAAAGGACTACCTAAGGGAAGTTGGTCCAAATGTACTTTGTTTATTCCAACAGGCACGTGGTATTTGCCATGGGATTGAATAACATCCAGTGGATGACTAAACCTTGGTATATTACTTTTATTTTGAAGCATAATAAACATCATAAACTTAGTACCTTAGCACAACACACTCTTTATGTCATAGATAATTCCTGTATATGAGAAGTGTGGGCACAAGTTATCTGGGTTTTCTGCTTCAGAGACTTGATAGGCTGAAATTTAGATATTGTCTGAGTCTGTGGTTACATCAGAGGCATAACTAGGAAAACAATCCAAGCCCCTATCTGTTGTTAGCAGAATTTGGTTATTTGTGGTGGTCCTGTTTCTTTCTTTGTTTTTGATGATTGTTGGTGAGGGGTAGTTTCTTGTCATATGGCTGTCTCTATGTGCTCTCTCATATAGCAGCTTACTTCTTTAAGCCAACAAAAAATTTGCACTGATTATGCTAACAAAAAAGTCATAATATATCAAGTAGCAACCACAGGAGTGATAGTCCATTACCAATGCCATATTTAACCTGATCAAAGGAGAGATATTCCATCATTTTTCCATATATTATGATTTAGAAGCTAGTCTAAGAACCCATTCTACTTCAGAAGAGAATTCATTGAAAACAACAGTGGTGGAGGCAGGGAGATGATGATTTTTTATTCTGTCCCCATACTTTCATTAGCCTAATGTGTTCCCTGTAAAAGTGGTGGGGTGATTGTTTCCCCCACCTCTGTAAAATTGGTGTTTCTACTCCCAGAAGCTATAATACAACTTCCATTTTAATCATATACTCCTTGTACGCAAAGCTTTCATCTAGAAGACTCAGGGGCAAGAGATAAAAGGGAACTTTCATAAAATTAACAAAGACCTATTACATACCTTACATAAGTCTCTGTGGGGGACTTGGCAAGCAATGTACTCAACCCATTACCTCTTTCATTGACTCTGATTATTGCCAGGAATGAGAGATGAGCCCTTTCTGGGGACAGATGTATTCATATGACCAAAGTGTATTACTAAGGTATTTAGATCAGGAAGAGATGATGGATGTAAAGTCAAAAAAATTTTTTGAGTGATATTTGAAGAGATCATTCTAATACCCAACAAGACCAGATGCCTATGTGACGTAGGGACCATGAAAAGTTTTGTATTGAAGAACTTCCAGCCAATTACTGAGTGGTATTTACAATGCAATTCAAATAATTTTCAGGCCGCAGATGATTTGGAAGTAAAAAAAAAACGAAACAAAACATTATGTAGATTAATTTTAAGGGCCATAATGGTATGGGTAGCGTCAGCTGATTAAACTGGAACATCAGCACTGTAGCCTGGAAAACTATAGACATATAGTTCCAGTCTGTGTTGATGGATGTGTTGCTACATCTGGAATGGTGATAGATCCAGGCAGGCAGTATTGGTTAATGCAGTCTGGCTAATGCAGATTTAATTACCAGTTTGGTTTCAGCCATTATCATCAGAGAGAACAGCTCCTTATTGTGGGCAATAAATAGTGACTGCTTCGTTTTTTAGTCCTGCTGTAACAAATTTCCACAACTTGGTAACTTAAAACAACAGAAATTTATTCTCCCACAGATCTAGAGGCCAGAAGTCCGAAGTCAAGATGTTTGCGGGATTGGTTTCTTCCAGAGGCCCTAGGGAAAAAATCTGTTCCATGCCTCAATCCTACTTCTGGTAGCTGCCAGTTATCCTTGGGGTCCCTTGGCTTGTAAATGTATCACTTCAATCCCTTCCTTGAGTCTAAACATGACCTTCTTCTTTGGGTCTCTTCTGTTTTGGTGTGTCTCAAATCTCAATTTTCTTTTTCTTATAAAGACAAAAGTTACTGAATTTTTATCTCATCTCAAGATCCTTAATTTACTGGCATCTAAAAACATAAAATTCATAGATAACAGGGGCTAGTGCTTGAACACAACTTTTATAGAGACTATTCAACACACTATAGTGATTTAGATGGTTCAATGAGAAGCCATGATTTGTTTCCACAGTTGGTAGCCCGAAAGAGCTATGCTTTAACCTACCAGTTTAGTCCTCAGCTGGGGTTAGGTTAGAATGGGAGAATGGAAACAGAGGGTTGGCTCTGAAAACAAAAAGTCAGAGGAAGAGAGTGACTATGTGGTTTTATTTATAATAAAATTATTTGGGGTGAAATTGGTTAATAAGGGTATATATGATCTGTTTATTGCATTGTGTACCCACCAGCCAAAGTCAAATCATCTTCTGTCACCATATATTTGGCCCCTTTCACTCTTTACAACCCACTCCCACTCCCCTTCTTTCTGGTAAAATCCATACTGTTATCTGTGTCTATGAGATTTGTTTGTTTGTTTTTCTTGTTTGCTCATTTATTACTTTCAGTTTTATATCCCACATATGAGTGAAATCATATGATTCTTTTAAAAAATATATATCTTTATTGATTTCAGAGACAAAGGGAGAGGGAGAGAGAGTACAAACATCAATTATGAGAGATACATCTATCGGCTGCCTCTTGCACACCCCCTACTGGAGACCAAGCCTGCAAGTTGAACATATGTCCTGACAGAGAATTGAACCCAGGCCCCTTGATTCTGCAGGCCGACCCTCTATCCACTGAGCAAAACCAGCTACGGTGAAATCATATGATTCTTAATGATTCCTAATGACTTATTTTTCTTAGCATGATATCTTCAAGGTCCATCCATATTGTTGCAAATGATAATGTTTCATTTTTTCTTATGTCTAAGTAGTATTTTATTTATACATGTATGACATCTTCTTATCCAATCATCTATCCAAAAACGTCAGTTGTTCCCATGTCTTGGCCACCGTGAATAATGCTGAAATGAACATAGGCGTGCATATATCTTTGTGAATAAATGTTTTCATAATTTTAGGTAGATAACTTCTCAAACTCTTCCAAAAAAATCAAAGAAGAGGTAATACTTCTTAATACACTTTATGAGGCCAATATAACTCTACTACCAAAACCTGGCAAGGCTAAAACAAAACAAAAAGTACATAAAGTATCTCTGATGAATAAAGATGCAAAAATCATAAACAAAATACTAGTAAATTGAATACAATACATTGGGTTGGTGAAAGCCTGGGGTGGGGGCAGACTGGGAGAGGTCAATGGGGTAAAAAGGGGACATATATAATACTTTCAACAATAAAGATGGAAAACAAAAATGAACTAATGCATCATGATCAAGTAGGGTTTATTCCACATACACAAGGATGGTTCAACATATGCAAATATATCAATGTAATACACCACGTTCACAAAATAAAGGATAAAAATCATATTATCTTATCAATAGATCATTTACGATTAAAACACTCAATAAAATGTGTATAGAAGGAAAGTACATCAACATAATAAAGACATATATGACAAACCATCAGCTAATATACTCAATGGTAAAAAACTAAAAGCTTTTTCTCTAAGATTAGAACAAGACAAGAATGTCTACTCTCACCACTATTATTCAACACTAGAGTTCCAGTGCACAAATTTGTGCAAGGGTGGGGTCTGACTGGCCCACCCCAATGGGGGACAATTGGGCTAGGACTGTGGGGGTGAGGAGACATGGGACATCGGTCACCCCAGGCCTGTGGGAGATGGGCCAGCCCCACCCCCAAAGGAGGGGCAATTGGGATCTAGGCCAGCCAGGGGGAGGGAGAGTGGGCAGTTGGGGGCCCTGATCAGGCCGGTTGGCCACTGCAGTGCACATCATAGTGACTGGTCATTCTGGTTGTTCTGTCCTTCTGGTTGCTTGGCTTTTAAATATATAGATATAGACTAGAGGCCCGGTGTACAAATTTGTGCACAGGTGGGGTCCCTTAGCCTGGCTGGTGATGGGGGTGATCGGGGCCATCTTACCCAGTCCCTATCGGGTTGATGGGGGGAGGGACCATGGGAGGTTGGCTGTGGGAGCGCACTGACCACCGGGGGGCAGCTCCTGTGTTGAGCTCTGCCCCCTGGTGATCAGTTCACATCATAGTCGTTTGGTTGACCGGTCGTAACGGTCACTTAGGCTTTCATATATATAGATAGTATTGGAATTACTAGCCAGAGTAATAAGGCAAGAGAAAGAAATAGAAGACATCCACTTTGGGAATGAGAAGAAGTGAATGTGTCACTTTTTTCAGATGACATGATTTTTGTATACAAATCCCGAAAGATTCCACATAAAAAACTAATAGAAACAACAAAAAATACAGCAAAGTTGCAGAATGCAAAATCAATGTACAAAATCCCCTGCTTTCCTATATAATAACAATGAAATTTCAAATAAAGAAATGAAAACACAACACACCAAACAATTCCTTTTGAAATTGCAACCAAAAAGTAAAATTCCTAGGTATAAATTTAACAAAGGTTATGGAGGGCCTATATACTGAAAACTGTAAAGCATTATTAAAAGACATTGAAAAAGACACAATGAAATGGAAAGCTATTTCATGTTCATGGATTGGAACAATCAACATTGTTAAAATGTCCATATTAGCCAAAGCAATATACAGATTTGATGCAATACCCATCAAAATCCAAATGGAATTTTTTAAAGAAATAGAACCAAAAAATATCAAATTTGTATGGACTACAAAAGACTCCAACAGCCAAAGCAGTCCTAAGAATAAAGAATGAAACCAGAGGTGTTATACTCTCTGACTTTAAATTATATTACAGAACAATGATAATCAAAACAGCTTTCTGTTGGCAGGAAAGCAGGCTGTGAGTTATTAAGTAAGGTTTTGTGTTTGCTTTCATTTTCAAGCCATATTGTTTATGCCTCAACCAAAATTTGTTTCATAGGTTTTCTGTTCACCTTAAGCTCTATAGTGAATAGCAAGTTCCACATTGCAGACAATATTTGTTTCAGCTTTGGGACATCTCGGCTTAGTTGCCATGGAGCCATATCCTTTTAGCTATGACTATGGAGTTACTTCCCCATTGTCATAATATCTTCTCCTTGATGCTCTCTCTTCTGTTGGAGGAAAGTACACACAAATAAGGCACCATTTGGACGTCTTGTTTAATGCTGTCTTTCACCGCTTAGCCTCTATTATTTTGTTCAGTAAGGATTAGGGCATTGGTTATACTATCTCCAAGTTTCCCACTATTAGGGCAAGAACATGCACTACCATATCACAGTGTGTCATCTTGCATTCCCTATCCCAGACCAGAAAAGTTTCTCATCCTTCCTCTTTTAGAAATTCATTTCTGTCAACATCACAATCCCATAGCCAAACTGTCAAGAAATGTGAAAGGTCTGAGATCACAAGTTAGCCTGCCACAGTTTCATGGATTCTGAGACTGCTAGACA
This sequence comes from Eptesicus fuscus, assembly GCF_027574615.1. NCBI lineage: Eukaryota > Metazoa > Chordata > Mammalia > Chiroptera > Vespertilionidae > Eptesicus > Eptesicus fuscus. The sequence continues at coordinate 51,724,459 of NC_072476.1, forward strand.
GAAAGGACTTTATCACCTACATCATAATAAGCATTGTGAGCACTCGTGCATTTTTAGCCAGTTCCACTTAACCTTGAAGTTTTCGGGGATGATGTAGATGGACTCAGACTGATGCCTGTATATGTAGTGGTTTGCATTACAGGAAGAAACTATGAGTTTAGGGAGCCTGAATCTTTCATAATGAAGACTAATCATGTCTGCCATTTGCTCCAGAGAGAGATACTATCTGTATTTCAAAGCAGTTTGCTATACAGACTTTCTTGAAACAATAGTCCTGAAAAAGGGTCACTCTGTGTCTCTGCAAGATATATAGAAGCAGGAGTATCCATGTAGAATTGTCTTTCAACAAAATCTAGTGCATTGAATTCAAGGCCACTTTTTATTCAAAATAATTTGGGAAATGTTATTTTTATTTTTGCATGATATCTTGAAATCAAACATGTTTTCAACAAAATTAAATGTTCAATAGTAGCCAAAGTCATTGGACTTTATGATACAGTTCCATAACAGATGCCCATCTTTTGTAAAGTAAAAAAAAGTGAGTGACTTTATTAAGATTACTCACACAATAGTAATCCACAGAGGGGAATAATTTAGATTTGTTCATTTAAAAAGTTTATGGGACTTAATATACAAATATTGACACAAATACTACAGTTTATATTTTAGAGTGGCTATGAATTTTGTTGCATGTAATTAAAAGATAATAAATGAAAATAGACTGAAAAGCAAGCTAAAAGCACTTATGTGATAATGTACTACTATATTAACTGAATTACTTTTTCCCAAATAATGGTATTTTTAGCCTCAATAAAAATATAAAATTGAAACTGCAACTCAGCTGTATCAATATTCCCTTGGCAGGCATTCATTTTGGTAGGATATCACATATTTTTTTAAAAAATACATTTCTCAATAAAAATAGATTAACTAGGAAAAACCTACATTTAATGTTTACCCATTGGATATATGCACAAAGAGGTGAACACTTGAGATTACTGAGAGAATGCTTGGATCAAGTAAAGATTAGGATTCAGTGATCTCTTAGTATATACTTTTGCATAGAATCAACTCTTTCCTGATTTTATGATTTTACCTGGAAAATTTAACATGTTTTATTGGATGGTATGAGCTAAAGAAGCAATGGTATTCAGATAATTTGTATTTTTTTGTTTGTTTTTGTTTTAATGGTATTCAGTTTTGAAAATTATTCTACATAATCATTAACCTAGAACATATAATACAATTATAATACATGATCAGAGGAAATAAATTTAATATGCTAATAATTATTAACGTTTTAAAAATTCAGTAGGTTAATTAACATAAAATTCAGAGATCATTTTTTTGTTAGATTAAAATATTTCTATAGACAATTTCTCAAGCTGTTATCCCTCAAATTTCTACACAATTTTGCATTTATCCATCATCTTCACAATAATATATTTATGTTAATCTCAGATACAATATTAACCTTTTGCACTCGGATGTCGAGATTAAAATTACTCTTTGAATGTATCAATAATTTGAAATATAAAAAAATCCAAATAAGTAAGTTTGTATGAAAAGAACCTCCAGATTTTATTCTACTGCCGCGCTTTGTAAAATCTGGGGTATTTAAAAAATTAAATACCCCGAGTAGAATAAAGGAATCGAGAAAAAAGCAAGCGAGTGCAAAGGGTTAATAATTTTATTCTTAATATGTAGACTGTTATTCTCTACTAGAGGCCAGTGCACAAAATTCGTGCATGGGGCGGGTGTCCCTCAGCCTGGCCTGTACCCTTTCCAATCCAGGACCCCTGGATCGGGCCTAAACCTGCAGTCGGACATCCCTCTTGCAATCTAGGACTGCTGGCTCCTAACCGCTTGCATGCCTGCCTGCCTGATTGCCCCTAACCTCTTACTTGCCTATCTGATCACCCCTAACTGCTTGCTGAGGGGCAGGACCAGTTCTTCGAGGGGCTGTCTGCCTGCCTGATTGCCCCTAACCAATTGCTTAGGGGTAGAGCCAGCCTACCTGATCGCCCATAACCACTTGTCTGCCTACATGATCACCCCTAATCACTGGTCTGCCTACCTCATCACCCCTAACCACTCTGCCTGCCTGCCTGATCACCCCTAACTCCTTGCTGGGGGGCGGGGCCAGCCCGGCGAGGAGCTGTGGTGGTTCTGGTCTAACAGTCATTATGGTTGTGACACTGATACAGTCTCTGGCCTTTTATTATATAGGACTAGAAGCCCAGTGCATGAAATTCGTACATGGCGGGGGTTGTCCCTCACCCCAGCCTGTACCCTCTCCAATCTGGAACTCCTGGAGGGATGTCCGACTGCCCGTTTAGGCCCGATCCTGGTGGGATCGGGCCTAAACGGGCAGTCGGACATCCCTTTCACAATCCAGGACTGCTGGCTCCCAACTGCTTGCCTGCCTGCCTTCCTGATTGCCCCTAATCGCTTCTGCCTGCCAGCCTGATCACCCCCTAACCACTCCGCTGCCAGCCTGGTTGATGCTTAACTGCCCCCCTGCCAGCCTGTTTGCCCCCAACTTTCCTCCTCTGCCGGCCTGGTCACCCCTAACTGCCCTCTCCTGCAGGGTTGATCACCTCCAACTGCCCTCCCTTGCAAGCCTGGTCCCTCTCAACTGCCCTCCCTTGTAGGCCAGGTGCCTCCCAACTGCCCTCTCCTGCTGGCCACCTTGTGGTGGCCATCTTGTGTCCACATGGGGGCAGGATCTTTGACCACATGGGGGCAGCGATATTGTGTGTTGCAGTGATGATCAATCTGCATATTACTCTTTTATTAGATAGGATAGAGGCCTGGTACAGGGGTGGGGGCCAGCTGGTTTGCCCTGAAGGGTGTCCCGGATCAGGTGGGGGTTCCCTTGGGGCGTGGGGCGGCCTGAGTGAGGGGCCTGTGGTGGTTTGCAGGCCGGCCACGCACCCTAGCATTCCAAGCGGAGGCCCTGGTATCTGGAATTTATTTTCCTTCTATAATTGAAACTTTGTAGCCTGGAGTGGAGCCAAGCCTGCTGTTCCCTCCGGGGTGGCAGCCATTTCTGTGGCAGTTAATTCACCTTCTACAATTGAAACTTTGTAGCCTTAAGCAGGTGAGCCCCGCCAGGGTGTGCGGAAAGCTTTGCTTCCCCTGTTGCCACCGGCAACCCTGGCCTGCTCTCTCAAGCTCCATTCTGCTGCCATTTGTTTGAATTTGTTTACCTTCTATAATTGAAACTTTGTAGCTTGAGTGGAGGCTTAGGCCTGCAATTTAGGCTATGGAAAGCTTGGCTTCCTCTGTTACCTGGGAAACCTTGCTCTCTGTGGCTGTAGCCATCTTGGTTTGGGTTAATTTGCATACTCTCCCTGATAGGCTGGTGGGCGTGGCTTATGTAGCGGAGTGATGGTTAATTTGCATATTACCATTTTATTAGAGAGGATGGCCAGTGTGTGTCATGGCAGCTCCTGTGTTGAGCATCTGCCCCCTGGTGGTCAGTGTGCATTATAGCCACCAGTTGGACAGATGGATACTTAGCCTTTTATATATATAGATGAGTATATACTTTTCTTAATAATGACCTAAAGATTGCATTATCAGAGACGGCACTTATGGAGAGTGTGTGCATGCATGCATGACCAACAAATTCGCTCATATTGCTAAGTCATGAACACTTAGCTGTACTAGGAACAATTTAGGTTAATGGCAACACTCATATAGTATCAGGCAGGCCATACAATAATATTCTCCAGTTTTCCAAAAAGTTGTTTCTACCAATGACATTCATCCTTTTAGTCATAGGATATTTTTGTTAAATTAGGCAAAGAATACATTTTTTTTTTTTTTTAGTACACTCTCATTTTCCAAGGTAATAGTTTTTTGTTTTGTTCTTTCTACTAAATGATAAAGCATAACTTTGTGGAATGTTTGTAGATTTTATTTATCATTTTATGAGATAATCTAATATTTTTATATGTAACAAACAAAGTTTTATAAACTTTGAGCACAAACCCTTTAGAAAACAATTGGCCTTCTCTAGAAGTATCTATACTAATGCTCATTTTTTCCTTAGAAACTTTTCCCCCATTACTATGTAGATATCATGGTTACATGAATAATTCTCTTTTAAGTTTTTCACTCCAATGGTTTAAAGTAGGCATGTGTTAAAATGTAGTCCACAATGTCTGTGTTATGAATATTTATATATTTTGACATTTAAGAAGAATATGTCTTTCCATACTGTAACCCCTAGCACTCTTTTAGTTGATATATTTCTAAAAATGGAGCAATTTCTTTAGACTTTGTCACTTTGGACCTAAGGGACACATAACCTACCTTTTCACAGGCATGAAATTCGGTTGTCTTATTTCTAATGCATGAATTATGCTAAGAAGCTGTGGAGTCACAAAATGCTTTAATGCTTTCTGTTTCTACATTTATTTATCGCTAGGTAGGCACATTCACAGAACTGGAAGGGATATTGAGAAATTATAGAATCTGTATGTAGAATGGCATATTAAATATGTGAAACAGTACTTTCTTTGTTAAGATTTTCAGAAACAGAGTATCCCCAAATTATTTTGGAAATTTGCTTAGGTTTCACCAAATACAGTATCAGAAAAATATTCTTCTGATCTCATCAAATCTTCTCTATGTAGTTTATATTTTTTCTCATATGTTTTTTTAAACGGGGTTCTCATCACCTTTCTTAACATTCCTCCAAGAAAAAAACAAAATTATTGCCCATAGAGATCTGCTTCATTTTTGATGATTGAAGCTGTCCTAAGTGTTTTTTCTATTCTTTCAGTCATAAGATTAGAGATTTGATGAGAGTCAGGAATATTCCAAGAAAAATAAATATGGGTAGGTTACATAATGATTTTTAAAGGCTTGCAGACATTACTGTAAGGTTTGTGTATCTTGAATTTAACTAGTATACGTTTATATTTTCTCATTCTTTAAATTTCAAGGCTGTATTGACAGGGCTTTTATTTTTTCACTGAGGTAAAAATTTTAAAATGTTAAATGCATCCATCTCAATGCAGTAAGTAGTCAGTCCATCATTCTCCATGGTTTCACCACCCATGTTTGTTACCCATGGTCAGCCTTGATCCAAAGAAATTAAATGAAAATTTTCAGAAATAAACTAAGTCTTACATTGTAGGCTTTTCTGAGTAGTGTGATAAAATCTCAAGCAATCTCTCTTGGGACATGAAATCAGCCCTTTGTCCAGGGTATCTGTGCTGTATACACTGCCACTAAGTAGTCAGGTAAGTGGCTATCTTAGTTTTCAGATCCACTGTTGCATTATCACAGTGCTTGGGTTCAAATAATCCATATTTTACTTAATAATGTCTCCAAAATGCGAGAATAGTGATGCTGGCAATTCATATATGCCAAAAAGAAGCCATAAAATTATTTTTTTTAAATGAAAAGGTAGGCATGTATGGGAACAAACAGTATAGTAGGGTTTAGTATTATCCAAGGTTCCAGGTATATACTGTTGTCTTGGAATATATCCCCCACAGATAAGGGGGGTTTGCTGTATAATTAATTTTCACAATTTAATATTCCTGCGTAACCAACACTTTTATCAAGATATCAAACATCACCATTACCACAGAAAGTTCCCTCATACCTATTTTCTGTCAATCCATACCCCCATAGGCAACCACTGTTCTGATTTTGAACACCATAGATCAGTTTTCCTGGTTTTGAAGCACATATAAAAAGAGTCATATGTATTTCTTCTTTCTTTAACCTTACCCACAGTTTTCCAGCCTTATCCATGTTGTATATGTAAATTTATTTTTATTTTTTTGCTGACTAGTATTCCATTTTGTGAATATACCAGTTAATTCATTTTCCTATTGAAAGATATGCTTCTTTTAAGTGATTGGGTGTTGTAAACACAACTACTATAAATATTTTTTAAAACTCCTTTTGTGTATACATGCTTTCATTTTTTTCATGGCTAATAACCAGAAGTAGTGTTGATGGATCATAGAGTAGGTATATATTTAAGATTATTTAAAAAAACACCCAACAAATCTAATGAAGTTGTTTTACATTCTCATCAGCAATGAATTAAAATTCTAACTACTCCATATCCTCATCAATATTTGGTGTTCTCAATTTTTGTGATTTTAGACATTCAAGTGGTATGAATTGATATATTATGAGTTCAATTTTTATTAACCTGGTGAATGATTTTGAACATATTTTCTCTGAAGTCCCTTTTTAATTCTTTTGTTTATTTTTTGAATGGGTTGTTTGTCCATTTTACTATTTAGTTGTAGAAAATATTTACATATTCTAGATACAAATTCTTTATCAGATACATTATTGGTAATATTTTATTCCAGATAGCTTGCCTATTTATTAATTTGTTAATCTAAAAATAAAAAGGCTTTTAAAGTAAGAGGAAACAAGCATTTATTTGAGATTAAAAAAACATATCTATTCAGCAAGTATTGACTCATGCAAAAGCCCAGATAATGTTCAGAAACAAAGACAAGAGGTATTTATGAGAAAGTGAAGGGACACAATTACATCAGTACAAGGAAGGCATTTCTATTGGTGCAAATAACATAACATAGTGATGTTAAGTCTAAGAAATGTTTTTAATTTTCAGTCCAATAGCCATCAATCTGGTAGTCATATCTGCTTTCTTGTTATCTTTGCAAACAGTTATTTGGAATACAAATTTGCTTTTGGCTCAGTTAAAAAGTTATTTTTTCCTGTTTTAATATTTCAAAGATTTAAGATCTAAGACATTCAAGGCAGTTCCTCTGGCATGGCAGCTCCAGCTCCATTTTTATTTGTCTTCGTTTATTATTTTTTACACACTGATATTTCTGAGGAGTATATTTTTTATTTTTATTAAAATTTAATTTATCACTTTCTATTATTTTTAGAGCTAGTGCTTCTAGTGTCCTATATACGGCAAAGATTTGTCCACCCAAGAGTATAACCTCTTAATTTTGAAAATCTTTTTTTGTTTACTCCATTATCTTTATATTTTAAATAAATTTTAGAATCAGTTTGTTAATTTCAACACCCAAAAATTCTGCTGGAGTTTTAATTAAAATTGATGTAAAACTATCCGTGGACCATTCACATATTGTAATTTGGACTCTTTTATGTGTAAAATATATACCTCTACATAAATTTCAATAATCTTGCTAAGCAAGATTTATTGTTTTCAGAAAGTTTTATAATCATTCAGTAGATTTATTCCTAAACTTCTTTGATGGTATTTAAAGGAGTTGTAAAACATATTTTATTTTCTAAATGTTTGTTAGTTTATAAAATGTATAACTAATTTTTATGTCCTGAATATTGCTAAGTTCACTTATTTTGCACACATTTCACATAATTTTGTAAGTAGACAGTATTGTCATCTTTCAATAATGGTACTCAGACTTTGTTGTTTGTATTTTTATTTATTTAGTTAGTTAGTTAATCCTTACCCAAGGATATTTTTCCATTGATTTTTTTCTAGGGAGAGTGGAAGAGAGATGGAAAGACAGAGAGAAACACATTGATTGGTTGCCTCCTGCACACACCCTGACCCAGGCCAGGGATGGAGCCTGCAACTGAGGTGCGTGCCCTTGACCAGAATCTAATCCAGGACCCTTTGGTAGCAGGCTGACACTCTATCCACTGAGCCAAACCGCCTAGGGTGTTGTTCATATTTTTATGTATTTTTCTTGCTTTATTAAGTGTACTAGAATTCTAATACAATGGTGAATAGAAGTACTAGGAATGAACACCCATGCCTTTTGCTTTCTTAGAGGCAAAATGTTTGATATTTCCATCACTAAATATAAGGTCAGTTGTAGATTTTTCTTAATGAGCTTTATAAAATTGAATAAACTATATTCTATTCTTAGAGTTTTGATAGGTGTTTCTGTGTTGCTGTTTTTTTAAAAATTATGAATGGGTTTCATTTTTTATACATTTATTAAATTTATCATATTGCTTTTTTCTTTACTTTGCAAGTAGCGATTTACATTAATAAACTAATAAATGTTAATCTGATACTGCATTTCTTAAATAAGGTCTGCTTGCTCATATGGTTATATCATTTTTATATATTGCTGGATCCAATTTGATAATGTTTTGTTAATTTTTATGTTTGTGTTTTTGAGGAATATTAATTATTAATTATCTTCTCTTGTAATGTATTTGGGAGGTTTTGGTTTAAAAGTTTGACCACTTCTTATAGTGCAGTTAGGTAGACTAGTGAGAAATTCTCTCACCTATACTTATCTAAAAATAATTTATTTTAACCTTAAATACAGTATTTTTTTAATTTTATGTAGTTTCTTTGATTTTTTTTCTGGTGGAATTTTGAATTGTAAAATTTTGCATCAACTACAAATTTTGAAGTTATTTACTTAATGTCTATTGCAAACATTTTTCAAAGTGAACATAATGAAAAATACAATCAAGATATTATTTTCATACTAGAGGTCCAATGCATGAAATTCATGCAAGGGGCTTGGCCCTCACAGCCCTGGCTTCATCCAGAAGGTCATCCGGAATGTCGTCCTGACAGTCGTTCTGCCATCCCATCTAATTAGCATATTATCTCTTTATTATATAGGATTATTTTGAATTTCAACTAATGGACACTTTTAACTTTGACTAAGCCAGTTACAAAGTTCTGTGTTTGTGTAGATTGATAAATCAATCTTTCCCAAACATTTGAAAGAGCTCTTAAATCTAATAAATTAAAAGTAAGGTACATCAGGTCATAAATTCATTCTCTCTTTACAGGTACAACAATCTTTCTGAAGTCTGTTGTAGAGTAAATATACATATTGTAAACATAAATGTTTTCAAGCAAGTTTATGCTGCTCTTTAGGAGAATTCTTCTATACTTGATTTCCTTTTGCTTATAAGAAAGGAATTGAACATAGATTATCTTTGTCATGAAGTATGTATCTTCTCATGAAACCCTAATGGGGTATGACTTCTTAGGAGTCACTTAAGTCACAACGCACATCAGTACAAAATGAGTTGAATAACAATTATTAACACACTGGCAAAGAAATACTCTGTATTTTCTTTTAACATCTTCTTTGGTTAGCCTAATGCTTACAACATCAATTTTTTTTTCTTTGTGTTTAGTTAGTATACCTAGAATGTCAATGTTGTAGTAAAGAATTGATATGAAATAAGCTGCTTTCAGCAAAGCTTTCTTTTCCATACTGCCTCAGAGGACATTTCAGCTTCTTTCATGAGGAAGATATTTTATTGCATTGCCCCAAGTAGTAAATGCTATCTATCTGTCTCATATTTCATTCTGGATACTTTTCAAGACAATTTCTCAAATTTTGTCTTGAATGTTCTGACCATTTGTTGTGAAATAAATATTCGTGTTTCTCCCAAAATCCGTATGTTGAAATTCAAACCCAAATTTGATGGTATTACTAGGTGGGGGTCTTTGAAAGGTGATTAGATCATTACAGTGGAGTCTTTATGAGTAGGATTAGAGCCCTGCTGCATGGGAAGGCACAAAGAAAAGATGCCTCAAACTCAGTATCCTAGGATATAATTATTTATTATGACTAATATTTTGGCAAATTTCTTATTCACATTTTAGATTAAGCTGTATTATGTAGGGTTAAAGATCTCTTAGATGCTTAATAGAAGAGTGTATAATTGGAGGCTTGAAGAATAGCAATAACAGCAATAATCCCAAATAACTTATTTTTTAAGAGAGGCGGTTATTTTTATATATGAATTTCAGTTCCTAACACTTAATATTTAAATATAGTTTTCTAAGGAAAATGTTAATTACATTCTATATGAAAATTTAATTTTTTCTTTCACAAAATAGCATTTCACTGTGTGTTACTTGTCATGTCACAGTCATCATTTGCTAATGTGTTCATTTATGCTCTACATAAAGTACTACACTTTGCAACATAATTGTAGAAAATATTAAGGAATAATCTGTTTAAAGGAACCCTCTATTAACTATGTAGATTTTATAAAAATCTACAAAACAGTTGATGAGAGCAAACAGTTACAAATCATGTATCTGATAACAGGTTAATACTCCAATTTTAGAAAGAACTTGTACACCTCATTAGCAAAAATATAATGCAATTGAAAATTGGGCAGAGGAAGTGAATAGCCATATTTCCACAGAAGACATTCCAATGGCCAACAGGCACATGAAAAAGTACACAACATCACTATTCGTCAGGGAAATGCAAATCGACACCACAGTGAGATATCACTTCACACATGTTAGAATGGCTGACATCAGAAAGACAAGAGATAACAAGTGTTGGTAATGATGTGGAGAAAAGAGAAGCCTTGTGCACTATTGGTGAGAATGTTAATTGATTCAGCCACCATGAAGAAAAATATAGAAGTTCTTCAAAATATTAAAATTAGAGCTACCATATGACCCAGCCATCCCTGTTGTGGGTGTATATCCAAAGGAATTGAAATCAGGATCATGAAGATATCACATTCCCGTGTTTATTGCAACATGATTTATAATAGCCAAGACATGGAAGGAATCCAAATGCCCATAGATGAATGAATGGATTAAGAAAATGTGGTATACATACATACATACATACATACATACATACATATGTATATGAATATTTTCAGCCATAAAAAGATAGAAATCCTACCATTTTTTGCAACATGATGTGCCTTAAGGACATAATTTATATTAAATAAGTGATACAAAGAGACAAATACTGTATGATCTCCTTTATATATGTAATCTAAAAACACAAATGTATAGAAACAGATAATAGATTGGTGGTTACCAGAGTTGAGGGTAGAAGGGGAGGAGGGAATTGATGAAACAGTTTAAAGGGTAAAAACTTCCAGTTGTAAGATAAATAAGCCCTGGGGATCCAAGGCACAGCATGGTGACTATAGCTAATAATACTATAGTGTATATTTGAAAGTTTCTAAGAGGGTCCATCTTAAATGTTCTCATAAGAAAAAAAGTTATATTGAAGTGATGATGTTAACTAAACTTCTGGTAATCATTTCACAATATGTATTATGTCATACGATTATGTTGTACATCTTACACTAGTACAATGTTATATGTCAGCTGTATCTCAATAAAAGAGAAAAAATGGAAATTCCTATAACACTTGAAAAGTATTTTCAAAGGAAAACATATTTACAATGTGTTTTTGTGATTAATCTATTAATTTTTCCATAATCTTAGTTGGAATAATAGATTATTTATTAAGAATTTTATTCTTAAAAACATTTCTGTATCTGTCTGTATTCTTTCAGATTATATTTCACACTGAAAATATTGATTGTCTCGCAACAAGATGGTTAGTCTTAGAACAAATTGATTATCTTTGATTTAAAGCTCTGTCATTCCGATAAAGTTTATCTTGTACAATCTGCCACAGTTCCATTTTAAAAAATTATGTATGCAATTCCTGCAGGTGTTTGGTAAGAAGCAAATGGCCAGACCTTGGAATGAAGTGTTTTGAATCATCATTATATGTTCTTCTTACTTTTATATTCTTCGGGCTTTAGACCTCTTCTCTTGCCAGTATGTTCAGGTATGTTGTGATGTGACAGGCAGATGCCTCACCTTCCTGTGTTCTATCTGATTTGAAATAAGTGGCACTAAGATGCTTGGTGGTTCATCAACTTCCACATATCTTAGTTGTCAGCTTAAAAGGTAGAATTCTTAAATGACAATCACTTTAGAGAAACATCACTTACCTGATCTGGTGACTCCAATGCAGTCACAATTTCATTCACAGCTAAGCACCTTATTGTTTTTGCTGAGCACTTGAACAGTTTAATTTTTGTCACTCAAAGATTCTAGCCCACTCCAGGGAGCTGCTGAAATGGGTTTATGATAATTTGTAGTTTTTGGCAGATAGTGTGTTTACTAAACACTCTTTGATAAATTCATTAAGAATCTTGCATATTTGAAATGTTTCTGCACTGGTAAATATTCCTCAAAATAATCTACTCAGTACTGTATGAGGGCAGTAGGTAGCAAAGCAAAATATAGAATTTTATCTTTTTTTCAAATTTCCTTTTAAACTATGTTTCTGCTGTTGTTACCAGACTAAAGGGGTTTGCCACCTGCATGTATTAAAGCCCAATCAAACATGAACAGGAGTTTGCAGCCAAGAAAATAAAGGCTTATTACTTAAGAAAATAGCATCATGCCCTGAGTCATAAGTGAACTCCTACTCAAAGACCTGCTTTCTCCAGGGCTTCTTAGGGATGGGTTATATAGGGGGAAAATAATTACTCATGGAGGAGTTAGGGTCCTTGTCTCTATTGATTGTTGGGTGCTCGATAGGGGGTAGCTGAAAATTGCATCTGGTCCTGATGGCAGCTATGGTGTAGCTCTGTCTGGTTTGGCAAGGGTGTGTTCCATGGGCTCAGTTCTGTTTTAATGAGTCTGGGGCTGAAAGATAACTGAGGCCTTGATGTAACTTTCAGTTTAACTAAAACTTTGTGTCTATGGTCAACAGAACCAAGGTTTTCTCCTTAAGATTATTCATTGAGGCTGACCAGACCTCATTGTCCTAAGGTCTTAATGATTACAAGAGTGGACATGCAAGGGAGTCCAGGTGCTGGATGAGGCCAGTTTAAATCAAAAGAAAAGAAAGGAGAAAAGGTCAGATTAAAGAAATGAAATTTTGTATAGGTACACTGTGATATTAAATTCTTAATAATGTAATGTTTCTGGAGATTTCATTTGTGATCTATTATTTTGTGTCTTAGAACATTGTCTTTCCTAGAGTGTATCCAAAAATTGCTTGGATATCATCTGATAAGTACATGATCTTTGAAAATAAAAGCACACAATATAAAAGTTTTGAATACTTCTTTAACATTTTTTTATTTAGAAAATGATTGTCAGTATCAAAAAAGGATCACATCATAAAGTTGTGATAGTAGAAATTTATCAAAATGTATCAAGTCCTGGATATGATATAATGTCTTTACAAAATTAATGGTAATATTGGGTTTGTATTTCTCATTGTCTAATCTAAAAATTTAATATGAGATGCTGAATAGGAAGTAAAAGATGAATTAAGTGACATGCAATGCAGTATTTGGGAAGGCACTGAAAATTATATATAAATCATATTTCTACATTTTTTCTTCCTCATTTTGTGCATATGGAGATGCCTAACGTAAGTTGAAATTTTCCTATAGTACAAGAGAATAAATTAAAATATATATTAAATCATATTTATAATGAATTATTTTAAAATATGAATAATCAGTTTTAAGAACCAGCCTTTTTAAAAATTTTTATTTATTGATTTTGAGAGAGAGAGAAATTTTGATGTTTCCAACTTCTGCATGCCTGCATTGGTTAATTCTTGTATGTTCCCTGACTGGGGATTGAACCCATAACCTTGAAATATTGGGATGATGCTCTAACCAGCTGAGTTACCTGGCCAGGGTTGAAACCAAGCCATCTTTGTCCAAGGAGTCAACTAGTTTAAATTAGAAATATTTCAAGTACTATTATGAAAGTACAGTTTGAATGTATAAATTATATTTAAATTTTGCAATCAATCAATAAAGACCATTAATTTAGGGATGACAAAAAAATTATCAGAATAAAAAGTTAAAATTCAAGTGATTATTAGAACTTGTAAGAACAAATTAATTAGGACATTAGAATGAATTTCCTTTAAGTCATTGAGACAACTCCTTCTCCAAGTAAAAAATAGAAGTTTTCCATGCACACTAGACTTTAATTTTTTTTTTTTTGCAAATGATTATTTGTTTCCTGCTAATCCATCTTTTCTCAATGAGTTCTTATTGGTATTAATTCCAAAAGTCATACATTAAGTGACCTTTTTAACAAGGTATTATTATTTTGTGACAGTTAACTGCTTATCATTTTGATAATGATAGCTATTTCTTTTGAGATTTATATGAATTTCAATTTTAAATTGTGTAGTTAAAAGCTAAACATAATTTAAAAACAAGCTTAACATGTATGGTAATTTGGCCACCTCAGCTTTTGTAATAAATCAAGTTAGCTTTGACTACAATCACATTTGCCCCTCTGGCTGTCCATACCACTTTTTCCCACTACTTTCCCCCTGAGAATATCCATATTTACCTCTTCCTTGCTCTTTTCCCCAACTCTTGAGCTCTAAGATAGTGAAATACAAAACTCCACATTTGGGTATGTGAGTTCATTGCTGAACTTACTGAGTTAGATTTAGTGCTTTCTTGCAAGAACATTTAAAGTGATTTCCTAACATAGAAGCATTTATTTGGTTATAAATTTAAGTAAAATGAAACTCCAAACGAAAACCAGATTCTGAGCATGTAATTTAGTATGATGTCCATCTTAAAAAAAAAAAAACAGAATTGCTTAGAGGTGAAAGATTTGTTGTTTACTTTTAATTTCACTAAATGACCACCATTTTCAATTTTTTAAACCAATGTTCACTTTAAGTTTATCCCAGAAGTTTAGATTATCATGAACATTTGACAATTTGTAATTGAACGCTTACAGGCTAAAGAGGTTTTGCTCTTTCATTTGATGGATTGTGTCATGCCAGAGTCTAGCAGTGCATTTTATTTGACCTTTCTCCTTAACTCCATTCATCTTAAACCCCTTGTCACATGAGTGACAAGCCATCATGATGTGATGGAAGACAAAACCTCAAAAATATGCTTCACCTTGTCAGATAAATGCAGATCAAAAATCCCTTGTTCCCCTCTGAAAATTTGCTACATTTTTTTACATATATTTTAAACAGTTACTTTAAGAAATTATTTTGTCACCCTATTTAATATTTATAGATTTCTTTTGTTGGGAATAAAAAATCAAAACACAGCAAACCTAAGTAATTTACCCATGTCTCCTTTATCTCCCCAATTCTACTGTAGCCACTCAAACAGGGCTTGCTGCCCTTTCTTCGTCCTGCCTTTCAGCAGAAGAGCCGAGGTTGCACAGGTGGCAGCTCAACTATAAAGTCACAGAGTTCGCTTTGATTTTTTTCCGCCCATCGGGTCATAGAGCAAGCCACCTTTTAAAAAATGCTTAGTGAGTTAGAAAAAACTTAGGCTAAGTTAGGTTGTAATATTGAAAAGTAGAAGAATACACTTTGGAGATCAAAGATTACTATTGGAATAACTAATAATATTTACAAATGAAAAATCAGAATGATTTTTATCATCTTTCCTATAAAATGGGAAAGAGACAAGATAGAACATTTGCTTAAGGAAGAAAAGGTGTCATAGTAAAAGAAGGTTTGTCTAAAGGTATGTACACACACACACACACCTAGTTAAATTTTGGAGTACTTATTTAACAAGTATCTCTTTTTATAGGGTGATGTACAATGCTTAATTCATTTGGGGCCTCTAATACTGATACAAATTTTGGTGCAACTGGAGATGGACAGTTTTATATTCCTTGAGCAGAAACCATCTATCTTCTCACAGAACAGACATCACTGAGGTGAAGAAAGGGATAGATTTCCTCATCTTTTGTAGGTCATTTGTCTCACATTCAAGACTTTTTATTACAAAGTCCTGAAAGATTCTCTGTGCTGTATGTTTATACCAATAGACAGAGGCCATTCATATTGTAAATCATTGAACTAGTTTCTTATTTTGGCAGGATCAGTGTGATTTAGTGGTGGAATATGAGCAGAGTAAAGACATTGACCTGACACATTTTTATCCCTTCCTATGTGAATGAATTTCTTCTATCTATTGGAGAACAGAGAAATATGAGAGATAAAATAATCACAAGACAGAAATACTATTGTCTTGGAACAAAAATGGAGAGAAGTAAAGAGACTTGAGTCCTCTTTGCCACAATATACTGAAATCTGAGAATATTGTTTTTCTATTATGAGAGTACAAGTACATACACATACACACACTTTGACATTACTATTTTCTTTGTTCATTCATGTATTTAGTCATCTAAGTAAAATGCTATGTATTTCTTTGAAAACTTTGGTAAATGAATATATTTATAATTTCTATTATGGTTATATTATCTATGTCATTTAGGTTATGAATTTTGTCCAATGCTTCCACTTCAGAATATAAAATCATTGTTAATCCAAAGTAAATTAGTATAGCCATTATAGAAAACAATATGGTGGTTCCTCTAAAAACTAAAAAAGAAATAGAACTACCATATGATCCAGCAATTTCATCTGGTTATATATCCTATATATAGTGAGAAGGAAATTAAATCACTATTTCAAAGAGATATCTATTCTATGCTCATTGGAACATCATTCAGCATAGCTAAGACATAGAAATAACCTAACTGTCCATTGATGGATGAATATATAAAAATATGGTATATAAACACAATAGGATATTTTCAGCCATAAAAATAGGGAAATCCTGCCATTTGCCATAATGTGAATTAGCTTGGAGGATATTATGCTTAGTGAGATAAAATAGATACAGAAAGACATACTATGATCTCTTAGAGTGGAATCTAAAAAAGTTAAACTAATAGAACAAGAGAGGAGAATAATAGTTGCCAGGGCCTAGGGGTGAGGGTGAGGATGAAGAAAATAGAAAAATACTGATCAAAGAGTCCAAACTTTCAGTTATAGTGTAAGTTCTGGGGACCTGATGTATAGTATAGTGATTGTAGGTAATAGTAGTTTATTGTAACCGTGAAATTTGTCAAGACAGATCTTGTGTTCTCACTACAAGAAAAAAAAAAAAGGTAACTAAGATGATGGATGCGTTAACTTAAATATAATATGCATTTCACAATGTATACATACATTTGAGTGGGGTGAGGGAGGAGTGGGAAAAGGAATAAGTAAAAAAATAATGCAAATGTTTAATAAAATAGGGGTGTAATGCAAAGGCAGTGAAGAAACTACATAATTTGTTTCCTTTAAATGGCCCAAATAGTTCCATTACCACTGTGAATAAACCATTTACCATTGTGGTTAGAAAAGTTTATTTTAGTAATTTCCATGCTTAAGGCCTCTCATTAAACAATGGTTCTGTGGTGGTGACTTTTGGTGTGTGTAATTTTTCACAAAACTAAGCCTGAAACTAGCATCGCATGTCATTTAGAAACAAGTATTCAGACTGGGGTATTATTATACACAGACATATTTTAAAGGTCTAGCTTTGGTCATGGTCTACTCTGAGACCTTCATAATACTATCACAAATACTTCATTTTTTGTATTACATGTATAGTATCTCATTTATTTGATGAAGTTGTTAGCGCTCTCTCTCTCTCTGTATATACATATTAACATTTATAAAAACAGTGGTCAAAAATACAAAAAAATACAAATTACCATAAAACATATTGTTGTAAGTGACATTTGCTGTCACAAATTTCTTACTTAACAATTTCCATTAAGTGTATTATTTCAACATTTCTAATGCAGGCAAATAGCAATAGCAAAGCTTTTAATATTAGCCTAACATTTTCTAAAATAGTTATATATTAGTTATGATAGCCAAGAAATAATTGCCCTGTGCACATATTTTATAATGTGCAACAGTACTAAAGAACTCTGGCTTTTACAATGATTTTTTTAGATATAAAGAAAAGAGATTCTCATTGTAAGCCCATCTGGAGACTAGTGCAAACCTCAGAACAGCCTGAGTTTTAGCTGGCCTTCAAGAATATGTACAAAAACTGATGAAATTTCATCATTATAGCTCTCAATGATTGAAGCCAACATATCCAATAAACCTCTATTGAACTTTATGTTGAGGTTATAAGCCTGGTGCAGAGATCATTTGGAGTAGGGCAGGAGTATTTTGTTTTGTTCATAATGAGTTTTTGGTAAAAAATAATGTGTTCCTATAAAATGAGACTTTCTTCTAGTCTTAAAAATGCTTATAAAATTACAATGCAGGTATTTTCAATATTTTAAGCATAGTCATTTTGATCAAACACATACCTATTGTTGACAACTATGAAGAGAACAATATGTAAATGCCATTTTTGCCATGTTAATTGTAAAGTTAGCTTCTATAACATATAGCTGCATTTGTACACAATGTTATAAGTTACAACTTCCTATCAATACTATCTTACATCTTTATAACAAATTTTTTTGCCAACATACTTAATATTATAGGTTTCCTATGGGAGGGAATTACTAATCATTTTCTATTGAAAAGGGAGGTAACTAAGTCTAGTTACATGTCCCTATGATCATTGAAACATGACAGAAAATATGATTTTCTGTTTTTAGCTAAATGCTTTCTCAAAAATGGAATTTTTATCAGCAGCCATATCGTGTTCAATTGATTCTTTTATTTAGGAATAATGAGGTTTATTATTAGTCTTCTCAGGGAAAACAAGCAAGTAGCTTCAAGTGAATAAGTAAACTATCTACAAAATTGTCATTTACAAGGAACTTATATTTTTATTCATGTATGTGGTGAATAAATAAAAATGGAAATTGTAAAAGCTCTCATCTGAGATATTTTTGAAGTCTGGGCATGGTCATTGTCTGCTACAAGACCCCTACAATACAATCACAAAAACTTAATTCTTTGACATTAAATTCATTTTATCTCATTTTTATTTGATGAAGTTAAATTAGCTCTACCTATTCCACTAAAAAGTGAGACTTTTGTTTAAAACAATTGCAGGACATCCAAATCTTCCTCATAATCAGAACCAGAAGTCTTTTACATTTTATGAATGAGATAATAATATAAATGATTTTGGTACTCATAGTATTTATTAGAGAAAATAATTCCCATGTCCAACCTTCTAAATCAGATCCCACCTGTATCTTTACAAATTTCAGCCATCTTTCATATTAGTCATCCTGACGTTCATCTTTTTGTACCTCCCTGACACATATTTCACTCTGTTGATCAGTTGTGTTTAAGATCCCAATTACAAATTGTCTCCTACCTTATCAGGATCCATAATATATAAGGCAAATGTTGCTTCTATATCTGGTAAACTATGTATTTAGTATTTTCAAATAAGGTTATCAATACCTGGCTAGATAAGCAGGTCGATTAAATAAAACAAACAATCACTTTGACAACAGAAATTACAGGAGGATACTCTTTGCAATGTGTCATGCTCAGTGGCATAGGGGATACCCAAAAGCCACATTTAGATAGATAAACGTACTGAACAGAAAGTTCATATTCTTTGTACTCGGAAATTTTAATAGAGAGAAAAGGACAAAACATTATAGGATTTAGGAATTTGACTGGAATACAATAGGTTATAACCAGGTAATAAAGCCTTTGATAGTTAAGAGTTTTAAAATAAATTTTTTAAAAGTAAAAAATAGTTTAAAAATCTACATGAGTTTTTTATTAGAAAAAGTATATTGACTTGTAATTATGGTAACATATTCTAATCTGGATAGATCTCTACTACAAGACATAGATATAAAATAAGCAATGTTTATAGAGCTTACTTTAGACATAATTATAAGGGCTTTCATTACATTAATTCACATACTAGTTATAATAGATATGTGAGGTAATAGCTTATAGTTCCTATTTTTACAGATGTGAAAACTGAGACTAATAATATGTCTAAGGTCAACAAATTAGTAATTGGTCAACCATTTTAACTTGGCAATTTGGAGTCAAAGTAGCACCCTTAATCATTGCAAATGCATAAATTAGAAATATAAAAAAGTATGTAAAACTATAGTTGAAGGATGCACACTGTTCTATGGCACCTCAAAATAGTGATATCACCATGATCTCAGCACTTACTTTTGAAATAAGGTAAATTTAATATGAATGACAAAAATAATACAAAGATAGAAATAAGAAATTGGACTAAAAGTGTTCTAAGATCCTAAAATTATGCTGAGAGTAATAAAGCAATACATTATATTACACTAAAGAGATACTTTAATACATATTAGAATATAATGCCATTATCTATGTAGTGAACCTGAAAATCTTTTGAAAAAATAATAAATAATAACAAAATATTTATAAGGTAACTTCAAGCAGGATATCAAATGGTAATTAAACATCTGAAGATTAATTCAAAAGTCATCAAGGAAATGCAATTTTACTCCTCTCTCTCTCTCTCTCTCTCTCTCAGCCCTATATATATCCTTAGCCCTTTTATACAGTATAATTTAAGAATTCATATATTCATATTATGGTATTATAGTTATGGGTTGTGAAAGAAAATGAACTTCATATACCAACATGGCTATTACAACATTTTGAAATTATGGACCTGTATATATTTTTTAATGCTTCATTTCAAAAATAGCATTTATGTAATTGTGAGAGAAGAAAACACATTTTTAGCTTTAAATGTTCAAAATAAATATCATACGTTTCCTTCAAATACTAGTGCTAAATTTATAGAAATTATCACTCTCATCTTTAGGGCAAGGAGTTTCATGAAAAAAGTTTCTCTAGTAGCATTTACATACTTGTCATAATAAAATCTCAGATATCCATAAGTACTAATAGTGAGCATGGGGAGAAAAAAAGGTGCCCATAACATATAGTTGTTTGCTACATAGGAATAAGTCTTTGTTGGTTAAAAAAATAATAATAAAACAAGTGAGAAACAATGAGGCTTCTTGTAAATGAGTATAGTTTCTAAATACTTTATTTGTGTGTAATATACTTTAATTCAGCACTATTTTGAAAATCACCAAGTTTTAGTTTTCTAAGACATTTTGCTGTTGCCAGAAATTCTATGACAGTTCTTGAGAATTAAGGTATATGAATTTAAAAAGCTCTATCTGTTACCTGGGAATTAAAATATGCAACATGGCCCTAGCAGATCTGACTCAGTGGATAGAGATGCAAACTGTTCTATGGCAACTCAAAATAGCGATCTCTCCCTCTCCCTTCCTTTTTGAAATCAATGAAATACACACACACACACACACACACACACACACACACACACACCTATATATATATTATACATATGGATATGTAAGATGCAACATGATATTGGTTAAGAGAGGATCGTACCATAGTCTCATAAACTCTGTTTCCCTTATGATCCCCATGAGATATATTAGCCAAAAGGAGAGTACAGGCCATTTTCTTAGTAGTAGTGCCACCAAGAATATGAAATATATAAATGATATATTACTATTTCCTTATCATACATTAAACTTATTTTTTAAATAAGTAATTAAGATCACCATCAGAGATAAAGCAATTATCCTAAGGATAGAGGAAACATATTGATAACCTTAGCTAATACAGGCAGAATAATGGCCCTCCAAAGATATCCATGTCCTGATCTCATATGACAAGAGAAGTCAACCTTCTGGATAGAATTAAGGTTGTTAATTGCTAAGATGATTATTCTGGATTCTCCGGATGGGTCAAAAGCAGTCACAAGATTCCTTAAAACTGTGAAGGAAAGGCAGAATGTCAGGGAAAGGGATGTGAAGACAGAATGAATGTCAGTGACATTATGTGAAAAAGACTTGTCCAGCAGTTTTTGGCTTTGAAGATAGAGAAAGAGGGCCAGGAGCCAAGAATGTGGGTCACCTCTGGCAGCTAGAAAGGTCAAGGAAAGGGATTCTTCCTTGGAGCCTCCAGAGGGCAACACAGCCTTGTCAAAGCAATGAGAACTATGTTGGACTTCTAACATACAGTACTAAAGATAACAAACTTTATGCTTTTAAGTTACTAAATTTATGGCAGTTTATTACATCAGTGATTGAAAACTAATACAACTTTATGAGCTGTATTTTCGAAGAAGCACAATCAGTATGCTGTTACAGTCAACTGCTCAAACTGCATGGGCATGGACTGGGCAGCAGTACTAGTGTTCAGCAGTTTGTACAAAGCTGGTAAGGAATCACACACTTATTCCAGTTTGTAAAATATAAAATATTCCTCCACAGCACATTGGTGTTGGAAAGCAAAAGAATATGCTTCACTGTGCACTGTGGGGGAACTGGCAGACAAAGATGGATTCCAACCAGAGCTCCTAACGCCATCGCTGAGGCTTGAAAAGCACCTGCTTGCACATCATCTGCGTTAGCACCTCTGACTCTGGTTTTGGGCGTTGTTTCAAGTAGTACATTTTGTGCCAATCTAAAGCAGTTCTATTCTCATTTCCTGCAGATCAAGCTCTAGATGCAGAAGGTCATTGTGGACTAGCAACATCTTACTGGTATTTTAGTGAGAGATCCATGAAAAATGATTGAGCTATAAACTCAATAATCCTTGAGGTGCAAATAATCCTTACTGTTGTAAACGCAAATGAAGGCTCAAGTAAAGGAAAAAGTTAAATTCCCCTTTGCTGCTGTTTGTAATTTTGTCCTATCGAGATATAAAAAAAAAAAAAAAGTAGGGGGGGGGGTAAAGAGTCTACTGGAGTCAAATATATTAGAAAACTGCTTAAATTCAGTTCTGCCAAAGTTGGCATCAGATTGAGCTGTCTCTGGTACTCAATTGCCAACACCCAAAATGTAAGCCATGGAAAGAGTAACCTCACACAGAGATCCTAAATCTGTAAAAATTGTTCATTCATGAATTGGCAAGAAGTAGATGGAGGAGACAGAGTATATAGAATGAAATTATAAGGTGAGAGTAAATAATTACTGAACTATAATTTTAGTGAAAACATTTATAGATTTGTTCCCAAGATCTATATACAGAATCAAAAAAGGAAGGAAAAGAAAAGATTAGGTTCATTCACATGCAGTTTATGGATTGTTTTTAAATAAGGGGTGTTAATTTTGCTACTAGAAGCCAGAGCATGACATGCTCATTGGATTAATTGGATCCTTACAAAATAGATCAGATTGTGTAGTCTGTCTCAGTAAAATTTTCCTCCTCTTTTGAACTCGAACTAGTGATACATGGGTGGATTGGCTGCTTTAGATTAAATGTCTGAGTCGAGTCTCTATTAATCTGAATTTTTCCAGGTTCAAAACACTAGGGAAGTAAAAGTGACATTTATGTAGTTTATAAGTTATTTTCACTGTCTCTGATTATTTCATATTGAATGGAGTTATGGAAATATGGGACCTTCTGACATCTCATGACTGATGAACTATAGCTCTGATTTTTATGATGATTGATTTTATTTCTCAATTGTTTTGATTTCTGAAAGTTTAAACACCCACTTAGCATGAGATTGATAATGGTTATTTGTCATGTAGAAAAACTGACTTAGATTTATGGAATTGCTTGACATATTTCAGACCTGCTTGTACATGTGAATCACTATTATTTTGTTCATATATGAATTTGAAATAAAACAAGAATATCTGTGATAAGATTAGACTGAGAAGGGCAAGTTCTTATTATTGGCACTACCAATTCTGGTGACAAAAATATACTATAGTTTATTACATTACTCTCAGAAGAATATGAATACATGTAATCTCTTCAAAATAAGCTCTCTTAGCAATATCAGATTAATTTAAGTATTAACTGCTCTGAGGGGAAGAACCACTGTCAGATCCTCAAGTAAGTTTTTAAACGGTGATTGTACATCATAAAAAGAAAGAATAGTTTATTCTTGGCCCCAGCTGGTCAGCAGGAATTAATTATCTGTGGTACTTATACATGTCAGTGTGAGTTCATCAAATATAAAATATCTTCCCTTTCACTTGAAATAATCATAGAGATTTTGAGTTAGAACTGACCTAAGACATAACCTTGCTAACCATTCACCTAAAGTAGGAATTATCAATGACAATGTTTCTAACAAGTGGTCATCCATTATTCAAATCCTACAAGTGACAAGAAACTCAGTGCTTTTTGAGTCAGGTCATTCCATTGTTGAATATATCAACTCTCTAAAAATATTCTCCTAGATAGTGAGGAATTTGCATCTTTCTAACATATCCTTGGTGCTTTTTGAAAAAAAATTTCTTGTTCAGAGTATTACAGATGTCCTCCCTTTTCCCCCAATGGTTCTCCTTTACCTGTTGTCGTATGATAATATTGGTTAGAAGGTGTGAGAAATGATTGTGATAAGACATATTGAGAGCTTTGGAACAATATGTGGCATATGCTAAGGTCTACAATATGAAGTTTCCTCTGTGATACTTAACCCTTTGCACTCACTTGCTTTTTTCATTGAGCTGCTACCGATGCTAACCGTGTCGAGTCACACTCAACATCTGAGTGCAAAAGGTTGATATCGTAGCTGAAGTGTAGCCTTTAGAAATTTATTGTCTTGCAATGAAACCAAATGCAAAGCACAAACAAAAAAAAAAACAAACAAATCAAAATAAAGCAAAACCTTGGGCTACCAAATAAAATGTGCTGAGTTGTGTATTATTACTGTCATTATTGTTATTATTATTGTCATTATTATTATTACTAGAGGCCCGTTGCATGAAGATTCATGCAATAGGCCTACCTTCCCCTGGCTGCGGGCACCAGTTTTCCTTTGGCACCTGGGACCCAGGCCTTCTCTCTGGCTGCCACCTTCTGTCTTTGCTCCGGCCAGAGCCTTCAGTCTTCTCCGCTCAGGCTGGAGCACTGCTCCTGTAGCTCCCTCTGCCCCCTGCCTCCCCCTAATAGCAGGCATCCCATCCCACCTGGCTGCTCTGCACCTGCATATGCAAATTAACCCACCATTTTTGTTGGGTTAATTTGCATACTCACTCCTGATTGGCTGGTGGGCACCACAGAGGTATGGTCAATTTGCATATTTCTCTTTTATTCATGTAGATTACTACTACTTATGTCAGGTATCTTTTTGTAGTGATTCATTTTTTTTAAAAATATATTTTATTGATTTTTTACAGAGAGGAAGAGAGAGGGATAGAGAGTTAGAAACATCGATGAGAGAGAAACATCGATCAGCTGCCTCTTGCACACCCCCTACTGGGGATGTGCTCGCAACCAAGGTACATGCCCTTGACCAGAATCAAACCTGGGACCCTTGAGTCCACAGGCCGATGCTCTATCCACTGAGCCAAACCGGTTTCGGCCAGTGATTCATTTTGAAGACAAAGCATTGAATTATGGGAAAATGTGAGCATATATTTAATTTAAAGTTGTCTTTACCCATGCATATATCAAAAAAAGAAAACAGAATTTTCTGTACTTATTTTCCCTTACAGAAGAGAATTATAAAACGGATAAAACAAAAGTTTGGAAGGGAATTTGAAGGAAGTGAGTAGTATAATGCCAGTAAGTCTGAAAACAGCCATCTACATTGGCTAAGATGGGTATAAAAACTCTGTATAACAAAACAAAAAAAAGAATTATAACCTAAGTCTAGACAATAGATAAAGTAGTGAAACAGGAACTTTAGGAGTAAAATAGGACAGGTTTATGAAATTTTAGAAATTTTGGAAATTAAGGGGACCATGGAGGAAGCACAGGGCTGCAGAGCAGCAGAAGGTATATTTCCATAGAATAGGGAAGCTGAAAAACTGCAACAGGTACATTTCCATAGAATGAGGGAGCTGGGAACAGCAAAAGGTCTATATTTACAAAATAAAGAGAAGGAAGCCCTACATCCAGAACGAGAAGAAGAAAGCACAAAGGGAATAGGAAAACAATAAGGAAGGAGGGGGGTGGGGAGAACTTCACGTGTCCCATGTGAGGTTCCACCTTTGAACCTAGGAGTTACTATAGTAACTGGTTTAAGGGAATAGTGACCAATCAGAGGGGATATCAAGGCAACAGGATCTGCAGCCTTTATAAACCATAGGGAAAAAGAACTCAGTGGTACCCTTTTCCCCCTCCCCACATGGGAATCTCTACTTGTTCTTCAATAAATTTCCACCTTTGCTATACTACTCTCTGTCCTTGAATTCATTCTTCGACTCTGGTGGACAAAGAATCTGGATTCCAGTCCAAAAATTCCATAACAGTAGTAGATGTACTTATAGAGTGTATTTTAATTTTAGGCTCATGAGGTATAAAATACCTGAGTCAGAGCACAATGACTTACCTCCCAAAACCTCGAATTCTGAGAAAACAGTTTAAAAGCAAATTTGAGAAGTAACTACCAGCATACTGAGCAACATTAAGAGGACATTTGTTTCCATTCATATCAGTGACAATAGGTCTCTTGCAGAAAAAAAAAAAAAGTGAATTATGAAGTCTGGAAATGCTACTCTTAGCATGTGAATTTGGGCTAATCTCTACCTGCCTACACTGAACCTAATCAAATTATCTCTCTTTAAAAATTTATCTTTATTTTTTAAATCTTTATTGTTCTGATTATTGCAGATGTTCCTCTTTTTTTCCCCCCATAGTTCCCCTCCACCCGGTTCCCACCCCACCCCAGGCCCTTGCCCCCCAACTATCCTCGTCCATAAGTGTAAGATATTGGTACAATCTCTTCCCTCATCCTCCACACCCCCTTCCCAATGAGAATTGTCAGTCTACTCCCTTTCCATGCCCCTGATTCTATTACATTCACCAGTTTACTCTGTTCATCAGATTTTTTATTCATTTGATTTTTAGATTCACTTGTTGATAGATATGTATTTGTTGTCACTTTGTTGTTCATAATTTTTTATCTTTACCTTTTTCTTCTTCTTCCTCTTCTTAAAGAATACCCTTCAGCATTTCATATAATACTGGTTTGGTGGTAATGAACTCCAGCTTTTTCTTGTCTGTGAAGCTCTTTATCTGACCTTCAATGCTAAATGATAGCTTTCTGGGTAGAGTAATCTTGGTTGTAGGTTCTTGCTATTCATCACTTTGAATATTTCTTGCCACTCCCTTCTGGCCTGCATAGTTTCTGTTGAGAAATCAGCTGACAGTCATATGGATACTCCCTTGTAGGTAACTAGCTGTTTTTCTCTTGCTGCTTTAAAGATTCTCTCTTTGTCTTTTGCCCTTGGCATTTTAATTATGTGTCTTGGTGTGGTCCTCTTTGGATTTCTCTTGTTTGGGGTTCTCTGCACTTCCTAGACTTGTAAGTCTATTTCTTTCACCAGATAGAAGAAGTTTTCTGCCATTATTTCTTCAAATAAGTTTTCAATATCTTGCTCTCTCTCTCCTTCTGGCACCTCCATAATTTGGATGTTGGTACACTTGAAGTTGTCCCAGAGGCTCCTTACACTATCTTCATATTTTTGGATTCTTTTTTCTTTTTGCTCTTCCGGTTGGGTGTTTTTGCTTCCTCATATTTCAAATCTTTGACTTGATTCTTGGGATCCTCTAGTCTACTGTTGGATCTCCTCTGAATATTATTCTTTATTTCAGTCAGTGTATGCTTAATTTCTGACTGGTCCTTTTCCATTTTTTTTTGGCATTCTCACTAAGATCCTTGAAGGTCTCACTAAGTTCCTCAGAGGTTTCTAGAATATTCTTGAGTAACCTTATAACTGTGGTCTTAAACTCTATATCCAGTATTTTGCTTCTTCTATTTTATTTGTGACATGTTTCTTTGTCTCCGCATTTTGGCTGCTTCCTCGTGTTTGTTTCTATGTATTGGGTAGCTGCTAAGTCTCCTTTAGTTGATAAAGTGGCCTTGTGTGGTAGGTGTCCTATAGGGCCCAGAGGCTCAGCCTCCACAATCACCTGAGGTGGACACTCTTGGTGCACCCCTTTCTGGGCTGTGTGCACAGTCTTGTTATAGTTAAGCCTTGATTGCTGTTGGTATCACTGGGACGAATTGACCTCCAGGCTAATTGGCTGTGAGAACCAGCTGTGTCTACAATGGAAGAGCTGCTGTGCAGGAGACACCCTTATGGGGCAGGACTTGCTTCAGTGGGGCTTTGGTGCTCACTGAGTCTGCCCCTTGAGTGAAGAATTCTAATCTGGTATGG
This sequence comes from Eptesicus fuscus, assembly GCF_027574615.1. Lineage (NCBI taxonomy): Eukaryota > Metazoa > Chordata > Mammalia > Chiroptera > Vespertilionidae > Eptesicus > Eptesicus fuscus. The sequence continues at coordinate 51,752,162 of NC_072476.1, forward strand.
TCTCACACTGAACACTGGGTATACTGGCTCTTGGATCTCCAAGGAGGTGCAAAGTCAGCCACTGCCTGAGGCCACCCAGAAGGAGCTACAGAGAGATCTGCAGATTCCTCCTCTTTGTTTGGGGTTTGGAAGTGCCCAGACGAGGTCCATCTTTGAAGCAAGGCAGGCTACTGCTGCTGACCTTGTGCCTTCTTTTGATAGCTTTGGGGTTCCCTGACCCAGCTGCTGCCTGTTTGACAGGTTTTAGGCTGAGAAAGGACAGGCCATTCATATACAAAAGCCGATGCACACAGCTGGGGTGGGGTTATAAATTGTGTGGGGCAGGGTCTCAGGTAATCACCAGGGCAGAGCAAACAGCAATGGCTGCCAGCCAGCTCTGTACCAGAGAGGTCCCAGCGCAGGAACAATGACCGCTGCAAGCACCTCTGTCTGAAAGAAAGCTGCCCTCCATTCCTGCCTCGATGCCAGACAGTCCAGTTTCTCCCTGTATATTTCTGGGTCCCCCAGAGTCTTACCCAGAACTGGAGTTCAGAGCAAGCGGGAGCTTGTATCTCCCTCCTGATTAAAAAAGCATTGCACCTGTGTGCCAGAGTGTTCCGCACCTTTGCACCTCCTACCAGTCTCAATGCACTTTCTTCTTTACCTCTCTGGTTGTAGAACTTCCACTCAGCCAGCTTTCCTGCAGTTCTGGATGATAGTTCTGTCTTTTAGTTGTAATTTTGATGTGGTTGTGAGAGGCAGCAAGGACAGTTGTTTAGCTATGCCACCATCTTGGTTCTCTGGACCTATCTTTATTTTTGAAAGTATTACAAATGTCCCCCTTATCCCTATTGACCCCCTATACCTTGCTATCATCTTTTGTTATTCCTTTTCTTCTTCTCATTTCATCCTTTCTCTTCTTTTCCTCATCAATATTACTCTAATTTCCTGCCAGGGACTTCTCTGAGTCTTAAAAACACATAGATGAATTAAACTTCTAAAGAACTCTGATTCTGGTAGAAATGCAAGAGAAAGTAATAAGAGGTTATCACTCATTTATGGAGAATCTGACTCACAGGCCTCATTTTTCTTCATCATCACAACATGATTTGTTTTATTTTACAAAAGTGGAAACTAGGACTCAAAGTTTTTAGAAAGTTGTCAAAGGATTGAACATGAGTAAGCAAATTATCTTTGAGCTCAGAAAATAAATTAAATCAGCAGCTCTAATAGCAGGTGTAAAAGAAAGACATTCAGTAAGGTTTAGTTATATCTGTTTGAGGACAGGAGAGGACTAAGTGACACAAAAGGCTTGGAGGAGAAGATGATGTGAACTTGAATTTGAAGAACAATAGATTAAGTTGATGGATACTATGGGAAATTGTGATCTGGGAATAACCAGCAGTATTTGCAAAGGCACAGTACTATGAGAATAGATGTGTTGCTGGTGGAAATGGAACCTTTTCATGGCGTGAGGAGGAAATCATACAGGGATCCAGGTATGAGAGGAAGAGGTTTACTGGTTAAGATTTATTGTAGAAGCAAAGTGAAAGGACTATTCTGGGTTCAGCTCCTGTGTCTCTACTCAGTTTGTCCCACTATGAGGGAAGTACAGCCTTGCCTTCATCAAGCCTGGAACAAAGGCCGGGATCCAGAAATTCTGTGCCACTGGTTCAGTTCAGCCTTCGTCCCCATCTAGCTAGCTTAGCTTTTGTTTCAGGCTGCACTCGGGCAGGTGTGCTGCATTGCTGTACCCAGGCTCCACTTGGAGCCTGCATTTGCAGTGTGTACAGCTGCCAGACTCCAGATGGCTGCAAGGGCCGCATGTCGGCTACAGAGAGAGAATGGGCAAAAGAAGGGGCAAGCATGTGTTTTGGGGGGTGGAGGGTGGAGGTGAGGGTTGGAAGGGAGCTTTGTTTAGCTTGGGTTATATTATCTGGGGCTTAGGAAGGAACAGGCACTTTTTCAAACTAACCAATCAATTTCCCAATCCTTTGTGGGCTTCTGCAGGTTCCTCCCCCTAACAAATCCGTTTCCTAGATCTCCTGGGATTCTGTGTTCCTTATCCAATCCAATTCTTTTCACAGGCGAGGCTCTGCCCCTTATGGTCACCATCTTAGTTCCTACTGAGCATGCTCTATAGAAGCATCCCTCCTGCTCCATCTTTGCTTCTACTGAGCATGTACCCAGCAGAGAAATTTTCCCTCCTCCTTCTCCCCATAATCTGGTACCTGGCTGGCAGTTCCCTGGGCATATTGGAAAGCTATCTTTTATTCCTGGAGTTGGGGAGGCGGGCGTGAAACAGAGGACTATTAAGCCCCTTGGTGGGGCAATGCTGCAACCCCGTGGGGAGTGTGTGAAGCTGCAGTAGATTATGCTTCTTAATGTCTCATTCCCTTTGCTTCCTTATATCTTTCTACCTATGCTAACACATGGACTATTTGCTGAACCATAATTTCTGAAAAATACCTGTATTACAGGATACATGGTAGGAATGGAATGGAAATCAGGAACAAGATGATGGAAGATCTGTAAAACTATGGTACAAAATTTAAGCTTTATCTTGAAGGCAGTGGTAATCCACATAGAGATTTCTAGCAGAGTAATTGCACAATCAGATTGTACTTCTAAAATTTACTCAGAAATAATGAGGAATGGAGAAAAATAGTGCAGGAGAGAAATGATGATGATAAGTATTCAAGCAGTAGTAGTTTAAATGGAAAAATATCCTGAAGTAACTAATTTTGTGCCCATCACAGCCCTTATCCAGTAATAGCTAACAGAGGGCATTTATAAAGCCTTGATGCTTGGTGATTGGTTTCTACATTCATTTTTTTTCTTTAATGATTTAGAGAAAATAGTTGGGACATATGAGAGCAGCACATTGCTTTTAGAATAACCTACATTTGCAGATATTTAACAGTAATGCCAAGCATATTAAAGCTTCACCTGAATGTATTATTGATTATATGTGTACCACACAGCCACTTACATTCCACATACTTCCTACAAAATTATGGTTTTCGTACAACAAAACCAAATAGTTCCACAAAGTAGATTTTGTAATAACATTAATTGTGTTTTATTTACATAATAACTCTTTGTTACAAATGTATTTTTTAAGTATATTTCTTTAAAGCAAACCAGAAGTAAAAAATAGTTATAACTTATTTTCTAGGATATGTTTTTTGCTGTTATTTAAGAAGAAAGTTATATGAAAGTTGATCTGTTTAACATCCTTAAACTATACTCTACAACCAAATACTGCTCCTTATTTCTATGCTGGATATATGGAAGTTCTCAGTTATTAAAAGAAATTGCTTTGTACATTAATACAAATTTTATCAGCAGTTGCATGATGTTTTTCAGCCCTTGTAAGCAATCCTGAGTGAACTGTAATTGTTATTATATCATTATGTGTATCAATATGCTACTCATATTGCAAAGTGAAGTAGAGATGTATATGTGCTTTTGTTTACGACAGTATTTCAGCCTGCTCATTTATTTTCTTTCTCCTGAGTATTAGAGTTTACTAAATGAAAAACATCTATTTTTTTTTGCTTTGTATATTTGTATCTTGTTTTCATTAATTCCCCCCACATTTTTTCTTTAACATCTTTCAAAGATGATTTTTAGAGCAAGAGTCTGTGCTCTTCTAAGACTTTTATTCTTTGACCTACCTTCTAAAATTTATTTTCTCATCTTGTTTCTCTGTACCAATGATTTTCAACCTTTTTCATCTTATGCACACATAAAGTAATTACTAAAATTCTGCAACATACCCAAATATTTTTTTCCAATCTCACAAAAAATAGGTATAATTTTGATTCATTCACTCTAGACAGCTATTGTTGTGTTGGCTGTTGTCATTTTTTTTTTTAACTTAACAATATAAAGTGGTCATTGCCCCTGACTAGTCAGGTAATGTATGTTTTAAAAATTCTTGCCCTAGCTGGCTTGGCTCAGCGGATAGAGTGTTGGCCTGAGACTGAAGGGTCCCAGATTCCATTCTGGTCAAGGGCACATGCCCAGGTTTCCAGCTCGATCTCCAGTAGGGGTGTGCAGGAGGCAGCCAATCAATGATTCTCTCTCATCATTGATGTTTCTATTTCTCTCTTTCCTCTCTGAAGTCAATAAAAATACATTAAAATAAATCTTGAGGTACACTGTTTGAAACTAGTTGCTCTATATTATAAACATCCCCAAAACAATATCTCTTCTTCTAGTATTTAAGTTATTGTCTATTATTTTTGAAGGTACTTTTGTTATTAAGTTCTTGTATTTTTTTTTATATCATTGTATCACTTTCCTTTTGCTACTTTGGAATACAATACAAAAAAATGCCTTTCTTTTCCATTTCCATCTATAGTTCAGACAAAGTGTGTTCGTAATACATTTTTTTTCTGTCTTTAAAACAAAAGCTAAGTCTATAGAATAGGCCTTATTCTCTTCCTACAACACCAGGGTTATTCCAGTTTTCTATTCTAAGTTTTTGAAAAAAAGCTAAGATATACTGTCCCATATATAAAGATCATGCAGCACAGTGCACACTGATACTTAACTATGCTTCTTGAGTTACACAGTACAGAGAGGTAGGGGCTGAGAGGAATGGTGACTGAAATCTGTAAAGCATGAGCAGTGTGGATAGGTGAAAATTCAGCTTTTTCTTCTTTCCTTTTCTGGCAATGGATAAACTTAGATAAGTAACCACATGCTTCATCGTGGAAATCAATATGAATTTTTCTTGAAAATCTGTAATGTGCAGAGTACTCTGCCAGATCCTAGAGGATGTAAAGAGTTATAAAACACAGATCCTGCTTTTAAGTGTCTTTAGATCCTATGAAGAGTTAACAGTTATATGATACAAAAAAACAAAACAAAACAAAAAAACACACAAAAAAAACACAAATACTATTTTTTTGGTCCAAAAAGATTGAGGAAGAAAATTTACTTACTCTAAACTCCGTATTGGAAGTTAAACTTTCTGATGAGTTTACATGATATTTTCACTTTTTTTTCCCTCTTTCCTCTTTACTAATCTTTTTTAGGGAAAACTTTGGGCATAATCATGCCCAGAGTGAGCTGTAATGTTGTATGTAAAGTAAGAGAGGGGCATTCCGTCAAACACACACATACATCAAGTTTATACATATTAGCTTTAAATAAACTTGCAGGAAGCCATCCTCTCTGATAATCAGGAGTAGTTCAATGAAGATAAATAAATTATAAACAGTTCTATGAAACAGAGTAAATATCATTAAAACATTTCCATATATATGAACACTAGTGGCCTGGTGTATGAAATTCATGCACTCGCAGGGGCGGAATCTCCCAGCCTGGCCTGTGCCCTGTCACAGTGCGGAAGCCCCGCGATTCATTACCCCAAAGAGGTAGGCCCCACCCACCCATCGGGGCTCCTCGATGGATCGCCCCAAAGAGGTAGGCCGGAGCCGAGGAGACCTGCGGACCCAGGGCCAGGCTGTGGCAGAGGCCTGCGGACCCCCAGGGGCAGGCCCTCAGTAGAGGCCTCCCTCTGCACACACCCGCCTAACCCCCGCCATGGCCCCGCCTCGTCCCCGATGCTGCAAGGCCCTGTCCACCCGCACCTGCTATGCATGCCACCTGCTGAGTGGTCATGACATTATGGCGTCCCAGACAATTTGCATACTCCTCTATTATTATGTAGGATAGCATAAGTTAATATTATTTATGTGTATATAGAGTATATGTTAATTGAATTATATTCAAAATTCAAGTTAAAGCTTCATAATACATGAATTAAATATTAAACAAGGATTTAATTTAAAAATGAAACTATAAAATGGATTGAAATGTTGGTAAATATTTAGAATGTTCAACATAAAAATATATGTGTGTTCTTCATATATAAAAGTATTTATAAATCTATAAAAAATGAGCACATTATACTATTAGAATAAAAGAAATAGGAATTCAACTCTACAGTAAGATCTAATTGTTTATGGGTTTTTTTCCTCTTGCTATCTATTTATCTATCTCTATCACTTAGCTATCCATCTGTCCATATATCCACATGTAAAGATATGCCTTTATCATAATTTTTGAAGAAGTATAACTGTGTAGTTTTATTTTTTTCTCTATTTTTAATAATCTCTAAATCTTCTATGAAAATTAGATATTGTTATTATTATAATAATCAGAAAAAAAGTGGCAGGTTTGTACATAAAGTTTCATAGCCTTCTAGGAAGTTATTTGTGCCAAAATATTGCAAGAGACTTAGGATGGAGTAATAGTCTGTGAGCCCTTTCTTTACTTTTATAACTTCATCATAAGTAATCAGTGAGTGGCAGAATTAAAAGTTATTTACAAGAGTAAATTAATATTAGCATTACTTATAAACACTTGGAAAGAATCTAACTGCAAACATTTGAAAAGTCTTAAATATTGTTTAAAATCATGAAATGGAATATTATGCAACCAATGAAATCATATTGGGAATTAATATTTAATGACTAAAAAGGATGTTCAGAATATAACATAAGAATACATATATGCAAACAATATCTAAAATATATCAATATTGGCTTCTACAAAGACGTGCCCTTAAGCCTACATCAGGTTTATATATTCATAGACTAGTACCAAAAGGAAATACATTAATATAGGAGTACTTCTGGTAGGATTTTGATTTAGTTTCCTATTTTAAAATATTTCACAATGAAATTATATTGCTCTTATATGCAGAGGAACATAAATATTGAAATGATTTTGAGCTCGGCATCAATCTCTTTATTAGATTTTACAGTAATGGATAAAAGAAAAGTGGGGGGGGGGAGCATTTTCTCATTGGGCCTGACATATAATTATTAAAGTAAGACAGAAGAAATAGGGAAATGGAAAATGTAGTTTATCCCCTGTGGATGTGTGAATTTTTTAACTACTAGAAAACACACACTGTGGCTTCTGTGGTTGGAAGATAGATTTATAATTTAGGAAGGAGGATGTTGGAAGCTACTCAGAAGTCATTTGACTTCCAGCAGGTCTAGATGAGCACTGGTATTATATTGTCTTGTGGCTGAAAGAATAGCCTGGAGGAAGTTATCCTGAGTAATTTCCATGTGCTGTGTTTATGTTGTGGCCTGCACGAGTTTTTCTCTAAGTACTGTCATGAGTCTTGAGTGCCAGCAGGCTCCCTGGCCTGAAGCATGTTCCAAGATGCCAGATTCACAGATTAGACACACAGGGTACATATCGAATTTTGATGAGCATCTCAGTAATTACACTATCTCAGCCTTATGTAACCACCAAGGAGTTTATGAGGGAAAGAAAATAAGCCTTGCTTGTTTCCCTAAATACCCGAAAGAATGTATACTGCTGTATTCTTAAATTATTTCCGGTCTTTTATAGTATAATTTTGAGATTTAACCAAAGTACGTGGAAAGGAAAAGACAGGAAGCAAGGATCAGTATTTTTTTCCACTTGTCCCAAATAACAAAACATTCAATCTGGCTTTAATGGTATTGTATATTTGAGTGAGAAATTTCAAATAGTCCTTGACTTATACTCCTAAAAATGTTTGAGTTGAAATCCAGTTTTCTAGCTGTGTGACATAGTCAATTTATTTAAAACCCCTCAATTTCCATTTCCTTTTCATTTAAACAAAGGTATAAAATATACTTTATAGGATTCGTGTGGGTTTCAAATAAGATTATTATTTTAGAAATACAGTATGAAGCACCAAGTACATATAACATTGTTAATTTTTCATCTCCATTTAAAATTAAGATGTGTGGTCATTGGGACTATGGGACTTCGTTTCAGCTATATATGAGTTCAATGTGCAGATCAGCCAATTATGGACTGGCCCTTTTTTAAACCTGAGTTTCAATATTTTATTTATAAAATGAAATGTATTATTTATATAAACCATAGAAGAGTTGAAAATATTAAATGGAGATATGGTGGTATTTTCTACTTCATAATTTAATTTGCATATAAGTACCACCTGTCCCTAAAAAGTATGTGTTTTCAGATACAATAAATAAATTTCAAATAATCACACAAGTAGAAGGAGGTAAAAGGCAATATTCAACCCCAAGTCGTTCTGACATCAACCTTTCCTCCTTTTGTTTCGCACTCACCTCATGGTTGAGGCACTTAGAAGCCACTGCTACTTGTCTTTCTAGGTAGTTTCCTTGCATTGGATCAGTTTCTCTGTTCTTCTGTGTCCACATATGTAAAACAAGATTTATTATATAAACTTTTTGTAATCTGGATTCATTTGAGTGTTATGGATTACTCCAATCATCTCAGGAGCAACTTTATGGGGAAGTTGTGGCAAACTGGAAGGTTTCCACCGCCCTTGCTACTTCAAAGAGAGCAGCTTTCTATTACTTATAGGTTTAAAATTTCATTTGTACAAATGACTCATTGTTAAAAAGCTTGAAAACCACTAGATTTGATGTTCTCCAAGGTCCTATTTATTCTAAAATATTTTAATTAAATATATTAAAAGGCCATGGACTAGATTGAGGCTCGGAATACAAAAGCATCAGTAAGCAAATTGACGTATAACATTACAATCATTTATCTGGAATATATGCTGAATATGAGTGGATGCATGGGGCAAATTTTGGTATAATTTTGCACTGCTTTGTATGATAAAAATTAAGTAGTTACACCAGAAAAACTAAAATGAAGATTAATTCAACTATTTGAATATGCCTAGGAGAGTAGTAAACAGTTTATTAAGTAGATATATTAGTAAATATATTGCGATCAGAAGCAGGGTTGTAATCAACAAATTAGAAAAAAATAGATATTTCAGAGCATCTGCAAACAAAGAGGAGTGAGAAGAAGCATTAAGAATGAAATAAAATACTCCACAAAGTCACTGATAACTCCTGACCATTCATAGACAGATGACTGATGCAGCCAGAAGAAGGAAGAACACATCAGTAGTGACCTAACAGAGCTAGAATTTAAAGCTGTAAATAAGATGTGAATGTTTCATCACATCTTCTGATTCATTCACAGATTCATTCAGGATTCATTCAACATTCATTTATTAAAGATAATATAGGAAATCAATAACTTGTAGAAAAGTTATTAAATAGTCAATTTGACTTTTTGGGACTATAATGCATAATATAAAAATAATGCGTTCTCAGGAAAGAACAGAATTATCTCAAATACAATTAATATAGTATTTGAGGAGAGATTCATTAAGTACTGAGAGGCATTTAAAACATTAGTATATATGTGGTGGGAAAAGTGCCTAGTAAATCAGTAAAACCCAGATGCCATGGAGAAGAACCTGTCATTCTCTAATCCTGTCTATCTCTATTACTGCTACTCTAGGCATATTCCCTACCCTGGAGTTCTAACATTGCTCTTCTAATAGGTCTCTATGCTTCCTCTCAAGCCCTAGCTATATGCAAATAGTCCCCTCGACCAGGAGTTCAACCAGCAGGCAGGCTGGCCAACCATCCATGTCCCATCCCCCTGGCCAGGCTGGCCGGACCCCACCCATGCATGAATTCATACACCAGGCCTCTAATACATGTGTATATATATATGTGTGTGTGTGTGTGTGTGTGTGTGTGTGTGTGTGTGTGTGTGTGTTCAGAGATCATAATAATCTGGCCACTCAATGTTTTCTAAGCTAAACTTACATATAATTTCCCCAGAATGTTTTCTGACTATTCAATCTGAACTAGTTCCTCAGATACTTCCTATTTCATCACTTTAACTTTCTACTGAATCTGTGACATGATAAAGTTTATCTCTCCTCCAATCACTACATTGTCTGTTTTGTTGTTAACTGGTATAAAATAGGTGTGTGTTAAAATATGTGTGTGTGTGTAACAAAAAGAGTTAATTGCCAATGTTGTTTCCAGCCCAAAATAAGAGACGAGTGTCCATTTGGTACATGTCCATTTGCATACATGTTAATTTGGATACTTTTAAGTGGACTCATGGACACAGTGCTACATAACTACTTATTTCATTTGTAGTTAGCATAATTTCAAAGTTATTGCAACCTCTGAATATATATTATTTTGGTAGATAAGATAGATACATGCAGAATAGTCAATTCTCCTTTCCCCAGTCATTACCATAATTTATATTTTTTCTTAAAATTCCCAGTTACTGACTCAAAAATTGTGGAATGAGGAACATTTACATCCTATAACAACCAAGAGTGATGCTGGCTACAGAATATCACCTGACTTAGGCAGCTCAAATGTGATGCACAGAATTAGGGAATATTTACCCCTTTTATGCCCTGGTTGGGAAATGAAGACACTGGTCCCAGCAGTGACTTGCAAGGTTGTACTGATGGTAGACTTATAGTTCATGTGGAGGGTCAGATGCCGGGCTGAGTTGAACATTCCTGCTGCTATCATGACACTAAGTTGTTGTCTAGTCACAGCTGTCCTGGTTCCTGTTCACAGGCCTTTCAGGCATCATTATTCCAGACCATTTGGTGGCCCTGGAGCACTATTTCAGGTCTGGCTCAAGAATCCAACATGTCACAGGGGAAAATCTCAAAGATGTCCATTTTTCTTGCCTCTACTAGGGTTTATATTATTCCCAATTAAGCCCTCCAAATCTCCCTAAATTATCTGATCCCCCACCCCCCGCCCACAACAAACAGCTACCTGTATAACTTTTTAACAAAAGCACAAGCATCTAGGAAACTAACACTTGTCTCTCACATTTTACAGATAACTTCTCCCTCAATTGTAGAGCACAGGGAATTAATTTCTGGCTCCTCTCCTACTTGAATATTGGGAGAAAACATTCTTTCTGGAGAGTTATCACACTGCCCTTTTTCTTTAATAAATTTTTGTAGTACCTATAAGAGCAATTCTGCTCTAAATCCCACCCCATCCCTAAATTCCTTTTCAGCAGCTGGACAGGAATGTCATCCTTCATCTGGAGCTCCAACTGTAAGTCACCAAATTGCTCAACCCACACACAGAGCAGCATTTCATTATGTCAGTGCCATTTCCTCCTGGGCACTCCACAGACATAGAAGTGAGATTCATACCCAGCAATTTTTTCTCCCTACTGTTGATGAAACTATAAATTAGTGCTGTTAATCCTTACATTTGGACTTTTCACCCTCCTTCCAATTATCCTATATAATAAAAGGCTAATATGCAAATAGACCACACTGTGGGACAACCGGTCGCTATGACATGCGCTGACCACCAGAGTGCATGTGTGGAACATGGTGGGCGTTGGCCACGGCGGGATGCTGGAGCAGGTGAGTGGGGATGCCAGACCAAGGCAGGGCGCTGGTCACTGTCATTGGGGTGAGCCTCTGGTGGTTACTGAAAATTCTTTGCTCCCGTGCCCTGCAGTCCTGCCTGGCACTCGCACCTGCTGCTGACACCAGAGCCGCTGCTCACACCCACTGCCAGTGCTGGCCCTGCTTGCACCCGTAGCCAGCTTTGGAGCTGCCACTCGCACCCACTGCTGGTGCCCAGCGCTGGTCCTGATCACTCCACGCTGTCAGCAGGTGCGAGTGGGGCTGGTGCCATCAGCTTGTGGGAGCGGCAGTGGTAGGTGTGGGGCTGCCGGGAGACAGGGGACTGGGGATTGCGGCAGGAGGGGCGGGGCAGAGGTGCAGAGGATGGGCTCAGACCTGCCCCTGTGCCTACTGCAGCCTCACGGCCCACAGTTCCTTTCATGGTGCACAAATTCATGCACTGGGCCCCTAGTATGTCATAAAAGCAGTGATCCTCTTTGTACTCTTATCTTTTTTTTATTTTATTGTATTATACTATATACTATTTTACTTTTTAAAACTATTTTTTAATATTTTAGTATACTATATTTTACTATACTACTTTACTTTTTGTCTGTTTTTTGCCTCATGCATTGTATTGTAACGTCATTGAGAGCACAAACTGTTTTTACATCAAACATTGATATATCCCAAATACCTTGAATAATTTTTAGCCCACAATATTTCCTGAGATTAAAACTTATTTTTCTATGAATTGGACCAGTTTATATTGATGTTTGCGTAACATTGATTAGAAACTGTGCTTCATTACATGGAACCTTCTCCTTAAGTTTGGCTGCACACTGAGAAAAATCTAAGCATGTCACTATCCTTGCTCAGCACAGACCCATGGCCATTGGCCATTGTGATTCTAAACAAACTTCAAGAATTCTAGACTGTGTTGTAATAGCTAATACGATATAGCCATGGAGCAAACAATGGCTTCTGTTGGTGGTACTGACCCTCATTTCCAGGAAAATGGATATAGTTTTCATTTTTTGCCAATTGATTAATTCTTCTTATGTGTTCCCAAGTATTGGCTAGTGCACAATCATTCAGAGATCAGAGGAAAACCATACCTGGCTAAAGCTTGGGAAGATATGCATGGGTATTTTATAGAGATGGGAGATAAGGGAAGTTAAGAGTTGTTATTTATGAAATGCTTCCTGCCCACCACTGGGAGATTTTGTTTATATGCTAAACACCTTTGCTAGCCCTGAAACTAAGAGTGAAGGAATTTAAATACCATTTCTAAAGAAGCACAACCAAGACCAGTTCAGCTCTCAATAGTTAGCATAATTAGAAGATGCACTTCAAATTCACTGCATTTTTCATTAATGTAAATATCTATATTTATTAATCTGAGACATTTCAGTTAATATTAATATGATATAAAATAAATTTTAAACTCTATAATTACAAGAGTTCGATACTATATATTTCCCATCTTTAATTTGTTTTCCAACCAAAGATTTTCCTTGCTGATTCTTCAGTTCTTATTACGGAAGGAAACTCTTGTCATCTTAATTGGATTGCCTGAAGACTTAGAAGTGTCTAGAAAGGTATCCCATTGCATAAATTGAGAGCATGGTTGACAATAAATCAACCATGTCAATAAGACTTTTCTCTGAAGAAGTAGTTAACTGCTCATTTGTAGAGTACCATGCTGTTTCTAAGAAATGAATAAATATTAAATTATAAGGTATGTCAAGAATATATAAAAAACATTCAAAAAGTCAACTGGTCAGAAATGTCATTTTAATATTGAGTTTTGCTTCACTTTTTTTGTTTTGTTTTGTATTGTTTTCAGTAGAATCCTCTTTCCAAACTATTATAGGATACAAATCAATATATCTATTGTAAAACTTATATGCTGTTTTTTTTTTGCTTATTCAAATACGACTTCAGTAATTGCTGCATAGTAACTATACCAAAATATATTTTTTAAATCAATAATAGAAAGAAGCACAAGTAGAGAGTGAAATTGCCTAAAAGAATATTTTTTTTAGAGTATAGTAAATTGTTCTCAAGGTAGCTTTTAGCCTGTGATGCACTATTTATTTCCACTCAGAATTAGTGAACCATTTAGTCAATGATCTGGCTTTAGGCAGACAAATATAGATCGTTTCCCAAAGATCATGAATTAGTGGGGGGTTTTTGCTGTTTGTTTGTTTGTTTGTTTTTTAATCCTCATCCCAGGGATATTTTTCCATTGATTTTTAGAGAGAGTGGAAGAGAGAGGGAAAGACAGAGAGAAATATAAATGTGAGAGAAACACATTGATTGGTTGCCTCCTGAAAACACCCTGACCAGGGCCCATGCCAGGGAGGAGCCTGCAACCACATATATGTGTGTGTGTATATACACACACACACAATTGATCCTTGAACAACATAGCTTTGAACTGCACAGATCCACTTACATACAGATTTTATAAAACTAAATACCTGAATTGTTTTTGAGTTATGCATGGATTTTCTTTTTTTTTAATATATATTTTATTGATTTTTTTACAGGGAGGAAGGGAGAGGGATAGAGAGCTGGAAACATCGATCAGAGAGAAACATTGAGAGAGAACATCGATCAGCTGCCTTGTGCACACTCCCTACTGGGTATGTGCCCGCAACCAAGGTACATGCCCTTGACCAGAATCTAATCTGGGACCCTTGAGTCCACAGGCTGACGCTCTATCCACTGAGCCAAACCAGTTAGGCTATGCATGGATTTTCAACTGCATGGGATCAGCACCCCAACCCCTGTTATAACCACATTATAAAAATTCACAAATATATATTGAAATTACATAATAAGATACACGATATTAACAACTAGATTAGAGGTCAATAAATATTTTCTGTAAAGGGCCAATTCATAATATATTTGACTTTGTGAGCTATACAAGTCTATCATAATAATTCAACTCTGCCATTGTAGTGCAAAACTAGCCATATATGATATGTAAGCAAATGGGTGTAGCTGGTTCTGGTAAAATTGTATTTATAAAGGCAGGAAACAGGCCTTATTTGTCTATTTAAGAACCTAAATTACTAACTAGATTATAGACAATGCAATGGTTAGGCAATATATTCTGCCCATATATCAATGCAGGGAATCAATAGCCAGAGCATTTGTTCAACAAGAAAGTTGCAGTCTTTGATGTGCTGTATATTCCCTTAAAACAGTGGTCGGCAAACTCATTAGTCAACAGAGCCAAATATCAACAGTACAACGATTGAAATTTCTTCTGAGAGTCAAATTTTTTAAACTTAAACATCTTCTAATGCCACTTCTTCAAAATAGACTCGCCCAGGCCGTGGCACTTTGTGAAAGAGCCACATTCAAGGGGCCAAAGAGCCACATGTGGCTCACGAGCTGCAGTTTGCTGACCAGGGCGTTATACTCAATGTATAGAAGTTAGTGGAATTTTATTGGTATATGTGATATTTAACCTGTGACTGAAAATATATATTTAGCTAAAAACTATAGTTGGTATACAGTGATTTACTCCTTTATTCCTTCCTTTCTTTTTTCCTTCCTCCCTTTTTTTTTTGCATTTATTTATATTTACTTTTAGTTTTCCATTTTCTTTTTCACAGACTTTTTTTTTTAACTCTTTCAGAACACCATTTTTTCTCCCAAACTTAGTTTAGGAAATGCTTTTTGAGATGAGTCAGGACAATAATGCATCTTCTTTTATATGATCATAGACATTTTTTTTTTTCTTTTAGTGGCTGTATTCTCCATCGAATTTTCTGAATTTTTCAATTTCTATTGCTGACATAAGTTATTTCTTAATTTATTGGTCAATGTAGCATGTTGGTAGAAATGACTCAGTGCTGATATAGAAAGTTGAGGTTCTTTTTTAAAAATATGACAAAAATTAAAAGATTGGTTAATAAGGACAGCAATATCTTATAACCACTAAATAACTACTATCCATGATCATATTTTATGTCCTGTATATTCAGAGAGGTCTGGAAAATTTGCTTCTACACTCTCTAACACAATCTTGCACAATCCCAAACTGATTCAATATGCTTGAAATTTGGTGTTATCCAAAGTTCTTTCCTCACATAGGATTTACCAATAACAGAAGAGCAGCAATACAGAAAAAAAAAAAATGTAGGCAAGTCTCCTACATCTACCATTCAGTAAATGAAGCTGTTTAAGTTAAGGTATTGAGAAACAGAAGGAAGTAAACCTTCAAGGACAGGACTGAAAGAAAGGAAATAAAACAAAATAACTCTTATTAGTACTTTAGTCATCCAGGAAACTAGTCTTTTCTCATGATAAAATACCATAGCATCAAATTAGACTTATTTTCCTACATATTATCTGTTCTATCCTATATAATAAAAGGCTTATATGCAAATTGACCCAATGGCAGAACGATTGGTTGCTATGACACATATTGACCACCAGGGAGCAGACGCTCAATGCAGGAGCTGCCCCCTGGTAGTCAGTGCGCTCCCCACAGGGGGAAGCACCACTCAACCAGAAGCTGGGCTGATGGCTGGCGAGCGCAGCGGCCATGGCAGGAGTGTCTCCCGCCTCCACAACATCCCCCGAGGGCTCCCGGACTGTGAGAGAGCACAAGCCAGGCTTTTTCAAGAAAATAAAAATATTGGGCTTCTAGAATCACTACCTGGAAATCCATTTTCCCCAGAATGCTTTCTTCTATTTCTAAATCATGGACACTTTGTTCTAATAATCATTTAAGTTGTGATCAATCATTTAATTTCAATAATCACTTAGTGCCAATAATCATAAAACTTCAAGTCAGTTCCTCTTCAAATTTTCTCTCTCTGGTCCCAATCAGTGGTTCATAAAGCTGTCTCAATGACTCTTATTTGTATTGCCTACAATCTTTCCTTTTAATTCATCCTAACTTTATCTGACCCAATTAGGCCATTATTTCTATTCAACAATCTCTTGATTCTGTCTTTTATCTCTGATTTACCTTCATTTCTCTCCAAACCTTATACACATCTTCAGAGTTAGGTTCACAATATAGATCTCAACAGATTATGTATCCTCAACTTTATTTGGCAAAAATTCAAACTGTAGTCATCATTATGCAAACAATATATCATTTTATATTGCAAAGGCTATTGCAGACTATTTCTTGGGTCTGCCTTGCTAGATCCCAAAATTTCTCTCTTTTCTTCAATCTCTCAGTTCTTCCAGGGAAATACCTACTCACCATTTGAAGCAGCCTAAGAGTTGCCTTTTGGCTAAAATTATAGAAGTCTTCATGAGTTCAGCACTTCCCACTTCTTAACATCTATAGATATAAAAGCCTAAGCAATTGTTTGACTGTTTGACCATTCAACCATTTGACCAGTAGCTATGATGCCCACTGTCCATCAGGGGGAAGATGCTCAATGCATAGGCATGGAAACATGGAACAGACTTATGAATTTTAGAGGAAAGGGGGGAGAAGGGAGGGTGAGAAGAGATTAACCAAAGATCTTATATGCAAGCTAGAGGCCCAGTGCATGGATTTGTGCACCAGTGGGGTCCCTTGGCTTGGCTTGTGGAGACCGGGCAAAAACTAGCAGTCTGACATCCCCTGAGGGGTCCCAGATTGCAAGAGGGCACAGGCCAAGTCAAGGGACCCCACTGGTACACGAATCCATACACCGGGCCTCTAGCGTACAAATCAAACAAGACAATATAGTGTCTTCTCAAAAAGGTTATTGTATTAGCTCATAAAGAAAAACAATAACACGTTTTTTCATGCCACAATGTCCAAGGCAGGTCACTGACTGAATTAAATGATATTGATTATGAATTTGCATGTAGAAAATACACCAGCCATTAAAACACAATGGCAAGCCCTAGCTGGTTTTGCTCAGTGGGTAGAGCAAAGGGTCCCAGGTTCAATTCCTGTCATGGGCATATACCTCAGTTGCAGGTTCCTCCCTGGCCGAGCCCTGGTCATGGCTCCTGCAGGAGGCAACCAATTGATGGGCTTCTCTCACATTGATATTTCTCTCTGTCTTTCCCTCTCTCTTCTATGCTGTCTAAAAATCAATGGAAAAAATATCTTCAGGTGAGGATTAAAAAAATAAAAGTAAAACATGATGACAAGTATATTCATCTGTCCCATACTATACAAAAATCTCTGGAGCTGATGACTAACACAGTGGACAGCACTTTTGGTGTCAGACATTGCTAGGTTCTATATCTAGATCTATCTGTAGTTTTTGTTTGTTTTTTTGTTTTGTTTTGTTTTTTTAATTTGGTCAAGCTACTTAGACTATCAAGGTCTCATTTTCTAATATGTAAAACTAGGGGCCCAGTGCACAAATTCATGCACATTGAAAGGAACTGTGGGCTGCGAGGCTGCGGTGGACACAGGGGCGGGTCTTGGTCCATCTCTGCATCCCTGTCTGTCCCCTCCCGCCATGGCCAGCAGCCCCACTCTCGCCACCGCCACTCCCATGCGCTGATGGTGCCAGCCCCACTTGCACCCACTGACGGCATGGGGCGATTGGGGCCAGTGCCAGCAGCAGGTGTGAGCATGGCCAGCGCCATCAGAATTATACCTTATAAACATTAAAACAGTCTCCTAATTAATAGGTAGAAAAAAGGAATGACAAAGTTCTAATAAACATTTTCTGGTATACACATAGATATCCTGGTACATCTAAAAGAAGCTCAATCTATTATTTTGTTGGATGCCAGTATTTTTTGTTATTCCCTAATTATTTCTGCTTAAATATTTCTGTTTTATGGTATTTCCCTTTTAATATTGTTCTGTGATTACTATACTTATGACTATGAATAATTATTCTTTTTTTAAAAATAATTATTCTTAAATCTGCAAGTTTTGGGTACATTTCACTACCACAGAAAATATTTAGTATAGTTGTTATATAGCATGACAGTGTATTTCTTAGTTCAATTACTTGAAGAAAGGTCACAAAATTTTGTACACAAAACCATTACAATTAATAAAAATATTTTAATAAATAAAATATTAGTGCTTGATCCATTCACTTTTTCAATAATAAGTATTTTTAAATGTAAATTGAGATAATTCTTTTAAGTAGAATCTGAGTATAATAAATATAGTCCATAATTAAAATGGAATATGTGCTAAATGGAAACCAAAACCATTTGTTGATTCCATACAATTAAAGTACTTTTTATAGAATATAAAATCCCAATTATTAAGTATATCTTTCTTAAAACAAACAAAAAATGATAGGGCTTTTCTATATTCTTTTTTTTTTCTAAAATATTAATCGTGGCCTAGCAATTTTGGCTCAGTGGACAGAGCATTGGCCCGCAGACTGAAGGGTCCTGAGATTGATTCTGGTCAAGGGCACATGCCTGGGTTGCAGGCTCGATCCCCAGTTGGGGGAGTACAGGAGGCAGCTGACCAATGATTCTCTATCATTGATGTTTCTATCTCTCCCTTTCCCTTCCTCTCTGAAATCAAAATTATATTAAAAAAATAAAATATTAATTGTGACTTCATATAGAAACAGCCTATAACCAGGAAAAGTATAATAAAATTTTTCATGAATAAAATTTATTTCCCTCTTTAGTCTACTAATAAAAATTCCTTGATAGGATGTAAGAACAATATTTCTAGATAATTAGAAAAAATAAACTTAATAAGCAGCTAAACTCAATGTTACATTAATTCACCAACTGAAGCCTCTTCTTTCCTTAAGAATAACATTAATATTCAATTTAAAAGATATATTTAGTGTGCATTATGTTTTAGTTTATATTATTTGAAAACTGCACATGGCTTCATTGATCACTAACCAGCAGGTTAATCTAAATGCTTACTTTAACAGAATGTGAAGTGTGCTTCAAGTATTGTACCAGGATCCATTTGTCAATACTTCTTCTACTAGGCTACATAGTATTTAGATTTTCATCACTGATAATATACCTTTTTGTTCTTCAAAATATACACCTAAATATGAATCAGAAAAAAATCCACCTACTATACTCTTTTATTGAAAATTTGTCATCTGGCATTAATAAGACTAGAAAGGATACTGAAAAGAATGTTGATAGCTTTAAGCTGTGACAGAAAGTATACTTATTTGACCCTTGCTTCATTTCTTTTTTGCAATATAATTATATAATAAAATTTTATAACTCATGTTTCAATCAAAATTTGCTTTTTGAAACCTTATGAAATTTGTAGCTATTTACTTTTAATTGCATCCTTATGTATTAATATTTGATCAGTGAAATGATCACTAAAATTTTAAAAAGGTTATAAAATAGTTCAATAAATTGAGAAAATTATTTCCTAGCATTCCAAATACATAGACATATTTAAAATAGTGATAGCTTTAGCTTTAACTTCATTTTTAAGAAATTATATTTTCACAAATTACTTTTAAGGTAAACAGTTGAATAAGCTAACAAACATAAAAGATGTCTTCTAAAACAGAGGCTTATGCTGCAGACTATTAAAAAAAGTAAATGATCTTCAATTCAATATAAATTAATTGCATTATCCTCAGGCCAAATAATATTCACTCTCAAGGACAAGAGAGTAGTTAGGAAGTCCAAGGTTCATTTTTTGTTACCGATATAACATTTTTTGACAACTTAAAGTTAGTATATAAGAACTCACAGATAATTGTTCTAACTTGAAAAAGAATAACAGTTCTATAAAGAAAGATCTCTCTCTCTCTCAAAAATACAAACCTGGCACCATATCTGCAAATCATTAGATCCACAGACATACACATACTTGATGTTCAGCCAGTATGCTCCTGTGCAGTGTAATATAACCTTATCACTTCAATCTGCCTTGTATTCATTCTGCCTGCTTTGTGCTTATATCTTCCTAATCACTAAATTATTTCAACCATTATCCCTATTTATACATACACATATAGCTGTATCTTAAAGAGAGAGATCATATACTGTGGTAAATCTTGCTGAGATTTTAATTAGTAATAAATGAGTATTGAAACTCAGACTCTTCCTAAAGTGATATCTATTAGAGTGCAATTTGATATAAAATAAAGGAACATAAATTTAATTAACTTGCTCTTAAACAGTCTGGAAAAATATCTTGAGTAAAGACAGGATGTCTTGTTGAGGTGGGGAAGATGGTCTGGAGAATATGGTATATACAGAAGACAGAGTCATTGACATATGTTGAATATAAAGAAGTACTTAGAAGTAGCACTAGAGATTTTTGAATGTCAATGAAAGGAAAGACACTCTCTCTGAGAGGCAATGAGAATCACTGAATTTAACTGAGCAGAGAATAGAAATATTCTGATTTATGATTCAGGAAGATTTATATCATCTACACATGTAAAGCGTTTAAGTAGTACTTAAAAGTGGGAGACCATATTGTTCTCATTCAGGCTCGGTGTTCATGAATAAAAACTACCAATAAATTGAGCTCAAATTTGCTTTATAACTCCACATATATGATTTAGAGAAATATTTTTCATTCTTGAACTCAAATGTTTTCTTTTATGACAGGATAATTCACAACATTTTTATATATATGTACATGAAGAAGTTCGGAATAATGGAGACTAAAAAATATGCTTAATTAATAGAACTTAACACACTCATATATTAATCTTTACCTACTCTCCATTAGAAGAGTTGGATAGCAATAAATAGAAAAGTAAGATAGATTAGTTATTTTATTCAAAGTTAGAGTATTGAAATCAGACTATGGTTGAGTATATAGCTACCTTTTGCCACTGAGGGTCAAAGTTAATAAATGATCATCGTTCTAGCTATAAAAGAAAAGTCTAGAGAATCAAGCAGAGTTGACATATAAAAGTTCAACAATGAGTCAGAAGTTTTGGGAGTTGGGCTGAATAAATCAGTATGGGGTTAGGGCAGTAAGAAATGGTCAGCTGCTTAAACAAAGAAAAGAGTCAGAATAAAGTGAGGAACAAGAATGACTTTTTTTTCCAGTACCAGCATCCAGGTACAATAAATCCATTCTATATTGACATAACCTGAATAATTGGTTGTTGGTGCTTTGATATCTCACATTGTAGAACCTCATATAAGAAGACTAGAATGATGTAATATTTTAATTCAGTAAATGAAATATATCAAGAGATAAATACCACAAAATATGCTAAGAAATTGCAACTTGTTTTCCCCAAAGAAAGCAAGTGATATGAAAAACAGTTATTTTCTGAAGCAGAAGGAAAGTCAAACAATGGGAAATGTTGCTAATTATCTTTATCTGGGAACTTCATCAAAGACTTGGCATTTTCGTGTTTGTGGTTAACATGATTCATTGCTTGTGTCTGACGTGCTCTGCCTAGATGTTCTTCAGTTTCCCTCTAATTATTGCTTAAGTAATTATGGTCAGCTCTTTTAATGGTTTTGAACTCAAGGAAGAGGACAATTTTTTTCAAAAATACTGGTTGTTTAATCATATCTTTTGGTAACCTAAGAAACAAAATGGCAAGAAATAAATTGTATCCAAGACCAATCACAGCCCCACTGTCTTCCTCTGTGTGTACTCTAGTGGCGTATACTTAACTGTATCGATGCAGTCTAGAGGACTTAGCTTACTGGCACACTCTTCTTTAACCATATGCTAACATGCCTTCTTTCTAAGAGCTTTTAAAATTTTATTTTCTATCTGTCTTAACTTTAAATCTCCCAAATGGAATTTATTATTGAGTATCCTATATAGCTCTTATTGATAGTGAATAATTATAAAGCATTATAGGAGTAATGCTGTTATGAAATGTGATGCAGATCTTTTTATAAAAAGAGAATACCTTTGTTGCATTTAAAAAATAGAATATCTTGTAACTTTGTTAGTTCCTTATTTTAAGTGAATTTATAGATTTTTTTTTTTAAAGGTCAACTTAGCCCTAGACAGTTTGGTTCAGTGGATAGAGTGTTGGACTGCAGACTGAAGGTCCCAGGTTCAATTCTGGTCAAGGGCACATGCCCGGGTTGCAGGCTCAATCCCCAGTAGGGGGCGTGTAGGAGACAGCCGATCAATGATTCTCTCTTATCATTGATGTTTCTATCTCTCTCTCCCTCTACATTCCTCTCTGAAATCAATAAAAAAAATTTTAAAAAAAGGTTAACTCTGAGTGGTTTATAAGAATAATTAACTGTGGAAAGCTTGCAATGTACTATTCAAATATGAAATGCTTAATAAAATTGACTTTTAAAGAAGAATCAAACACAAGCTCAAATTGGAAAAAAAATGCACAAAATCTATTTATTTAATGTTCAAAAACAGTTATTGCCAGAGCATGGAGGAGAAAATGGGTTACTCCTGCATTTCGTCTTCCATAGAGACTAAGAAATATAAGTAGTAATTCCATATACTGTGATTACTAATCTAAAGAACAAATGGGAAAATCCTACGCATGAACTGGGGAAGTATCTGTGATATAGAGAGAAATAAATGTAAACAGATTTTGATTTGAAGGAACTTGAAGATAAGTGTAGAAATAAAATATAATGTGCTTTTTTTTTGCATGGGATTTTAAAAAATTGATGTAGAAACACCAAGGCACTCTTAGGTTCAGAGAAGTCACTTTCTTTTCTAGTCATAAGTCAACTGTATTTGTACAAGCTCTATTCCATTAGATAAGTAGCAGTTAAATCTGGCTCCACATTAGAAAATACTAGATTTTTAAATACCTGAGCCCACACACATACATGGAGAGACTGCTGTAATTATTTCAGAATGAGGTTCAGAGATTGGTAGTTTCTAATAGCAAACCAGGTTATTCTAATGTGCAGAAAGGGTTGGGAATTATTCCCATTAGATGAAGGGTATGGTGATAGTGTGACAGGACAATCAAACTCCTCTGTGGCTCATGGGAGCGAGGTTCTTGGGGTACTGGGGAAATAAGTAATTTTAAAAGCCCCCTCGGGAGAATGAGATGTGGAAAAAGGCTTTATATGTATGAAGTTACATTCCTTGGGTTCCAAAGTCCCATGCCCCTTAAGCCGGTCCTGAAAGAAGGGCAGCTGGGAGTTCAGCAAAGCCAGAAGCAGGGCCAGTGTCCAGAGCTTCCATTCCATGTTGCAGCTGGGTGTAGTGCAGCATCCAAGCTAATCGAAGTCCATTAGTCTACTTGGTGGAGTCTACATGACCATGGGCCATGTGGGCACAGGGGAGTGCAACTCTGCCACAGGTGAGCCAGGAACCCGGTGTGCCAGAGAGAGAGAACATGCTTTTTTGTCAGAATATTCATGTTTAAATATTCATGTCTTGTATTTGCAGTGACCATGCCCATCCTGGCCACTAATATGTTCCCAGGTATGACTGATGGGCAATCCCCCCACCACCCTCAACCGCATCACTCAGGCCTTACTGGACAGGCATCCAAACTGTCTTTGTCCAGTCCTTTCCCCCATCAATCAGCAGGGAACAAACTTTGAGAGGATTAAATGCAGCATTTTGGCAGAGCTGTATAAATGGCATGTCTATATTATCTACTCTTCCCTTTCCTCATTTCCTGTTAAATAATAACCAGGTTATTACAAAGGCATCAAAACTATTAGTTTATTTCATGATGGACATTGTGGTAAGCTCTTTACTGGTTTTACATTACTTAATCCTCCCAGTAATCCTACACTACAGGATTTTGCTTATGGAACAAGCAGAAAAATTAAATAAATAACTTGCCAAAATCAACACAACTTAGAAATGTTAAAGCAAAAAGTCAACCGAAGGCTATGTGAGTTCAAAACCAGCACTCCTTTACTATCTGATTTCTGCATCTAGGTTGTAATAATAAAAACATCCTTGGTATTTTCCTCTCCGCTCTGGCCTAAAGATGCCTTATGTCATGACTCAGGGGAATTGTCACTACCTCTACAAAGTTAGATAAAATGTGAAAAATCTACAGGAGAATGTAAAACTGTTTGCTTTCACCAAAATCTGATGACTAGCTATGTTTTGTGAGTTGTAGAAAGTAATTACTTTTTTCTTTAAATTATTAAAAACATGTAAATATTGGAAATTTTGTTTTAAAAGTTACATTGCCGGTTCCTCCTTTAAAGCTATAAAATCTGTACAGTATTGGAACTAAACAGATGAAGGTCCTGAGCTTCAAATGGGTTGTGCTTTTTCCTATTCGCCATAGTTCCCATTGAGGATGCCTACTGTTCTCATATGCCAATGCTTCTGCAAGATTAATAATGTTAACACATTTAACCTAAGGCTCTCATCAAAATGCAGATTTTGACTTAATATGACTGAAGTAGGGGTAGATATTGAGAACTTCTAGCAAATTTTTAGATCATGCTGATGCTCCTGGTGGTACTCAGGGCACAACTTGAGTATCAAGGTTTTATACCACCTGTCAGAGTAATTGACATTACTTTAATCATATCAATTGATTGAGTTCCATCTTTCCCTGAGTTTTTCCATCTTAATTGGATGAGTGCAGATGGCCGTCAGTATTTCTAGGAGATAGAAAGACATCATTCCCATCCCCATTTAACTTGTTTTTATAGCAGCTGAGTTTGGGGTGAGGAGAGTGGGCGTAATGAAGAGTGAAAGAAGTTCTATTCCAGTAGGCAACACACATTTTCCTTTGGTTTCAAGCACTGTGGCAGAAGCAACTAGCTCAATCAAATGAAACTTCCATATTTTCCGTTTACCCCAAATCCTGCAAGACAACATCTTCTTTAATGACACCATCTGTTTCACCTTTGGATATACATGGATTCCATAGCCACAGTCTCAGTGCTTTCCAATTGTGCCCATGCTGTTTATACTCCTTGGCTGATTTGGGTTCAACTCACAGAATGTTTTTTTCTTTTTATGAAGTCTACATAAATCTGGGGCATCTGCTGCTGCCTCTCTAAAATTAAGATCTAAGTTCTTACCCAGTTTCAATGTAAGGGCTTAAGGGGGTTCCCAGGGTGGGATAGATGACCACAGAATTGATCTAGATTTCTTCAGGTCCATTTTTCATCCTCTCTTGGATAGACTCCATCTGCATTGTAAACCAGATTCGTGGCAGTACTATTCCAAATGATAGTCAATGCTTCATATATGGTTTCCAACAGTAAATGGTATTGTCACAGGGAAATCTAAGAAAATCAAAGGCTTATAGCAGCCAAGACCCACTTCAAAAAACTCTGAGCACTTTTACTGTTATCTCCACATACATCTAAGTTTGAGATAATAAACTGCAGGGGCTCAGGGGTGGGAGTATGGGGCTCACCTTAAGACCATATAGCTATTGCCATTCTTCATTAATAAGCGATAAATGTGCTGCTCCAGCCCCCATCCTGCAAGTAAACCAGCCATTGGTCTAAAGATTCACCTACTTCTACCCATAGAGATATAAAGTTTGCTCTTTTCCTACTCAGTATAGAAAGACATCTCTGTAACTTTTATCTTAAAAAAAAGACAGAAACTTATGCTGCTAATGAAATTTTGGTTCTAGTTGTTATAATTGGGTGGGCCTGAGGCTGAGCACCAGATAACTCATCTGCTGGCAGTGAATTAGCATCAACCAGGGCATTGTCCATGGAATTATGTTTGAACCTACTTTTGGCTACTTAGCCTTCAACCACATTCCTAATTTTGGCTTATGAAAAGCCAATAAAATGGAGGACCATTTATTGTCTGGTTGCTCATAAAATTGGTTCAAAATGTTTGCTACCAATACTATGGACTTTCCTAAAATCCCATTAATTAGCCCAGGAGGTCTGCATCCTTCCTCTTCCATCAAGTCTTGTCACTGTAACATGCAGTCTTCATAACTCTCAGGAAGTGTGAATTATCTGAGATTTTGCCCCACTTGTTAGGTAACATGTTTCTCTGCCACAATTTTATGGATGCTACCAGGAATAAAAACATACTCCTGGGTCAGAGAAAAAGGACATTATCATTCACAACAGTAGCAGTGGCCAGAGTAGCAGCAATTTGCCAAAACCCTGAATCCCAAATCCCACAGGGTGATGTGAAGAGAGTCCAGTAGCACCTAACATACAGTTGATTGTTACAAGAGAGGATACTCCAGCTGAGGAAATGAGGCATTATTATAATGAGATGTAAGCATTCCTGCCTTTTGCTCTAGAGCAAAACATAATCTATTTCTTCCAAAAATGTTTACTGTCCTGAAAGATACTATAAAACAAAGTCAGTCAGTATCTCTTCTCTCAGGATGTGCAGATATGTGAGAAGCCCATGAAGAATTGCCTCCCTACAGAGTCAAGTTCAAACTATCAGTAAACAATAACAAAGAAAGAACCAATCACACATATAAAAATAAAGACATGTCAGGTGGGACAACACAATATCTCAGGTAATTTTTTTTATAAGCCACAACTCTAAAACCAAAAGATGGAGAGATTGAAAGTAACCATCTTCTGTGAGATTCTCTCCTTTCTACAGGTTGTTCATTGCTTTGGTTATGTAGGGCCTTTGGAGAGAGATATAAGGATGCTCATTTGCAGCCTCAAATCCTGCTTCTGTTGGGTCCACTTCATTCCTTATGTGAGTTCGGGGACAGCCTGTTGTTATCTGTCCATTCACCCATTGGTACTGGGCTGGGTCTGCTGTGTTATTGTATCATGCAATATACCAACAGCAACATGACAAAAGCAAGGCCTCAACATTAAAGTCCGTCCCTAGACAGTTGTATGGCAATGGCTTCTTACCCTCCTACACCCCAGCCTGTCCAGAGAGTTCTTAGCATCTTTATTTTGATTCTTCCAATCCATTCAAAATCATTTTCTTCTGTGGCATCTCTGAGGTTGGACTAGTGCAAGGAGCCAGCAGCCTGACCTAGTGTACCATCTTGTCAGCAAAGGCATTTGTTCTGCTTTTATCTTCCTAGAGTTGTATATTTTCTTGTCCATTTTGACTCACAACTGATAAACACATCTTTACTGAATTATGTTTAATGTCACTCTTTTTATTTACTATGTAATTGAGTTTAAAGCTGATCGTGTCAGACATTAAACAATCAATATATTATTTTTTCTTCTTTTGTTATTGTTGCTTGTCTTCCCACCCAAAATCTAGTTAATATCTTTTATTCTACCCCATTTTACTCTGCTGTAAAATATAAACACCCTAAATCTAGAAAAATAATAAAATTCAATCTGGATGTAATTTCATGATAAAAGATATTTTTAAAGCAAAGAGATTTTTAACAGTCAAGAATTTTTTCATCAATAATGTAAGCTGCTTATGTTAAATTGTAGCACTATTACAGATGTGCATGATGAATTGCTTCTGAATGCGTGCTATCCCACAGATTTGAAACATATGATTGGGATGAATACCATATTCACTATGAAGTAGCACAGCCCTTACAGAGGAGCTTGCCAAAATATAGAATATGTTCTATTTACTAGTAAGGGATATCTCACCATTTAACAAGATTATTACAGAAATAAATGAAGGCAAGTCCTAACTTGGCTAAACTATGAATTTGCCATCCTCCTTGACTTGCTCTGATTGTCTCTAACTTGGACATCCAATGCTATCTATTCCTTCACAACTCAGAACTATTTCGTTCTGACTTTTCCTGGCAGTTTTCCATGCTTGAACCTTTTCTGATCTTTTTATTTTTAAGTAAAAATCCACTAATTTTGGGACCAGTTTTTAGCTATTGTCCCAACATATTTATGTCAGCATAATACTTTATCAAATATAGTTCTTGAGAAATTCATTGCTTAAATCAGTGTTTCTAAAATGTGGCCCAATTGAAATATAATTTTCAAGTCCAGGAATTTTTTAAAAATTAAACTTCCTAGGTGATTCTGAAGTGCACAAAAGTTTGAGAAACACTGTGCTACACAAAAAGAATAAATAACATTAACCCTTTGCACTCGCTTGCTTTTTTCTTGACTCCTTTATTCTAATGCTAACCATGTCGAGTCACACTCGATATCCGAGTGCAAAAGGTTAAGGCTATAGGCATCAGTTGAAAAGTATAAAAGAACATTTAGGCATGTACAAGGAGGGTGGTTTCTTTCAAAACATACCATGATGTTGACCAACTACTATTTACACTAATAAAAGAGAAAGATGCAAATTGACCATATCTTTGTGACGCCCACCAGCCAATCAGGAGTGAGTATGCAAATTAACCCAATAAAGATGGTGGGTTAATTTGCATAGGCAGGCACCAAGCAGCCAGTGGCGGGGCAGGATGCTTGCGTTCTGCACTGCCCCAGCAGATCCGGGCCTCTGAGCAGCGTAGGAAGGCGAAAAGGCAGCTCCAGGCAAGAGCAAAGGCGGTGCTGGCAGCCAGGGGAAGGAAGGCCCATTCTTGCACGAATCTTCATGCATCGGGCCTCTAGTAATATGATATAATGCTTGCCAGGAATCAGTTAAACATGTTAAATGTTCATTGCATACACTCTGCACTTATATAATACCTATATGATATTTATCTCTTGAATGTATATCCCACACCACACATGTTTTGGTATAAAACCACGAATGCATTCTAACTATCCTATAATGTGTAATTGTGAGGGATATAGGTTTTGGGCTACATGAGAGCATTTTCATTCATTTCCAGGGCTCAGTGGTGGCACAGCACAATTCAACTGTGTTAGTGACTAAAATCTTATAGGCTCAGAGAAACATGTCTCAGCTTCTCTTGATTTATGTCTTCAAAACAACAGGTAAATGAATTGTGCCACTGCTTATATCTTTGGAAACAGGAACTGCTTTAGAGTAAGAGAAGAATTTGAGTAACAGCGTGCTTATGGGGAAAAAGATTAATTTATTTATCTTATGTAACATAAATGCCAAATGATTATATTAAAAAAAAACTATTATTTTCCACTTTCTAAAAAATGTCAGGACTTGCATTTTCTTGTTTTCTATTTTTCCCAAGTACTAATGTGCTTTCCAGGATTAGTCATTAATTAGCACAATTTTCATAAGGATTACACTAGTTGGCTGAGGATACTTTTGCAGTGTTAAATAATTCATATTGTGCTATATTAGTACACATGTAGGTCCACTTGTAAATGCATAAAACATGACAGCAATTATTTATATTAGCAACTGCATAGGCACTGAATGCTGAGATTAAAATATTGTGTTTTTGTTAAATAAAAAATATAGCTGAATATAATATTAAAATGTAAAGAAAGGTATCAGTTAAAATTTTATTTAAAAATTCAATACGCATGAATTACCATTTGTATTTGACTTAATTTTAATGGATAAATATACATTTTTATGACATTACTGTTTTAAAAACACATGGAACTATCATATTTACATTAGCTTTAATTTGCTTTTATGTAAAATCTTATCCAAATTTTGAAAGCTTTGAATGCAAGTGCAATTGTTAAATCCTTTAGATCTTCACTGTTAAATGAATGCCAATTTTAGAAAATCTTGATCATTATAAGATAATTACTCAATTTTTTATGGAATAACTATCTATTAATTTATATACTTATTTTTTCTCATTCACACATTATTAGCATATAAACCCAATACCCATACATATGTAATTATTATCTTTGATATTTTGCTTACTTTCAGGTAAAACAAAAGCCTTACACATATTTTTATCTTTTGTCAGACATTATATTTGTCAAGATACATATTTTACTTAACAGCTTGATTTATTACTTTTAAATGCATGGATATATATGCACAGTACATGGTATCTTATTTATACTTTTGCTGTAGATACTGTATATTAGGAGCAAACCTATTCTTCCCCCAAAATATGTCAAAGTGGAGACTCATAAGTGAGAGTGAAATTTTTAGTTGATCTAAATTGTACAGTGCTATGTATAAGTGTGTGTGTGTGTGTGTGTGTGTGTGTGTGTGTGTGTGTGTGTATCTGTGTGTGTGTTTATCAAGCATAGGAAGATCCACCAGAGATGACAGATGATGGTGATGAGGAGAAAGAAGAGAATCTAAAAGCTCGATTAAATAGTCTAGTTACAAAACAAAAGCAAACACCAAAACAAACACATTTCATGGAATTAAATTGGCAAAATTAGAATGATCAATAAATTGGTTATGTAATATTCATTCTAGAATGAATATTACATGAATTTCCCCCATAATTGTCAAAGTTATATTTTCGATGAAACTTTTTGTGGTTTTTCAACTGCCAAGAAAATATAGTTATAAGAGCAAAGCAATCTTAAGGGGAAAAGAACTATTTTGCAAATAAAATTTTAAGTTTCTGTGAAAATAGATTTTCTTTCTCCACACCCCCCTTAGAAAAAAGAATAAATAATTACTTATTCTATACCAATGGAGGTATATTTGCTTCTACTTAAGGTGAAATACTAAATCAAACATTGCCTGACATTCACTTCTAACTCTTCCAATCTCTCCCAGAAACTTTGTAAATCTCTCATTCTGGATTTCTGAAAAATTTTTGATATATATAAGGCATCTCATGTTAATATTTGTTAAAGAATACTTCAATAACTCACCCAAATTCAAATGAGAAGTTTATTAGTGTGAAGTTTAAATCACTTCAGAAATCCTGCATCAGTGTTAGCCTGTGTCCTGTTTCTGACAATATCAACACTCACTGAAATAATAATATTTTGAAGTTTACCCCAAATAAACAGTAAGCAAATGATTCTCCACAGCATAATTCTTATGTTAATATATAATATTTTTATTAAAAACTCACATTTATTATTAAAACTAGTGGCCTGGTGCACAAAATTTGTGCACATTAAAAGGGGATTAATTAGAGGAAATATTTTAATATTGCTATTTGCCCTTTCTCTGTAACAGAAGTGTCAGAGATGAAAAAAAATTAGTAAAATGTGTATGAAAATCTTCCTCCTGTCAGAGTCTGGGGCATGCTGCAGGACCCAGAGTCAAGCCCCTGCACACCTGCGATGCCTGAAAATCAGGTGAGACCCAGACACAGCTGGCCCCATCCCCATTGGGCGAGATCCAGATCCAGCCGGCCCCACCCTTGTCAAGCTCCTCCGGGTGTGGGGCACAGCCTCAGGGCTGCTGTCAAGCCCTGCCGAGTGGTGGACCCAGCCTGAGGTCCCCAGGTGCACACCAGGTGGGGGTGCAGCCTCAGGTCCCCCAGCACACCCGCAGGTCCCCCGGCCTGGCAACAGGGCGGGAGATTGTTGTGTGAACGAAAGATAAATGGAAAACTGAAAAGTCATCAGGAAAATGTTGCTTCAAGGGCACCAAAGAAAGTCTTTTTTGCATCGAATTGTGACTGGTGATGAAAAGTGTATTTATTTTGAGAATCCCAAATGCACAAAATCATGGGTTGATCCAGGTCAACCATCAACATCGACTGCTAGGCCAAATCTCTTCGAAAGAAGACAATGCTCTGCGTTTGGTGGGATCAGGAAGGTGTGGTGTATTATGAGCTCCTAAAACCAGGTGAAACCGTTAATACTTATTGCTACCGACAACAAATAATCAATTTGAACCACACTTTGATCATAAAATGACCAGAATGAGCCAGAAGATGTGGCAAAGTAATTTTGCTTCATGATGACGCACCATCACACACTTCAAAACCAGTTAAAGGCACGTTAAAAGATCTTGCTTGGGAAGTATTAACCCACCCGCCATATTCACCAGACCTTGCTCCTTCAGATTACCACTTGTTCCGATCGATGACACATGCACTTTCTGAGCAGCACTTCAAAATGTACAAAGAAGTGGAAAATTGGGTCTCTGAATGGTTTGCCTCAAAACAAGAATAGTTCTATTGGGACGGTATCCACAAACTACCTGAAAGATGGGGGAAATGTGTAGCTAGCGATGGACAGTACTTTGAATAAAGCACTTTTGATGTTTCTCTTGAAATTATCATGTGTTTTTTATTACAAAATCCGCATTATTAACCGGTACACCTGGTATTGAGGGAATAGAGACATTAATTAAGGTTATGAATAAATAGTGTGGGCTAGAGTCCATAGCGGGAAGAAAAGAATAACTTTGAGCTGTAACATTTAAAGGTCGTGAAGAGGACAAAGTGCCAAAACAAGACTGTAAAGTGGTCAATACATAAGCAAACCAGTGCATCATCATAAAAGCAAGAAAAATTGAGTGTTATAGGAAGGAGGGATAGAAAACAGTGTTAAATATAGCAGAAGGGTAAAGTAAATGGGTTTGAAAATGTCCAGTATTATTAGAGATCCTAGGGAAAGTCATGACTATAGAATGAAAAAGGTGAAAGCAGCTTCCTGTGGATTGCATAGAATTGTAGCCCTTTGATTCCTTCAAAACAGAAAATAAAATTATGAATCTATCAAAAAATCAGGCTAACATTTTAGTTTGTGTGGGTAATAATGAGTGATGGAATTGACAGCATTAATGTATAGCGAATGTTAGGCAGATGTGGCTAAATCTGAAGAGGCTATGCTGAATCGTACCAAATAATTCCGATTTTTTTTTTTTTTTAAATCTGGAGATTGTGTTGGCCAAGAAAATGTGCTGGTATTAAAAAATTGAAGGCAGGCATAAAAGATATGAGACAAATGGGTATTCTCTCTCAAGTCTTCTCTTTGAACTCATTATATCATCTGGGCATTCTTTGATTTAATTATATTTTCAACACTTTTTCTCCTTTCAACACTTTTTCTCCTTTTTTGGGAGAGCTATCAACAGAATGTAAATTATGAATATGTATAAGAAATCACTTTTATTTGGGGTAGGAGAAAAATATAAGGCTCTGGCTTTTTTACCAATGGGTTTATATATGTAGACATGCACATAAGCTTTTAAAAATTCTGGGTAGAACAAGTAAGGTCATAAAAAAATAAACACTTATTTTAATACATTTTTCAAGCCACAAGTTAATGCATGACATGGACGTCCAAGTAAATGATAGGTTTCTTCCAGGACTGTCCCTAAGCTATCTCTGTTTAACATTCCAAGCAGTGTACTATTTTGTGGAAATTGTTCAGTTAAATTGTCATTTATCAATACATGCTAAGAAATGGGCAAAATTACCATATAACATTAAAATAGCTTTAGATTTACTGTTACATTTAATTCAGGGCATGTCATAAGTCCTGAATTTCTTACTCACTAAAAGGTTTTCTCTATTCCACTAACTTGAGACATCTCTGAAAATCTCCTTCACAATTTCAGTGCATTTTTCTCCATTCTAGTTTTTTTCTCCCCTTTTATAAACATTTATTTTCTCTGATAGATCCTTTTTATTTTCTGACACCTCCCTCTCTCTCTCTCTCTCTCTCTCTCTCTCTCTCTCTCTCTCTCTCTCTCTCTCCATGTAAGTGTGTGTATAAATTGTCTCTCTTTTTTAAACTATTCAAATAAGACAGTGTTTCTTAGGTAGAAATCTATGTGATAAATTCCCTATATTACATTCACAGGAAAAAAAATTACAATAGCTTGTTTGCTTTCATTAATCAGTCACTGATTTTATTAGTACACAAAATGTTTCCTCTTTTAAGTTCGCTACCTGAAAATGGAGAGAAAAATTTCATGTTCAATTACAATAAATAATTCATTCCAGACATGTAGCATATTCCTGCCCTTCTTCCTTCTGTTTTTTGAGCAAACTTTATATTTTAAATTAGCCTGGTTCATATGTATTTTAATATTGTATGTTACTTTGGGTACTAGTTACTCCATAAATACAGCTGAATAAATAAGTAAATCAGCAAATGAATTAACAAATATCCCTTGCTTCAAATTCAGTGTGTCAACAAATTTAGATAAATAGCAACACCACATACAAAATGCGCTAATTAAAAAGGTTAATAGTATCCACCATTTGATGAAATTATACACTGAGCCATATGTGACCTATGCATTATAAATTCCTTACCTTCTCCTTCCTGAAGAATTAGCCTTTGATTAAGTTAGCATAGTTTTCTTATAAATTGACAAAAAAATGTTGGTAAAATATAGAAACAGCCACAATTTGCCTCAGAACCATCACATTTGTAAACAAAGGGACAGAGACTGATTATTTTAATTCATATACAGGCAAAGTTAAGTCTTGTATACATGGTTTAAGAACACCCCTTGTGAATGTTAATCTATATATTCCTATTCACTGGCTGAGTTAATGGAGAAACAATACATGCATTTAGTTTTAGCCTTAAAAGAGGTATATAAAACTTACTTTACTCTGTTATACTTTCAGAGAAGCTCATAATTCTGGCCCTTAAGTACTTTACAGACACTGAACTAAATTGTTCTCTGTCAGCTCTGGAATAACAACACAGCTCCATAGCCATTTCAAAGAAAACATAGATTGCATCTGCCTTCTATGCCCTCCTCTCTTGCAGCACAAGAGGACGTTACGGCCAGGCTGCCTAGTGTACGCCCCTGCTCCTGCACACCAGCTGTGTGCTATTGGAGAGCTACTTGTCTTCTGAAGATTTATTTCTTATTTTCACTTTAAAATGCTATAGTACTTTTTCATAAAATTATTGATAATTATTAAATCACTTAATAAATTTCTTTAAAAAGAGTAAGTAGTTCATTAAAATTAGCACTATCAAAATACCATTCTTTTCTCCTTCTGGGACCAATAACATGAATGCTCATGAGAAAAGAAAATGATCATAATTAATTTAAAGTGATTTTAGTAATTTCTTTAAGGAGACTTTCCCTCCAGCAGACATAATAGAAAAAAATATTTTAAAAAATACCCAAGAAACGCAAACCACTTGACTCATGCAATTAAATAAAAAAGTCAGGTGTATTTAGAGACCAACTAGACTGTAAGGCACAGTAGCAAATAAGCAGTAGCTGTGTCTTCTTTATTTAGCTTTACATCAGGGAAAATAAAGCAGATATCAAGTAATTTACATGAGCAGTGAGACTAAGATGGAGAATATTGGGGGATACATATCAATGGCTTAAAAAATACATTAGTAATGGTTCCAGAAGGATAGATATAAATAAACTAAATAAAGAGAGAGGGAAAACAGAGTTCAACACAAAAGGAAAACAAAGATGATACACTAGTAGCCAACAAGCATATGAAAAGATGCTCAACATCACTAATATTTATATAAATGCAAATTAAAACCACATGCATTATGATGGCTGTTGTTTAAAAACTAAAATTTAAAATAACAAGTGTTTTGAGAGTGTGGAGGAATTGGAAACCCTGTGTACTGTTGATGGGATTGTAAATGGTGCAACCCCTTGCAAATATTATGGAAGCTACTAAGAAAATTGAAAATAGAACTACCATATGATGCAACAATCTCACTTCTGGTATACTAGTATATCCTAAAGAACTGAAAACAGGTTCTCAAAGAGATATTTTTATACTCATGTTCCTAGCAACACTATTTGCAATAGTCAAAAGATAGAAGCAACCCAATATATATTAATGGATGAATAAATAAAAGAAGGTGCACTCCCTGTTTTAGCTCAATGGATAGTGTCAGCCTGCGGACTGAAGGTCCCCAGGTTCGATCTGGTCAAGGGCACATACCTGGGTTGTGGGCTCGATTCCCAGTAGGGGGCATACAGGAGGCAGTGAATCAATGATTCTCTCATCATTGATATTTCTATCTCTCTCTCCCTCTCCTTTCCTCTCTGGAATCAATTATATATATATGAAGAGATAGCACATACACTAAATAGACTATTATTCAGCCTTTTAAAAGAACTACTAGAATTAATAAATGAATTCAGCAATGTAGCAGGATACAAAATTAACACCCAGAAATCTATGGCTTTTTTATACACCAATAATGAACTCATAGAAAGAGAAACTAAAAAAAAAACCACAGCAATCCCATTTACCATTGCAACAAAAAATTAAGATACCTAAGAGTAAGTTTAAACCAAGGAGGTAAAGGGCCTGTACTCAGAAAATTACAGGACACTGAAAAAGAGCTAGAGGATGACATAAGTAAATGAAAGACTATACTGTGTTCATGGATTGATAGAATCAACATCATTAAAATGTCCATACTACCCAAAGAAATCTATAGATTCAATGCAATCCTCATTAAAATACCAAGGCATATTTTAAAGACCTAGAACAAACTCTCCAAAAATTGATCTGGAATTATAAAAGACCCTGATTAGCTGCAGCAATCTTGAGAAGAAGAACAAAGTTGGAGGGATCACAATACCAGATATCAACTATACTACAAAAGCCACTATTCTCAAAACTGCCTGGTACTGGCACAAGAACAGTCATATAGACCAATGGAACAGAACAGACAACCCAGAAATCGACTCAAGCCTTTATGCTCAATTAATATTTGACAAAGGAGGCAAGAGCATACACTGGAGTCAGGACAGTCTCATCAATAAATGGTGTTGGGAAAACTGGATGGATACATGCAAAAAAAAAAAAAAAAGAAACTAGAGCACCAACTTACACCATACACAAAAATAAACTCAAAATGGATAAAGGACTTAAATGTAAGACAGGAAACCATAAAAATCTTAGAAGAAGCTATACCAGTAGGCAGCAAAATAGCAGTCATTTGTCGTAGCAATATCTTTACAGACACAGCTCCTAGAGCAATGGAAACTAAGGAGAAAATAAACAAATGGGACCAGATCAAAATAAAAAGCTTCTGCACAGCAAAAGGAACCATCAACAAAACAGCAATAAGTCCACTGCATGGGAGAACACATTTGCCAATGTTATCTCCTATAAGGGTTTAATCTCCAAAATTTATAGGGAACTCATACAACTTAACAGAAGGAAGATAAACAATCCAATAAAAAAATGGGCAAAGGACCTAAATAGACACTTTTCAAAAGAGGACATAAAGAAGGCCAAGAGACATATGAAAACATGCTCAAAGTCACTAATCATCCAAGAGATGAAAATCAAAACAACGATGAGGTACTATCTCACACATGTCAGAATGGCTATCATCAACAAATCAACAAACAACAAGTGCTGTAGAGGATGTGGAGGAAAAGGAACCCTCTTGCACTGCTGGTGGGAATGCAGACTGGTATAGCTAATGTGGAAAACAATATTGTGTTTCCTCAAAAATTAAAAATAGAACTTCCATTTGACCTAGTAATCCCACTTCTAGGAATATATAACAAGAAAACAGAAACACCAATCAGAAAGGATATATGCACCCCTATGTTCATAGCAGCAAAATTTACAATAGCTAAGATTTGGAAACAGCCTAAATGCCCATCAGCAGATGAGTGGATTAAAAAACAGTGGTATATCTACACAATGGAATACTTCACTGCTATAAAAAAGGAGGAATTCTTACCATTTGCAACAGCATG
Source organism: Eptesicus fuscus (assembly GCF_027574615.1). Lineage (NCBI taxonomy): Eukaryota > Metazoa > Chordata > Mammalia > Chiroptera > Vespertilionidae > Eptesicus > Eptesicus fuscus. The sequence continues at coordinate 51,789,592 of NC_072476.1, forward strand.
GATGGAACTGGAGAGCATTATGCTAAGTGAACTAAGCCAGTCAGAGAAAGATGAACAACACATGATCTCACTCATTTTTGGAATATAATGAACAACATAAACTGATGAACAAAAATAGAACCAGTCATAGAAGCATCAAACAGACTGACCAACCTATGAGGGAAGGCTGGAAGTGAGGGGGTGAGAAATCAACCAAAGGACTTGTATGCATGCATATGACCATAACCAATGGACACAGACAGTAGGTGGGTGAGGGCATGTGGTGGGGAGTGGGGGTGGCCAGAGAGAGGTCAATGGGGGGGAAAAGAAGACTTATATAATACTTTAAACAATAAAGAATTTAAATAAAGGGCGTTATGTCAAATGCTACAACATGGATGAACTTTGAGGACATTATGCTTCATGAAATAATCCTGTCACACACAAAAAACACTCAAATGCTGTATGATCCAAATTATATGAAATATGTAAAATAATTAATTTTATAGAAACACAAATAGAATGTTGGTTATCAGAGGCTTAGGAGAGGGAAAAAAGGGGGTTTGCTATTTAATAGGTATAGAGCAGTGGTCAGAAAACTCATTAGTCAACAGAGTCAAATATCAACAGAACAATGATTGAAATTTCTTTTGAGAGACAAATTTTTTAAACTTCAACTTCTTCTAACACCACTTCTTCAAAATAGACTCGCCTAGGCCATGGTATTTTGTGGAAGAGCCACACTCAAGGGGCCAAAGAGCCACATGTGGCTCGCGAGCCGCAGTTTGCCGACCACGGGTATAGAGTTTCAGATTTGCAAGATTTCTGAATATGTTTTACAAAAATGTGCACATGACACTGCCGAACTGAACACTTACAAATGGTTAAGATGGTAAATTTTATATTATGTTTCCTACCACAATAAAAACAGCAACAACAAGATAAAATAAACTGATGAACAAAATAGATCCAGATATAGAAACATGGAACAGACTGTCGAATCTCAGAGGGAAGGTGGGGGATGTGTGTGAAGAGATCAACCAAAGAACTTGTTTGCATATATGCATAAACCATGGACACAGACAATAGGGTGGTGAAGGCCTGGGATGGGGGGCAGGGGTGAGATAGAAGGGGTCAATGAGGGAAAAAGGGGACATATGTAATGCTTTAAAAATACAGATTTAAAAAATAAACACACACACACACACACACACACACACACACACACCAAACCAGAAAAAACAGGAGGAAGAGTATTGAGATCAGTCTGCAGAGGTGGGCTAGAACCCTCACCCAAGATTTGCTCAGATGATGAGACTGAAGATACCACACATGCACTAAGTGGATATGAAAGCTCACAAAATAATGAGGCTTTCTGGAGTGAGTAGGTTAAACGCTAAAGCAGGTCCAAGAATGGCATCAGTGAACAAGAAAGAACACTGGCTTGGCTTTTATAGTGACTAGAAAGTGTGGCAAGATGGGGGTTCCTGGATGTGGGTTGAAACTTGTGTGGTTTGTATTTTCCTAAAGTTCCAAAGGAGGGAATATCTGAACTTTCTTAGCTCATCCAGATGTGGGGCAAAAGGGATCAAGAGAATAGTGGGGCTTCAAAGTCATCAGTGGTGAAAAATAAAAAAAATGTAGTCAGACTATTAAAATTCATGAAAGTTACAGGATATTATAATCCATGACATTTGACTAATGACTGAAACATGCCATGCTTCATTTAATTAAATTTGGGCTTGTTTAAGTAAGCCACTATTGTCTTCTCTGATGCTTGTAGACATGAGGCTATAAGTGAGGTAAAATTTTCATCGAATGCCTTTTTCTTGAGCTCATCATTGTGCATTTTGTATAGTGTCTCATATTGTGGCTTTATATATAAAGAAACATGTATGACCTTCATTTATACTTACGGTATATTTGAAGTGAAAGTTTCCTATAGTGTTTTTTTTTTTCCCCAAAAGTTGAAAAGCTTGGGTAAGGTATTATTGATGCTATTATTGGCCAGACCAGATAGCCAAACCATTGACAATAGCTCAAGAGTCTGTAAAAATGAGTAGATGGGACTAATTGTCAGCCAAGGCATCCAGCGCTAAGATTAATGTCTGAAGATTATCCAATTATGCTGACCCTTGGGTTCCATCCTGGATTGGGCACACCCTGGTTAAAAGATGAAAAGCAGGATCTCCCCAGGGAACTGCCTCATGTGTATGGTGACAATGCATTTCCAAAGCATTGGAATTCCCTTTGCTGTTCACTCAATAGCCACTCAGTCAGGAAAGAAATGACCTAATCATGCAGCATCACAGCATCTGGCAAGGAATGGAAGACAGGAGCTGTCACCCCTCCTGTAGGCAGAATATGCCAGAGGGGCCAGACTTGGCTCTATTTTTTAGGAAGGAGATCTTGGTGACCATGCCAAGCTTGCAGGTGCTGCAAGGCCTAATGAGCACCTGAATACAGAGGGTTACATACTCAGGGCCCGTGAGAGCCTTTTGGTTCTAGGAGAGTTCAGTAGCAGCCAGAAATTGCTGCTCTAATGATGTATAGCATGGGGCTGAGGAAAGCAGTTTTTTGCACCAGATGTTCATGCAATTTATGACCATACTGAGTGGCCTAGAGATTCCAGGATGCATAAAAGGAGGTTGCTAAAGCCTCTACATGAAAGGAGTCTTTAGGGGACATTAATGGCAATGCTGTAATGTGGCCATTTGAACAAATTCTAGAGCCTTTGTGTAAGGGGGCTCCTTCTAAGTGGACCTATTTTCAAGTAACAGCATAAGTAGACTTTAAGTAAAATTTGCAATTGAGAAATATGTTGCCTCCAGAACCCAAAAAGGCCTAAAAGATGATGGATTATTGTTAATTTTTTGGGGTGCTAAGAAGGTCAAAAGAGTTTCTTAACAGTGTCAGGGATGGAGCAGGCCTTGATTTACCAAACTACTTTCAGAAATTTAACTAAGGTGACAGAGCCTTCTACTATATGTAGGGTAAGGACTTATTCCTTGCTGTGAGCTCCTTTGTATTCATATGTCCTGAGTGTGTCAATGAAATCTCATCAGAGGAGTGTGTCTTCCATGTGATCTCATACCTGTGTTCTTAAAGAAAGTCGAATGTGGTTAAGATCTTTTCTTCAAAGGTTATATGTGATAGCTGTTGAGGTACTGCATGTGTAGCTGTGGAAAGATATACAATGGAACCTTGGTTCTGGAACTTAATTCGCTCTGGAAGGCTGTTCATTTGAGATGCAATTTGTTAAAAAACTGAACAATTTTTTTTCCCATTAGAAATAATGTAAATGGAATTAATCCTTTCCAGACCTCCAAATATTCCCCATTTTAATTTTTTTATATACAGTACATGGCTAATGTACTGATTAACCTATAAATAAACACTTCTTTCCTTATTTTTATCGAACCACTCCTTACTAGCCTTAAAGGAATCACATTTAGCACTCGGTCTAGCGTGCAGAACTTTTGTTCATATGTCACTGCCTCCCAAAATGTTGTCACTGGTTAACTGCTTTTCTTTTTTCTTTTCTTTTTTAAATATATTTTTATTGATTTCAGAGAGGAAGGGAGAGAGAGAAACGTCAATGATGAGAGAGAACCATTGATCGGCTGCCTCCTGCATGCCCTCTACAGGGGATCGAGCCTGCAACCCTGGGCATGTGCCCTTGACCGGAATCAAACCCCGGACCCTTCAGTCTGCAGGCCAACTTTGTTACTTTCAGATCCTTAGCCACATTAGCACTCTTGATGGCCTATTTATGTTTTAAAATTGTGCTAATGTGGATTTCCCCAGGAACAAAAGCATTCTATCTTTTTTGTTGCCTGAGAGACACTTTTGGTCATGGCTGAGGTATCAGCTAGAAAGGATTGTCAATTTAAAAACTGAAGTTTGGTTTCACAATAGAGACATATTTTTCTGTGAACAACTTGGTGGGTAACGGAATTGTTTGAGATGGGAGACATTGGAGAAACATCATTTGACTCTACTGGGTTTCTTCAAAATGAAAGGCAAACTGAGCTTAAAGGATGTTAAAATAGGCACCAAATAAAACATTTTAGCCAAATGTATGATTGCAATGTATGTACCTATTGCTGATTGGATAAAGTCAATAACTTCAGTAATATTATTGGCAGGGAGGTGAAGATTCATGTCCATGGGTCACTTTAAGGAGGGCATATATCCCATACTTTTGTCCCTAAATGCCAATTACAACTTCTGATTTAGTTTGGGATGAACCTATAACAGAGGCACAGTAGAACTCAGCAAATATAGCACAAGAGTACATATATAAAAGTGCAAACTTGCCCTCAAGCAGCAACAAAACTCCAAAACATGTTAACCAGGAAGCCAAGCAGAGTTAGTTAGCAAATCAAGAGATTAAAGATGGAAGGGGGTTGCCAAATGGTCCTTGCCTATATACCTTTTTTTATTTTGCCAATAGTTGTGAAACCTTGCAGAGTCAGAATGGACTCTCACATTCAAAATCTGGTTCAGATGTTGAGATTAATGATGCAATACAAGTGCCAAGAGTGTATGAAGACTTTTATTACTCACATAATGACGCTTCCTGGAGAGAGCAGAGTGGGCTCCCTTGCAGAACCAAGAATGGCATGGAAGAGCAGGGAAAAGAGGCTGAGTTGGGATTTTATGGTGATTAGGAGGTGGAGCTGGGATTAAGATTCCCCCACACAGGTCAGTGTGTTTGTGGTTTGAACTTCCCATAGGCACTCCTGGAAAGAGCACCTGGCTTTTTTATCAATTTACCCTAATGGGAGGCAAAAGGGTGATGACCTAAGAAACTTCCAAACCTGTAGAGAATGTTTTATGAATTTACTAGAGGCCCGGTGCACAAAATTTGTGCACTCGGGGGTGGGGAGGTCCCTCAGCCGGGCCTGCACCCTCTTGCAGTCTGGGAACCCTTGGGGGATATCCAACTAATGGCTTAGGCCTGCTCCCCTAAGCTGTCAGTCGGACATCCTTAGCGCTTCTGCTGCACTCTCCAGTCGTGAGCCTGGCTCAGGGCTTCTGGATGAGCAGCACTCCCTCTGTGGGAGTGCACTGACCACCAAGGGGCAGCTCCTGTGTTGAACGTCTGCCCCCTTTGTGGTCAGTGCACATCATAGCAACCAGCCCTTCTGCTGTTATGTCAATTTGCATATTAGCCTTTTATTATATAGGATTTGAGCCAAACTGATGACAATTGTTAGGAAGCAAAATCTCAATGGATTGAGAAAATGTTCTAGGAAATGGGCAATTTTACCACCTATTTTGTACATCAGGATCAAAGGAAACCTAAAGGGGTTACATGAAATCAATTGGTAATAGATTAGGGAGGTGGGATAAGCCAAAACAGGGATTGGATAAAAAGCAAAATGGAGAGACACATACTTCTTTTACATTGGTGGGTACAGGATTGTTAACAGTTAGTGTTCTGTGATCTCTGTTCTGGTGCAGTTATTGTTTCCTAAAGGGTCTGGAAAAAAAGAAATTACCCTGACATTCCAAAAGTATGTTATTGAAGATGCAAAAAGACAATAGGCTCAGTTAAGGTAGAGATTGACCTTTGTCAGGGAAGATAGCTGCATAGGACATGACAACTCACCATGACTCACTTTTAGTTAGAAAGTTTTAATTTCAGACCATCCTATTTGGTAACTTTAGTTCTCTGAGGAGTCTGCTGTGCAGACCTCCCTGAACTTGTTAGGTTTAGTTACTGACCCCTTTTTCATCCAAAGATTCTAGGCTAATAACAAGCACTACATAGAAATGTAAAGTCCTATCAGTGTATTTATATTATGGATGGATTGAAATGATAAATGATATTTTTAGTATTTTATACTCATGTACAAAAACATATAATAGTTGTATGAAAGATGAGTACCACTCCGCCATTTTTTTTTCCTCTTTGGATATAGAGTATTAGATAAAATATGTATTTACTTTTTTATTTTCTCCTGACTTGCTACCTACTCATGTTCTTACCCTTTTATTTATCTTTTCTTTTTTCCTAATATTTGCAAATGCAGTGAAACTGTTTGCAGGGATAGTACCCACGTATTTAACACTAGATTTCCACTCCTTTCCAATTTCAAGTTTTTCATAGGGACATGTAATAAGCAAGGAATCAGAACTAATTGTACACAATACTCACTTTAATTTTTAGGTAGGAACTCAGAAGACTTTTCCGTGCACAGAAACAATTTTAGAAATGACATACAGATCCCCAAAGCCTGTAATCAGACATTATTTAAAAAATAGCACCCATAATTAATTAAGGAAATAATAGTAGGAAACATATAAGGAAGCAATGCTTTCAATGAAAAAAAAAAGTCATTCAGAGTTCAACTTGTGGGTAAAATAATATCTCAGCCACAAAAGTCAAGGCAGGTGAAGTCATTCTTTGACCTTAGACAACTTACTTGAGACAGTTTATTCATCTATAAAATATGAATGTGAGAACTAAATGGGATAATATTTGTAAAGTGCTTAGTACCAGGATTGGAACTAAGTAAGCATGAGCCATCACCAGGATGGTGATGTCAGCAGTTTGCCCTATCCTCATGTTGAGAAATTGGAGATTAGAGTCACTGCAGGAGCTTCCTTCAGGCCCCAGCTGTGCTGATATGGATGTTGGTGTGGTAATAAAATGTGGCTGAAAACTTGGGGTTTGGGACTTTGTGCTAGAAAAGAAAGAACATTGAACTTGGAGCCAGGAAAATTAGACCTGAGTCCTGACACATGAATCATTTTCTATAAGCTGTAATTCAATTACTTAATTTCCAAATAGGTGTAATGATATCCAGGAGGGGTTGGGGGGGGATATTTGGTGTGATGTTCAACTTATGCTTGTAAAAATTATGAAGAGCTATAGAGCATTGTAGAGATGCCATACTTTATTATTATTAATACTACAAGTATAATCAGGATTATTATTTGGTACAGAAATAGTTTTTCAGTCAACATTGTGCTTTCCTTATAAAGGCTCCTGGACTAGGCCCCCGAGCTGGCCATGGGCTACTGCCCTTGGAAGCAGGCTTCTGCGACTGAGAATGAGAAATCAGGATGTGGGAAAGAGTGGAGGATTATCTAGATTATTATTTTATTTCCCTCATCTGCCTGATATTCTAGCAGTTGAAGGATTTCCAAAGTAAATGCCATTTTCAAGATTTCATTGAATCTGCTATTGACCAATATTTATAATCTTAGAATTTGAGTTAGGAAAAGCGAAAGGGGTCAACAAATTCAGTTATTTCCAAATTTGCTTGAGCATAAGAAATACATGGGAGCCTCTTCACTGGAGATTCTGATTCAAAAGGTCTGTGGTATGCCCCAGGAATTTATATTTTCAACAAATGTATAGTTGATTCTATTGATCTAACAACTGTAAGAATACTCTCATGCGATTGCCTTGGAGAGAAAAACTTTGAGACTCAGTATAGAAAACAAATGCATTGCAAGATCCCATAAACTGAAAGGAAGCTGAAACTAGTCACAGCTAGACTTGTGTTAAGAATTCAGATCTCTTAACTTTCAGACCAGAGCTCTTTTCTCTTTTAGTTCAGGGTCTGACTCATGTGAAATAACAGCTCATGTCTTTGCATTACTTGGTATTCACCAGTCTGTACCTCATAAGAACAATACATGTCAAAATAGGAATTGTTTTTGCCTCATTACTCATGAAAAGTAGAACAGGCTTCCCAAAACCCTTTTAACAAATTTTCATTTGTGAGGTGAGCCAGAACTTGACAAGTTTACAAGGAGGTTTACAATCTGAAACAAGCTACTGTGTGAGGTTTTATTTTCATGCAGGAGAACCAACAGGTAGTGGAAAAGACAAGTTGACTCACTTCTGGAAATGTACTTTAGGACTATAATTTTGTAACTTACCAACCTTTTCTATTTTTACTCCAACTTTCCTTTATTTACAAGAAGTGATTAATACTTACATGCACTTATATGGGACCAGTGGATGAATACAAGGAAAAAACCCACAGATACAATATCTTAGTAGATTTTAAATTAAACATGTCATTTGCAAGAAAGAATATTTAAGAAAATAAATGGACACCCCTTTAAATTTATCCATATCACATCTACTGTTTCTCTCCCTGGCATCAATATCAATAGTCACAAATTATAAAAAAACAATAGTACAACCCTGGTCTGGTGACTCAGTTGGTTGGAGCATCATCCCATAGACCAAAATTGAGGGTTAGATTTCTGGGGCACATAGGGTAGGTAACTGAGATCTCTCTCTCTCTATCTCCCTCCCTCCCTCCCTCCCCCCCCTTCCTCTCTTACTAAAATCAATGGACATATCCCCAGGTGAGGATAAAGCAATAAAAAACAACAACACAATAGTATAATGAGAAACATCCTATCTAATAAAAGTGTAATATGCAAATTAACCATCCCTCTGCTACACCCACAAGCCACGCCCACCAGCCAATCAGGAGTGAGTATGCAAATTAACCCAACCAAGATGGCTGTGGGCACGGAGAGAGCAGGAGGCCTGGGTTTCCCCAGCAATGGAGGAAGCCAAACTTTCCACACACCCTGGCCGCCCCAGGACTCCACTCAAGGCTACAAAGTTTCAATTATAGAAGATAAATAAATCCCAACAAAAATGGTGGCAGCCACAGAGCGAGCAGGAGGCTTGGCTCCGCTCAAGGCTACAAAGTTTCAATTGTAGAAGGTAAATAAATCCCAGATCCCAGGGCCTCCACTTGGGTCGCCGGGGGGCATGGCCAGCCTGCAAACCACCATAGGCCCCTCGCTCAGGCCACCTCATGCCCCAAGGGAACCCCCACCCTCATCTGGGACACCCTTCAGGGCAAACCAGCTGGCCCCCACCCATGCACCAGGCCTCTATCCTATCTAATAAAAGAGTAATATACAAATTGACTGTCACTCCAACACACAAGATGTCTGCCCCTATGTGGTCAAAGATCCTTCCCAATATGGACACAAGATGGCCACCACAAGATGGCCATCAGGGGAGGGCAGTTGGGAGGGACCAGGCCTGCAAGGGAGGGCAGTTGGGGGCGATCAAGCCTGCAGGGAAGAGCAGTTGGGGGCAAACAGGTTGGAAGGGGAGCAGTTAGGCATCAATCAGGCTGGCAGGGGAGTGGTTAGGGGGTGATCAGGCTGGCAGGCAAAAGTGGTTAGGGGCAATCAAGTGGTTAGGCCTGGGATCGGGCCTAAACTGGCAGTCGGACATCCCTCGAGGGGTCCCAGATTGGAGAGGGTGCAGTCTGGGCTGAGGGACACTTCCCCCCATGCACGAATTTCATGCACTGGGCCTCTAGTATATAAATAAGTGATAATAAGAGAAAAACATAATTGTAAAAGGAGTAAGCCTATTCAAGATTATGAGTAGTCCAAGATATAAAAATAAATCTTTATATCTATAAAGATTTTTAGTTTTTTAAAACAAGTATTGACAATTTCAGAATAGTCATTGGAATCTAAAAAATAACTTTCAGACTTTGCTGGAGGGATAGCAGACATTTCTAGGAAGGTAATTTCACAATTTGTAAAAAGCCTTTAAAATGTTAATAGTCTGTAACATGATAATTCCACTTTTATAATTTTGTCTTAGGAAGTAATTGAATAAATGATCAAGGGTATAATTAATAAATTATTTATTGAACAATTATTGAGCATCTGCTATATATCAGGCAGTGTCCTGATCACTGGCCATGTATGTTTGAGCACAATCAAGTATAGCGCATGCTTTCAGGACATTTGTAGTCTAATAAGGGAGTTGAGAATTAACCCAGTGGTCACAACTAAATCCATAACTACAAACAGAGGAAAGTTCTCTAAAGTTAAAGAACATGTTATTTTCAGACACTTCTCTGAAGGATAAAAATTAATTAGGCAAAGAGAGTTTAGGAGAAGGAATAGCATATGCAAGGCTCAGGATTGACAAAGACATGTTATGTTCAAGAAATCAAAATTGATTTATATGGAGAAGTAGAAAGTGAAGGAAGAAAGATAAGACTAAAATGGTAAGCAGAATGGAAGCCTGGAAAGCCATCTTATGGATAATGTGTTTTTGTTTGTTTTACTTCTTAATACAAAAACAAGAAAATCTTTTGAGCAAACTTAGTAAAGAGTAAAAGAATCCAAAATTTCTCTTTAAAATGTCCCTCAAACTGTAGTGTAAAGAACAGAATAGAGAGAAAAGACTATAGAAAACTAGTTAGTTGAAGAATGCTGTCATGTAAATTAGTAGTGCTGGCTTATATCAAGGTAGTGCAGGGAGGTGGAGAGAAATAAACAAATTCAAGAATTTGATAAGATGTGAGATTTTTAGGATATATTGTGTGTTGGTTATGGGGAAGAATGGAGAGGGATTCTTTAAGAGCGACTCCAAGTCTTCCTGAAATGACTGAAAATATAAAGGGTCCAATTAGAAAAATTAGAGCTGAGGGCAGAGTTTCAGTTTAGATTGTGGGGGAAGAAAAATCAAAAGTTCAATTTTGTAGCTGTTATGAAGGACTTGGTTCTGAGAATTCAAAGTGGCCATGTTGATAATTCACAATATAAATACATGTTCCTTAGGTTATAAATAATTATTGAAGTTATAAACATAAATGAGATTCTCCTGAAAATATGTCAAGTAAAGAAAGAAAAGAAGAAAATGAGGACTAGGGAATTCATTCTTTGAGGGCTCCAACTTAGTGAATAGTTCTGCAGCAGGAACTAAGAATGCCAGTCACACAGCTAGAAAGAAACCCATACAATGCTGGTGATAGAGAAGCTAATGGCCAGTCAAGGGAATCTCAAAGAGCAAAAAGTAATCAATATTTATAACTAAGTACAAAATATGGAGGCAAGGATTTACTGCACTTGGTGAACTAGAACAATGCCACTGTTTTGTTAGTGTAAAGGAGAGAGGAGCCATGTTAGAGTGAATTGAGGAATGAGTAGATATGTGAAAATGGAGTCACTGATGATTGAAAGGCTACTAAATAGAAAAGAAATTAGTTTTGTAGCTGAAAGAGGAAGTTGGGTGAAGGAAGAAGTTGTTAATTGTTATTTATTTATTTATTTATTTATTTATTTATTTTAAGATGAGAAAGACATGAGATAATTTATTGGAGATGGAGGTAGAAGAAAGCACTAATGAGATCTCCTAGGAAAATAAGAGGTTAGGTTATAGGGCCCACCATGTCAAATAAATGAGCAACCTTTATTTTAACTGGGTACTTGTATAACACTCATTGAATTGAGTATTTTTTTAATCCCAGAAAAAAGTTAGAAGTGGCTGTTTAATAAACATTGACCAAATAATTAAATAAGTAGAAAAGTAAGCTATTTAGGGTAAAAATCCTACTACATAAACTTATATACAAGGAATATTGACATAGTGAGTGAGCAGTTCTTCATCCTATATAATAAAAGGGTAGCATGCAAATTGACTGAACAGTGGAACGACTGGTCGCTATGACGCACACTGACCACCAGGGGGCAGACGCTCAACGCAGGAGCTGCCCCCAGCCAGCAGGCCCCATCGCCCAATGGGGGCCTGCCAGCTAACCTCTCGGTCCCTTCCCCTGGCCGGCAGGCTCCAATCACCTGATGGCAAACGGGGAACTGGGGGTGGGTGGCAGCAGGGGGGAGGGGCCAGCTACTGGCAGCTGGGGAAGATGGCCCTGATCGCAGGCCAGGCCTAGGGACCGTACCCATGCACAAATTTTGTGCACTGGGCCTCTAGTTTCCTATAATTCAGTTGAATTTTTTTATTAATTATTTTTTATTGATTTCAAAGAAGAAGGGAGAGGGAAAGAGATATAGAAACACCAATAATGAGAAATAATCATTGATAGACTGCCTCCTGCACGCCCTGACTGGGAGTTGAACCATGCCTCCTGGTTCATAAGTCGACGCTCAACCACTGAGTCATGCCGACCGGGCAATGTAATCCAGCCTAATTTTGATGCTAAACTCTCATTTCATGAGGACTTGTAAATAATTCTGTCTCAGTTTCTTCCTATGCTCTTTTGCTTTCAGGTGCTCTTTTTTCTTTCTGCCCTCAGCTCTAACTGTGCTATACCACAGTTTTAGGGAGGTACCTGCAATCATGGTCAATGCTTATCTATGAGCTACCTATGTAAAGGCTGCAATGATCCTTTCCTATCTGTTATTTTGTGTCATTAGTGTAATGATAACCTTGCGATGTAGGCCTAGGGTGTAGAATATGGCCTCCTGGTGTATCAAGCAGCCTTGCCCTCAGAAAATATTTTGGCTCCCTGTCAGGGTTCTGCCAGAGAATTAACATAGGCCCACTGGCCTATATGACTAATGCCTATCTTTCCCATCTCCAAAAACGTTACCCAGTGAAACATGTGGTCTTCTTCATTTTCATTCTTTCCAATGGGTTTGATCTTTGGAAACAAAATGCAGCTCAATGACAATACTGCCCTGAATCATGAAAATACATGCTTATTGACAAAATGCAGCTCAATGACAATACTGCCCTGAATCATGAAAATACAAATCATGGAAATGTGGAAATTTTAGGGTCAACAAAAGTAATATCTCAAAAATTATCTGATTACATGATATCAATTCTATGTAAAGGCATGTGAATAGGGAATGGTTGGAAGGATAGATAAATACAAAAATTGATAGTGCCTCTGTATAGTGTAATACTATAGGGATTTAAAAAATTTGTTCTGTTTTCCTTTATTAGTTTTTCTATTATTTTAATAATGTATTTTATAAAGATTATTTAATCAATAAAATAGGGAAATATTGAAAAACAAAAAATAACTTTAATATTCTGGAAACATGTATAGTTTTTCTTTGAAAAGTAGAGCAATGACTATAGCTGATACATAACAGAGTCTACTAACAACTCCAGCTTCTAAATGGCCAGAAGTATAGGTGTAGGAAGTCCCTGTTTTATGTTGGTTCTTATAAGCTTTATACAACTGTTACCTTGGGAATACACTATATTAATTACATGCTGTACTTTGAAGTATTTTTCTTTCCCAAATAGTCATATTGTATGTGTTATATAAAGAATAATACCATATTTTTCTTCAATGGACTCCATCCTGCTTTGCATTTATGAGTTTTTGGATATATTATGAAGAGGTCTCCAATTACAGTTGGAGGACAGGGTCTAATAAATCACTGAGGAGGGAAATTTTATAGGGAAAAGACTTTTTCATAACTTTTACCATGTCTAATATATTTTATTCCTCTATAAAAGCATTTGAGTTAGGTAAAGGATTTGTGCACATTAATATCCCTTTTGAGCATATTCTCAAACTGACCAAACTTTAGAAAATTTGGACTCCATTCAGACTGAGATAGTGTCCTTGTTATTTGATCTTCTAGTACTTCACTTCCTTGGTTGCTTCAAATTGGGAATGAGAATTCTGTTTTCTTGTTTTTTTGTAAGTAATCACTTGATATGACTAAATTTCTCTTGGTACTGCTGACAGGAATGCTGCCAACAATAGAGCATTCATTGCATATTGCTAATGAACCTGTTGGACTTGGGACTACACACCAAATGAGCATATTCTGATCTTCTCCATAGTGAAAGCCAAGTGAAGCATAAAATGATAGCTACCTACTGTTATTATAATTTGATTGTAAGAATTATACATGACTCTTCTTTCATCTTCACTTTCTATAAAATACCCCTTGCTCCTAAGGCAATGGGCAGCAGCATATGTAAAGCCTACAAATATTCAAGGCTAAAGATTCTGTCAAAACAAAATCTCACCATAATAAGCATTATGCATTCATTTGAGAAGCATGTCTTTGGTTCCCTTGTGCCCTTTGAGAATTCAGTTCCAGAAAGTAGCTGTCAGATATCAGGCCAGACCTTCAGCTTAAGGACTTTGGGCAGCAGCTATGGGGCACAGAAGCAGACAAGGGAAGCTAGGACTAAAAACGCCAAGGATTCAGTGAAGCTCAGCCAAAGGGCTAAGAAGTGGAACCACAATAGACAGAAAACCAGGTATCTAAAGGTCATTACAAATGGAAGATCACCATGAAATAGCAGCTTAGAAGTCACGTTGGTAAGCAAAAGTGCCAGGCATGTGCATCCTGGGCATCATTTTTTTTAGAGCGGAGTTCCTGCAAAGTGTGGTACTCACAACAGTGAGCAGAGGAGAGAAGATTTTAGACTTTGCTCAATAAAAGTGAATTAAATTGTGATCATTTTATTTTTAATTACCTTTCAAACCTTTTTAAGAAAAAAAAATTCATTTTATATCTATGTGTTTCATAAGTCTCCACTAATTTATTATTTTTTTTATCAGAAGGAGACCTAGTTTCTGATTCAGAGACTTTGAATAATGTGCATTTAATCACATTTATCACATTTATATCATCTCCTACGTATTACAAGTTATATATTTCCATTTTAATGGCATACATTTTTAACATATTTAGATCATACTTAAGGTAAGGTTTTGGTTTTTTTTAAAAGAGAAATGCTAAATAATAGTCTTAATTTAGTAAAGCTGGTGACACCAGAAGTCCTGAAGATGGCACTCAGATGACAGACATTTGGGAAATATTGTTTTGAGCCATATGATGATACATACACTCTTGCATATATACCAGGTTCCTCCATCAATTAAAAGCTATGTCTGTTTTCACATAAGACAGAATACTGAACACACACATGTACTAGTACACACAAATATGTTTTATTGTGAAGTGTTGGAGGAGGGAAATCTGCTTTTAACTTTTATTCTCTGCTTAACCAAAACAATAATTTGAAGTGAAGCAATAATTTGGATTTTGGGTTATCAACCAGGAGGAACAACAACAACAAAAAACACCTGTCAGTATATGTTGTGTTTGTAACTTCTCTGAATTAACTTGCCCACAAAAGTGATCCAGTTTCAGATTGTCACTGGCATTCACTAAAATTGATGACAATAGTGTTGGGTAATCCAAATCTTCTGATCTTAGGAAGGAATGTAAGATTTAATGCCTCAGTTCCACAAACAGCATTCTAGTCTAATAAATCCATTAATATCACCCATAAGGCAATATTTTTCTATGATACTGTGAAGCAGGAACAAGTTAGAATAGTAGTCAACTGTCATAAATCAGCCTATATTCTTTTTTTAAAAAAATCTTTATTGTTGAAACTATTACATATGTCTCCTTTTTTTCTCACACTGACCCCTTATAGCCTGCTCCCGCCCCCTGCCCCCACCCCACAGCCTGTATTCCAATAATAAGAAAAGATCTATCTTCTCTTTTCTTTCATATTTGATAACATAACCAACCCTTATCTAGTAGTCATGTCAATCTAAGCCCGCTGTTTTTAACAAATGAAATATATGTATAGAAAAGTACACATATAATTTAACAGCTCAAAACTTTCACAATTTAAATAAACTTATGAAATAAGCACTTAGATCAAGAAACATAATGTTATCAGTGTCTCAGAAACCCTGTCATTATCTCTTATGGCCCCTACAGTCCAACAAGGATAACTGCTATTTTGACTTGCAATAGTGTAGATTAGGTTTTTTATTTGTTTGTTTTTTAATTAATCCTTACCTGAGGATATGCTTTTATTGCTTTATAGAAGGAAGGGAGAGAGGGATACAGAAACATCGATGTGAGAGAGAAATATCGATCAGTTACCTCCTGTACGTGCCCCCCCCCCTCCCCCCCCCGCCTTTGGTGCACGGGATGGCACTCTACTAACTGAGCACACCAGCCAGGGCTAGATTAGTTTGACATTTTGTAATTTATATACAGTCAAACCTCGGTATTAGGATGTCTTCCTTCTCATCAAACAATTCAGTTCTCAACCAAGTTGTTCACAGGAAATATCTCAGTTTTTCAAACAAAACTTCAGTTCTCTGATAACACTTTCATGCTGATACCTGTATGATCCGTCACATGTTTCTCAGGTGACAAACAAAGTAAAGAACTGGCAAGTATGAGTCAGTTTACTGCTAAACCTCGTGTTGTTAACATCTTAGGAAATTGTGCTGTGAATATTTTTTGTTGTTGTTTTTTTGCTGCTTATTATTAAGTAAGTCATGGTGGGTCCTAAGCAGGTTAGTGATAGCAGCAAAGTGAAAAAAAAGTTGTGAGAATAATGGTAGAGCTTTAAAAAGAAATAATTGCAAAGTATGATAGAGGTGTTCATATGTCTGATATGGCTTCTGACCATGGCATGGTGGAATCGACAATTAGCACATTTTTGAAACATAAAGCGGCCATCAAGAGTGCTGATGTTGCTAAGGGTATGGAAGTGCTCGCGAAACGATCATCACAGATTAATTCAATATACATAATTTCTAATGGGGAAAAATGATTTCGTTTTCAAAGAAATCACTTCTTGAACAGCCTTCAGGAATGAATTAAGTTCAAAAACCAAGATTCCACTACAAATGAGATAATTCAGAATATACTATTTCATGCCTGATTTCTTATGTTCAAAAATATATTTTTGAGATTCAACATTGTGTTTATGAGTGCATTTTAGATTGTTCATTTTTATGCTACACATTATTTATGAAAAGATGTTAAATCTCTCTAAGAACAAAGAATTCCAAATTTAAAAATATACAGAAATAGCATTTTTATCTATTAGTTTGGTAAAATTAAAAAGTTAAACAACACATTGTATTGGTGAGGCATTGTGACGAGATGTGTTCATACTTTGAGGGTTAGAATGCAAATGGGTATACTTCTTATGAAAAAGTGCACAATTACACTCATATGTACTTTTTCATCCATTCCCCTCATGTCTAGAAATTTACCTTCCAGATACACCTATCACAATATTTACAAAATAAGTTATGTAATTTAATGTAGCATTATTTTAACTGACACCATAGAAATACAACAAATCAAAAGAGACTACTATGAACTATTACATACCAATAAATTAAAAATTCTAGAAGAAATGGATAGATTTCTACAAACATACAATTTTTCAAGATTGAATCAAAAAGAAAAACTCTGAATAAACAAATTATAAGCAATGACATTGAATAACTAATTTAAAAATTATAAAAAATCAACAGTCCAGACAGCTTCACAGATTAATTTTGTCAAACATATAATTATGAATTAATACCTATTCTTCTTAAATTATTCCAAAACAGTTGAGAGAAGAACACTTACAAACTCACTTTTATGAGGCCAGCATTACCCTGAATTGTAAACAAGGCAAAAATACCACACACAAAAAAAGGGAAACTTACAGGAGAATATTTCTGGTGATCATATATGCAAAATTCATAACCTGGGCTGGGGGGTCTGGTGTGGGGCTGGGACCCCTTGCTCCTCACAAGTGACCTCCACAGCCAAGATAACCCTCCCAGTTAAAAAAAAAAAAAATGCCACATGTAGGTGTTGGACCAGCCAGTTCCATGCCTCCACCAGTTTCACTGTGGCTTCTTTAATTCTGTAGTTAAAAGACTTCCCTTCGGCCAGATTTCAGGTGGTTCTGAATGATTGTCGTTCTGTAGTTTAGTTGTAATTTTGATGTGGTTGTGGACGGAGGTGAGTACTGTGTTTACCTACACCACCATCTTGATCCTCTGCGGCAGTCTTATAAACATCATTTTCCCCTTCAAAAACAAATTTCCCTTCCCTTCAATAAAATAATCATGGCACCTTTTATAATGTTTAGTGGCTCTTATTTAATACTAGGGGCCCAGTACCTTGAAAGGAACTGTGGGCTGCGAGGCTGAAATGGGTACAGGGGCAGGTCTTGGCCCATCCTCCACGTCCCCACCTGGCCCCTCCCGCCGTGGCCCCTGGTCCCCTGTCTGCAGGCAGCCCTGCTCCCGCTCCCACCACTCCCATGTGCTGATGGTGCCGGCCCCGCTTGCACCCGCTGATGGCGGGGAGTGATTGGGGCTGGCGCCAGCTGTGGCTGCAAGCGGGGCCGGTGCCCTCAGTGGGTGTGAGTAGCAGCTTCTACCCCAATTGCCCCTCAGGAGCAGGGGGAGGTGGAGAAGCCCTCAGGGACTGGCACTGGGCACCAGCAGCAGGTGCGAGTGGCAGCTCTAGCGCCAGCAATGGGTGTGAGTGCCCGGCAAGACCATGGTGCACAGGAGCAAATAATTTTCAGTAACCACCAGAGGC
Source organism: Eptesicus fuscus (assembly GCF_027574615.1). Lineage (NCBI taxonomy): Eukaryota > Metazoa > Chordata > Mammalia > Chiroptera > Vespertilionidae > Eptesicus > Eptesicus fuscus. The sequence goes on from NC_072476.1 coordinate 51,807,691, forward strand.
TTGCCCCAATGACAGCGACTGGCGCCCCACATTGGTCTGGCGCCCCCACTCACCTGCTCCACCATCCTGCCCCGGCCAGTGTCCCGTCATGTTCCACGCTCTGCCGCCTGCTGCTGCTGCACACCATGTTCCACGCGTGCCCCCTGCTGGTCAGTGCACGTCATAGCAACCAGTTGTTCAGTTGTCCTGCTGTTTGGTCTATTTGCATATTAGGTTTTTATATATATAGATGTTAAATTTGCAAGGTTTCTTTGACTTTCACAAGTATTTTAAAATATATATAGAAATGTTATTACTACATTTACATGATTAGTATTTATTCCAGGTTGATATAACATACAAGTTTAATTATTTAAAACACAAACAGAATTTAACAAATATGCTAATTGTTCTAATTTAGATATTAGGCTCAATGCGGTCTTCTTTGCAGAACTTTGAAAGAATGCATTATACTCAAATATAAAGGATGTCAGTATACTAAATTTTCTTTGAAATATGTTTCTTGAGTTCACCATTTAATTCTTGGCATTTGGAAATTGTGTATTTTATGTAAAATATCTGTGTATTTTGTAAAGTTTAAAAACGTCATCTGATATGATCTTCAGCTTATTTTTTTTAGTGGGGAATATATAATAAGACATGGCTTGAGCAACCAAGCTGACCTTTAAATTAAAAAGTAAAAAAGCAAATGGTGTTAATGTTTGATTTGACAGACCTCAAAGACATGTTAAACTTCCTATTTACAGCTAGAGGGGAAAACAAAGTGAGGTATTGGCTTATAATTCTAACCTTTTCTGAAGAAAATGTTGACACTGAAAGCCAGGGCAAAAAATAAAGCTTCCACTTAGAAATTCATAGCTATTATTTCTTATATCGGTGAATCAATGGTGACAGAAAATGATAAATATTACAAAGTCCTACTGAAAAATGAAATGCCTTCTTTTGGAGCTACAAAGAGCTTTGAAAAAAGACTGTTGACAGGAAATTTCTGACATAAGAAAAAGTAGATGAATAAAATAAATCTAATTTGTCAAGGCTTAATGTAAGAATTGTGGTGAATGTAATCTGAGTGGAGGCATCTATGTTCAAAACATTCTTATTAAGTACCTACTATATCCCAAGTTAATCTTAAAATAATTTATCTAACACAAATTTGTGAACAGCATGTTAGTATCTGAGTGATGAGCTGTGCTGATATTTGTAGATGACATATGTACAGAACACAAAACAAATTATAAAGTTAAAAATGACAGGAAGAGAGTGTCAGTTATCAGAGAATACATACTATTATACCTTATTCTCTAACTTTTCTTTTATTCTAATATAAACTATGATAATCTAGGATATTTAAAAAATATATTCGGTC